>NW_023425529.1:113425591-114082258 GCF_014108245.1 Pipistrellus kuhlii
AAGGGATCCTGGATTGGTGCAGGCTGGGCTGAGGGAACCCTTCCCTGTGCACAAATATTGTGCACTGGGCCTCTAGTTTTATTATAATACTGTCAGTTGTCTTTCTGAATATTATATCTTGGAAAACTAATTCTAATCTGATTATAGTCATTAAGCGCATAACTACTTTTTGCAGTTATTTTATCAAACTAATGACTTATACCCAGCTTTCTAAGAGAATCTCAGAAAAAAAAATTAGTGTTTACCATTCAAAGGTACTAAAATCCTTAAGATATATAATTGTTTTAGGTTTCAAACCTATATTCTCTGATATATATCACTCAGTTATGATTCTTCTTATTTTAATGGGATATTTCTGTTTTCAGAAGGGTTTCTTTATTGCAAATAAAATAATTCAAAATGACAGAATCGTAAGAGATATATGGGTAGTTTCCAGGGATCTAAATGAAGATGAGTTGTTGAAGGATAGACCATGGTAGCTCTAAAGGAACTAGATTTCATATCCTGTTATGTTAAATTTTTAAGGAAATACAGAAAGAGAAAATGGTTTGAGCTCTATGATATCATTAGTGCTTTTTATATTCTCTTAAGTTCAGAGGTTTCAGGGATAAGAAAATATGTGCAAAGATAAATTCATTTATCTTAATTTTTATTGGTGTACTTTCAAAATGCTCATATGGAATAAGCACACGTTCTTTTTTTTAATTTTGTCTTTCCATTTGCTTTAAGGATGTATATATAGGTGGGAAGAATAAGGAAATAATATATTTTTAACAGTCCCATGATATAGTACATGTTAAAATAAAGATATATTATGGCAATAAAACCCAAATATTCTATAGATATAAAAATGCTGTAACTATTTAAAGTTAACTTATTATTGAAATTAATTCATATCACTGACCCATTTTAGACCATGCTGAAAAAGTTATGTTAATTAAGTTTGATTAGATTCAGTTTTCTGTGAAAGTTCACTTTTATTTTCTTTGCACTTTCACACAATTGAAAATAACTTTCACATCATTGAAAATAATTTCTGATTATAAATAATATTGTAAAAACTGGGGCCAATTTTTTTTTTTTTTTTTAAGAAAAAAGTAGAATTTCATCTTCTTTCCCAGTATAGGATCTTAATGGTGAAAACCATCATTGTCTAAAGGGAATGCTTTTTTTCTCTTTAGGAGGGTTTTTATTTTAATCAGGAGATATATTAGAAATGGAGAGTAGCTCTTTTACACATGATAATATGCAGAGCATTTAAGTGATAAAACTGAACTGAACTAGTCTGTTAAAAAGTGCCCAGTATTTTCCATTTTCTTTATATCCCTCTGACGATTGAAAAAAGGGAGAATATCTCAGGTCTGTAGTTGTGGTTGGTATTAACATGATTGAACTCTGTTATCTGTTACTACTAGTTGTGTAGCAACAAATTATCCCTTCATTTACTTCATTAAATATCATCATTAAAAATCATTATTAAGGACTCTTCAACTGATAAGTTGGAAAAAAGGAGCCACATCTATTGTCTTTCTCATCATTGTTATTAGTAGATATGTCCTTACTTGAATGGAGCAAGTATTGCGGGCATCATGTGAATTATCAAGATAAGCAAGTGCTTCTGGAATCATAACCATGAAGTAGTGTTTATTCATGTTGTTCACAGAATACTGATTCAGGATATGTTGATGTTAGAGTAAGGAATTTTCTATTTTGAATTTTTGTTTATTACCAACTGTTAGCCTTAGCTCCTTAGGAGTCTGTCCTCTTATGCCAGAGTCACATTCCTCATTTTCATTTTAAAAGACTCAAGAGCTGAGTTTGGGTCAGGATCATCATCTATTTTCAGCTTGAAGCTGGGATTTTTGAAATTAACACTTATCCATTTCTTTTAAAATATGGTCAGTAAGATGCCTTCTTTTTTTAAAAAAATATTTTTATTGATTTCAGGAAGGAAGAGAGAGGGAGGGAGGGAGAGAAGGAGGGAGGGAGGGAGAGAGGGAGGGAGGGAGGGAGAGAGGGAGAGAGGGAGGGAGGGAGAGAGGGAGAGAGAGAGAGAGAGAGAGAGAGAGAGAGAGAGAGAGAGAGAGAGAGAGAAAGAAAGAACAGCAATGATGAGAGAGAATCATTGATTGCCTACCTCACACCTGTTGGGGATTGAGCCTGCAACCTGGGCATGTGCCCTGACTGGGAATGGAAACATGACCTCCTGGTACATAAGTTGATGCTCAGTCATTGAGCCACAGCAGCTGTGCAGTGGGATACCTTCTTCATGTTACTTCCTCTCTGAATACTTAAAGGAAACAAAGCGCACTCTACTTCTTTGCCTTCATTTTTTTCACCTTTTCATTTATACCATTTTGTGTAACCTCATGCAACCTTATAATTTCTATTAAAATGAAAGGGTATAAATACATACGATGAGACAAAGTTTGACATTAACTTAATGTCTCCTTTGTGTTTGCCACCTGTGAAACATATCAGATATCACCTATGCAATGTTTAATTAAAAATATGTGGTAAATCCTACTTTGGACCTATTAAACTCAAATCTTTTGAGTAATGAGGACTAAACTTATATATTTTTCAAAACTTCCTTCAGCTCTTTCTGACATGTATCTTTGATTTAGAACCATTGTGCTAAGACATGTTTTCTTTTTGTTTTATTTTTTTAGGACAGTATGTGATGCAACTCTATAGTAAACATTTTTCTGGAATAAGTATTACCAGGAGTTGTTTTTTTAATTTTTATTTTAAAATATATTTTTATTGATTTCAGAGAGGAAGGGAGAGGGAAAGAGAGCTAGAAACATCAATGATGAAAGAGAATCATTGATTGGCTGCCTCTTGCACACACACAATAGAGATTGAGCCTGAAACTTGGACATGTACCCTCACTGGGAATTGGACCTGATTCATAGGTCGATGTTCAACCACTGACCCACGCTGGCTGGGCAAGCATTTTTTTTTTTGTTTGTTTGTTTATTAACTTAGCTGTTTTTATATTAACTTTAAAAAAGATTTTTTATATATGTACTTGTATATACATATATATGTATATGTATACTTAAATATACATACATATTTGACTTTTTTCATCATTTGATTATGAAAATGACCTACAAACATTTACTTTGATCTGTCCTATTTTTCTTGCAGAAGGATCCATTTCCTGGTGTGTAGCACAGCTATGAGTGGGAATGATATCATTCCCACCATTAACCATCTTAGTAAACATTGATGATGGTGATAAATTTAGTCTTGGCTGTTGTAACTGTCATTGGCAGCTTAGAATGACATGCTTATATAGTTTGCATAGAATTTAAATTCATAATTGAGGAATCAAATAAATTAATGAGTTAAGACAAATTTTGGTTGCCAAAGCCAGCCCTTTGGGGACTGGGGACTTGCTGAATTTGAATGTTATTGTTTCTCAAGTGTCTTTATGATTTAATATAAGCCTATTCATACTTCTTACATCAGTACTTTTTTGATAGTGAGAACATTGGTTTTGATACAGATTTGTTGCTATTGCTAATATAAACAAATTTATTAGTTTTCTATCTGCTTAAAACTTGAAGTGTTTATCATAGAATTTACAAAGACTGAATTTTTAGTTAAAATTGCCTTTTGTTTGATATAAGTGGACAAAATTTATATGAAGCAGATAACAGAAAACAAACTATTGTCTTCAACATTAACACATTTAAGAAAAATTATTCATATTATATGGCACCAAAAATTTTTAATAGTAGTTAGACTTTTATATGCAACTACTATTAATAGTTTGCTTAAATCTGTTACACTATTTTCATGCTAGCACATTGTGTGAATTTAAAAATTGCTTGTAAGTACAGTGCTATTGTTTGTCAATTCCTGTACCTCATCTGATGACTGCTCTCAGCAGTTTCCTTCATTTCCAAGCCCTTTAAATATAATGAGTCACTTTGATGTTTCCTAGCATGGCTTTTCAGAATTCATCAAGAAAAGGCAAGTTATTGATAAGCATCTCCACCCATTGAGTTCTCTTAGTCTTAAAAAGGAATCCATACATTTTCATCCCTACTGGAATAAAGCTGATTGAGTTAAAATCAGGTGGAAACAACTTCCATCATCTATGTAGATATTAAATGAACATTATAAAAGGGGAGAAATGCTAAATTAAAAGGGAAAAAAATCACCCTCACTCTTACTATGTTATATAGATAAGTATAGGGGGGGAAAAACTCCCAAATGGCCAAGAAAAGCTTCTGAGTCTCTTTTTCTTTGATGGGTTTGGAGATGAGTTCCCCATTGTGGCATGTAGTGTTCAGAGAGAGGTAACTATAAAGCTAAATACGCTGCCAACCATGTCTTAAAAATTAACTCTGTCTTTTTTTTCCTTCTTTTTCTGTGTGGGTGGTGGGTTTGGTTTTAGGATATGACAGCTCGTGATCTGCTACAGCAGAGATACACTCTTCCCAACGGAGACACTGCCTGGCGGTCCTCCCCCCTTGTGAATGCTGCTCTGGAGGGGAAGCTGGTCCTGTTGGATGGCATTCATCGGGTCAACGCAGGCACGCTCGCCGTGTTGCAAAGGTTTGCGTGCATCAGACACAAAAGAAAACTCCAAGGAAACAGTAGACATGGAACTCCCTCAATCTTCTCTTTTAAAATTGGGCTACACAGATCCTTAAAAAATTAAAATTCTATATCCAAGTAGAACAGACTTTTTAAAAAAGTCTGTGTTTTAAAAAACTTTTAGGTAGTCATTTGAATGACTTTTTATATATGCTTATTAGTATATGCAGCAGTTACAGCTCCAGTTTTTACAGTTTGTCGGAGTCACCTCTCCACTGTTTACAACTCTTGTGAATCATAGATTTACATTTCTGGTTGATCTTGTTGGAATTTTTTTTTTTTTTTTTTTGAGAGAAAATGTAGTTCCTTCTATAAAATTGTAATAGCTGTTTTATTATAATATTAATCTGAAAAGTTCACTTTTGTGTTTACAAACTGGAACATATAACAGTTGTTCTCTTACTGTATTTTAGGTGAGAAAAATATCCACACATTCCTAATTAACTGCTCTTGAATTTAATATTAAGAAAAAATTTCATATGTGATTTTTATGGAAAATATTCCCATTCTGTGTCAGTGAAGATACTAATTTTTGTAGTTGTTCAAGCTTGATTCTATCATTTGTAGACATTTGGTTTCTAACTTTGACTTATCAGGGAAGTTCAAATAAGTGGAATGATTCCCTGACTATTCAAAGTCTTTTTCCCTTGAAAACATTTAGGTACTGAGCATAATTAAGGATTCCAAAAAGATTGTGTTAAAAATCCTGATTAGATTTGAGAGCATTTAAAAATACTTTCAGTGAATTATCATAAACAATCAATAGATTTATAATTTTTCTCTTCTAAACAGAGTAAGGCAGACACAAACAAAATAACACTCCCCCCTTTTATTAGCTATCTCTAGGCCAAGTAATAGTAGCAGCAGCTATCATTAATTGAGTACTTACTCTGTGCTGGACATTGTGCTAAGGCAGTGTGTCTGAAATTCTCAACTTTGGAATCACCTTGTGGGCATGAAGCTTAAAAATGCTTGATGCCTGGGCACTAGCCAACTTGAAATTTCAAAAGGTGCACCTAACTCTTCTCAGGAGATTCTAATGTACAGCCAAGGTTGAGACCAACTGTAGTAAGCACATGCCTTCCATCAACTGTTTATATGGTTGGTGTTAATAATCCTAATTGTAGAAAAGATAAAAGTTTAAAGAGGTGGGATAATTTCCCCCTCCCTAGTCATTCTAATAATGTACAGAGGTGGTTTGAACCCAAGTCCAACTGACTCCACTGCCCAGGCTTCTAACCTTTCATTATGCAGTCTCCCCTCCCCTCAGTGCTTATACGTGGACGTTGTGTAGGACAACTGTAATGTGGGCATCAGGAGACTTGGTGGCTGGAGTAAGATCTCGAACAGCACTTTTCAACCTCTGCAACATCTGGAATACAATGCTGCCGTATTGTGGATGGTTAGGTCAGCATCAGAGTGGATATATGTGAAATAATTATTATCCTTTTTTTTAATCTTTTAAATCCTGTAATTCCAAAGATTTAATTAAAAAGTTACATTGGACTCAAGGGAGCACATGCCAACTGCCTTATACATTAATTTGCACCTTGTGGTTATCCTGAGTCACTCATACAGCTGATTTATTTTTTATCCCCCTCCTCCTCCACCTTTACAGCTCCTCCTCATCTTTGGCCTCCTCCTCCCTGTCCATATCTAGTATCCATGACTGCTGCCCTTTAGTATAGAAACCAATATTTTTGCCAACTATAACAGCAGTAGCCAACTTGAAATTTTGAAAGATGCAACAAAAATTGTTAGATTCAATTGTCAGTAATAATGGATATTATTAAAATATTAACTGACCGATTTCTACTTCTAATAACTTCACTGTTCAAAACTGATTACTTTGTTTTCTGACTTTCCTCTGTCCCATTAGGTTGATCCATGATCGAGAGTTAAGCCTTTATGACGGCTCGAGGCTGCTGAGAGAAGACAGGTATATGCGTTTAAAAGAGGAGCTGCAGATGTCTGATGAGCAGCTACAGAAGAGGTAATTTTGTATACACCCAGGATGAGTTCCATACTCTCAGCCTAATTTACCTAAGTGTTCAAACATTTTATAAGGACATTAGTTTTAAGAAGGTAGTTCTTCTTTGCCCTACCCTAGTGGTCAGCAAACTCATTAGTCAGCAGGGCCAAATATCAACAGTACAATGATTGAAATTTCTTTTGAGAGCCAAATTTTTTAAACTTAAACTTCTTCTAATGCTACTTCTTCAAAATAGACTTGCCCAGGCCGTGGTATTTTGTGGAAGAGCCACACTCATGGGGCCAAAGAACCGCATGTGGCTCGAGAGCTGCAGTTTGTCAACCACGGCCCTAGCCAATCAGTTTTTGTACCATACTTGTTTCTTTTCAACAAACAAAAAGTTTCATCAGCTCAGCCCACTCCTAAGAAGTCATTGGTTCCTGGTTCAGGATTATCCTTTGTGGCTTCTTTAAGCATTTTCCAGAGATATAACCACAAAATGCTATATATGAGACGTGATGGGATCTTGGATCAGGGCATAAAATGAAAACGCTATAAAAGACACTGTGGGGACACTGAATTAATAATAGTTTTCTTAAGAATCATAATCGTATTGTGGTTATGAAGGATAATATTCCTATTCTTAGGGACACAAGCTGAGATAAATAGAAAGATGTTTATAACTTACTTCCAAATGTTTCAGGGGGAAAAGACATACAAACATATACACAATACACAAGAGAGGGAGAGAGATCGAGGGAGAAAACATGTAAAATCTTAACAACTGGTGAAATCTTGGTGAAGGATATATGAGTGTTCATATTCTGCTCTTTCAAATTTTCTGTGGGTTTGAACATTTTCAAAATAAAAAGAATGAAGGAAAATGTTTTTTCTGCTGTGTACTGTACTTTTCCTTAGAGGAGGTTTGGCAAATATAAGTTATTTTCTGTCTCATTACATTTCCATCTTATTTTGACATAATTAGAGATTGTTACTTTGGATAATTCTTAGTCACTTAGTCAGATCTTATTTAATTAAAGCTTAACTTGATCCAAAGAGTTTGCTGCCATATTTAAAACATTAAAATTCTACAAATGATAATTAAGTTTTATGTTTTAAGGAGAGTTTTGTTTGAAGATTGCCTTGGAATTTTTTCATTGAGAGGAAATGTTAAATGTTTTGCTATCTTTATATAAAATATTTAAAAATGCACTTGATTGTACAACTGTTTATTCTCCTGAGGTACACATCATCAAATTTGTCCACCCAGTAAGTGGTTTGATTGAGTGTTAGGGAGGCAAAGGGTGAAGATCCCATTCATTTCACACCTTCAGTTTATGACATTCAGCTTTTGCATATGACTCATTTGTCAGAGAGAAGTTTTCATTTTTCAGGGAGATGAATCAAAGCAGTTGGGCAATAGCTCTCAGCAAGCCTGCCAGTCAGTTTCCCTTAGGACCTCAGGAGCATCAAGCTTGTAGCTAAACATGCAGGAAGTGATAACCCTTTTCTATGAAAAGTACCCAATTTCCCCCTAATGGTCACAGGCAGTTTCACAAATGAAAACACTTTCAGGAAAAGAGTAGCACTGAGCATCATACTCAGGGTTTGGCTCAGTGTGGTTAGTAGTACTCCGTGAGTGTCCCATCTTCATCATTGTTTATTTATAGCTCTCCCTTGAGTATAAACTCAATTCCATCTCCAGAGATCTGGGTAGGTGGATACAGGTCATAGCACAGCTTGGTTTTTTTCACTTACATTTATTTGCATTTTTTATTACTGTTAAACATTCATGAAAACTTGAGCCAAATGGTTTCTCAAGGCTTTTAATTTAAAATATCAGCCCTGTCATCTGTTCTAGGACACTCCCTTTTGCCATTCTCCAAAAGCTACCACTTTCAACTCTTAACTGTTTCTTTTGGTATTTACCTCCATATCACTAAACAATATACTTTCAGTGATATTTCTTGATATATTTTTTTCAGTATTTGGCACTAACTAGTGATTTCCTACAATGGAAAATTAAGATTTAGCATTCTTTCAACTATTCTTCCCATTACACATACTTCCTATTCCCCATTCCTCTCCTACATAGTTATATAGTAACTAGGGGCCCAGTGCATGAATTGAAAGGAACTGTGGGCCACAAAACAGCAGTGGGCACAGGGGCGGGTCTCAGCCCATCCTCCACACCCCTGCCCAGCCCCTCCCACTGTGGCCACCAGTCCCCTGTCTGCCAGCAGCCCTGTTCCTCAGTTCCCACGTGCTGTTGGCACCGGCCCCACTTGCACCCACTGACAGCATGGAGCGATTGGGGCTGGTGCCAGCAGTGAGCGTGAACAGGACTAGTGCTGTCAGCAGGTGCGAGTGGCGGCTGCTGCCCTGATTGCCCCTCAGGAGCAGGGGGAGGTGGAGATGTCTTCAGGGGTGATCAGGGCTGGCAGATACGGCTTGCACCTGATGATGGCACTGAGTAATAGGAACCAGTACCAGGTGCCAGCAGCAGGTGTGAGCGGTGGCTCTGGTGCCTGCTGAGGTGCAAGTGGCGGCTCCAGTGCCAGCAGCAGGTATGAGCACAGGGGAGCAAAGAATTTTTAGTAACCACCAGAGGCTCATGACAGTGATCAGCGCCTTGCCTTGGTCTGGTGCCTCGCTAACCTGATTCATCATTCAGCTGTGACCAACGCCTGCCATATTCTGCGCTCTGCCACCTGCTGCCGATGCCTGCCATGTTCCACACATGCCTTCTGGTGGTCAGTACATGTTATAGCCACCGATTGTTCAGTTTTTCTGCCGTTCAGTCTATTTGCATATTAGCCTTTTATTATATAGAATTTTGTTTGGAACTTTATGGAGTGTTTGCATTATTACTATAGCGTAAGAACTATACACAGCTGAGCCATTCAGTAAACTACAGTTGTTTATCCTTTCTTGCATACATTTATTTTTCTAAAGTTCATACTTGCCTACATATGAAAAGTGGCAGATATATAAATAACTAATTACAATACAGCTTTTAAATGTTAGACTAGAGATCTGTGTAGTAATGCTATGGGAACATAGGGGAGGAAGTGGCCCTATTTTCTATGTACTTATCACTTTTTCATCCAAACATTTCCCTATTGTCTCAGTCTCCTCTCAGCACATTTACATTATCAGTGTACCTTCTGTCAATTTTATTTTCCTTCCATAGTATATTCTGACTAGCAATAATTGGGACTTGTTCTTCATGCTTGTAGCTCATATGTCATTCTACCTCTTTCTCCACCCCCAATTCCCCTTTCCTCTGGTCTCTTTTTCTGCAACTTTCATTAGTTAAATGTTGAACATCCTGGGCTGGACTTCTAATTTTATTTTCTTTCTTACATTCTGAATTTGTCAGGATTTCGTTGACGTTTCAGAGGTGAGATATCTAACAACTGATACTCCTCTCTGTCAGAAATATATCTACCATTTGAAAGCCTAATTCCTTTTTTTTTTTTTTTTTTTAATCAAAATCTGCTTCACCTGGTGATATGGATTGTTGGATGAATTTCTTTACATTTTCTTGGTTAACCTTGATTAAATTTTTTAGCCCATTTTTGTCTTTCTGAGAATGTGTTCTTTTATCGGGTTATATCAGGTTGGATTTTTTCCTTTAAGTCAATTGACAGTATTTCTTTCAAGGCTGTGTTTATTGGATAGAGAGCTGATCCCTTAACTAAAAGGACATAGCACAGTCTAAAAAGCAGGAAATTTGTGCTCATGAAATAAATTTATTTCATGTATTGTTTTGTAAGTAATATGACCCGTTATCTAGTTTGGGTTGATTTTATATGCTATCTATATCTAATACCTTACTCTTGGCATTAGCATTAGACCTGCAGATTAGAAACTCATAGCTAAGTCATCTGTCCTTTTCATTTCTGTACCTAATAGTGAACTGAAGTTCAGAAAAATGATCCTATATAATAAAAGGCCAACATGCAAATCAATCAAATGGTGAAATGACCAATCGTTATGATGTGCACTGACCACCAGAAGGCAGATGCTCAATGCAGGAGTTGTGCCCTGGTGGTCAGTGCACTCCCACAGGGGGAGCTCTGCTCAGCCAAAAGTAGGGAGTGGGCCTAAGCTGGCAGTCAGACATCCCCCTTCCCCCCCCCCCCCCCCCCCCCCCCCCCCCTTGTATGAATTTTGTGCACCAGGCTGTAGTTATTTATGTTAGTCTTTAAACAAACTCAGCTATCAATGTTTGGGGATTTTGAAATAGAAAAAAAGGTCAAAGTTATAATGAGGGGAAAGCAAATTTAAGAGATTTGCCTCTAGACTCAAATAGGTAAATTTAGAAGCCTTTCCAAGTCTGAAAGTTAGAGAATAGAGTACTCTACTTCTGAGGCTCTGCCAACTAATTTCAGATAAGGAATAATTTTTATATTTGTGTTTGGCAGGACTCCAAGTAATAAAAAAATACTTTGTCTTATAAAGGAACTTAATGGCATCTCACATTTTTCAAAGGAAGGTCAAGAACGCAGTTGTGCCTCAGGAAATAGCTGGAACCTAGGACTCTAATCTTGTCAGGATTCTCTGTCTTGCTCCATACTTTATCTTTTTCTAATGTCACAACACCTGGCACATAGTAGATCACTTAGTGTTTTTGAATGAGTAACTAAATTTTAACCTAGAATAAATTCTAGGAAAGTCAAGGTAAAGCTGATTCTATAATATTAATCTAGTTTAGATGACCTTCTAAGCTGGCAATGTTTTTTTGTTTTTTTGTTTTTTTGTTTTTGTTTTTGTTTTTTAATGAATCTTTTAATTAGGAACACTTTGCCTTTTAATGACAAGTCTGATGCCATAGGATCTCATAATTAGCAACACCAAGACTTTCAACTTCATAGTGTGAAACCTTACATTTGACTCCTTTGCTGGACTTCATTGTATATCACCTGAGTGATATTGTTTGTTTTAATCAATTCAACTCAAAACCCTTCTGGCAATATTACCTTTAGAGGGTAATACCACCCCATGCTAAGAGAAGGGAGAGATGAAACTCACACACTTGCCAAGATATTCAGAAGAAAACAAAATGCAGGTACATAACTAGCATTTCTCCAGAAATGGACTGTTAGATGCCATTAACTATTATAATGGAGACAAATAGTTAAGTGATTAGGCTGTTAGCATATCAGGAAGTAGGATGTGTGTGGAGATAAAGGAAAAGTTCTTCCAAAACAACAGGTAGGTCCAAGCCCATGACCACATAATCTGTAATTGAGAGGCCACACCATAATTTGTAAGCCAAGTAAAAGCAGTTTTTACAAATGCTCATGTGAAATGTCTGGATGAATTCATGAAAACTATCAGACATGGTTTCTTTTCTCTAGGTAGGGAAAAAATACTTATCTACAAATATTCAAGCAGAGCATAGGATAATTTGCCCAAAGGAGTTGTTCTGGGAAAAGAGGGAATGATTATGACATATAGATAGTATGTGAAAGTCTTGATGATAAAGTGATCACTCAGAATTTTTAGTAATTAATTAGGTAGTCACGTCACAGAATCTGGACACAGAAAATTCTGTGATTTGAAAGCTAAAAGGGAAAGTTATCTATTTTCACTTCTGTTAAGTGGTTTGTTATAATCCAGAAATCTCTGCTTTGTGGCCCAGCAACAGATGTTGGATTCATCCTTAATCCTCTTCTCTCTAGTTAGAAGAGCAATTAACATGAAAGCAAGTTAGGTGGTTAGAATTTAAATAGCATGATGGTCATTGCTCTGGACTAATAATATATACTAGTATATATTGCCTGAGGCTTGTTTTTTGATACTGACTTTAGCAGGGTACCTGCCCCAATTTAAAGAAGGCAGTTTCTGAGATAGAAGGTGGGTTAGGCAGAGAAGTATATTCTACCTACAGAAATGTTATCAAGCTATTGAATAACAGGATGAGAAGGACTTTTTTGTTTGCTAGATTCTCCCCAAAGGCTTCCTTATATATAAATAGGTCATATGGAAAGTTATTTCCTGATGATATTAGGTTCTCCAAATCTGAAAGTTAGAGAAGAGAGTACTTCTGAGGATCTGCCAACTAATTTCAGGTGGTTTGACATACTGGTGGGTAACACAAAAGCTGAAGTGGTGCATAATTGGGAATTAAGACACAGCACTATTAAAATTTAAACTTAAGGGTAACTTTAATTTTACCAGAATTAAACAACAAGTAACAAATGAAACTAAAGACATGGCTTAACTTTAGATAAATAGATATTATTCCCTAAATATTAAAAAATTTTAAAGCAAATAATCTTACAAAAAGATTTTTACAATACAAATATTGGGAGTCAATATGTTTGCTTGGAGGCTGAGTATAAATTTTTAGAGAGTACTTTTCAATGCTTCTCAGCAATAAAAAGGAGTGAATTATTGATATACATAACAATGTAAAAGATAATTATGCTGAGTGAAAGAAGCCAGACCAAAAAGAGTACATACTGTGTGATGCCATTTATATAAAACCCTAGAAAATACAAGCTATAAAAATAGTTTCCTAAGGGTGTGAGAAAGGACAGGAGTGAGGGATTACAAAGGAGTCAGAGGATACTTTGGGGGTCATAAATGTATTCATTCGCTTGATTGTAAGAATGGTTTTATTACACTTAAATATATAAATATAAAAAATTATCAAACTATGCACTTTAAATATGCAGTTTATTATATGTCAGTTATACTTCAACAAAGCTATAATCAAATAAAAAAGAAGTTATAATACACTCTAGTCTTTTGAAGGAAATATTGTATTTTTTGTCAGTTTGTATATAAAGGAACTTGAAAGAATTATATAGGTTTCTGCAAAGACTATAATCATGAACCGGAATACTGATGCTCCACTTTAAGACCTGGAGGTTATGCAGTTCAGTAAACAGCCCACATTTCCCCTTTTTTTCTGTGCAATGTAGCAAACTCTATAGACATTCCTCCCTCATCTTTATACCACCCAAGGTCTAGTGTAATTCCTGAAGAGAGCAGATGCAAATTAAATAAATAAATGCATTGCTATAGTTCACCACCATCACTGCAAGAAACTTTTAAAGACCTTTGGTGGAAACCACAGAAAAAGTAAGTGACAAGAACTGAAAATAATGTGTTCATCCCCAAATTCAGAGCAACTAGTCTAAATCTGGTCTTGAATGAATTTGTGAAACAAGGTAGATTCTCTGAATAAAAGAGATGAAACCAGTACGTATAATAAGCAATTAGACCCTTTAGAGTCACAGAATTTAAAATTATTCCTTGACCATAAAAATGTTTAGGATTATTTTTCCAACTCAGAATCGAGGTAAGGCTTTTTCTTTTGATAATCAAACACAAAGACTTAGGCGTACGATATTGGATCTAGCCGTACTGGTTTGGCTTGGTTTTTAGAGTGTCGGCCTGAAGGCTCTTGGGTTTGATTCCAGTAGAGGCATGTACGTCAGTTGCAGGCTGATTGGGGCACATGCGGCTAACAATCTGTGTGTCCCATGTTGATGATTCTCTCTATCTCTGCCCTTCCCTTCCACTCTAAAAACCAATGGAAAAAATATCCTCGGGTAAGGATTAACAACAACAAAAACCCTGTATCTACTTAAATTAAAAACAAACAAACAAACAAAAAAACAATTTACATGACCCAATTCACTTAACAAGGAGATGCATGAGTTTCTGGAAAGCAGAAAACAAAGCTCAGATCATAACTATCTTTAAACCTAAGAGTAAGAGTAAAAGGGTCCAGAGAAATCTACAGATCATGGATCTGCCAAGTGTCCAGTTATGGTTCACCACTGACCTACATAATAAAACTGAGAGATTATAAACTGTTTTCAGTGTTCAATCACAATAAAAAAATAATATATTCAACAAAAATGAAAACAACAACAAAATTAGAGCATATATAATTAAAACTGAGACTAGGTCACTGATCTTTACTGCTTACCTGAGATAACCAGAAGCCTTTTTTTGGCTAAATAAACTATTGGTAATTCATTATTTTCTCAAGAAAATCTCACCCTCCTCATCTATGCTCAGATCAACGGCAGGAAGAGACACATTTAGCAATCTATAGTATTTGTACTTAGCCTTTCCCCAAAGAAGTTTTTCTCATCAAAGGAAGCAGTTCTATTTTGGTTCTTACTTCCTGTGAGAAATGCAGCATGATGTCCAGTGTGTGGCCATCATGCTGTTTCTAACTAGCATGTTCATGGTATTCCTGGTGTTTTGCAGTAAGATGAGAAATGTCTCTTAACATTTCCCAAGCCATTTTTAAGGCTATCTTAGCCATGCAATTACCTGCAAAGAATGTAAAAGTCCTCAGAAGCAATAAAGGAATGCATGTGGTTGGGGTGAATAGATCACAATAAGGGATTTCTAATTCCTTCTCCAAAAACTACTCAAGTCATTCCACAAACCATGGGAAGTCTTATCTTATTCTTCCTTGTACAGTAGAATATTTACATTTTCAGATTCCCTAGCAGATATTATAAAAGAGATCACCTTAAAAATCATGTTTCCTATAAAATGACAAGAGTGAATTATATAAAAATTGTTTTCTCTACCTTTTTAAGACCTAAGTATTCTTATTGCCAATCCAAATTTAAATTTAATTCAACCCCTATGCTGGTTAAATTTTCTATGTTTTGAAAGGTTTCCTCATCTTGAATCAAACTTCTCTGTCTTTCTAATTTTGACATATGGTGGGTTACTTACAAGATAGGAGATTTTGAGGGGATTTGGATAAAAAAAAGAGATGTATGTACTAGATGGGATTTTGTTTTTAGAGATGATGGAGAAAATTTATAGGCACAGTAGCATATCCAAAGCAGTGTTTTGTTCCAGAGATGGAGTTTCACCTGTGGATATGGTACATCTTATATTAGCAGTAGGTGATTCTTTCTATTGTTGTTGTTTTAATCTTAGGTTCTTAGAATGTCCTGACTTTTTAAAAAGTCTGTTCTTTGGATAATAACTTTGATTATATTAGCAGCATTATAGATTTATCATTGTCTAGGCTATAGCTACCATGACCTAATTTTTATTGTGATAGGTTATGTTTTTATTTTATTTTTCTCTTTTAGATCCATTTTTCCTGTCCACCCATCCTTCAGAATCATTGCCTTGGCAGAGCCCCCTGTTATTGGAAGCACAACACAGCAGTGGCTGGGGCCAGAATTCTTAACCATGTTCTTTTTCCATTACATGAGACCACTTGTCAAAAGTGAAGAAATCCAAGTAATTAAGGAAATGGTAAGAGTGAGGCCAGCTCTAGCCTGCTGCCTTCAGTTTCCCCCTTTTTAAGGCACTCTTACCCCTACTGGAGCAGAACTGGACATTTTTGGCTTCTCCCTACTTACTCCCAAATGCCCTTATAAAATGGTTCTCAAATGTTAACATTTTGCAGAATCATCTGGAGGATTTGGTAAAATGCAGATGGCTGAGTCAGTAGGTCTGGGATATGGTACATGGTAATTTGCATTTCTGAAGTTCTTAGGTAATGCTGATATTGCTGCAGGTCTTGGGAACACTGTTTGAGAACCACGCATGTATGCTGTCTCCCCTCTTTCCTTGTGTGGAGGCAGTTCGGTAGTTCCTTTTCCTTTTATATTCAGTTAAAAGTGACTATTTTAAGTTCCTGCTATAAAGAGAGGTTAATGTATGTTGTTCCTTAGGTTCTGTGGCAAATACCAAGGAGTCCTAGGCTCCTCAGGACTGTAATATATCCTGTCCTATACCGACCTGACTCGGTGTCTGGTGGCTTGAAGTATAGGTAATCCATTACTTCAGTGTCTGGCTGTAGCAGGCATTGTGCTTAGCATTTCCTAGAACTATACTATTCAGTGTAATAGCACTGGCCATAAAATTTTAAAATTTAGTTTCTAAGTTATATTTCAGTAACTACATGTGTTTTGGCTAACATATTAGAAAGCATGGTAAAGAACATTTCCTTCATCATAGAAAGTTCTATTTGATAGTGTTCTAGTTCACAAATAAGTAACTTTTGTTTCCTAAAAAGTTAATACTACTCATTCCCCTTAAAACACTAGAATGAACTTTTTAGATCTTGTCAGCATGGTGGCGGATAAGGGTGTAGGTTTTAAAGATAAACAACTCGCCTTTAAATGCCAAATTCACTGCTTATTAACTTCCAGATCTTGGACAGATTATTCAACCATAATTTCTTTATCTGAAGATGCAGACAATAGTACTTCTTATATCATTGGATTGATTTAAATAATAAATAAGATAAAGTATGTACTGAATAGAACTTAGAATTTTGAAAAGTTTCAATCACTTAAATGATAAAAGTTTACATCTGAAATGGCTATGTTTTACCAGTTGTTCTAACATCACTTTCTGATTTTTTAAATTAAAGTTTAAATTTGTTATTATTTAAGTAAAATTTTATTATATTGGGTCGGCAGCTAAGTAATTGCGGATTTTTAAAAGAAAATCAAAGACAATTTTTTCATGGAACTAAATAACTTTATTCTGATGACCTTTTGCCATCTTTCAGGCAGCATCATAATCCCACGTTCAAAAAACTTCTGGTTTTTATTAGCAAAAAACTGAATCAGGTACGATTTGACATCATCATCATTATTGAAATTTTTACCATTCAAGGAGTTTTGTAAAGATCGAAACAAAAAGTAATCAGATGGTGCAAGGTCAGGACTATATGGTGGATGTGGCAAAACATCCCAACCAAGCTCCATTAATTTTTGCCGAGTGACCAAAGATGTGTGTGGCCTTGCATTGTCATGATGGAATACAACACCTTTTCGATTTGTCAATTCGGGCCGCTTTTCTTCAACTGCATTGTTTAATTTCGTTAGTTGTTCAATGTAGACATCAGAATTGATCGTTCGGTTGGGTGGTAAGAGTTCAAAGTAGACAATTCCTTTGTAATCCCACCAAACTGATAACAAAACCTTCTTTTGATGAATATCAGCTTTTGATGTTGTTTGAGTTGGTTCACCTGGCCTGCTCCACGATCTTTTCCAATTGATATTGTTGTAAACAACCCATTTTTCATCGCCAGTTATCAGTCGTTTTAAAAATGGATCATTTTCATTACGTTTTTTTAGCAAATCGCAGCTGCTAATGCGTTGCGTACTGTGATTCTTTCAGTTCGTGAGGAACCCATGTATCGAGTTTTTGAACATAGCCAAGTTGTTTTAAGTGATTTTCAATGCATGTATGTGATACATGAAGCTTCTCTGCAATCTCACGTGTTGTACTGTGACAGTCCGAATTGATTATTGCTTTGATTAGGGCGTCATCAACTTCAACTGGACAACCAGAGCGTTTTTCATCTTTGAGTGAAAAATCACCAGAACGAAATTTGGCAAACCAATTTTGACACTGCCGTTCTTTTAAGGCTTCGTCACCATAAACAGCACATAACTTTTTATGAGCTTGCGATGCGTTTTTCCCTTTGTGGAAATAAAAAAGCAAAATATGACGAAAATGTTCCTTTTGATTTTCCATTTTTCAACGAATGCCAAACGAAAACTACAAAACAGATCAAAAAACTTTTTTTACTGATTAACAGCTGAATAGCCAACTATCAAATAACAAAATGTGTTTTACATTTGTACTACGTCTGCAAACCTAAAAATTTAACTGAAGCCATATATGTGTGAAACCCGCAATTACTTAGCTGCCGACCCAATAATTATGTATTTAATTAGATTAAAATGTTATAATTAAGACACTTAATGTGTGTCATTTGGGCAACTATTCAGAGTTCATTGATAAATTAATCATGTGCCTTGGATATGAAGTTGAAAAGTTCTGAAAAATTGACAGCTTGAGTATCCATTCTTTATACAAGGATACCTTATGTGACTTATTGTAGTAGACATAAATGTAAGATTACTACTAGTTAAGGAGTTTGGTTTCAGTAAGAAAATGCCTAAATTAGTTTTAAAAAATCATGCTGAAGCTAACAAAAAAGGAAATGATGATATATGAAAGTTTTTATAGGCATACTATATGCTAGTTTTTGAGTAAGAATCTCCTTTCAGTTTTATGCTAGTGATAGAATTGTAAATGGAGAATAGTGGCTTGGTTTTAATTACCTGATTCTTACAAAGAAAATGGTGGGTATAAGCATTTTCTAAGAATAATAAGTTTATCCATGAATTAATCAGGTAAACTGTAATAAGAGTTTTCTAAAAGTGTAATTCTAATATTATTTACTAAGTAGCCATAGTTTATGATTTATTGATCAGATACCCCAAATTATTCTTTCTGTCTTTTCTCAATTCTCTCACAAATAGGTACCAAATATTCCTCAGGACGCTGTGGACAAATTGTTATCATTTACACACAAACTCAGAGAGACAGAGGATCCAACGGTAAGTCTGGATTTTCTATTGCTGATAGGCTGCTGCTTTTTGTTCTTAGAGTTCAGTGCTTTAACATCTGTTTTTTAAGCTGGCATTTTTATTCCTGTGTTACACTTTGTCCTATGCATATGTCTAACTCTTTCAATGATTTTAATATTCTTCTAGCTCCTCATGGCTGATGTTATAGAAAACAACTTTAGCTCTAGAGGTGTCCTTGGTATTCCTGGGATTTGGCCCTGTTTCTTCTACCTCCCATGCTGAGCAATTTCATCTATTCTTATGGCTTCAAGTAGTAACTCTACGATAATGCCTACACCTTTATCTTTGCCTTCTAACTTCTCTTTCCTGATTTCTTCTTTATCTATCGTTGTATTTCCATGCTGGGATAGTATTTTGGAAAGACGTAGGGATGTCACTAACTCTGAGTCTCAGTGTTCTCATCTGCAAAATGGGAACAGTGCCTGTACCTCATAAGGATATTGTGAGGTGATGGGATATAGAACTAAATGATCTTTCTCCTTTATGTCGACCTATTTTTTATATAATTTCCTGACTTTATTAATAACCTGGCTACCAAATTACCTAAATTAGAAACTTTGACATCATTGTTGATTCTTTGCATTCCCACTATTTCAACTTACCCTGAAGAAATATCTCATCAACTTAGCATGATGATGTGTAAAATGTGCTCTTATCTATTGTCAGTAACTATCCTAGTAGTGGATTTTATAATCTTTCTCCTAGAATACTGTTATTTCCTCTTATCTTCCCTCTTCACCAATAATCCATTCTTCTTGTGGTCCTCTATTACTTTTTCCTGTACCTGTTATAACAAACTAGAGGCCCAGTGCATGAATTAGTACACAGGTGGGATCTGGCTGGTTCCGCCCTCGATCAGGGTGGGGGGGGGGGGCAATTGGGAGTGGGGCAGACTGGGGGGCTGGTGTGGGCAGTTGGCTGACTGGCCTTGCCCCCTGGTTGAACTCCTGGTCAAGGGAACAATTTGCATATTCACCTTTTATTATATAGGATTACTATAAATTGGTGGTTTATGACAAAAGTTTATTTTCTCACAGTTCTGGACATCAAAAGTTTAAAATGTGTATCAATGAGCTGAAAGCAAGTATCAGCAGGGTCACATCCTCTTGGAAGCTCAAAGGAAGACTACATTCCTTTCCTGTTTTGGTTTCTGATGGCTGCTGGGATTCCTTGACTTGTCACTTCAGTCTCTGCCTCTATCTTCAGATCACCTTCTCGTCTGTGTGTCTATGTCAAATCTTTTTCTGCCTCTGTTTCATAAGGATACATATGATTGCATTTAGTGGTCATCCAGATAATTTAGGATAATCTTCACATCTCAGAAGTTTTTAATGTTATCTGCAGCGCCAGCTTTGCCATAAGGGTAAAATTCACAAGTTGTTTGTAGGGACCATTTTCTAACTGGCACAGGAGACCTCATCTCCAACTACTCATTGTTTTCAGCTACACCATTCTTCTTGCTGTCTTTGAACACTTGTGCCTGCCTCAGAGCCCTTGCCACTTGGTGTTTCCTCTGCCTCGATTGCTCCTCGAAGGTAGCTACAGGTTTGCTCCTTCACCTCTTTTGGAAGGCAGCTATGCTCACCACTATACCACCAACGCTCCTTCACCTCTTTTGGATTACTCAGATGTCTCCTTTCTAGTGAGGCCTTCCTGAAGTACTCTGTTTACTAGTATTATAGAAGCACATATCTTTCAATTTTATTTTTTTCTCTTTGTTTTAAGGTTCTTCATATATCTTATTAAACTTTGTAAAAATATATATTTTATTCCTTTTTTTTTTTTTTACATCCTCACCTGAGGACATTCTGTGTGTGTGTGTGTGTGTGTGTGTGTATAAAGAGAGGGGGGGAGGGGGAGAGGGAGAGGGAGAAAGAGAGAGAGAGAAGAGAGAGATGAAAGAGAAATATTGGTTGGTTGCCTTTCGTATGTGTCCTGACTGGTGACTGAACCAGCAGCCCCTTGGTGCACAGGACGACACCCAACCAACTGAGGCACTCTGGCCAGCTTTTTTTTACTCATTTTCCCTCACTCAGATTTTAGTTCTGGGATGGCGAGTTCTTATTTGTTATGGTTGCTTCTGTATCTGGAACTTTACCTACTACATAGTAGATGTTCAACAAATATCTGTTGAATGAATGAATGAATGAATGAATGAGTGAGTGAATGAATGAATTTCCCATATTGTCCCAGGAGTGATCTTTCCCAAATACATTTCCTAAGATCTCCCCTTCTTTAAAACTGTTAAGGGATGGATTCTCTTTGACTGTAGACTGAAGGACAACCTGTTAAGCATGCCTGCTGAGTTCCATCTCACTCTGGCTGCTTTTCCAGCCTCATTTCCTACAGCCTGTCTTGAAGCACCCTCAGTTCTACCAAACTTTGCTTCTTGCTGTCTTTTAAGCCCATTGCTTAGCCACTGGTGGTCCATGAGGTCTAAAAAGTTGGCGACTGCTAGTTTAAGGAAACCTTTGGAGCAGTGGGCGACCCACATGCCTCTGCCTTAGATGATGCCTGGAATTCGCTTTCCCTCTGTCCACTTGCACTCAGGTTCCCTGTTCTATCAGGTGTCTCTCAGTCCCCTTAGACAGTCTGCTTTATGACATTTGGCCTAGATTTCTCATATTGACCTATTGCAGCTATAGCACAGTGTATTTTTATCTTCCCAATTAAAATATGAACTCCTTGAGGCCACTTTTTATTCATTTCTTTATTCCCATTTCCTGGCATATAGTAGATACTTAGATGTTTGATGAAGAAATGAATAAATTAATTAATAGATTGTCTTTAGTGTTTCATCTCCCTGAGAACATGCTACATTTTTGTAAAAGAAATGTCTGTAAGAGGTGCAAGAGAAAAATTATTTTTAATAATTTTATCAGAATTTTTATCTCTTTAAGCTGAAGTACTATTTTTAATTGTGCTAATATGAAAAATCCTTAAGGTGTACTCTGAAACTGCATAACCATGGTAACTAAAGAAATGTGCTAACATCCTCACTTGCTCTTTTGGAAATTTGATATTATAAATGTTAAACATATTAGGGATTTTTCAACTAAAGTACACTCTCATTTTTTAATGACTAATGTGAGAGCAGAGATAACCAAACCTTTCATTTAACATTAAAATGGCTGATTGTAAAGCTTCATTTGATTTTTTTTTTTAACACTGGATGCTATTGCAAAGCATTTTTATATTAACTGAGGTAGTTGGTATTGTTAGGGTTCTTTGGCCAGTGACGCAGGCTGTGAAAGTATTCACAACTAAAAGAAGAGATGGATGGAGAGAGAAAGTTTATTTTACTTTCCTGAAAAGGAAAGGTCTGGTGCATTGCTAATCAATACAAGGGCAAAGAACAAAAGTGGCACTCTCCCTTTTAAAGCCTTGGCTGCTGTTGTTAGGTGACAAGTCCGGGAGGGGGATTTGGGGGCTGAAATTGAGCAGACATCAAAGAGGTTGTAGTTTGTTTGTTCTTCAGGAGACAATACAGGCAGATGACCTAGGGAAGTGTTTTATTAGTATTTTTCTAAAGTCTATAAAACATTTTTAGAGCAAAGTTAAGAAGAGTTCAAAAGAGGCTTGTTTGAAGACGAGGGGGAAGGGGACTTTCTATTAGAGATTTCTTGGGGAAACTTCTTGAGTTGTAAAAATAGCAGGGAGGAGGACCATGCAAGAGTGTAGCCTTGAGAGTAGCTTATCTTGTTTTGCAGTTTGAACAGAGGAGCTGTTTGATTCAGAGGAGCTAACAATCTTGGGATTAAATTACCAGGTGCTTCTCATAAATTGTGGCAGGTTACAGCAAAGAAAAAGTAAAGCCTTTTTCTTATCCTAATGGGTATTTTTGAAATTTATACGAAATCATTACTGAATGAAATGTCAGGCCTGAACTGTGTTGTGCTTGGGACAAGATTAGAATGTTATACCCTAGAAAGTTACATTATGGTTTAATAGGGTTCTTGTCATGGAAATCTCTGGTTTGGTGTTATTTGTCAAATGTTTTCCATTATTAAGGTAGAAATTTTTCATGGTCCCAGGTATTGAGGATGGGAATTGTTGGTCATGTTTAACTTCTGAGACTTTCAGCCATATGAGCTAAAATAATCTTATCTTCAATTCTTTTCTCCATCTCATACCCATCAGTTGCTAAGTCCTTTGAAGTAAGTGTTGATCCCATCCCTCTGTTCTTTTTGCCAATAACTTTACTCTAAGACTTTATTTTTTTGTAGGTAGATTACTGTCTTTCAACCACTACTGCCAGATTAATCTTCCTAAAGTCATGTTACTGTGTTACACATAAGAAAGTTCTGTTGCTTTAGGAGCCAGGCCAAACACCTCAGAGTGTCAGTCTTTGATATTTGGGAGCAAGACTTCCAGCAGGACCCTCTAATAAAGCTGGGCTGGCTTCCTCATGTTCTGTATGTATTTCTGTTCCTTTTGCATTCATGCCTTTGTTCATAGCATTACTTTTTCCATTTGAGCATTATAAGCCCCTATGCAGTTGTCAAGTGCTCTACTTATTTTGGCAGTAAATTATATGCTATTTTGAATTGCAACATTTTCTTTCTTATATTTAAATACTGTCTCCCTGTCTAGAATGCAAATTTCTTGGAAACAAAGATGAACCAATGTTTGCTTATAAATGAGTTAATTGAAACTTAGAATGTGTTTTTAATAGATAAAATTAATATTTTATAAGTGGTGGTCGTGCTTTCAACCTAGTTCCCAAAGGGTCACTTAACCCCTGTCACAGCTGAAATATCCTGTATAATAAAGACGTAATATGCAAATTGTCACTACACTGTGAAGCATAATGACCGACTGTGTAATGACTGGATCAAGGATCAGCAAGAGGGTGGGGCATCGAGCTACAAGTGGGCGGTGGAGAGCTACAGGAGGGGGCAGGGCAGCAAGCTATTAAGGAGAGGGAGTGGTGTGGGGGATGAAGGGAGCTACAGGAGGGCGGGGCAGTTGGCAGAGAGCTACTGGAGGACAGCAGTGAGCTACTGGTGAGCTACTGGCACATGGATTCATGCACAGGGCTACTAGTAATATTAATAATAGCAGATCAGAGTTTCATGGAACTATGAAATACATGAGGAAGGAGAAATTCATTCATTCTTTCTTCCTTGGGACATACAGAAATGACTTTAACAGAAATGTTGAAATAAGCAAAAAAATAATTTGCTTTCTTCATCCTCCCATCATCCATTTTGAACCCTTTGTTAATGTCATAGAGTCCCCTTCTCTGCTCCCTTAGGTGCTCGGGGTCACTATACTGCCCTCATAACTCACTGTGACATTTAAAAGAGCTAGTTGATTCAAAAATTCTTTCCTCTGGTTTTCATTGAAAACTCTTATCTCCTAATGTTAGTGATCTATGTTAAAAAGTAGGCCAATAATTCTCTGATTTATTAAATTCATTTTAATGTACAGGCCACATCTTCTTTCTCTGTTAAGGTTTTTTTTCCCCCCATTTTGAAGATGCTGACTTAATAATTACTGATATTTTTCATATCCATGTGTTGGACCTACTCTAAGTGCTATAGAATAATTTTCTAATTGAATCCTCATAACAACCTTAAAGATGAAGGCATTATTATTGCCATTTTAAAGGTGAGGAAACTGAGGCTCAAAGAGATTAAGAAATTTCTCAAGTTCACATAGCTAATAAATAGGAGCCTGATTTGTCTGATTTTAGAGCTTATAAACTTTGCCATTATATTATGCTTCCTGCCAAGATAATTTTAAATTCAAGTTAGCAAATATTTATTGGTATTTACATGTCCTAAGTTCTGTACTAGCAACTCTACTATTGGGATTTGGGGAAGAATAAGAAAAGAAATAAATTATTCTGGCAGTGTGGCGAGAGGATTCTGAACAGCAAGTTGCTACCAAGTGACAAACACGTGCACATCTCTGTGGTCAGCAGCCTAATTGTCCATTAATCTTTTCCTGTATTTCAAAAGCCACAGTTTACTTAACGCTCTAAGCATTTTCAGGATGTATTAACAGTTCAGCTTTGTATAAACAGAAAAGAAATAGTTGATTGTACATAAGGGCTATTTTTAAGTCGAGAGTGACCTGTGTTATGTTATATCCTTCCTTCATTTAACCACCTCCCCCAAAAGACATGTATACACAGCTTTTAGTACAATGAAAACACTTTAATTGATAAACACCTTTTATAGATTAAAAGACTATCTTCAAGAATCTTTTGAATGTTAATTGGTTTCTATTTATGTTTATTTGTAATTCATTAACAGTGCATATTTATTTAAGTTTGGCCTTGTCCTTCAGGAATAATGAATTCTGCTATGATACCCATCTAAAGGGACTTGCAGCAAGTTGAAACAAGACTCTTAACAGACTGTCTTTGCCTTTTAATAGGCACAGTCATTGGCAGCATCACTTTCTACCAGACAGTTGTTGCGAATTTCTCGTCGGCTGTCACAGTACCCTAACGAAAATCTTCACAGTGCTGTCACTAAAGCCTGCCTTTCCAGGTAACCATATTCTCCCGTCTTACTGAATTCTAGTTTCTGCATCTTTGCTAAAATAGTAACATAGGTTTAATTGATAGTCTGGAAAAGTTTTGCTCTGAATATGTAGCTGTTTCAGCCTTGTGTTCAGCTTTCAGAACATATCTTATTTAAGCATAATGACAATTTTAAGAGGTACTTTATAGATAAGAAAACTTAAGTCACATGAGGGAAGGCAGGGCCACATAATGATAAATAAATAAAAGTATGTTTGAGGATTGAACACAAGGTTCATGTGTTTTCTGAGTTAGTGTTCTTAATTATACTTCACTAGTGACCCGGTGCACAAATTCCGTGCACATTAAAAGGGGATTAATTAGAGGAAATAATTTAATATTGCTATTTGCCCTTTCTCTATAATAGAAGTGTCAGAGATGAAAGAAAATTAGTAAAATGTATATGAAAACCTTCCTCCTGTCAGAGTCTGGGGCTCACCACGGGACCCAGAATCAAGTCCCTGCCAACCCACATGCACCTCAAAATTGCTTGAGACCCAGACCCGGCCAGTCCCCCACACATTTGGCTAGGCCCAGACCTGGCCAGTCGCACCCTTGTCAAGCTCTGGGCAGGGGGTATAGTCCCCCGTCAAGCCCCACCAGGTGGGGGGGCACAACTTCAGATCCCCGCCAAGCCCCACTGAGCAGGGGCATGTCCTGAGGTCCCCTGTCAAACGCAGCCAGGCAGGGGGCTGTAGCCTCAGATCCCCTGGCTCAGTGCTGGGGCAGGGAGCATGGGGTGGGAGAGGGCGTAGCCTCAAGTCTCTGCTGATTGCTCATTAAGGTTCCTTTTTGGAACTTGGACTCAGCTATGGGTGCAACCATCTTTGTGACAGAGTGATAGTCAATTAGCATATTCCCTTTTTATTATATAGGATGCCTTCCAAATTTGCATTGGAACTTTCCATGCTTTATAGCACTTCCTATTGCCCAAATTTAATAAAACGAACATCTTTTCAGTCTCCACTAATATTTTTCATATCCATTTGGAAGTGATTATAAATCATTGGCTCATAGAGTTTTCTTACAGAATCACACTTGGCATGAAACAATTTTAAAAGAATAATAAGAAAGAATAAGAACAATATTCAGTAGGCCCAAAGGTTTCTTTTAGACTCATTTCATATGATCTGGTGGTAATGACTGTTGTTCATTCATTCCTTGATATATAAAAGGACTTACTGGTAGTCACACTTTGTTAATAGAACTAGTCAGTGCTAAGCAATGTAAACCTTTTTTGGAGCCTAAGAGGAAATAATACTTTGGATATATTAGAATGAAGTAATTACCTTTTGTGGATCTTGATATACATCCTGGTAGTTAAATCAATTTTCAATCTCTTTTATTAAAAAAACAAATAAAAATAAAATCAGGTAATGTGAATTGATCGAGTACGCACATATAAATTTTAGATAATCACAAAAAGAATGGAAATGGATCCAGTAGAGGTGGAAATAAGCAAAGAGAGAAAACGACTTTGTAGCCTTTCAAAAGTCAATAGGTGATGCATACACAAGATAGTTATTTGACTTATTTGCAAAGAGTCATGGAATGGTAACAAAATAGAGCTTTATTGTGGTCAGTTAATAACACTGGAAAAATTAGCTGTTTAATTCAGTGAAATATTTATGAGTATGGAAAGTAAGCATTTTTTAGTTTTTTAAGTTTTTAAGTATGAAATATTTTAAAGTTACAGAAAAGGTGCTAAACTTCATTATTGATCAAGTAAATGAAATTAAGATGATAACTATCATTTGATACATTTTTTACCTGTAAAAATTATTTTTTTTCATGAGTAGAAGGAAGTAAACTTTTTTATTTTTATTTTTTTTTATTGATTAAGGTATTACATATATGTCCTTATCTCCCCATTGCCCCCCACTTCTGCCCTCACCCCCCCTAGTTTCTGTGTCCATTGGTTATGCTCATCCTGCATGTATACAAGTCCTTTGGTTGATCTCTCCTCCTTACCCCCACCCTCTCCTGCCTTCCCTCTGAGGTTTGACGGTTTGATTGATGATTGTCTCTGGATCTGTTTTTGTTAATCAGTTTATGTTGTTCATTATATTCCACAAATGAGTGAGATCATGTGATATTTATCTTTCTCCAACGGATTTATTTCACTTAGCATAATGCTCTCGAGGTCCATCCATGCTGTTGCAAATGGTAGGAGTTCCTTCCTTTTTACAGTAGGGTAGTATTCCATTGTGTAGATGTACCACAGTTTTTAATCCACTCAAGCTATATTACAAAACCACTATTCTCAAAATTGCCTGGTACTGGCACAAGAACAGACATACAGACCAATGGGATAGAATAGAGAACCCAGAAATCAACCCAAACCACTATGCTCAATTAATATTTGACAAAGGAGGCATGAACATACAATGAAGTCAAGACAGTCTCTTTAATAAATGGTGTTGGAAAAATTGGACAGATACATGCAAAAAAAAAAAAAATGAAACTAGACCACCAACTTACACCATACACAAAAATAAAATAAAAATGGATAAAGGACTTAAACATAAGAAAGGAAACCATAAAAATCTTAGAGGATCCACAGGCAGCGAAATCTCAGACATATGCCGAAACAGGTTTGGCTCAATGGATAGAGCGTCGGCTTGGGGACTGAAAGGTCCCGGGTTCGATACCTTGGTTGTGGGCATATCCCCAGTAGAGGGTGTGCAAGAGGCAGCTGGTCGATGACTCTCTCTCATCGATGTTTCTAACTCTCTATCTCTCTCCCTTCCTCTCTGTACAAAATCAATAAAATATATTAAAAAAAAGAAAAAGGAAAGAAAAGAAATCTCAGACATATGTCATAGCAATATCTTCACTGATACAGCTCCTCGGGCAATGAGAGCTAAAGAGAACATAAACAATGGGACTACATCAAAATACAAAGCTTTTGCACAGCAAAAGAAACCATCAACAAAACAACAAGAAAGCCCTCTGCCTGGGAGAACATATTTGCCATTGTTATATCCAGTAGGAGTTTAATTTCCAACCTTTACAGGGAACTCAGACAACTTAACAAAAGGAAGATAAACACCCCAATAAAAAAATGGGCAATGGACCTAAATAGATACTTTTTGAAAGAAGACATACAGAAGGCCTAGAGCTATATGAAAACATGCTCAAAGTCACTTATCATCTGAGAGATGCAAATCAAAACGACAATGAGGTACCATCTCACACCTGTCAGAATGGCTATCAGCAACAAATCAACAAATGACAAGTGCTGGCGGAGAAAAAGGAACCCTTGTGCACTGCTGGTGGGAATGCAGACTGGTGCAGCCACTGTGGAGTACAGTATGGAGTTTCCTCAAAAAATTAAAAATGGAGCTCCATTAGACCCTGCAATCCCATTTCTAGGAATATACCCCAAGAAGCTGAAAACACCAATCAGAAAGGATATATGCACCCCTATGTTCATAGCAGCACAATTCACAATAGCTAAGATTTGGAAACAGCCTAAGTGCCCATTAGCAGGAAGTAAACTTTTGGAGTTGATCATACAGTATATCTTTATGCCAAAATGTATTAATACCATACCATTTGACAATTCTATTTTTTGACATTATCTTAGAGATTTACTTATGTGTATCTATAAGGAGGCATGTAGAAGAGAGAGAAACATTTATCAGTTGGCTCCTGAACACATCCCAATCAGGGATCGAACCTGCAACCTTGGTATGAACCCTGACTAGGAATCTAACCCGCAACCTTTTGGTATATGGGACAACACTCCAACCAACTAAGCTACCCAGCCAGGGCACCCTAAGTTATCTTAAATATCCCGGTACTGTTTAATATTTAAAGTCACAGTTGTAAATTAATTAATTAATGTTTAAGTAATGTGTAAAAAGGCTGCCTGACATTCATGGAGCCCCTCAGTCTTTTTCTCTCACTCCTACTACTAATACTTCTTACCTCAGGGCTAGTAATTTGGAAGTATCCCCTATCCTTGTTCTAGCTTGTCATGCTATCATCCTGAGAAATCCTCTTTCATTCCTTAATCTAAAGGTCTTATTTCATACCTGTGACAAAGACACAGTTATTTGAGTTACCTTAGGGCAACTACTTCAGTTTCTGGGTTTCTCAGAATATGGTTGAATCTTCCTTTAGTTTTTTTTACAATCAAGACCTACCAAAACTAGACACTTTCCAATTCTTTTGCTGGGAGTAAATAATAATAATAGTAATGTTTATTTTTAAAAGACACTCTAATCCCCAATGACTGATAAATGCAGAGTGTTGTCTGGACAAAAATACATATAGAATAGATAAGCAGGTACATTTTTTAAATGGAAGGAATAACTAAGTTAGATAATATTAAATTTATTCAATGATTTGTTTTAGAAAGTAAAAGAAACCTCATTAATTCACCTCCACTAATTTGAATTTGTGATTGTCAACTTGGAGCAGGTTAAAGTACATTATTGCATTATTTTTTATCTATTTAAGAAAATTTGATAACCCATCTCAGTGATAACCAAGATTTCTGAAGTATATATTAAATCCATTTTCAAAAGCAAATGATCTGTTTTGTCCTGCAAAATGTTGTATATAAATGAAGACTACTAGTAATTGCAAATGAGTTTTACTTATTAAAAGGAGATTCAGTAAACATATACTTCATTGTCATGTGTACATGTAATTATTTACTATTTGTATTTCACAGATCCAGATTGAACTTCCTTAATTAGTTGTAATTAGTGTGTGTGTGTGTGTGTGTGTGTGTGTATGTACACATGTCAAATGATGTTTAGTGATCACAGAAAGCTTTGACTTTATCATTAATCTCCCCTCCTCACCCACTTCACCACAGGTTTTTACCAAGTCTTGCAAGGTCAGCATTAGAAAAAAATCTGGCAGATGCTTCAATAGAAATAAGTACTGATGATAATCTAGAACCGGAACTGGAGAATTACAAATGTAAGTATTTGGTTTCTTTCCCTTCTAAGTGAAATAACTATTGAATATTTTCTATTATCAACTTTAAATTTTAAAAAAAATGGCTTTGTTTTTCATTTATTTTGCTTTATTTAGGGTTGAAGAAATGAATCTTTAATTTTTTATTTATTTTTTTAAACCCACTTAAAAGTTAATTCTTAGAATACGTCCTTTATATCCATATCAGATACAGGTCCTCCCCCTATGCCCACTCCCACTCCTCCAGGAGTCACAGTTGTGGTGAACATGTTAAAGGCTCTCAGAATTTCTGGTGTAAATTAACTTACGTGATTTTGTTTAACCTTTTTTCCAACTGTATTTCACCATAGCATCAAAAACTCTATTTTCCTTTCATAGTATTTACATTTTGAGGACCAGATGTGTCTTATGGGAAGCTCTTCTAGGCTGAGATAGACTAAAATAATATTCAGAACACTATTCCATACATTCCTAATCTCTCAGGTCCACATATTATCTTTTGTGGTACTTTCCTCCTGAACAGCCATATGTATCATTTTGAAGTTGGGTGGGGATTTAGCTCTTCCTGTGAAAGTTTCTCATTCTTCAGTTAGAGCACAATGAAAGGTTCTATGATTTTTGAGGTACTATTTGACCTGTTTTATCAAAACATCCAATGTGTGACCACTCTTTTTTTTTTTTTTATAATATATATTTTTTATTTTTTACAGAGAGGAAGAGAGAGGGATAGAGAGTTAGAAACATCGATGAGAGAGAATCATCGATCAGATGCCTCTTGCACACCCCCTACTGGGGATGTGCCCACAACTAAGGTACATGCCCTTGACCGGAATCAAACCTGGGACCTTTCAGTCCTCAAGCCAACGCTCTATCCACTGAGCCAAACCGGTTTCGGCCAATGTGTGACCATTCTTCAAAGAGAACTATTGTGGTTTTCTTTGAAGTAGGTGTTTTTAATTGTTGGGGATACACTGACTGTGATACTAAAAAAATAAGATTCCTTTTTCAAAAGTAAAATGATAAACTGCATACTGATGGATTTGAGTGTAGATACATAGAGCCAGTTCAGAGACAGGATAACTTTCATATTTTTTAGACTCTAATGTTATTTGATTGAATTTATATATATATAATGAAAAACGGCATCATTCAGACAATTGATTGTTTAGTTTTGGTAACAGGGCAGTATAGCAGTCCCCATCTAAGTTTTGTATAGAGGATAAGGGACCTAAATGAGACTTTTGATTGCTCTGAATCCATTCATCTTTAATGACCATTCTTTTGGAAAATTCATTTAATTCACTTTTCTTTTTAAAAAATATAATTTTATTGATTTCAGTAAGGAAGGAAGAGGGAGAAAGAGAAAACATCAATGATGAGAGAGAATCATTGATCACTGCCTCCTGCATGCCCCCGACTGGGGAGTCAGTCTGCAACCTGGCATGTGCCCTGACTGGGAATTGAACTTTGACCTCCTGGTGCATAGGTCAATGGTCAACCACTGAGCCATGCCAGCTGGGCTAATTCACTTTGTTTAGGGACCACGCTCACAAAGCAACATTCTGATGTGGATTTAGCTTTTTTTATGCAGGTCTTCCTCTAGATAATATGCTGATAGGACAACCCGGATGTCATATAGTTCATATGAAAGTTTTCATTGCAGTATAATACTTTGCAATTCTGGTTTTATATATAAAAAATTACTTATAGTTTAGAATTTATGTCTTTAATAATCTCCTGAGAGTTAGATTTGCCCTCTTTGTGAGGACAAAATCAGGTTTTGAGCCTACTAGTCTGAGGATTTGACAGATTTATCATAATAATGCCATCCCCTTAGATCACATGTGTCATTCACAAGGCCCGCGGGCCAAATCCGTCCCACCAGGCCTTGAAATGTGGCCCGCACTGCGCTGTCATCACTGCACTCCGCTGCGTTTCCATCACAATGACAGTTTATGACTGTTCAGTAAACCATTCGGCCCGCGATTTAGGCTGGATTTTAGATTTTGGCCCCTTCTCTGATTGAGTTCGACACCCCTACCTTAGATCGTTAGCCAGATTTCTTCCAGGGAACTATAGTATCACCATTCTTTCCCTTTCCTATCTTAAAATTTTAACAATAAATGTGGGTTCATTGAATTAAATTGTACTAATGCCCTAAATGTACTAAGCAAACATATCCATAAACTAAACCAAGATGATATCAGATATTGTTTGAATCTGAAATTATGTGTGTCATCTCAGCGTACAAATATATAGTAAATTCACTGCCACAGTACCGGTCTTTCATTTTACAGTTTTATATTTGATGTATTTCAGAGACCTGATGGTAGTAAAAAATAAATAAATAAATAAATCCCAATGACAGCTTACAGTTCTTTCCTCTATGGATCTTGTAGCTAAAAGAAAAGTGGTGAAGTCTACTGTGCTGTGGCAAGTGTGTAACACTCAGCAGTGGTTAAGCAGGGTGACAGTTTAATTATTTTCAGCTTAAAATTGTTCACGGTGCTCCATAGACGCAAATGTTGCTTTTTCACCTCGTCTTTTAAAATGCTTTAGTACACAAATAGAAACTGTCATATTAAAAGTAGGGAGGGAAAAGATGCGTCAGTTATTGTAGGCATTATAATTGTCTACCTGCTTGCTAGGGTATTTCCATAGGATGGAATATTATTTGGAATCAAAGGATTGAACATACCCCACATGGCAGAAAGAATATTAGTTCTCTTTTTAGCTGTATCCACTCTAGTGGGGATATTTTAAGTAAATTACTTAAGAATGTTTTTCTTAGCTTCTTTATAATTCTTGTCTTATTATTAGGAAAATAAAAATGAAATTATATGAGAAAACAATAAGCTAAAGCTCCTAGTTTGGGAGCTGGCACAGAGATGGTTCTCAATGAATGATAGCTTCTATTATTGTGATAATCAGAATTACTACAGCTACTGCCATTGGTGTTATTATTATGTTTTAATATTTTTAAAAATGTATTTTTATTTATTTCAGAGAGGAGGGGAGAGAGAGCTAGAAACATCAGTGATGAGAGAGAATCATTGGTTGGCTGCCTTCTACACACCCCATACTGGGGATGCAGCCTACAAACCCAGGCATATGCCCTGAACAGAATCTAACCATGACCTCATGGTTCATAGGTCAGTGTTCAATTACTAAGCAACACCAGCTGGGCAGTTTATTATTATTGACCTTAGCAAATATTAGACAGGGAACATATATGTCTGGTTACTGTAGGGAATATACATGAAAGATGTTCCCTGACTTCAAGAAACTTACTATTTAGTTTTCTGGCTTCAATGAGCTAGATTTCTATTCTAGACCAACTATAAAAGGCATTGCAATAATAAATATCACAAAATAATTATGTAGCACCTGCGATGCTTATTTGAAAATAAATATCTCCTGGATCATCTCTGAAAATGTAATTTGGGAGGCCTGGCATGGATTGGTTCATTTGTATTTTTGACTAACTATCTAAGGGATTCTCATGTGGTTTTGAATGAGTGGGTTCTGAAAAAATTATATTCAAGTACTTCAGAGCTTTTGAATGTGCATTTGGTTTATATATGTGTGATAGTCCTTGACTGAACAAGCTTATTAAGGAGACTGAGTTCTGGGTTTTGTTTCCTCCTCTCAATTTTATCTATATGCTGTTTGTTATATACATTGTTTTAATTATATTTTACTAGAGGCCTGGTGCACAAAAATTTGTGTACTCAGGGGCGTCCCTCAGCCAGAGGGCGTAGGCCAGGACCCCTCAGGGGATGTCCACCTGCCAGCTTAGGCTTGCTCCCTGGGGGAATGGGCCTAAGCTAGTAGCCAGACATCCCTCTGGCAGCCTGGGAGCCCTCGGGGAGGAGCGGGGGAGGGGAAGGGTCCAACAGATGCGTAGGCCCACTCCCCAAGAGTGGTCCTATGCCATTAGTCGGACATCCTTAGAGCTCCCTAGGAAGTGGGAGAGGCTCCGCCACTGCTGCTGCTCCCGCAGCCCTCACCCTGGCTTGTGGCTGAGCAGAGCTCCCCCTGTCGGAGCGCACTGACCACCAGGGGGCAGCTCCTGTGTTGAGTGTCTGCCCCCTGGTGATCAGTGCACCTCATAGTGACTGGTTGTTCCTGGTCAGTCCTCGGTTAGGGTCAATTTGTATATTACCCTTTTATTATATAGGATTACATTTTGGTTCATTGATAGCTTTTTGTAGAGCTTTAAGCTTTTTATGTAAAGCTAAGAACTCTCTAGTGAGTAAAACACCTTTAAGGTTTTTATTACCACCTTAAAGCTTATTTCTTTTATATGTTAAATTAAAGTTCCTTGAAAAATCCACAGGATATTAAAGGCGCTGTATTGCATTTTGTATGGGCTGAATTTGACTTCTGTGAGAGCAATTCTGCAGGTAATTCTCTGTCCTGTGTGAAATTTTTAGGTGAAATAACATCTGGCTCTCTGAGAATTGGCGCTATTAGTACACCAATCCATAATGCCCACGAGAAAATGAAAGTGCCTGATGTTCTGTTCTACGACAACATTCAGGTAAAATCCCTGCTTTGCATTCTGGATGAATCACCACTTACATTGTAGTACTTCGTTCTGATTCAAGTGAAACTGTTTAATTATTTTTATAATTTGCTAAATTCAATTCAGATGATGCAAAGGGAAGTGTTGAAAAACACCTTCCATTAATGCCTTATAATATTGGAAGAGCTGCAGCTATGAGTAGAGTATAATAAATTCTGGTAAATAAAATAAATATATTATTAAATTAAAAACAAAGTATTATAGAACTAATAGCCTCTAATTTTGCTTTCCTATTGTTTAAATAACTTTAGTTTAAAGAAAGATATGTCCTATGCATTCTTTTTTTTTTTTTTTTCTTATCCTCAGCTGAGGATGTGTTTTATTAATTTTTAGGGAGAAAGAGAAAGAGAGAAAGAAACATTGATGTGAGAGTGAAATATTGATCAGTTACCTCTGGTATGGTCGCTAATCAGGGTTCAAACCCACAACCTAGATATGTGCCGTGACCAGAACAGAACCTGCTACCATTCTGGTGTACACAACTCTCTAACCAACTGAGCCAACGGGCTGAAGCTGTCCAACGCATTCTTTCCTTCATATTACTTTCCTTTTTTGGAAAAATTTTAGTATTTTTCCTTTTTCCAGCCTTTACTTTTCCCCCTCCTCCTCCTCCTCCTCCTCCTCCTCCTCCTCCTCTTCCTCCTCCTCATTCTTCTTTCTTCTTCTTCTTCTTTAAGGGAAGACAGTAGACAATCTCCACTTGCAAACCTATAATTATAGTCCTTCTGTTAAGACACAGAAATAAGTGTGTACACAGAATGCTTTATTGTAGATGTTTACTTTAATAAGATTTTTTTCCAGAGAAAATCACTCATAATATAAAAAATGTTTCCCCCTGGTTTTCTGTCAATTGGTTATTTATTTTATAATAAAACACATACTAAAATTTTTCTATAATATTTGTTCACTAATCTGCATGTAAATAATAGCTTTCATTTACAAATTATGTTAGAAAAACTACCTACTGTTTTTACTATATTAAGGACTTAGGGATGTTGAAGTAAAATTTCTTTTATCTGCCACTTTCCAATTCTATTTGTTATTCAATGAGTGTCATCATTTATATCCCTATGTTATATTAACAACATAGAAGTTATATAGGCAAATTCTTCTTTCTCAATAAAAATATTAATGAAATATTTTGAAATCTGTTAAAATTTTAGTTAGCATCTATAGCATAGCAAAAGACATAACCCAGTTTGCTTTTTATTCATTCTGTAGCCAGTTAACTAATACAGATTTTACTTTCTTCCAGAGCGTTAATGTTCTTATATAAGCAGTAGACAAATTAACAGAAAATAAAGTTACTTATAAGACACAGAGGAAGAAAAAAATCTTTCCTGTCAATAAAGACAAAAACATAATTGTAAGGAAAATATACTATTTTGAAGTATTGATATCACACTCTGTCCATGTAGCAGCAAAGAATAAAGAAAAAAGAATTAGGAAACTTTGATATAAGTGAAAATTTGAAAAAGTCCATGGTAGCAAACATTTAAAAGACTTGCCAGCATACAAGAATGTAGGAGACTCAGTAGCAGGGAAGGCCATGGGTCTTTGAACATAGTGTCTGTTGCCATGGTGCTAGTGACATAGACATTGAGGTCCGCAGGGCTGCTGTGAACTTTAGACAGTGGCTCAGAGGGACTCTCTGCAGCCTGGCTCCAAACATGCCTTCTTTTCATAAAGCACTACGAATGAGCTATTAATGAAAATGTTTAGCTGTACCAATTCCAAAGACAGTCTCTTGATTAAATTTGCTTTTGTTGCATTTATTACTGTTTCCTTTTATGCCACACTCCATCTTTGAAGCAGTAGTCTTCAGTGCTTCTTGAATATTTAAGTGCTTCTATATCCTCTTGTTCTATGCCCTGTGGTCCTCTTACCACGTTATGTTGAAACTGATTTTTTAAATGTGTTTTTCTACATTTCTAGGAAACAGCGTAGTGCCTGGCATAGAGTGATTGCTGAATAAATATCTGTTGAGCTAATTAACGAAAGGATGAATAAGATTTTAAGTGTTCATAATCAGGAATATTATTTCATTAAATCTATGATTAAGAAATATTACACTTACAGCATTAAGGAGGAGAAATTACAGGAGAGTTTTACAGCCTTTTAATAAGTGTAATGAGCTTTAGATCTGAAAATGTTAAAAAAATATCTCCCATATGTCAAGCCTTGTCATAAGGTATTAGAATACTGAGATGAAAATACACGTGTGTGTACACACACACACACACACACACACACACACAGTTGTGTGCACACACATGTACACAGTTCCAGAGCTGGGTCTGTCAAGGGGGGAGAAAGACATCTGAGTACACATAGCTACTTCACAGTATGATGGAAGTGCACACAGGTTACTATGGTAGCATTGATGAGAGGCTGGTCCCAGATTGGAATGATCATGAAAAATGAGTTTACCAGGCAAAGTTGAGAGAGTCTCTTAGGCAGAGAGACTAACATTTGTAGAGACTTGGCTATGTGAGAGAGCAGCCAATTTAGGGAGCTACATATAATTAATTATCATTGGCACAGAGCTGAGGTTGCAAATGGAAGAGTGACAAGAGATGAGGCTGATGAGTTAGGAAAGAGTCACATCTTCTGGACCTTGTTAATTAAGGAATTTGACTGCTGTTCAGAGGAAGTGAGGAAGCCACTGATAGTTTTGGAGCACATTTCCAATTTTGCTAGCTTTGCATTCACTCTTTAAAGTTGTCTATAAGTTGAAACCAAGGCAGAGAGAGACTAGGAGGCTGTTGTAAATGGTTCAGGTCAAAGTTATGAAGGATCTACTAGTAAACAAAGGCAGTGACAGTGGGGACAGAGTAGAAAGGATACATTGCAGGACTATTTAGGAGGTAGAGTCAGTAGAACTTTGTGTGAGATGAAAGACAAAGATTCTCCCCCAGAAGCACATGGTCTGGTGCAAAAGTTATTTTAAATTGTGAACACAGTGTAGGAGAAGAAGCTATTTTAAATTGTGAACACAGTGTAGGAGAAGAAGAGTGATAGGAGATGAAGATTGAGACTACATAAGTTAAGGAATGACCTTTGATTCTAAGGTATTAGGAGTCTTTTAGGGAATTTTGAAGAGAGAAGTGACATGATTTTGAACAACAAAGTAACATTCAGTGCAGACATTCCTTGGAGATATTGTGAATTTTGTTCCAGACCAACACAATAAAGTATATACCAATAAAGCAAGTCGTAGTCCTTTTGCTGATGAAGAGTCTTACCTTCAATTTGTAAAAAAAAAAAAAAAAAAAAAAAAAGGTATGCCTGTACTGTAGAGAGCATGTTGGCTCACAGAGAGACTTAAGTTAGAGTAGCTAAATTGGCTTATAAAAATCTAGGCCAAAGATCATAAAAACCTGAGTGAAAACTGTGGGGATAAAAAGGAAAGGATAAATACACTTGACTTTTTGATCCTCAGTAGCTTAGAGTTGGTGTTTAATTGGCTCTTGATATGGCAGGAGCCAGGTAGTAGAAAATGATAATATTAATCAGGATAAAAGATACAAGATAAACAATGACTTTGAGAGCAAAGTAATGAGCTGAGTTTTGGATATAATGAGTTTGAGGAGACTGGGAAATAACCTAGTAATTTGATAGTTACTCAGAAGTACAGTGCTGGAGTTGAGGGGAAAAGTCTTGCTGTTGAAGATCAGTGTAGAGTTGGTAGTTGAAGCCATGGAATGGATGAGAAAGGAGTTAGGAGAGTAGGGTCTGAAATAGCTCTTCAGTGACTGGAGTGGGGCTCCCCAGCTCTGCACACGGCCTCCCTTGGTCCTTAAGTGGATGTCATGTTATAATAGACAATCTGCTGTGCCCTATCCTATGACCCTCATCCCAAGAAAGCATGTACAAAGATGGGGAGAGAATAGATGAAGGAACATAGGGAAAATTTAAGAAATTACTATAAGAAGAACAAATCCAGAAGACTATCAACAGGAATTTTAGAGAGATGGGAAGTAATCTGAAGAGACAGAACTTGGAGAGGAGACATTTATGCAATTGTCTGTGGTACTAAGTGGGCCAATAGATTAAGAGAAGAATGATGTAGGCAGTGACCTGTGCCTTAGCTGATATTTGATTCGAATAATCTAGTTTGATGTAATGAAGTGTGAAGTAGAAGACATGAGAAAAAGTAAAGTATAGATATAGCTTGGGTTATTTTTCATTTATTTACATTGCCTTTTTATCTGGCTAAACAGGTGCTTATTTCAATTTTTCTGTCTATTTATGCAGATTAGCCAATTTATTTCTGGGAGAATTTAATGTTATCTGGAAGTTGATATTGAATTATCATCTTAGTCAGAAGGAAGAGGTCTCCAGACCACATTATCACTAGAACCAGATTAAAAGAGTGTTCTAGGACTCCTTTGGAACTAAGGTAACCACATACCTTGGTTTGCATGTTGTCCCAGCATACATATTGATAATGTCTCTTTTTATTCTTAAAAGTGATCCAGAAGGGACATTACATTGATATCACCCTTTCCAAGCCTTCTTAAAATTCTAGCTCCTTGGTGTATCAAAGCATTTTAAAAAATAAAAACCTCCAAGATAAACATTAAGGAATACTCATCTGTTCTTAGAGGGAAAATTTTTCTCAATTTTCTCTTGAAGAAAGAAACTCTGAAATAAAATGTTGCTTAATTTGACAAGGAAAATATTCTAAATATCAAAAAATACATAAACCACCTTGGGGAAAAACAAGTGACAATCTAGAAACATATCTGTAGCATATATTAGATATAAAAAGAGGAGCCAATTTAAGCAAAAGAGAGAATCAGATTTTAATACTGAGACAATCAGATTCCTTTCTCATCAGTTTCATGGCTTTAGTTACCAACTCTACACTGCTTTTCTTACAAGTAGGAAACTTCAGTAATTTTAGTACTTATGAGACCAGTATTATTTTAATACAGAAAACCAAGAGAAAGTAATATGGATATTAATTGTCCTGGGATATTCTTCCCTCAGCCCCCATCTTCAGAGCCTTTGTGACCTACTAATAGTTGTCCTATTTTTTAAGATACAAAAGAGCAGTGGGATTTTCTTCTTGGCTGTTGTGAACCACTTTAATTTTGTTCTTTTATTTTGTGTCATGATTTACATTAAAAATGTGGAAGCTAAATTATATATTTTTTCATTCTAAAGCTAGTATATACATCCTTTGAAGGTAACGGTTAAGAATAAGTAAGTGTAAAATCCTCATGGAAATCCCCAATTATTTTAGAAAGCCTGTGTGTGTGTGTGTGTGTGTGTGTGTGTGTGTGTGTGTGTGTATGCAAGGACTTTAATATTCTCTTGTTTCATTTTTTCTAAATACTATATTAAATTATAAACCAACTCTACATTGTTTGATAGCTGAAAAAAATATTTGACATATTGGTGAGTGGCTTAGTTTTGCTCAGGTGTACTCTTTCAGGTTTTAAATATCAGTGACCTAATTGGTTATATAACTGCCATAACCACAGAATTAATTTTTGTTGTTGTTTTTTTAAATCAAATTGTTTAGGTATTATCTTTTATGATAGATGCTTTCCTTTCCATTGAAAACATCACTATAGTTAACTTTCTTATATTACCTCAATAGTGCAAACACAGTTAACCTTGTGTTTTCTTCTTCTCCAGCATATGGTAGTGATGGAAGATATGCTCAAAGACTTTCTTCTTGGAGAACATCTGTTATTGGTTGGTAACCAGGTGAGTTAAGGTTATGCTGAAACTCAAAGTACTAACGAATAAGTGATAGTAACAGTATAAAAGAAGTAAGCTTCTTGTTTTTGTTGGAATAAATTTTTAGAAATTATTATTTTATTTTTCTTACCTAAATGACTAGTTTAATTAAAATGATGAAGGTCCTCTACCTTCTAAACTTTAGTCATCTCATGGTTTAAATCTACACCATCTAATCACCCACCAAGTCCTCTCTGTAGTACCTCATAAATATCTACTAGCCCATCTCACCATCACCTAGCACCTGGATTATAGCAATAGTTTCCTAATATAATTCCACCCAGTCCTTAGTCCCACTTTGATCTACTCTCTACTCTACAGCCAGATTGATACTTGTAAAACTAAAATATGATTTAGTCTCTCTTTTTTGTTTAAATTGGCTCTGCACTGCCCTACAGTATACTCTTCAGTATGGCTTTCAGTGTCCTGCAGGATCTAGCCTCTGCCCATGTTTCTACTCATAAGGTTTGACTCCCTCCTTTCTGGCCCTCTGTTAGCCAGAGCCACTCTGGACTTCTGCAGTTTCTTATCTCTACTGTGGTCTTTGTTGCATGCTCTTCTCTGCCTGCAGCATTCCCAGCCCTTCCCACATCCCTCCTAACTCCAAGGAGGTTTTACTTAGACCCTGGCTGAGTTAGGTCTCCCCTGCTTCTCTGTGTCTTTCTATCTCCCTGTCCTCACACTAGTCATATGTTACTGTATTTGTGTGTGGAAGGACATCTTTCCAACTTTTCTATATGCTCCTCAAGGGCAGCAACCACACTTCTCTTGCTCATCTCTAGATCTTCAGTTTCTAGCACAGTACCTACTATATAGTAGATATTCAATATGTATTTCTGGAGGGAATGGATGAATATTTTATATTTAGGAGGGTTCTGATAATTTTCCTTAATTGAATTGTCAGACTTACAGTAAACAGCACCTTTGGTTGTTTAAATTGGTTTTAACTTGAGGAAACAAGCTTTCAGGAGTTTGGTCTTTATTTTTTTAACCTATAAAAACAAAACATAGAAAGAAAAAAAAAAGCAGTCTTTATTTAGTTCCTCAAACTTATCATTTTAAAGTGCTGACTTTTCTTTTTACAAAGTTTACAAGAAGTGGGCCAATTGAGTGGTTTACTGGTTGAGTGCACAGGCTTGGCAGTCAACTGCTTGGAGGTCCAATAGCAATTCTTTCTAAGATATCTGTAACTCTGGGCACATTACTCATCTTACTGAGGCTCGGTTTCCTTACATCTAACCTGTAGCACTTTATAGGGTTAATGTAAAGATCACATGAGGTAAATCTGTATATCACTGTACTATTAAAAAGGACTTTAATATTCTCATTTCATTTTTTCTAAATGATTAAAAAGAAAGAATAAATTATTCATGGTATTTTTTTGTAATTTGAAAAATTCTACCAACTCTTATATACTGAAAAATCATTTTTCCTGATGAGTTTATATATCACAATAGGAGGAAGATGATCAGCTAATAGTCTAGTATTCAGTCTTTGATGTTTCTTTTTTTAAAATATATTTTATTGATTTTTTACAGAGAGGAAGGGAGAAAGATAGAGAGTTAGAAACATCGATGAGAGAGAAACATTGATCAGTTGCCTCCTGCACGTGTTCCCCCCCCCCCCCCTCGGGATGTGCCCACAACCAAGGCACATGCCCCTGACCAGAATCAAACTAAAGACCCTTCAGTTGTAGGCTGACACTCTATCCACTGAGCTAAATCCATTTCAGCAAGTCTTTGATGTTTCTGAAACCCAAAGAGTCAGGAGATTCTAAGAGAAATTGACTAGCCAAAACCAGTTTGGCTCAGTGGATAGACCATCAGCCTGCGGGTTCAATTCCTGTCAAGGGCATGTACCTTGGTTGCGGGCACATCCCCAGTGGGGGTGTGCAGGAGGCAGCTGATCGATGATTCTCTCTCATTGATCTTTCTAACTCTCTATGCCTCTCCTTTCCTCTCCGTAAAAAATCAATAAAATATTTTTTTTAAAAAGAAATTGACTAATTTTTTTATTTTGTAAATTTGCAACAGTTTAATGAAGAAAACAAGCCAATTAGATAGAATGGGCCACTTAATAGTTAATAGTGGCCCATTCAACTGGACATGGTTATATACTGAGAGGATCAGAGACAGGCAGCATTATCACTAGAAAAGAAAAATGCAATACTAATTATTTTTAAATAATTAGTAATATTTAGTAATTACTAATTTTAAATAATTAGTAATTTTTAAATATTTCTAGTAATAATCAAGTGCTAATTAGTATTTAGTTAGGTAAGTGAGGTCTAACTTTGTGCATGCTTACATATACCAAGTCATGGAGTGAAAATTGGTCCAAAGTGGCTGGTTAAAACTTAATAGAATTTTTTGAGTACTTTAGCCAATTTCAGTTCCTTTCAAACTTGTTTTTAAAGATCTCAGAAAGATTATAGACTCTTCTTCCCCAGCTTTATTGAAGTATAATTGACAAAATTACAATATTTTTAAAGTGTACAATGTGGCAATATGGTATATGTATACATTATTAATAATTACTTCCATTAACTACTTCCATTTGGTATGTATGGGGGAGGATGGAGCTACCTGTAGTATTTGTTGGCAAATTCACAGTAAGTATCCCACAGAGATGTGCTTTGCTAAGGATTGGTATGGAGTTATGTGTTCTCTTTTCCTGCTTTTTTTCTTCCACATTTCTTTTTCTGGAACATGTACTTTTGCAGTCATAGCAACTCAGGTCTTTCATCAACAACTTTGAAAAAAAATTATCTTCTTCCTTTATCAGTGGTATTTCAGTACCTCTCACATTTTATGAACCTTTTGACCTTCACTCTTATTTCCTTCTTGTGAAACAAAACAAACAGAAAAGGCAAGTGAAGGTGCAGCTGATAGGTAAGTTGAGGGCTTCTGACTCTCAACTCTCATGGGGTAGTGTCACTGGTGTTTTCACTGAAATACAAAGTGACGGTTGTCTGGGGAAATGCCTATTTTAATCATATGATTTATTTTGAATATAAGTAAACCATTTGAACCATTTGATCTGGTTCCTTTCTTTCTCTTTGTCTTTCTAAAACATTATATGATGATTACACAAAAAACACACACACACCTCAATTAGAAGTGAAGCTTTGGGAATTAAATATTAACAGAAGCCAGCAGTGGGTTAGTATAATTGTACAATAATGTGTTAATGAGTGTTCTCTTAATACAAATGTCTATAGATAGATACAGTCTACCCAGCCTTCTGTCTGCAAAGTAGAAACTGGCTGAAGACCATGAACGAAACTTTTCAACAGATGAAGCTGTAAATTTAAACTTGTTTTGAAAGATTGCTCTTTATCAGAGGAAACTACAATGAGGAAATTAAAAAGACTAAGAAAATGTGTTGATTTTGAGAAAGCTCAAGGTTTATCATCTTTATTAAGCCTAATTCACCTTTTCTTTCCATATAATTCTCCTGTCTATCAAGATTAGACAAGATTTTATAACTATTCTATTGGGAAGCTAAAAATTCCATAAACATCTGTTGTGGCAAAATAAAGTGGCCCTCATCTTCTTTTGTTGAAAAAAAATTGATTTGGGGCAGTTTTTAACTTTATTCAATAATCAGAAATCAGTTTCATCCACATTGTTTATAGATTTTTTAAAGTGGTGACAGGTATGTAGGTGACTAATTTATAAAGTTTGTATGATGAGTCTCCATCCTCATACAATTTCTGGACCAACATATCCGAATATGATATGGGACATTCCTTACTCCTTTGGCTCAGATAGCCCTGGTGAGCCGTGTCAATACCTGTCAGTATGTACATACAGAGTTCTCCTCTCCTTCATGGCAGATTTCCAGGTCTCTGTGAGTGCCCAACAGGCATGCTTCTTAAAGCCCACTCCATGACGCCCTTGTGAATGTTGATTGTGTATTCTGTGGTCACTACCTCCTTGATGGCAGAACAGCCCCTCCTTCTTGCCTCCCTTCTTAGTGGAAGCAATTATGCTGGGCCCAAGTTGGAATGAAAGCAAAATTGATTTTTTTCTCCTTCTAATTTTCTTTGTGGGATTCTAGGGCACAGTACGTCTTCTTTCCAATAAGTGAGGCAGAATTGCTGCCTGTCAGCCAAAGCAATATGGTGCCTGGAAAATTGCACGTTTGATGGTTCCTTGGCATATAATGCCACATATTGTAGAACCACTTTGTATGCTGTTACATGCAATATCTTCTACTTACTGTATCTTTTATGGCATGTACCTTTCATGCAATTAGAAGTTTCATACTGGCTTTAAAAAAAAATCATAGCATGACTTTCTATTTATTTCAACTTTACTGGAGGGTAAAAGGAGAAATGCCTGTTCATTTCCCATCAATGGTGCTTCTATCCCAACTCTATTCAAGATTAATCTTCCTTCCTTCCACATCTTTTCTTTTGATTTGTAGAGCTATATTCTATTTTATATACAAAACTAGAGGCCTGGTGCATGGATTCATGCACCTTGAAAGGAAATTAATTAGAAGGTGGCCAGCAGGGTGGGACTAGGCGAGACAAACTGGACATGCCCTAGAGACACCTCCCTCGGTCCCTCCCCAGCCTGCCGCACCTGGGGCAGCACTGCAGCTCGAAGGACATCTGCAGAGTGAGCGGGGTCCCCTGGCAGGTGGGGTCCCTTCGCCTTGCCTGGAGGATTGGCCAAAACCGGCAGTCTGACATCCCCCGAGGGGTCTGAGTGTGTGAGAGGGCACTCTGCAAAGTTACTGTAGCTCAGCCACTCCTGTGTTGAGCGCCTGCCCTCTGGTGGTCAGTGCGCATCATACCTACTGGCTAGTTAGCTAGTTTGCGGATCGGCCAATCACTTAGCCTTTTATATATATTAATACTTATTGTGAATATTTTGGGTTATACAATCAGCCTATAGCATCATTTTCGTTGTTGTTTAAAAACTTTGTAAGAAAAGTTTGTGTAGAAACTTGAGCTTTGAGAGGCAGTTTAAAATAAAAAATATTTTATCAGATATTTGAAGGAAAAATATTTTAACAATGTAGTGTTCTAAAACACTCAGGTATCCCTTACATAAGAATTATTTTAAAAATATACAGTATTTTGTTTTAAGAAATTAAAATTTAATCATCTACAGATAGTGATTTTTTTCTTGTTTCTTTTTTTCTTTATTAAGATATTACATATGTGTCCTTATCCCCCATTCTGCCCCACTCCCAATCATGCTCTCACCCCCCTGTTGTCTGTGTCCATTGGTTAGGCTTATCTACATGCACACAAGTCTTTTGGTTGATCTCTCCTCCTTACCCCCACCCTCCCCTACCTTCCCTCTGAGATTTGATAGTCAGATCAATGTTTCTCTGTCTCTGGGTCTGTTTTTGTTCATCAGTTTATGTTGTTCATTATATTCCACAAATGAGTGATATTTATCTTTCTCTGACTGGCTTACTAGTATTTTTCTTAGCATAACGCTCTCCAATTCCATCCTTGCTGTTGCAATTGTTAAGAGTTCCTTCTTTTTACCACAGCGAACTATTCCATTGTGTAAATGTACCATCGGTTTTTAATCCACTCCTTTGCTGATGGCACTTAGGCTGTTTCCAAATCTTAGCTATGGTAAATTGTGCTGCTATAAACATAGGGGTGCATATATCCTTTCTGATTGGTGTTTCTGATTTCTTGGGCTATATTCCTAGAAGTGGGATCACTGGTTCAAGTGGGAATTCCATTTTTAGATTTTTGAGGAAACTCCATACTGTTCTCCACAGGTTTTCTTATTTCTGATGTTAGGCAAAATTGCAAAACAAGTCATCAAAATGCAATTTATATTGTATTTAATGAGGCATAGTTAACAATTTACAATCACTTCTACATTGAATATAGTCCAATTATTTGTCAGGTATATCAACATCTTAAACATTTTTAAGCCAGCCTTTTTATAATTTTACCAAATAATACCAATCGGTGACATTTTGTTTTAATCCACAGACCATAGAGTTTGCACTTACCAGAATTCTAAAATATTATGCCTTTCTTATCAGGTAAAAAGTTAGCTCTGGCTGATTCTCATACAGGATGCCCCCTCTCCCTTTGACTATCATGTACTTCATGTTTTCACAGTACTGATACGTTAGAGACTCTTTTCAATTCATGGTAATTTCTGATCAATAATGAGATAAATCTTAGGAAGCATCTCTTAATTTTATTTTCCTGGTAAAAGTTGAAAGTGGTCCTTTCTTTCCTATCAGATTTTTGAAGGAAAATTCTGAGTGTCTCTGTTTCTTAGGGAGACACTCAGAATGACCTATGACCTGGCTCCAAACTACTTTTATAATTCTAATTCTTCCAAATTCGAGTTTCTTTCCCTCCCTAGATATACCGTGCCCTTTTACTCCCCAGCCATTTTTCATCATTTTTGCTCCATACAGTGCTCCTTCCCCTTCATATAATGCTCTTTCTTTGCCTATAAAATCCTGCCCATTTTCAAGAGCTTAGATGATTTTTTTTTCCCTATGAAGGCTTTTTTAAACCTCTTTCAATTAGAAATAATCTTAAAAAAAAAAGAAAGAAATAATCTTGTCTTCCTCTGCACTTTACAGTATTTTATTATTATTTTTATTTAATTTTCTCTTAAAGTCACTTTAAGTTTTTTTTTTCTTCTATAGTTGAATTTTAAATTTCTTATGAGCAAGGATTAAAAATACTAATGTTTGGCTCAGTGGATAGAGCGTTGGCCTGTGGACTGAAGGGTCCCAGGTTCGATTCCAGTCAAGGCATGTATCTTGGCTATGGGCACATCCTCAGTAGGGGGTGGGCAAGAAGCAGCTGATTAATGATTCTCTCTCATCAATGTTTCTAACTCTCTATCCCTCTCTCTTTCTCTCTGTAAAAAATCAATAAAATATATTTAAAAAAATAAAAACCCACAACTATTTATATAAAAAAATACTAATATTTGTATAATTTACAAGTTCCAACGTACTTTTTTGATCATCTAATTTAGTTCTATAACCCTTTGAGATATATATTTTTATTTTCCACATTTTATAAATAAGCAGACTGAAGTTCAAATAGGTTTAAATATTTGCTCAAGATCATATAGCTAATTAATGACAATTAGGACTTAGACCTTCAAAGCTCATGCTTTTGTTTTTCATCAGATCATATTAATTCTTATTCTAGTTGTAATAACAGTTATGACAATAACAGTAATATTTAATAGCTAAATTATGTAAGTACTTTGCATACAGAGTACAGGGTATTTAAAATTTTTCTATTATAGAAAAATTTAAATTATTTTACAAAAAGTTGAGCATATAATGAACTCCTTTGTACCCATCACAATTATCAACATTTTGTCGATCTTATTTTATTTGTTCCCCCAATACGTTTTAAAAATGTTTTTTTTTTTTTTTTAATTCTCACCCAAGGATATTTTTTGCATTGAGTTATAGAGAGAGTAAAAGGGAAGGAGGAGAGAGAGAGAGAGAGAGAGAGAGAGAGAGAGAGAGAGAGAGAGAGAGAGAGAGAGAGAGGGAGAGGAAGAGGAGGGAGGGGGAAGGAAGGCGAAGGGGACAGGAGGAATGGGTGGTGATGGGAGGGAGGGGTCGGCGGTTGGGCTATGTTGGACGTGGTAGTTTTGGGGGGGAGGCGGAGTAGACGAAGGACAGGAGGAACGAAGGACCCGGACGACGCAATCCACATGCACTACATCACGCCACGCCCAAGAACCCCCCACCAACACCCACCCATCCCTCAATGCCCGCACCGCCCCACTCCCGAACCGCCCATCCCGCCATACCTCCTACCCTCCAAGCACGCACGCCCCCCCTCACCTCCCCCGCCACTCCCGCCCTCCGACCTCCCAAACCAGCCCGCCGTCCACCACCATCCGTCCATCCTGTGACTGCCTCCGTACCTTCTTCATTTCCTCGTTCTGGCATTTTCCTTCCGTTTCATCCTTTCCCTTTCACCTGTCCCTTCCCTTTCCTTTCACTGTCCTTCCCTCCACTCCCTCCTTACCTTACTCCCTATCTCTCTCTCTCTTTTCACCCCTTCCCCTCCTCTTTTTGCCTCCTGCAACTGGGGCCAGGAATCAAACCTGCAACTGAGGTACATGCCCTTGACCAGGAATCAAACCCACAACCCTTCGGTCTGCCAGTCAACGCTTGAACCACTGAGCCAAATCAGCCAGGGCTAAATATATCATCTTTTAATACATCTTTTACATAATGCATTTTTGTTATCAATGTCTCAGAATTTCTCTCTAATATAACCATAGTTCTATTATTATAATACCTAACAAGCAATACCCAAACAAAACTTGGTCATTGTATTTAATTAATGTGCCTTCCAAGTCCCTTTGAAAGAGAAAAGATATAAAATCCTGTTCTCATTATCTAGAGATGTATTGGCCAATTTTCACGAATACAAATATTTTGTTCAGAATTATACCAATATTGAAAAACTTCAAATGAGGAAATATTTTCTAATATAAATTTCATTAAGTCAATTTAAGTTCTTGATTAATTTACACAATGAAATTAAACCATATTATTTTTTTCCAAGCTAGAAATAATTGCTTTATTTTCTAATTTTTATAGCCTTTAAGAAATATTTTATACTCTATGAAAATCAGTAAGCATATATTTAGTGCCAAGTAAGTAGGACTCCATGCACATTGTTACTATAATTCTATATAATGTAGCTGTATAATTCCTTGTATCTCATTCCATCTATTAATTATGGGCTTGTTATGTCGAGGAACTTATTTTTTCTTCTGGTACAGGTTTAATAAATGTTTGTTGAATCATTTAATACTGAGATACTGTGAATATTTTATTGCCAAAATTAAAGAATGTGTGAATTTTACTAATTAATGATTTGAACTGAGCCTTAGCAGATTGCTGTGGTACAACATCAGAAATATACCATGTTGTTATGCCAGCATAATTGTCTGATATGTATGGAGGGGCTGAACAGTTTGTTCTGAAATTTTCTTGCCTGAGTCCCAGCTGGCCGTGGCAGCAGGGAATTAGATAACAAAGTGGCCTGTACTTGTAGCTCCAGCAACCTGGGCATCTCAAAGCTCGGAAATGTTTTCATCAAATACAATGACACTCATCTTTATTTATATTATATAATTATATGTCCCTTCTCAAACTCCTTGCTTAGTGAATTTGCCTGAATAAAATCTGAAAATTCTTTGCCATTCTGCCATGTTCTCTCTATCAATTAGTTTGTCCACCCAGTGTTTCTTAGTGAATATTTTTTAGCATATATTTGGAATTTGTATTTTGTTTTTGCAGACACAGTGATCCCCCCCCCCCCCAATATTTGTCATGGCTGCTTTTTTCATACCTAATGACCAAACTACTTAAAAGTATATCTTTGCCATTTATTGCAATGTGGTATTTCAAAGGGAAATTGCAGGAATGTGGATTTTATTATTTCTGCTTGGAAAGGAAGTTATGACTTTGATAGGAAGCTTTATAAATGTGTTTTAGAGCCATGCAAAAATGGCAGTGTGATTGAAATGTGTCTTCTAGTTTGACTTCTGGGTACTGTTTGTTGGCTCTGTTTTTTTGTTTGTTTGTTTTTTAGGAAATCCATTTATGCAAATGTTTAGGATTCTTTACTATTCAGTCTATTAAAATTTACATGTGAGTCACCAGTGATAGGAACATGAATGGGGGACGGTCCTGGCCTCAAGGAGTGCATCTTCTTGCTGAGGCGCTTGGCACATGACGAGCCTACAGTGTGCTGAGTGCGCTAAAAGACAGTGGTTTGGGAACCCAAAGAAGGGAACCATTCTGGGCTTCAGATTTGAAGGAGAGAAGACAAAGCAAGAGCCAGGCAGAACTTCAGAGAAGCAGGGGCTTTTCACTAGGACACTAGGGGTGAGTGGAAGATAACAGATGCATAGGGAAGGATGGCTCTTCTAGTCAGAACAGACAGTGTGAGCAAAGGCAGTGGCTGATTAGGAGCATGTGAGAGAGACTTGCACTGGGCTGACATAGCAAGCTAGCAAGTTTTTCTTCTTTGGTGGCGATCCTTCAACTTTTAAGTCCCAGGACTTAAAATTCCATTCCTAGACCCATTTACTCTGCCCTCTTTCCATTACTCTTTAGCCCTTTTCTTCTACTTCTTGCACTTTTTCCCCTTTGACAGGATGTGGATAGAGTTTTCCAAGTTCTTATTTTCCCCTTGTCTAGGAAGACAAGTGCATAAGCCCTTTTCGTCAGGATTTTACTGCTAATCTCTCTGAGGAAACAGAGTGACTAAAATAGTAATAAGCCTGAGGGAGTCATAAGAGTCACAGACTTCCAAGTCCTTGAAGTCATGATCTCGGAACATTTCTCCCCAAAACTGGAAGCACATTTACTTCCAGTCCTCAGTGTAATTTTCATCTGTGGGGCTTACCATATGACTTGTACCTCTGTGATACTCTTTTTCGAGCACATTGTTATGAGGAACACAAAAGAATGAACCGTAATTAATAAGTGCCATTGTCATGAGACAATTTCCAGCTTTTAAGATTTCTCATTATACAGGTTCCTTTTCCCTTTTAAATTTTCACTCTCTTAATATTATCTTTAAATTGAGTAAATAATTAAGTAAAAGCTATTTCATGCTATTTTTTTAAAGGATACAGTTGTATATACAGAATAATGACTAGTAAGCATACATAAATATGCACAGCAATAATACAAAATGATAGCATATTTTTTTAGCAGTTGCACATTGGGAAGTGCTTTGTTTTCTAAATTTCCAACAAAATGAGCATATATAGCTTTTAAAATGGGAAGATAAGATACTATGTATGTATTTAATCAAAGTAATCCTGAGGGTTTTCTATTTTAGGTTAAAAATATGACTGGAAAGAGCAGATTGCTATAATGTTTGATTTTGCTCAAGATATTTACAGAAATTTCTTCTTAGGTTATGCTTTTAGAATTTACTTAAAGGAATTATAAGAGCTTTACAAGTTTAGTGAGAAATGACCTGATGAGGTCTGTGTTTTAGAAAAATAAATTGTTACCATACTTTTCCCTTACCTAATTTCTGTTCTTACTACCATACTTTTTCTAACTTTTCTAATTTCTGTTCTTGATAGCATGCTTTCCTGTTACCTGTCTAATTTTTTTTAAGGATGGATTCCTAAAAGTGAGGAAAGAGATAATTCAAGGCTCAGGTTACCTAAATCAATTACAATACAAATGGAAAGACATGTAATCCATAATTTTGAAAGTAAAAGCATGAGCCTCAGAATGAGACAGGCCTGATTTGAATCCCAGCTCCATTATGACTAGCTGTGTAGCCATGAACATGTTGCTTAACTTTTCTGAGCTTTGGTTTCTTGATTTGTGAAGTTGGAATAATCATAATAACTACTTCATGGAACTGTTATGATGATTAAATTAAATAACATGTGAAAATACTTAACATAGAGCCTGGCAGAATATGAGAAATCAATGTATTATTTATTGCTATAACATATAAAACTCAGCTTTTTTAATCCACTTCTATTCTTCTCACATAAATCAATTATTAAAATGTTTACATCTCATTAATGGGGTATTTTTACCTCAAAGTGACAACTTCTTATTTATTATTATTTTAAAATTAAAATTATTGGGATGACATCGATTAATAAGGTTATATAGGTTTCAAGTGTATAATTCTGATACCTCATCTTTATATTGCATTGTGTGCCTACCACCTAAAGTTAAATCTTCCTTCACCATATATTTGACCTCCTTTACCCTTAAAATGGGGAAACAGCATGGGAGTGGATTTCATTTTTAACTGTCTTCTACAAAGGACAGCAACTCTCAGCATTAGTAAGTGGCAAGGAAATGAGAGCATTTGTAGGAATAACACATATTGTTGAGACTTAGTAATAAACCCTAGTTATAATTTTAGGTTTTCAAGGTTTTAAAGAAGTAGAAAAGAGGCCGAAACCAGTTTGGCTTAGTGGATAGAGCATCGGCCTTCGGACTGAGGGGTCCTGGGTTCGATTCCAGTCAAGGGCATGTACCTTGGTTGCAGGCACATCTCCAGAGGGGGTTGTGCAGGAGGCAGCTGATCAATGTTTCTCTCTGTAAAAAAAAAAAAAAAAAAAAAAAAAAAAAAAAAATCAATAAAATATACTAAAAAAAGAAGTAGAAAATGTTTGAGTAAAACAAAATAAGTAGAGTATTACCTCTTCTTGCAACTGAAAACCATGCATCTGAAGAACTGATTCAAAGAAATCATTGTTTTTATACTGATTTAATCACCTTTGATGCTAGTCTTCAAATCTGAAATAGTTAATATTATGCTGTAATGTTGACACTTCAGTGTAAAATTATAGAAGAGAAAAAACAATATGTGGAAGGATAAAATTACTTTTTTTTTTTAATGAGAAGAGTTTAGAAGTAGTGTATTTAGAAATAAATTAAGGAAAAAAACCTATGTCATAGAAGTTATGCTATGTATGTTTGCTAGTTTCATTTTCATTAACAATAGATAAAACAGAGTTGGTCTGAAGGTTGTGGGTTATTGTTAAGCTGATTAACAATAGATAAAACAGTACAACTTTGAGGAAATAGGTTTTGGTAAAAACAAAAAATTCTTCTGGTTTGTTTACCTCCATACAAAAACAACTACTATTATTACTTCTCCTCTCCCTCCTCCCTCTCCTCCTCCTTCTTCATGAAATAAGCCAGTCAGGGAAAGACAAGTACCATATGATTTCACTCATATGTAGAATTTAATGAACAGAATAAAGTAACAAGCAAAACAGAGAGAGATTCATAGATAGAGAGCAGGCTGACAACTGTCTGGGGCTGCATCTGTGGGGTGGGGAGAGTAAACAAAAAAGAAAAAAAGAGGAAAAAAATTTCTCTTTGTTTAATGTTTTCTGTGTAATTACAGGGTGTAGGAAAAAACAAGATTGTTGACAGATTCCTTCACCTGCTCAATAGACCCCGAGAATATATCCAGTTGCACAGGTAAGAGAAAAAGACCCATACCTCTTAAGATCTGATTTAATCATTTAATTTCCTCAGTACAACTTAAAAATACTTTTTTAAAGTCCCACTGTACTAGTATAAACCAGTTTCGTTTCTGTTCCTCCTGCTCTTATCTCTTCTTTCCTTAAAAGGTAGTAAAACCAGGCAAATTTTATTTTTAAAGTGACTAATACTTTGTAAACATGAATTAATAGATATTTTGTGGATAGAGAGTAATGAACATTATATTCTAGGAGCAGATTTCATCAACATTAAGGCTCTCAAATTAGAAGAAAAATATGTAGAGGCTAACCCCTCTAACAGGAAGCTAAAATAGCTCCCAAGAGCAAAACCAAATAATTTAAATTTTACATTTTAAAATATGAATCTCAGGTATAAGATAAGAAACTAAAAAATATGGAAGAAATAAGTTAGTTTCTTTGCCCTCCTTGAAAACACTTTGTGGATTACCTAAATTTGTGTGGTCATAATGCTGTTTTAGGGATAGTTTTTAATCAAATATGTTTTCTAGACATGAATTGTTTTTAGATTTATCAGTTAACCTATTCCAAATCTTTTAAAAATTAAATATAAGCAAGACAATAAGATGGGGCTGGGGAGGGAGGGAAAGAGAGAGAAATTAAAGAATATATCAGTAATAAACAACTTAAAACTAGATTAAATTGTTATTGTTTTAAGCACAGGAAATTAAAAAAATGTTGTGTAGTGGAAAAAACATTGGATTGAATTACAAGAATTGTTTTCTTGTTTGGCTCCTTTCACTAAATAATTACGTGTTCTTGAAAGATAAGTGTAGGAGAAAAGAAGGCAGCGTTAGTGGGCCAAAAGAAAAAAAAGCAAAGTAAAGTTGGAGGATGGTCAAAATCTAATTCTTGGGATTTGAAGGAGTAACTGGCACTAGATTAGTCCTCCACAGTAGGTTCACAAGTCTGGGAGAAGAACAACTGCCGGAGATAGCTGAGCTGAACAGCCACCAGAACTCCCGCATGGTGAGGAGACTTCCTTAGACACTCCTGGTATTTGGAATAAAAGCTACTCTACAGCCACCCTTGCAGAGTTTAAAAATAAACCTTAAATGAACAAGGATGCTTTCTATTTAATATTATTTAGAACTTTTCTCATATAAAATGACTTTTGTATGAATTTTTCTCATACAAAATTAACTGCTAAGCTGAACAAACTTAACCCTGAGTGGAGGAAAACTATAAAATCCAGACATTCAACAATATAGTATTCATAATGTTAATCATTCAGTGGAAAATTACTAGATGTACAAAGAAACGAGAAAATTGTTTAATAGAAATAGACTCTAAAATGGTAGATAATGAAATTAGCAGACAAGGACTATAATATAGTGTCATGAATATGGTTAAGCATTTAGACTGTTAATTTCTTCAACTTGATAAGAGACCTATGAAAAACCTACAACTAACTTATAGTTAATGGTAGTTAATAGTGAAAAACTAAATGCTTACCTCCTATGATTCTGGAAAAGTCAAGGATAGTCAACATTGTGCTGAAGGACCTAGCCAGTACAATAAGGCAAGAAAAAGTAATAAATGGCATACATGCTAAAGTAAAGTAAAACTGGCTCTTTTTAGGGATGACATGATTGTGAATATAGAAAATCCTAAGAAATATATAGACACATACACACAAAATCAACTAATATGTGAATTGAATAGGATCACAGGATACAAGGTGAATGTAAAAGAATCAAATGAACAATAGGGAAATAAAATTGTAAAAATACTGTTTAAAATAGCATTAAAACATGAAATACTTAGGAATAAATTTATCAGCATATGTGCAAGTTTTAATTTGCTAATTTTAATAGGGGAAAATCATTTCAACTTTTAAACTTCTGTTAGTCACCTGTAGTTCCAGAAAATTTCTAGCCTATTCCCATTTCTTTTCATGCTTCTTTTTTGTATTAATGATACCTTTTATAAACCCATGAGTTTTGACTAACTTTTATATGAAAAAGAAGAATATACTATTGTATATCAAAATTGCTAGATGTTATAGGAGACATAGAATAGAATAAGAAATAAAATATCTTCATTTAAGGAGCTGTAATACTGTTCTTGTTGTAATTATCTTAATTTTTCACGTTTACTGAATATGAAAACTTCTTATTTTTTCCCTTACCTTTTAAGCATTTCCACCAATTTTTGTTTTTTTAAAATTTGGCAAAAATAATGAAGGAATAAAAATATTTAACTAGTGTGCTAGTTCTCGTCTTAATAACTTTTTATAAACTGTTTGTTTTTGAGCCATGGCAAGACCTATTTTTTACAGTTTAAGAATGATTGAATGAGCATTGCAATTGTTCACTTTAGGAGAATTTGTGCTGCTTTATTTTGTTTACATTGTGTTTAGTTTTCACTGTTAAATATATAATTGTTTGAAAGTTTTAATGAATGTACATACTGCTGCCACTTAAGTATATGATGTCAATTTAGAGCAAAACCAAATAATTTAAATTTTATATTTTAAAATAGTTAAGCAGAAAGCCAACTTTTTCTTAAGAATGACTTCAGAACTTGAAATCAGCTCTCAAATTTATGCCCTAGAAAGAAGTCACTTTTCATGAAAGTCTCTTCTTTATATTGGACAAAATATTTTTAAAGAAAGATATATTAGGTTAAACAACCTCAGTCTGTTCTGATTATAGATTATGGAGGTTTTTTAATCAGCAAAAAGGAGGCAAAGAAATATAACTGATATTTAATGATTATTCTTGGGTGTATGTCACACTCATTGTGAACAGGTCTTTTGCTTATGATTTATTTTCTTTAATAATTATAAGAAGTTTTGATGCATCTTATTTTTGTAGGAATTATTCCTTCTAATTATTGGTATAAAGTTGTTTATAATATCATCTTGTGGTATTTTTAAAAATACATTTTTATTGATTTCAGAGAGGAAGGGAGAGGGCAATAGAATCATCCTATATAACTCCTAATAAAGATGTAAATATGCAAATGGTCGTTACTCTGTGAAGCATAACGACTGACCATGTAATGACCAGATCATGGATCAGCAGGAGGGTGGGGCAGTGAACTACAAGCAGGCAGCAGAGAGCTACAGGAAGGGGAAGGGCAGCAAGCTATAAGGGGGACGGGGAAGCTACAGAAGGGCGGGGAAGTGGGCGGAGAGCTCCTGGAGGGCTGCAGCGAGCTGCTGGTGAGCTACTGGCACATGTATCTGTGTGCAGGGCTACTAGTCTATAATAAGAGAGAACTATTGGTTGGCAGCCTCCTGCAGGCCCCCTGCTGGGGAGAGAGCGTACAACCTGAGCATATGCCCTGACCAGGAATGGAACCACGACCTACTGGTTCATAAGTCGACACTCAACCACTAAACCACACCGGCCAGGCATCTTATAAAATTTTAAGTCCCTGGTTCAGTCAATGATATCTTTATTTTTATACTTGGTATTGGCTATTTACCTTCTCTCTTCATGATCAGTTTTGCCAATACTATTGTTGTGTTCAGGCAACTAATTTTTGTCATAGTTGAATCTCTCTTTTGTATTTTTCTTTTCTATTTCAATGATTTCTGATTTTATCTTTATTATATCCTTCCTATTATTTTTCTTTGGATTTAGTGTGTTCTTCATTAAACTTTTTAATATGCATGCTTAAATCATTGATTTTCAACCTTCAATTTATATATGTGTTTGAGGCTATCTGTTTTTGAATCTCTCTTTGGGTTTTAGTGTTTTTATAAATTTCTCTTTGGGTCTCAGTGTTTTCATCTCTTAAGTGAGAAGAATAGGCAACATTTCTAATATCTCTTTTAGTTCTATCTTCTGATATCTTTGAATAGGCAAGAAGAAGGAGATATTAAAGGTGCTATAAAAAGTTTGGATTAGAGATGCATACTTCCTGCCTAGAATGTCTTTTATACCAACATTTTCTTATGAAATGGCAAATGAATTACATGCTGCTTATTTATATTTGTATAATTCTGACATTGGCTATATATGAGTGTGTATTAGAGGCCTGGTGTATGAAATTCATGTACGGGAGCGTGTTCCTCAGCCTGGCCTGTGCCCTCTCACAATCTGGGACCCGTCGGGTAGGGTCCCTAGGCCTAGCCGGTGATCAGGGCCTACCGGGGCTTTCCTTCCCCCTGGCTGCTTGTAGCTGGCAGCTGACCCCACTCCTGAAGCTGCCACTGCTTGTCCTTGCGGGCAACAGGCATGGGGAACGATCGCTTGGTTGGCCTGGGCCTCCCTCTGCTGGGTAATGGCTGGCTGGCCCTGCGCACCTGCCACAGTGTCCCTGGCTAGTGGCCTGGGCTTTCCTCTGTGGGGTAATCAATCGTGGGGTCTGCCATCCATCACTGCGCAGTGGGAGGCCCCGCCCACCTGTTGCAGAGCTGCCCAAGGGGTAGCCTGGGCCTTAGTCTTTGGGGAGGTTGATTGCAGGGCTCCTCAATCTATCGCCCAGCAGAGGGAGGCTCCGCCCACCTGGCTGGGCTCCAAGATGGGTCACAGCACAGAGGGTAGCCTGGGCCTCCCTTTGCGGGGTGATTGTGGGGCGATGGCGGGGGGGCCCCAGAATAATAACATAGCACCCACCTTGGCTGGCCTGGCACTAGTGCGTGTCATAGTGTGGTCATTCGGGTCTTCCGGACTGTCGTTCTGCTGTTCAATTGTTCGGTCTATGTGCATATTATCCTTTTATTATATATTATAGATAGCTAGATAGAGAGGGTGGCTGTAGAGTAGCTTTTATTCCGAATACCAGGAGTGTCTAAGGAAGTCTCCTCACCATGCGGGAGTTCTGGTGGCTGTTCAGCTCAGCTATCTCCGGCAGTTGTTCTTCTCCCAGACTTGTGAACCTATAAAAAAGCTTTCTACATTCAAAATGTAATAAAAATTTCAAACCATATATATTTTTTAAATATATTTTTATTGATTTCAGAGATGGAGGGAGAGATAAAAATATTAATAATGAGAGAGAATCATTGATCAGCTGCCTCCTGCACACCTACTGGGGATTAAGCTCGCAGCCCAGGCATATCCCCTGACCATGAATTGAACCGTGACCTGCTAGTTCATAGGTTAACACTCAACCACGTTATCTGATAAACTATATATTTTTATTTTTGTTCTTACAAACATTGATAATGTTAGTGATTGATGATAGTATTACAAAAAAAAATCTCTTCACTTTAACAAAAACCCTAGCTATCTCAATTTGGTGATATTTGATATTTATTATGTAATGTTGGTTTCCCATCCAAGTACTAACCAGGCCCAACCTTGCTTAGCTTCCGAGATCAGACGAGATCGGGCGTTTTCAGGGTGGTATGGCCGTAGACCATGATATTTATTATGTAATGTTGGAAGTAAAAAGTTCTAAAATATGTCATATTAAAGATTTTTTTAATTAATTAGACTGACATTTCCATTTCAGTGTGGCAAGTTTTTGCCATTAAGACTTGTATTTGTCATAAAATTTAAGGTCATAAAATTGCTTTAAGAGAAAGATATATTTTTAAAGACATAAAATAGCGGTCAAAAATGTTTAGACTCCTCTGATCTATGGGTAATATACTTAAGGTCTTTACTTTGTTTATTTTAGTTTCCTTTTAATGGATTTGTGATGTTACCATCTAAATAATGTCATACTCAATTTAGGTTTATGGATGTCATTCCAACAAAATTAGTTATGAGCCAATCTAAACATAAGTAAAACCATCATGAAACATACATGAATGGCCATCTTATATTATAATGATCAGATATTTTAAAATAAGTAAACTAGTCAATTCATGTCCTTGGTTAAAATCAAGATATTGTCCTAAGCATATGATTTAAGTAATTTAAAAGATTAATGGATATAATTACTTGTGATGTTATATATTTCAGACAGAAGAGACTACATGGCTCACATTTGTGAAGTGCATTTATTTACTTATTTTTTCATAATTTTATGTTAATTTGACATTAAAGACCCTTGATATGTCAATTTCTAGAGCTATATACCTCCCTTGGATAAAAGTACTCTTTTGTGTTACAATCAGAATTATCTTAAGGTTTTTAAATATTGATGCTACCAGATTTACCCCCCAATTTCTACCTCTTCTATATGAAGATGAAGTCATAGGTTCAGTCATGAGCATGACCTATTCTTCTGGCTATTTTTCTAATAAAGAAGCCCATTGTATTAATAAATATAGAGTTCTCAGGTTCCCCGTAAAGTCCCAACTTTCTCTTCCAGTGGGATTTTCCTTATATATGCTTCATTTATTTCAGACTGTACCATTCTCTGTCCTACTCACGAGTTTTGAACTTGTATACATGCCTGTCTTTATTCTCCCACCTAAAATGTACTTTATTTCTCTCCTATTCCTTTAAGATTTGGTTTACTTCTGTATGGAACTTTGTTATTCTGTGTGCAACTGTTCCCTCCTCTGAAACTCTGTGGGACTGAATTTGTACCATTGTGCTAGAAAGAACATGAACTTTAGTCATCAAATTGTGTCTTCACCATTAAGTTCTGTGTAGCCTTGAACTCTTTTAGTGCTAATTTCCTTTCCTATCTAATTGAAATAATACTTTGCATGGTAGTTCTGAAAATTAAATGAGAGAATGTGTACAAAGGATCAAGTACAATGTCTGGTACATTTTAGGCACCTAAATTTTTAGGCAAACAAATAAATACTAGTTTCTTATTGTATACCCTACTTTCTTGTCTCATTTCATATCTTATTTTTATCCCCTCCCCTTTCTCCAGTTGTGCCTTCCCAACATAGGGAACTTTTTGAGAGCAGGAGTGTTGTTTATTTGATAGATATTGATTCATTCACTAATTTGTACTTATTAGATTCCAATTGATTGCCAGTGACTATTTTAGACACTGATCATGTATAGGTGATGATATTGGTGCTTGCTTTCTTTCTAGTGGATGAAAATACGTCAATATTTATACTACTAGAGGCCCAGTGCACGAAATTCATGCATGGGGGTGTCCCTCAACCCAACCTGCACCATCTCCAATCTGGGACCCCTCGAGGGATGTCCGACTGCCCGTTTAGGCCCCATCCTGGTAGGATCGGGCCTAAACGGGCAGTCGGACATCCCTCTCACAACCCAGGACTGCTAACTCCCAACTGCCTGCCTTCCTGATTGTCCCTAACTGCTTCTGCCTGCCAGCCTGATCACCCCCTAACCACTCCCATGCCAGCCTGATTGATGCCTAACTGTTCGCCTGCCAGCCTGGTTGCCCCCAACTTCCCTCCTCTGCCGGCCTGGTCACCCCTAACTGCCCTCCCCTGCAGGGTTGATCGTTTCCAACTTCCCTCCCTTGCAGGCCTGGTGCCTCCCAACTGCCCTCCCTGCTGGCCATCTTGTGGCAGCCATCTTGTGTCCACATGGGGGCAGCCATCTTGTATGTTGGAGTGACAGTGAATTTGCATATTATTATTTTATTAGGTAGGATAGTGTTGTATATCAGTTATGAAAGAGGTATGTGCAGGTTCTGTAGGAGCCTTCTGAGTGTATTTATATTTTTTGTGGAAGGTGCCTGGAGAAGGTGGCACTCAAATAGTCATAGAGGACAAGTAGGAATTTTCTAAGTGTAGAACAGAGAAAGGGGCATTATTCCTCCTGAAAACAGGCTATCTAAACATCAGGAAGTGAGAGTCAGCTTGCTTTATCATGGATTTATATGCATAGATGTAAGAGGAAGATGTGGGCCTTATTGGGACTTCATGGGCCCTGCTGATGTCGAATTTTATCTTGAATGCAATGTGATGGAGTTAAAGCAGGAAAGATCATTATGACCATAATCTGTGGGTAGCTCAGAGTCAGCTGAGATTTGAATCACAGAGGAGACTAGGAGGTGATTGCAGTAATCCAGATAAAATTGTTGGAGCTGAACAAATATGTTGCCAATGAGAATGGAAAGAAAGAACATATTTAAGATAGTTTTAACTGGCTAAGTTTGGAAGCCTTCTTAATCATGTGGAGGGTGAGGCAGGTACTTTGTTGGTTCTCAATGCACAGTGGAATCCCAATATATATTTGTTGAAATGACTTGATATGTGCCAATTCCATCTGGATCTCCCAGCTGAAGCTCCCCTAGAGGCACTGATGGTTGTTTCAAATTGAATCAAGTGCCTTATCTACATACTAGAGGCCCAGTACATGAATTCGTGCATGGGTGGGGTCTTTTATATGATGTTCCTCCCCTGTTGGGACCAATCGGACCAGGTGGGTGGAGGGTGGAGGGGTGGTGGAGGGATCTCGGATGGTTGGCTGGCTGGCCCCACACCCTGGTCAAACTCCCAGTCTAACTCCCAATCATGGGGACAATTTAGCCTTTTATTATATAGGATGTATAACCTGTGGCTCATTATGCAAAACTCCAACCCCTAAGGTGCTTAAAATATTGCATTGTGGATATTTATTGTTATAACGCTTGCTTTTACCCTTTCATATTTTTATATAATTTTTCTTGGTGAAATCAAATGAGATATAATGAAGTCTAAAACTATAACATTGACCCTCATCAAATCAATTATCTGGGGTGAATGATGACATGCTTTAAAAAGCACAGCATAACTCAACATACAAATCTTTCCTCAGGCTGACAAAAATTGAATGTGACAGTACAAAATTTGAAATTCATAAAGTCCCAGAGGACTAATAGATGTATTGGTATAAAATAGAAAACCTAAAAGCTTTTCTGAACTCTCCTGGAGAAAATTATTATTGAGCCATTAAGACATTCTTAGCACTGGTAAGAGCAATAGAGAACTGGAGGCATGCCAGCCATTACACAACACCTCCTGGTTGCTCTTTCTGTCTCCTCTTGCCCATTATGTATTTGAAAAGGCTATTTTAGAAACATTTTTATCAGAAGTTGGACAGTAGCTTTTCCTTTAAGAATGCCTGCCACTGCCTCTATTTTACTAAATGAATTATGTTAGTACCTCTAAGTTTTCCATGTATATCTTTTGGTTTGTAATAATTTTTTATTCTTCTTTTTGTCTCCAAATCCAATTAGGTTTCTATCTTATTTTTGGTGGAGTCGGGTTTTCAATAAAGAAAAAAAATTTTTTTTTAATTTTTTTATTCACTGAATAATCCTTACAAAGTTGTCAAAAGTAGGGTGTCTATATACATGTGGACCTATTCCTGAACTATTGGTTTTTATTTTGTTTATTTGTCTATTTTGATATTAATATTACACTGTCTTCAATACTGGAGTTTTATAATAAATCTTGAAATAACTAAAAAATAAAAAAGAGCTTGCATCTGCAAAAAGTGCCACTTTTAATTCTTCATTCCCAATTTGGACGCCTTTTATTTCTTTCTCTTGCCTGATTGATCTGGCTAGGACGTCCAGAACTATGTTGAATAACAGTGGTGACAGTGGGCATTCTTATCTTATTCCTGATCTTAGAGGAAATGTTAATGTTGATAGTAGGTTAGTCAGAACTTCATTAAATCCTAGCCATGTGGTAAGACTGTTGGTCAACCAATTCTTACACTGTATTTCAATCTGTTTTTAAAAATTCTAGCATTATATTTCTAATCCTTGCTCAGCTTGATTCCAAGGTCTTTTCTTTATCTAGTTAGTCCATATTTTTTCAATGGTTATAGCCTTACTAAATTTTATTGTCTGTTTTCTTGACCACGTCTCCAAATTATTAAACTTACTTTGGCTCTTAATCATGTATCTACTGAGGTGTGCTATCAGTAAATGTAAAGCTCTGTTTTCTGTAATTCACAAAAACAAAAACCTGTGGTGTTTTACATGATGGTCCTACCAAGCTGACACTGCCTCAGTTCTTTCAGTGCACTTACCTAGTCGATTAAGTGAAAGAGGTTGGTGAGTCAGACCTACAGACAGACTCCTGAGACAGGAGATACCAGCAAGTAGCATGCTCTAGGTGGTTTTAGAAGAAAAGACTAGAAACAAAGAGGATCCTATGGGATTCTTTTTCATTTTTATTTCTTAAATTACAAATTAAACAAGCTTGAGAACTTCTAGTACAATGTGTATTCTTTCTCAGTTTGTTATACCCTTTGCAGTTAGAGAATAACTACATTACTTTCGTGTTACATATTTTTTACTTGAGAAAAACTTCAAAAATCCAAAAAGAAATAAAAATATATAACTCATACTCAAATTTATTACTCAAATTTAGAAACTGTTAATATTGCCGAAACCAGTTTGGCTCAGTGGATAGAGCGTCGGTCTGTGGACTGAAAGGTCCCAGGTTCGATTCCGGTCAAGGGCATGTACATTGGTTGCAGGCACATCCCCAGTGGGGGTGTGCAAGAGGCAGCTGGTCGATGATTCTCTCTCATCGATGTTTCTAGCTCTCTATTCCTCTCTTTTCCTCTATGTAAAAAATAAATAAAATTTATTTTAAAAAAGAAGCTGTTAATATTTTTTCAAATTTGATCCTATTCTTCCTTTTGCAGAAACAAAACACTATATATAATGATAAAATTCCCTTTAACCACCATCTCCAATCTCATCTTCCCTTTTTCAAATCATTCACTATTATCAATTTAGTTTATATTGATAAATTACAATTATCAATTCAGTCCTTTAGTGTCTTTTTAAACATGTAAAGCAATTACATGTTGTGAAGAAAATTATTTCACACTGACTTCCACTATAAAATCAATTGTATTCTGATGGGCAGAGGGATTTTTAAGTCCTTAGTTGTAATGAAAATGAAATTAAAATCAATCTTACAATTGTTTTAATGTCATATTATGTTAACACTAGAGGTCTGGTGCATGAAATTTGTGCACAGGCGAGGGGTATATGTCCCTCAACCCAGCTTGCATCCTCTCCAATCTGGGACCGCTCGAGGGATGTCCAGCTGCCCATAGGATCGGGTCTAAATGGGCAGCTGGACATCCCTCTCACGATCCAGGACTGCTGGCTCCCAACCACTCACCTGCCTGCCTAATTACCTTCTAATTGCTTTTGCCTGCCAGCCTGATTACAGCCTAACAACACCCCTACTGGCCAGGTCACCCCCAGCTGTCCTCCCCTGCTGACCTGATTGCCCCTAACTGTCCTCCCCTACAGGCCTGGTCACCTCCAACTGCCCTTCCCTGCTGGTTCTGTCACCCCTAACTGCCCCTCTCCCTTGCCAGTCTGGTCATCCCTAACTGCCCTCCCCTGCAGGCCTGGTCGCTCCCAACTGCTCTACCCTGCAGGCCTGGTTGCCCCTAAATGCCCTCCCCTGCTGGCCTGGTCACTCCTAACTGCTCTTCCCTGCTGACCTGGTTGCCCCCAACTGTCCTCCCCTTCAGGCCTTTTCTCCCCCCCTCCCCCAACAACCCTCCCCTATAGGCCTGGTCCCTCCCAACTTCCCTCTCCTACAGGCCTGGTTATCCCCACCTGCTCTCTCTGCCAGCCTGGCCACCCCTAACTGCCCTCCCCTGCAGTCATGGTTGCCCCCAACTGCCCTCCCCTGGAGGCCTGGTCCCCCCAACTGTCCTCTTCCAGCCTGGTCACCCCACACTGCTTTCCCCTGCAGGCCTGATTGCCCCCAACTTGCTTCACTTGAAGACCTGGTCCCTCTCAACTGCCCTCCCCTACTGGCTTGATCACCCACAACTGGCCATCTTGTGACAGCCATCTGTGTCCACATGGGGGTGGCCATCTTTGACCACATGGGGCTGGCAATCATGTGGGATGGTCAATCTGCATATTACCCTTTTATTAGATAGGATGCTTCACAGCATGTCTCAACCATGTAATCTTGCTCTCTTCTGGCCCTCTCCAGTTAGCATTAGTGGCAGGTTTCTTACAGAATCCTTAGGTAAGTGGATAGACTGAACATGTATCCTGGGCCAGTGCCCCAATGATCTTTTTATTCATTAAAATCTTTTTAAAAGTTGCTTGAGCTCTATAAAGTTCTGTTCCTCATAAGTGAAGCAGATATTGCTGTAGCCAGACCCTTCAGGTATGAGCAACCGTGACAACATGAGCAGAAGGGATGGTATGCGGTGCTTATATTCAGTAAGTTGATTTGTACTTAATGGGATGGCCCGGTTCACAGCTTCTTAAGTAATTTCTGTTAACTGAGATATAGTAATGTCTGTGCAAGAAGAATTAAAGGCATTGCTGAAAAGTCTAAAACTTGTTTTTACACTTAACTTCATTTACTAGTACTCATCCAAACAGTCAACAGATATCTAGGTTGAGTAAGAGCAAGAGATGGCAATGACTGTAAGTGACTTTAGAGGGAGAGCTTTTAGTTGAAAATCCTAGGGAAGTGAAGGAGTCAGGATAAAGCTATGGAAAGGTCTTAGTTGAAGCTTGACCTCAGCCTGTTCACAGGGAGCTCTGGAGAATGGCACCTCAGTTACCCCCCTGGAAGCAAGAGCAATAGCCTTTTTTGCCCTCGTATCATTGAGTCATTGGTTAAGGGCTGCCCGCTAGGAGAGGGTTAAGAGGGAATCCCTAACCTCCCAGGCATTCCTAGGTGAGGTAGTCCCATTGGTGGAGGGCAATTCTCTAACGTGGACATCTGAGCTTCCAGAAGTCAACAACATTCACTATAGTACACCTGCTGCGTGCAGTCGCTAGAACTGTCCGGGCCTTGAGAAAAACAGAAGCTTTCTTTCTACTGGTAATGAGGAAGTATGCAATAAACAAATAATTCAGTAAACAGAAAAATATCAATGCCTTAATGGAAATGGTATAAATATTTTTAAAGGGCAATGTGATAGGAAGTAAATGGGAAATTAATTGGGGACTAGAACTCAGAAACATTAAGCTTGCCCACAGTTACTACCTTCATAATTGTGGGATTTGCAGCAAGGCATTATGGCACTTTAGCAGCTTCGTCTGTTCTAGAGACTCAGTGGATGAATTGACCCAGTATTGGGTGGATCCATAAAGGATTACAGATTGCAGTGACTAGAGGCTTGTGAGAACTTGGGCTAGTGACAGTTTAGAATAGGACAGCCAACACCGAAGTACCAGGCCTCGCTAGGGCCTCACCATGGGGAAACAGTGTTACCAAGGATGCTGATACTGGTGAGAATATTGGTGTGATAATCAAGAAATTAAGGGGAAAGAGACAGAAATATATGAAGCTTGTCATAAATTCCCAAATGTGAGATTTATAACCTCTTTGAACATGACTAATGTGTCATGTATCTCATTCTCTGATGAGAATAGAAATCAGGAACTGAGCAGAGCTGAACCTGCAGCTAAGGAGATGGAATAAAGCAGGGGCAGCACTGCAGGCTTTCCAATCTGTAATAACAAAGGTGTCTTTATCTCAGAACTCAGACACACATTCTGAATGTGATTTTTTTTAACAACTCTCAGTGACAGTGTATATAATTGGATATCATTTTCCACCAAGGACTTAAAAATTTTGCTGCTGTCTTACTTGAATAATGTTGCTAATACTTAAGTATTCAAAACAAAGAATTGCCATAAGGAAGTAGAAAGTAGTCTTGCACAAAGCAAGATGTCTCCAGTGTGATAAAGCATAAAAATAATTTAAGACTCTTAAAGCCAGACCTATTGAAATATTTTGTAATAAGATAGGAAATGACTGAAAATATTTTAACTCAGTCTCACTTATAATCTCATTGCATTTAAAAGATCTGTCAAACTTACATATTTGTCTTTAACAAAGTCATACATATTCACATTTTGTTTATCTCTCTATGTGCTAAATGGCTGTTAGAGAGAGATGCTATGTCACAGATATTTTAAAAAATTAAAAACAAATTTTAATTTGATCCTTTGAGGTAAATATCATGCTTTAGCAGTAAAGGAGAAAATAACTCCTTTAAATAAATCTGTGGAGAAAACATTTTTAAAATCAGGATATTTATGACTTTTAATTGTTAAATTATTGTGGCTGAAAATAATGTGTGTTACCCTATGATATCATAATGTAATAAAAATATATATTTTTTATTATATATTTGAATAGCCTTTGTCTATTCATGGCACAAGAACTTCTAAAACTCTTGCCATCCATTTTCTGAGTTTTAGGACTCGTTTTAAATACAATATTTGATTTCCATTACCAGTTCTAAGACTCATGCAATCTCTATAGTGATGAGTCCTTTATTTTGCTACTAAGGTGACTATAGGGCTTCTAGGTGGCTTCAGAATGGGGGCAGGTTGTCAGAGGAATCGACCTTGTGATTAGGGGGTTGGAACTTTCAGCCCCACCTTTTTCCTCCTTTCCCCGCTCCTCCCCGCCGTGCACACACACACCTCAGGAGAGAGGAGAACCGCTGAAGATTAAGTCAATCAGCAATGGACAGTGGAGAATAGAAGGTGCTTCAAGCAGAAGGAGAGACGAACACAAAGAAATTTGGAGGTACAAGAGAAGTTGGGGACACTGAGTATGTCTAGAATCTACGTAGTGTGCAGGGGAATGTACCTGGATAGGGTGAGGAGTCAAAGTGTACAGTTTTCTTAAATATCACACTCAACAGTCAAACTTTCACTTCATGGAAATGAAGGGCCAACACCTATCAATTTCAGAGACAGGACTCTTACTAGATGTCTCAAAGATGGATGCATTAATTAATTTGTTTACTAAATGTGTATTGAACATTCACCTTACTCCAGACATCATGCTGGAAGGAGACAGCTCAAAGACAAATCCTTGCCCTTAAGGAGAGCTCACTGTCTGGAAGGGGAGACAGAGGTGGGAGCATGTAATTGTGATAAAGAATGACATGTACAACAGCAGAGCCTGTTCTAGGCCAGTGGCTCTAAACATACTATCAATAAAAGAGTTTTCTTTCAAGAAGATACATTCTAAAATATAGAAAAATAAAAACAAAAAATGAGCCGAAGATGAAAACAATACCTTAAAAACAGTTTTAGATTTTATTAATAACACAAAAAAACGTTTTATTTTTATTAAAAGTTAAATAATCTGCTCTACCTCTAGCAGTAATGTACTCATACATTCATTCATTCATAGGGCAAACATTTATTGCATACCTAAAATGTATGAAGCATGATAATAGGCTCTAGACACTTAAAAAAAAGATTATATTCCCCTCGCCAATAGATGATATGCCTTGTAAGGATACAGATATATGAATAACTGTAATGTTTCTTTTTAAAAAATATATATTTTATTTATTTTTTACAGAGGAAGAGAGAGGGATAGTTAGAAACATTAATGAGAGAGAGAGACATCAATCAGTCACCTTCTGCACACTCCCTACTGGGGATGTGCCCACAACCAAGGTACTTGCTCTTGACCGGAATGGAATCCAGGACCCTTCAGTACGCAGGCTGACGCTCTATCTACTGAACCAAACTGGTTTCGGCTGTAATGTTTCTTAAGTGTCAAGTACTTTTTATGGAACAATTATTTCAACTGGGAGGATAGAAGTGAGCAATAAGGAGAGCTTCAAAGAGGAGGTCACATTTGAACTGAGCCTTTAGGAATGGGCCTTAACAGTTTGTTAGGTAAAGGCAGGAGAAGGGACAAAAACACTTTCTAAGAGAAGTAAGTACACACAGGTATGCAGGTGCTTTAAGGAGTGACCAGCTACTCAGTATGTAGGCCTCAGGGTGCATAACTGAAGTAGCTGACTAGAATGTGCCCTCAACAAATATGGTTGAACATCTGTTATGTGCTGGTCAGTTTTCTAAGCATGAGTGATTACTCCCAGCCTTCATGTGTATATTCTATTTGTGGTAAGAGAAAGAGAGAGGAAGGGAGGGAGGGAGGGAGGGAAGGAAGATGGAAAGGGTGGATAATATTAAATATACTTATAGGGAAAAATAAAGCATGGAAGGGGGCAAACATAGGGTTTAAGATATTTAATAGGTTGTCCAGAGATCCTCCATGAGTAATTGACATTTGAGTAGCACTTATAGATAGTAGCCTATTTCTAGTATTTTGCCTCTAGTAATGCCTTTTTTAAAAATGTTTATCTATAATTAAGTATTTTCTTTCTGTTGTGGTTTTTGGAGATTTTCTGAATAAACAAATAAATAGCAATAATACGTAAACTCAGATGACAGATAGGACAAATGAAGCACACCCTCACATTCATCCTGAAAGAGTAGAAATTTCCCAAGAGGTGAGCAAACTTTTCATTCCCAAGATGACATAGTTATTTAATATCTTTAAATGGTGCTGAAGTGCCCCCCAGCACAAGGTGAAAAATGTTGTGCATACAGCCTTCTCAGCATCATCTGGTGGCTCTCCACAGTGCTTATCCTGACATAGTGCATGAAGAGTGAAAAGAATAACTGCCATTTTAAACCACTCATTTATTTAATTTTGGGTTCAAGAAATGTGATAGATACCAGAAGAGAAAGAGCCAGATGATGAACTTGCTATGCAGCATCAGCTGTCCAGCTCCACCCAGTTTCCAGGAGGTGTTGGCTCAGGATCGCAGCTCCTTGTTGCTGTTTTCCTAGTGGTGACTTAACATTTTTGTATGGAAACAACTGGATATATTATGGAATAGCAGTCAAAATCTCCACCAAACTTTAAAATAAAGATGACAGCGATGTGCGTACAGGGCCGTTTCTGCCCTCTGCCCTCTAATTCCTCAGTGGTATTTGTTCCTTCTTTGTCATTACAATGACACTGGAAAATAGGCCGGAGTTAAAAGGAACTATTTAACTTCTGCTGCTAAAGGCAATATAGATAATTTTCTTATGATACACTGGTATTTTCCTTTAAGAAAATCGATCATAAAAACATAAAATAGGTAAATCACAGAAACCTTAAGAATAGATTTCCTTTAAGTTAAGAAATCTCCAAATATAACTTACATACTTTTTATTTGACTCAAGTAGTTAAAGTGTGATATATTTAAAATGAGAGCATTGGGAATTTTTTCTAGTTGATGAATAACCAGAAATGATTGACCAAACTGGAAGGATTCAGATTTAGGCCACTGCTGGTTTTTCATTATCACTGCAATAATTATAGCATAATTTTTCTCTTTTTGTATTGGATGGCAGCACTACTGTCTCTCTTTGAGGGCCTGGAAAGTTTCTTTCCTAACATGGTGAAAGAAATTTGCCTTTTATGCTCAGGGGGAGGAAGGTGGTATGCTGCGGCTATTCAGTAGATAGCCCAGAATGTTTGTAAACATAGATTATTAAGTTTGTTAAATGCCTCCAATATGCCATATAATATCATTTCTTACTCATGTTTGACTTGCATTAATGAGTGGACTCGCTATAGCCATATTTATTTTAATGAACTATAAAGTTAGATAAGATTCTTGTCAGCTATTTGAAACTGTGTCTATTTCTTGTTTCCCTCTTAGGATTAATTATAATTTTTCTAAAAGAAAGTTAACCATAAACCAATTAAAATACTGCTCATTAAGATATCATTCTCAAAATAAACATCACTACTTTGAGATCTCTTATACCTCACCAAATTAGATGATATTAGCTTATTGTACCTTCACACACGCCATGTCAGGACAGATGGTGCTTGCTCTCTAAAAGCCAATTTTCTTTATTTTGTTTTTAAAAAAACTAACCAAACTAAAAACATGGTCCTTACACAATTTAATTACTTTTATTGCTTCTGGAATCATTTAAAATTACTATTGAAACATTAATTATTCCTATTTAAAAAAAAAACTTTAAAGTCACAGGTTTAAAGAAGACTAAAGGTTAGTACCATATTTCATTGAGTAGCACCTTTATTAACACGGGGTTTAATTGATAGACAACTTCAGTTTGTAAGAAGTGAGAACAATTGGTGCTAACATAAATGTCAGCAGGAACATTCTAATTAGTTTATTAATTATACTGGCAACTGTTATGTATTGGGAAACCATTTCTTTGTTAAACCCCAGACTGAGGAAATGTGACTGAGGAGATGTGTTTTAACTTCTCTTCTCCTAGTAGTGTTGAAATGTTGACTCTATTTAAACTTTTAAACTAGTTAGCTTATATTTCAAAGCTGTTCCTAGGGGGAACAAATCATAATAGAATGGAAATTATAACAAATAAAATGTCCTCCTAGGGTTATTATTTGTGTGGAAAATAATTTATTTTGATCCACGATGCCCATATTAATACAGAGCAATAATAATCATCAGATAGTCTGAAAAAGAATCAGTATTTGAGTCAATTCACATGATACCTGTGACAATAGCAGTCACCATATCACTTACAAAGTGGAAGTTTATAATATTGTAGGATATCTGTAAAACAATCTTTCTTCCGGTATTAAGTACTATGCAGAAGACAGTGGATTGTTTCTACTCTTACATAATCAGAGAAACTTACTGAAATATAAGTCAACTTACTTTTTCTTCTTTTGTCAGTTATTATGTTAAAATCTTTATTGTTGCAAGTTTACAGATGTCCCTCTTTTTTCCCCCCATTTCCCCTCTCCACCCAGTTTCCATCCCACCCCAGGCCTTGGTCACCCTATTGTCTCTGTCCATAGGTAATGCATATATGCATATAAGATCTTTGTTAAATCTCTTCCTGTCCCTTCTACACCCCTTCCCTCTGAGAATCCTCAGTCTGTTCCATTTCCATGCCTCTGATTCTATTTTATTCACTAGTTTATTCTGTTCCTTAGATTTCTTATTCATTTATTTTTATTTTTAGATTCAATTATTGATAGATATATACCAGTAGATAAATAAATATTTATTGCCATTTTATTGTTCATATGTTTTATCTTTTTCTTTTTCTTCCTCTTCTTAAAGAATACCCTTCAACATTTCATGTAATACTGGTTTGGTGGTGATGAACTCCTTTAGCTTTTTCTTAACTCTGAAACTCTTTATCTGACCTTCATTTCTATATGATAGCTTTGCTGGATAGAGTAATCTTGGTTGTAGATCCTTGCTATTAATCACTTTGAATATCAATATTTCTTGCCACTCCTTTCTGGCCTGCTTAGTTTCTGTTGAAAAATCAGCTGACAGTCATATGGGTGCTCCCTTGTAGATAACTTAACTGCTTTTCTCTTGCTGCTTTTAAGATTCTCTGTCTTTTGCTCTTGGCATTTTAATTATGATGTGTGTTGGTGTGGTCCTCTTTGGATTCCTTTTGTTTGGGGTTCTGTGTGCTTCCTAGACTTATAAGTCTATTTCTTTCACCAGATTGGGGAGGTTTTCTGTCATTATCTGTTCAATTAAGTTTTTAATATCTTGCTCCTCTCTTCTTCTGGCACCCCCATAATGCAAATGTTGGTATGCTTAAAGTTGTCCCCATGGCTCTTTACATTATCTTCATATTTTTGGACTCTTTTTGCTCTTCTTTTTTTAAAAAAATATATTTTATTAATTTTCCACAGAGAGGAAGGGAGAGGGATAGAGAGTTAGAAACGTCGATGAGAGAGAAACATCCACCAGCTGCCTCTTGCACATTCCCTACTGGGGATGTGCCTGCAACCAATGTACATGCCCTTGACCAGAATCGAACCTGGGACCTTTCAGTCCCCAGACCAATGCTCTATTCACTGAACCAAACCGGTTTCGGCTCTTTTTGCTCTTCTGATTGAGTGTTTTTTCCTTTCTTGAATTTCAAATCATTGATTTGATTCTCAGAATCCTCTATTATACTGTTGAATCCCTTAATGTTATTTTTTATTTCAGTCAGTGTATCCTTAATTTTTGATTGGTCCTTTTCCATGTGTTTGGCATTCTAAGATCCTTAAAAGTCTCACTAAATTCCTTGCAGGTCTCATGAAGATTCTTGAGTAACCTTGTAACTGTGGTTTTGAACTCTGTATCCGGTAGTTAGCTTTCTTCCATTTCTTTCATTTGTGACCTTTTTCTTTATCTTTGAATTTTGGCTGCTTCCCTGTATTGGGTAGAGCTGCTATATCTCCTGGAGTAGATAGAGTGGCCTTGTATAGTAGGTGTGCTATAGGGCCAAGTAGCTTAGCTTCCTCAGTCCCCTGAGCTGGGCACTCTAGGTGCACCCCTTTGTGGGCTGCATGCACAATCTTCTTGTATATATTAGGTCTAGTAATAATTAATGTCGTTTTCTAATACTTTTTAAAATCGAATTTATTTAAACAATACAACAAAATGTAATCAACAATATAGTTGCCGTTGTTTTCTACTACTTGTGCCCAACGCTCAGGAAGCATTTTAATCCCTCTGTTGTAAAATTCTTGTGATTTTGATGCAAAAAATTCGGTCAATGCATTTTTGAGGCATTCTTCATTATTAAATTTTTTTCCAAGAAGAAAGTTTTGCAAAGAACGAAACAAATGGTAATCGGAAGGGGCAATATCAGGAGAATATGCAGGTTGAGGGAGAACTTCCCATTCCAACTGGCGCAGTTTTTCAGCAGTGATTCTTGCAGTATGCGGTCGTGCATTATCGTGGTGAAGAATTATGCCCTTCCGATTAATCAGCGCGGGTTCTTTTTCTCTTAAAGCTTGGGCTAACCTTTCCAATTGGGCACTATACACTGCACTTGTAATGGTTTGGTTAGATGGTAAAAGTTCATAATGAAGAATTCCTTTAAAATTCCACCAAACACACAACATCACTTTTTTCGCATGCAAGTCAGGTTTTGGCGTGGGCTGCGGAGCCTCATTTTTGTCCAACCATTGACGCCGCCTTTTCAAATTAATAGACAGCACCCATTCTTCATCTCCGGTAACAATTTGCTCTAAAAACAGCAAACGGTTTTGACGAGAGAGGAGCAAACTGCAAATTGTGACTCTTTGATTACGGTTGTTGTCGGTCAACTCATGAGGAACCCATTTTCCAAACTTTTGGACTTTGCCAAGTGCACGCAATTGATTGGAAATTGTTTTTTGTGAACAATTTAAAGTTGTCGCAAGCTCTTGTTGGGTAATTTGAGGATTTTGCACCAAAAGAGCTTGAAGAGCTTCTTGATCAAAATTGGACACACGGCCTCGACCACTCTTGTCATCTAATGAAAAATTTCCCTTGCAAAATTTCTCAAACCAACGCTGGCATTTTCTGGTGCTAACTGCATCTTGACCAAGAGCACTACAGATGTTTTTTGTAGCCTCACTTGCTTTTCTTCCTAATTGGAACTCGTAAAGCATGCAGTGCCGAATATGCTCTTCATCCGCCATCTTCTTAGCCCTAGTTTTGCAACAAAAACCAAACCAAACACAAACTTTTTCAAGAAAAACTTGTTAATTGCACTTCACACGTTCTGTAGATACCACGTGTTTGAAGGTTCTGTCAATACAAGTCAACGCCAAGCAAGATTTTAAACGAATGTTTAAAAACGACATTAATTATTACTAGACCCGATAGTTAAGACTTGATTACTGTTGATGTCACTGGGAGGAATTAACCTCCAGGCCAATTGTTATGTGGACCAGCTGCGGCTAAAGTGGGAGAGCTGCTTGCAGGACATACCCCTATGGATCAGGACTTGCTTCAATGGGGCTTTGGTGTTCACTGAGTCTGCCCTTGATTGTGTTGCTTATGAATGTATAGAGTTGTAATCTAGTATGGTCTGTTGCTGTCCACAGGGTGCACTAGCTCTTGGGTCTCTAGGGAGGTGCAAACTCAGCCTACTTTTTCATTTAATGTAAAATTAATACTCATTTTATGTATATTTTACTAGCCTTTGCTTTTCTATTCATGTATAATACAAAAAGGACCAAGAACAGGACAAAAATCACTTTTATAAATTCCCATTTGTATTTATCCTCATTTGTAGTCCCTTTTGGAAATCATCTGGTTTGTGCTTGTGATTTTGATTTCTGGGCAGAAGTCTTTTCAGAAATCTAATTTGACAGATTGCATGATATCAGGATCCAAGTGTTACAAAGCAATTTTATTTGCCTTTTTAAAATTGGAATTCAGCTTGAATTTCCTATTATTAATCTGCTATGAAGCACTAGTAAGGTAACTTACATTTTCTTTCTACCACCAATGATATAAGAGTTCCTTTTTCCATTTTGGTGCTAGAAGGTGTTATGTTGTTGCTCATTAAATATGTGACAGCTGAAGTGAGAAATTCACTATATTGCTATAAAAATCTGTGTGAACACATCATTTTCTATTCCTCACCTATCCCCTTCTGTATTGCTAGAATATTAACATGAATTTAAGTAAGATTAATTAAATCCTGTTCTTGGTTTTTTTTTAAAACTCTAAAAATTAATTTTTAGCAGAAGATAGCATAAAGTATGACCTACAGTAAACTTACAAGACCTAGGAATACAGAAAATGAATATATGACTATATATTACCATATTGCATAAGAATTATTTTATTCATACTAAAAGTTAATAAGCACCAATAAATTGCCACAAGATATTTTCACTTTCCTTAACATCCTCCAAGGCTTTCTTTTAGACACATTTAAATTTGTCTAAATTAAATTTTAGTGAAGTTTAAAGAATAATAATAGATGCTTTGTAAAGTGTAGTGCTAGGGTCCTCAGAAGCCGTAGATCACAGGACTAGCTCCATGACAGCATGGATCATGGGTTGGAAGCTTGGAATAGGGGTCAGGGATGGCAGCATGCCGGATTGCCAGGGAATTTACTGAAGAAGTCAGTCACCTTTCAAGTTAGAGGTGCAAATAGGGCAAATAATCTAGAAATTCTTAATGTTAGTACTTATACTGCCAGCATCCCTGCTCATACCCAAAGTTTCCTGCTACAATAATAAGTGGAATTTAACTCAGTTGGAGTCTATGACAGACATAAAAATTCTGCCTCTTAGTCCCTTGACTAGTGAACCCTAAATGTACTTCTCAACATGACTATACTTTCTAATACACACTTATAAATGAATAAGGAGAGTTCCTTACCTCTAAGACAGTCAGCCTTAATCAAACTCAACATTTATGAAAGTGGTTTCTGTAGTTCTAGATTCTCTATTTTTAAAAAAGTGTTCCATGATCCAATGAATTTGAAAGTTCATATACTGTATGTTGTACTATAAGCTATGGTTGATTTTCCAACTTTTAGAGTCTTTGTTCATTTCATTCATACATTCATTTATTCAATAAACTCGAGGTCCAATGTATGAAAATTCATGCACTGGAGGGAGGTCCCTCAGCCCGGCCTGCCCCCTCTCACAGTCTGGGAGCCCTGAGGGGCAGGAGGCTACCCAGCAAAATGCCCCCATCACACCTCTGCTGCTGTCACTGCTGGCAGCACAAGCCTTGGCCAGCCCTGGTTACCTGAGTCTCGATGGCCCTGGGCAGCTGGGCAGCCGCCATCCGAGGCTTGCCTGTGCATTAGGCCGGCCCTGGGCAGCTGGGGAGTTGAGGGGACTGGAAGATTCCAGAGGCAAGCACGTGGAGTGGCTAGGCCCGCTGGGGTGGGCCGGGCCTTGCTACACACCTGCCGCCCCAGCGGGGCTGAGGGGAGTGGGCATTGCCATCTGTGGCTGTGGGAGCTGCCACCTTTGAGGGTGTGGCGGTCAATTAGCATATTCCCTCCTTATTGGCTGTGGGCATTGCCGTCTTTGCAATGATGTGAGGGTCAATTAGCTTATTCCCTCTTTATTAGATAGGATACTTATTAAATTCTTCCTATGAGCCTGATATCCATTAGATATTGGGGACAGGACGAGGGACAAGGTAGATCAAGACAGAGGGTCTACATTCTTAAATCTTACCAACTGTGTAGAAAGTTAGATATTAAAATAAGCAGCTACACTATAAATTAAGGGCTAAAACGGAGAGATCCAGGACTCAGTAGGAATAAACAGCAAAGCTATCTTACCCGGCCTGAAAAGGGTCAGTGAGAGGATTCTCTATAAATACTGTCTATGTTAAGAACTTGAAGATCAAGTAGAAGTTAGACAGGCAAGTAACTTTCAGTTATAAGAGCAGCAATAATGATAACAGGAAATCGTTAAAGCTGACATATAAGTGCATTTTTTAACCTGCCATACACTGTGCTAGATGCTTTCCAAGCATTCTATCAGTGGGCCTCCTGAGTGGGTTTTACTTCTTAACCCAATATCATATGACAATAATTGGCAAGAACTAGAATTTAAATCCTGATTGCTCTGATTTTAAAGTCTTCTTTCCACCTCCTTTCTACTGGCTCTCAAAGCAGTGGACTGATTTTGATTAACTATGTTTTGCTAAAGCAAAAACAGATTTAACTTACTAGTATATATGAAGTTTGCTTTTCATATGATTTTTTTTCTAATGGCTAGATATGTTACAATTTGGATAAATTATAGTAAAATTTGGAATTTGGGTAGAAGTTTTAAAAGTATGTGATAGCATTGAATTCTGAAGTTTCCATTCCAAGTAGATACATTCCAAGTATCTACACATATCTACTCAAAACAACACCATTGTAACTGTACATTTTACTTCGGATAAGTGGTAGGGTAGTTTGAAAAAAACCCAAAACACTTCAAAGTCTTGTAAAGAAAGTTTACATTTAAAAGTAATTTAATTCTCTGTATGATGTGATCAAGATGGCTGTAGGATAATTTCTTATTAAGATATAGCATAGTAAAATGTGAAGATATAAAATTGATCCCCTTAAAAATGTCTGGACCTACCAACTGCAGCTTATGAACACATCTTTTTCAAAAATAATAATGGGTGGAGTGAACATATTTCCTCATTGAGGAGTATATAGCATCAGGACAGCTTACTATTAATACTTCTTAATATCTAAAAGAGAAGGTCAGGAAAAGAGGAGCAGGTAAATTTAAGAAAATAAAATGGATTGCCATGATCACAGCAGATATGTTTAAAATCCCTTGGATCCTGGAGTGAGGTGAGGTAGTCTGGTTTTTGCCTAATGATGGCAGATTGGGCCAGGCCCAGACATAATTCATAGACTTACTTTAATTGGTGTGTCAACATGCCAGTCATCACCAAACTCACCATCAAAATTATTTTAAAACTAGAGGCCAGGTGCACAAAATCTGTGCACAGGGGGTTGGGTGGGGGGGAGGTGTCCCTCAGCCTAGCCTGTACCCTCTCCAATCTGGGACATCCCTCTCCCAATCCAGGACTGCTGACTCCCACCTACTTGCCTGCCTGCCTTCCTGATTGCCCCTAACCACTTCTGCCTGCCAGCCTGATCATCCCCTACCCACCCCCCTGCCAGCCTGATTGATGTCTAACTGCTCCCCTGCCAGCCTGTTTGCCCCTAACTGCCCTCTCCTGCAGGCCTGGTCACTCCTAACTGCCCTCTCTTGCAGACCTGGTCCCCCCCAACTGCCCTTCCCTACAGGCCTGGTCCCTCCCAACTGCCTTCCCCTGCTGGCCATCTTGTGGTAGCCATCTTGTGTCCATATGGCAGCAACCATCTTTGACCATGTGGGGGCAGCCATCTTGTGTGTTGGAGTGATGGTCAATTTGCATATTATTCTTTTATTAGATAGGATAGAGGCCTGGTGCACCGGGGGGGGGGGGGGCAGCTGGTTTGCCCTAAAGGGTGTCCTGGATCAGGGCGGGGGTTCCCTTGGGGCATGGGGCAGCCTGAGTAAGGGGCCTGTGATGGTTTGCAGGCCAGCCACACACCCTGGTGACCCAAGCAGAGACCCTGGGATCTGGGATTTATTTATCTTCTATAATTGAAATGTGGTAGCCTTGAGCAGTGGCCAGGGTGTGTGGAATGCTTGGCTTCCTCCATTGCCAGGGAAACCAAGCCTCCTGCTTGCTTAGCGGCCACAGCCATTTTTGTTGGGATTTATTTATCTTCTATAATTGAAACTTTTTAGCCTTGAGCAGAGGTCAAGGCAGGCCAAGGCTGCAAAAGCTGGGCTTCCTCCATCACCGGGGGCAACTCAAGCCTCCTGTTCTTTCCAGCTCCATGGCTGCCACCATTTTTGTTGGGATTTATTTATCTTCTATAATTGAAACTTTGTAGCCTGGAGTGGAGGCCTGGGCCTGCCAGGGTGTGCAGGAAGCTTGGCTTCATCCACTGGGGGGAAATTCAAGCCTCATGCTTGCTCTGTGACCACAGTCATCTTGGTTGGGTTAATTTGCATACTTGCTCCTGATTGGCTAGTGAGCATGGCTTGTGGGTGTAGCAAAGGTATGGTCAACTTGCAAATTACTCTTTTATTAGATAGAATAATATATATAATGTATTGTATATATCATACAAATGTATATTTTTAATTTCTTTTCATCATCAAATGGTGATTTGGAGGAGTGAAATAATCACAAAGGAAAGAGAAGTGATCAATTTTTTTTATCTGGAAGGAAAAAGAGAAGTAAAGAATTGGATAATTTGTAAACCTTGATTAATTTCCAAATCCTTGTAATTTATATTTGCATCTACAAAATACTGTTGCTGAATGGATTCCATCTGTTATTTTTATTCATTTGGTGAAAGATGGGAAAATGAAGAAAAAGAAAATAGGAAGTGTTTTTGTGTTCTGTATTTATTCATTCATCATCAAATGTCAGTGTATTTCCTGACTAACTATAAATTTTGTTGGTTTAACTTTAGGGACACTACGGTACAAACCCTTACTCTTCAGCCTTCTGTTAAAGATGGACTTATTGTGTATGAAGACTCACCTTTGGTAATAATCAAATTATATGAATATTGTCTACTACGTGTTTTTTTATGTAGTTGTATTTCAGCCTTTGAGTAGGGGAAATATAGAATCTCCCATAGATTCCAATGTATTTCAGTCTTAACTGGAAAACACTCATTTATGTCATTTGGGGAGTGGATGTTTAATTGCAAATTATTTGGGGGAAATAACATGGTTTCTTACTCTTTTCTCTCTCCAGAGTGAGAGATTTAGGGAATGATTGAAATCCTCTAATGATTTCTTTCCATTCCAAAATTTAAAAAAGAAGTGTTGTTTTTTTCAAATGTGTAGAGTTTGAAATTAGATAATGCTTCTGGAATGTTTTTAAAATGATTTTAATAAGTAGAATATTAACCAAATGTTTTAGGCAACTGGAAAGAGCTATTCCCCTGCTTCTCACATAAGGCCTCAAAGAAATCCTGTCCTGCTTGGCCTACCCCTCTGTGTAGATATTGCCTTTGCAGCAGTGTCACAGTAAGCCATCATGAGAACCTGTGTGATCCAGACCCCAATGCCTGGAGTCTTTAGAAACTACTGCCTGAATTCTCCCAGTTTGGGCCTTACTTCCCCTGAACAGAGAAGTGAAGGCTGAGATTGGGGATAGAAGCTGTATGAGTTATCTTCTTTTTAAATTCAGTTTACTTTTATTCTGATATTAAAAAGAAAAGTCTATCAGTTTCTAAGAATGTAGAATAAAATATCTGTGGTAGAGGGAATCACTTACTTCTCAATCTGTATTTCCTTACATTTATTTGCCAAAACTTTGTAATGAGAAAAGTTTATGATTTGGCCCATTTTATGTTATGAGATATTTCTTACTATTTAAAAATGTAATATTTGGGTTTACAGTTAAATTCATTGAGTATCTCTTCCTATCCATTCTCTAAAACTGTTTTAAAGAGTTTTCATGTCTTCTACCTTTCTTTTCCTAATGTTACCATTCAGTCAATCACCTAAGACCTACTAATTTTCTTATATTTTTCTTTCTCCTCTTCCCAATTAATCAGTTGCCAAGACTATAGATTATACCTCTGAAAAACTCTTAAGATTAATCTAATGCTTTTTATTTCCATTTTCCCCATGCTTTCTCTCTAAAATCAGGTGCCAAACCATTTTTGGACCAAGTTATTATGCTAATCTCCCTTTGTTGGACTCTGCATATTGCTGCCTGCCTAAAATATAGCTCCCAGCTATATCCCAATAATTTCTGGACTCATAGATCTTAGTTACATCCCATTACTTAATGAGGGAAAGTAGATGCTTTTTATTAGTAAAGACCTGATCTATCCTTTCAGACCCTATTCTCTTTTCTTACACTTAACCTCTGCTTCAGACAAGATATTCTTATTCACTCTTCCCTTAGAATACTTCAGGATTTCTTGAGTTTGACCATTAAAACCCTTTATCTCTAATACCTACCTTTTCACAATCCATCCTGATTTGTAACAATTGTATACTCTTTCAGAGCCATAACAAATGCAATGTTTTGAAATCCACCATTTGTTGTAATGTCTTACTCCACCCCCACAACACTTTAATTTCTCTATTTGTCATACTTGTTTTAAATCTCCCCTAGTCTGGTGTGTAATATGTTGTGGACATCACCAAAATAGGAATAATTATACTGCTAAAGGGAAATAAATTACTGTAGAGTTAGCAGTTTATTAACTATGAGAAACTTTTTGTAGAGATCCATAAATTTTGTTTCCAGCTCTGCTACAAACTTTCTTTGTGATTATATATGCATAACTTAACCAGCTATTTTAAATCCCAAGCACTGAATGATGAAATTTTAAGTGTTTGCTTTCAGTTTTGTTTATGGTAAATGTTCTGTCTTCAAAGGTTAAAGCAGTAAAGTTGGGTCATGTTCTGGTAGTAGATGAGGCTGACAAGGCCCCAACAAATGTCACCTGTATTTTAAAAACTCTAGTGGAAAATGGAGAAATGATTCTAGCAGATGGAAGACGCATCGTTGCAAGTGAGTATAAAAAAGCAACTCTTCTGTCAGTATATGCAACTTTTGCTCCCTGGTATCCAATCACACCTTGAACTGGCTCCTTATCTCCAAGTAACAAGTCTAAGTTCAAATTGCCTTTACTGATAGTTACTTACAAAAATTAAATGTCTGAACTTAGCTTTCTCAGTTTCATTTTTATTTAATATAGTTTATTGATTTTTCACAGAGAGGAAGAGAGAGGGATAGAGAGTTAGAAATATCGATGAGAGAGAATCATCGATCAGCTGTCTCCTGCACACCACCTACTGGGGATGTCCCGCAACCAAGGTACATGCCCTTGACTGGAATCGAACCCGGGACCTTCCAGTCCGCAGGCCAATGCTCTATCCACTGAGCCAAACCGGTTTCGGCTCTCAGTTTCATTTTTTTATAGTCAGAGTTCATCTTTGAAAATTTCAATAGTATTTTTAGGTCAGATCACCTTCAAATTTTTCTACTCTGAAATTACCAATATATAATCCTTACAATATTCATCTCTCAATTACTATGCAATATATTTTCTTTTATTGTTACTTGGAATTTTTTAAAGCTTTAGCATGTTTCTATTACACTATTAAAATTAATGTCTTTATTATCTCAGTATATTTATTAAAATTTCTGGATATTTTATTTTATATACACTTATCACATTTGTGTTTGAATAGATGTGTGTGTACACAGGTATATTATAGACACACACACACACACCTGCCACAGGAAGAAGTTATCCTCTGTTTTAGATTATCTTCTTCCTTTTATTTACTTATTTTATTCCTGTTGTTGTTAGAGAAAATGTAGGTAGATGAATCTAATCTGTCTGTTTAACCTACAAAGAAAAATTAAGTTTGTCTAGTCTAATGCCATATGAGAACATTTTCTAGTTTATAATTTAAAAATTTTGTATCATGAAAAGACTTCACAATCTTTAACTAGCCATTGAAAATATATAACCAATAGCAGAGTAACCAAACAAATTGAGACTGGTAACTAATTTCAGTATTAAAAGAGAACATGTTAAAAAGACCTTATTAAAAGTGTACAAGTGCATCACCACAGAGATGTCCTTCTTGAGCCTTGTCATTATAAGATTTCTGTGCCTGAGCCTGGGAAACTCAGCACTAATAAAAGTATTCTAATATTTCAGTTTCATAATGAATTTATGGGGAAAATTAGAATTTGAGTCAGACAGCCTGAATACTCTCTAAGCAAGATCATTCAGACTCTCAGGATGAGAATTCTGCCTGCCCTTTTTAGAGGCATTATGAGCACAGTGAAATGGAAAGCAAGAAAGAATTGCTGAAACAAATTATAGTTAAAAAGTGATATTATATCCTGGGAACCCTTAATTTTTCTCATACATTTTTAAAAGATAGTCTAGAAGTAAAGTGGTCATCATACTTTTTAAACTCAGGTTTGATTGTAAACAATATTTTATTTTATTATTATTAGTCTTAATCTTTATTCCCTTTCCCCCCATTGACACCTTATAGCCCCCCACCCCTCTCAAGACTTTACCACACTATTGTCTGTGCCCATGTGTTATGCATATATGCATACAAATTCTTTGGTTGATCTCTTCCCACCCAAGCACCTACTACCACCTTCCTTCTGAGATTCGACAGTCTATTCCTATTTGTAAACAATGTTTTAAACACAAGAGCCCCTGAAGCTCCTTTGAACATGATTTCATAAAGCATCACTTCTAGAGCTGTGGTTTTTTGTTTTTGTTTTTCCTTTGCTTTTTAAATTTTTTCATTTTTTATAATTTTTATTTTAATTAACAATTAATTAAATTTTTTCTGTGACCACATACCTTATTATTTGCCACTACTAAAATTAATAGAGACCAAGCATTAAAACTATTAAGACTATATGGTACATGGAAAGGTTGGTTTTTGGTATCATAAAGAAGTACAAGTGTAGCCCTCACCTGTTTGGCTCAGTGGGTAGAGCGTAAGCCTGCAGACTCAAGAAGTGCAAGTGCAGTTTCTTATAGACTCAAATGAAACTGCATGCAGGTGCCTCACTACTATTTTTAATGATAGTATTCAATTGTCTTAATACCTTAAACATTTGCAAACAAAAAGCTTTAGTCAACTTGAGATTACTTATTTTAAGAACTATGGTAGAATTTTTTCATTGGAAATAAATCAGCATTGCACGAATGAGTTGACTGTATCCAAAAATATTATTCTCTTTGGCTAAATTTCAGAGTGAATAGTTTGAATTGGAATCACTCCTTAGTTGCATAGTGAGTGGCAGGTTCTCTGCAAAGTGATGCAGCTGCTGATTTGATAAAAACTAAAGGATGATTGGATTGTCCTTGAGTGTGCTTTGGATTATTCCTTATTATTAGTTCTTATTTTCATTTTTTAAGGAATAACAACATCTCAAGCCAAACTAAAATACTATTAGACATTTGGACAAATTTTCTTTTATAATAAATAAATATACATTGAATTACATAGAAATGCAAGTTCCTATATAATTAGTATATGACTTATCAGTATTCTGTTCTTAAAGTTTTTTCTATAACCAAGTCATTATAACCATATTTTTTAGTGTTTTTGAAATATAATTGAACAGTATGACTACTTGTTATATTAGTTAAAGGCTATAACTTGATATTCTTAAGAATTATTAAATGTCAATAAAGAGTAAATAGAAATCTTGTTTTTCAGATTCTGCTAATGTCCACGGAAGAGAAAATGTTATAGTGATTCATCCTGATTTTAGGATGATTGTTCTGGCCAACAGACCTGGATTTCCTTTCCTAGGCAATGATTTCTTCGGTACTTTAGGTAAAAGCAATAAAAGATAATGACAAATATAGCAGCAGCAATAATAATGCTACCTTAGTAACACCTGTAATGGCTCTCCGTGAATGCTTCCAAGTGCAGTGTCACCATCCCAACCTCCTGGGAGAGTACCTGTTATCCCCATTTTAGAGAAGGTCTGATATTCTGAGAGGTTAACCACTTTTCCTGGGGCACTTAGATAATGGCTATTAAAGCTTGGGTCTGATTCCAGAGCCTGTTTCCTTAAACAGTTACACTAATCTTTGTTGTTTAGGGCCTCTTAGAAGTAAAATACAAAGTAAGGAATGGTTTTTAGTGTTTGGTTTTTGTTACATTCCCATAACTATGAAAACGTTGAAGGCCAGCTCAAAAGTCTGATTGGAGAGGCTGTTGACTAACTTTAACCAACAGGAACCTTTAAGAAGGACATATCTTTCTATGGCAAGCAGGTCATTCTGGATACTGGTAATTCTCATACTCAGCATGAGCAGACTGTGTCCTAGGAGGAATTTTGATCTAGTAATTCCACATCAAGGAATTCATCTAAGGGAGTTACCCATACAATGATGTAAGTACAAGGATAGGCAGTATAGCATTTTTTAATAGTAGCAAAAAATTGGAAACAATACAAATGGACAAGATAAGAAAAAATTCTATTATATCCACACAATAGAGGACTATGCAGCTGTTTTAAAAAAAAAGATTGGGGTAAGTTTACCTAAACTGATTAAAAAAGAATTTGAATTAGTAAAAAAAAAAAAAAAAAAAAAAAAAAAAAAGGCAAGAGGGATATATATACAAGAATATACATGTACTTGTATAGATCTTCCTTAGAAGAGGACAGAGCATGTCTCCCAAATTCTCTTCTCTCTCTGACCTCATTTTTTATTTGGCTTTCTTCATCACTCATTCTGTCCCAACCATTCTGCTTTGCCGCTTCTTCTGGGAACATAACAGGTTATGCTTGCTGTATGTTCTGTATTATCTGCAAGCTCTCCTAGAATTCTTTTATTTTCAATACCTGCATTGCAGACAGGAAGCCCTGCCTGTCTGACTTACCCACCATCACCATTTCTGATGTCCTACCCTCTGCTTTTCTATAGTTTCTAACATTTATTCTTATTTTTTTATTGTCTCCCTATGCCAGAATAAACACTCTATGAGGACAGGGATTTTGTGTTTTTAACCACTGAATCATGTAAAGAACCTAGAATAGTAGTTGGCACACAGAAGACACTTAATAATTATTTGATGAACGAATTAATGAGGAATAATTATAGATTTATATTAGTGTTACATTTGATCATAAGCAAAAAAAGGCAAAAGCTATTCTCATTTGTATTTAATGGATTTAGTCTATGGCATACAAGGTTAGGATGATTATTCTGGCCAACAGATCTGGATTTTCTTTCTTAGACAGTGATTTCTTCAGTACTTGCATTTTATTCCATTGCTGTTATAAATATGAAATAATGATAAAACAATGATTCTCATGGTTTCTTTTTGTTTTGTTTAAATTTCTTTATTGATCAATATATCACATATTTGTCCTCATTCCCCCATTACCTTCCCAAACCCCTCCCCATGCATGCCTCACCCCCCTATTGTCCTTGACCACTGGTTAGGCTCATTTGGATGCACACAAATCCTTTATCCGCCTCCCCCTCCCCTACCTTCCCTCTGAGTTCCGACAGTCTGATCATGCCTCCTTGTCTCCGGGTCTGTTCTTGTTCATCAGTCTATGTTGTTCATCATTTCCCCTAGATGAGTGAGATCATGTGCTACTAGAAATACACTTATAAGACCGAAAATGAGACAAGCAATAATGGTTATACTGAAAGCAAATGAATCAGTCTATAGTGAGTTTCTTTCTGGGCCAACAGTTTGATTCTGATGGTTTCTAAGTCAAAGTAAGATCTAGATGTTCTTTCTTTCTAAATGAACATAATAAATAATGCAGATTTATTTATTTTAACTCCCTTTTCATAGTCTCCTGGATTATGAGTCAGTAGAATTATATGAATTTTGAATATAAGTAAGTCATCTTTCTTGAGCATAGATTATATTTTTCTAGTATAATCTCAGTTGCCTAAATTACAGATGAAATATCTTGTGTTTCCACATTCCTTTTTCTTGTTTCTAATTTAGACATTGTCTCTGCAGGTTTGCTTTTTCAAAACTGACTTCTAACATATATCCTAGCAATCTGCACAAGGTATAAATTATTTAAGAGTGAGGATGCTGGTTCCCCCTTTTTTAATATATATAAAGCATGCATATGAGATAGATGTATATAATGTCTCAATATATTTAAAGTGTTAAAGTTAAAAATGCAGTCTCAGAACAATATGAAGATTCTTTTCCAATTAAATAGAAGAGGAATAAATCACCAAAACTACACATGCTTTTATGTGTGCAATAAAAAAAAAAAAAAAAAACCCTGAAAGAATAATTGCACCAAACTGTTAACACAGGTTCCTGTTGGGGAGCAAGTGAGATGGCAGAAGCACACGAGAGGTTCTCTTTTTTACTCTTTATGTTTGAATATCTTCCAATGAAATTGTATCCAAGTGTTACTTAGTTTTTTTTAAGAGAAGCAAATCTATGCAGAATAAACCACACATCACTCAATTTTCTTTTCTTTAACTGTAGTCATTCACTGTCTTCTCCGCATCATCCTATTGTGAATGGGCTTTCTGTGCAGTTTTACACATTTAAAAATTTGCTTTTGTGACCAATGGGTGGCTCTTTAAACAACCATTGCATATTTCCTATGGCTGTATAATGGATTCATTGCATGTTGAATGTGATTTTTTTTTTTTTTAGGTGATATTTTTAGCTGCCATGCAGTTGATAATCCCAAGCCCCACTCGGAGCTTGAGATGCTCAGGCAATATGGACCAAATGTGCCAGAGCCCATCCTTCAGAAGCTTGTGGCTGCCTTTGGAGAGCTGAGGAGTTTAGCTGACCAGGGGATTATTAGCTACCCTTATTCTACCAGAGAAGTGGTCAACATAGTCAAGCACTTACAGGTAAGGCAAAACACTTGAGCATAAAGGTTAAAATAAGCCATCAATCTTTTTTTAGACAGCTTAATTTACACCAAATCTTTCAACTTCTGTAAATATTATACTGATTCAGGTGATATAAGTGTTTGTAATCTGCATTTTAAATCTGTAAGACCAGTGGACATTTTATGTTTAGCCTTTGAATTGAGTTTGCCCAAGTTCTATCCATGGCATTACCAAGGAGCCATGAAATCTGATTGGAGTGTTGGGGAGGGGAAAGGAGACAAGAGTGTGAGACAGCAGGGAGACTTGGGTATAGAAAACAAACTAGGGACCAACAGTATTATTTCTCCTGTTCATTTACTCTATTTTATAAAACTGTCTTGCAGTATTTACTATCTGTAAATACTGCAAGACAGTTTTATAAAATAGAGTAAATGAACAGGAGAATGAAATTCCTTATAGCCAAGTATAATGTATAGTCTACCTACCTTGGTAAAGCTAAACAAAAACAAATTTATGTAAATTCTATTTATAACAAATAATTGTTAGATCCAATTATTAGATATAATGTTTATAAGTCTAGTTATTTTAAATTCAGCAATTGATGTTTGCTTAGAAGTTAGGTAGCTTGTAAGTATACACTGAGTTGAATTAACTGTACACATAACAATTAGACATTATGTTATAATTTATAAGATATTTGTTAAAAATTTGCTTTGTACTGTTTAAAAAACTAGGTATTGTACTCATGTAATCATATTCTTCTATTCAGACTCATTTAAGGTAATGAGTTGGAAGAATACTCAATAAAAACTTAATAATTATAAAATAAGAAAAAAAATGAACTTTAAGCTAACAATTATAGTCTCATAACTCTTGATCTTTGCCCCATCCCCAAAACTCCAAGGAAATCAGCAAAGGAATATAGAAGGCTTTATTCTGATTGTAAAACAATGATAAGCCCAGCTCAGATCCCAGTGTGTGAGAAAGACAGAGCCAGTGAAGACCCAGAGGACACTATAGTGTGTATTTACATGAGTGGGAACTTATTTCTTTCCCTCTGCTACACCTCATGTCTCTGTGTTCTGTACTTATGTTCTCTCTGTCTTTTCTTGTTCTGCTATCATATTTTCATTTCTTCATAGGCCTTTGACTTTTCTTAATACTTCTGTATAGATTTTCAATACTCTGCTCTGTTTAAACAGTATTTTTTTTTATTTGTCCAACCTGGTATTCATTTTAAAGTCAGGAAATATCAGAAAGCAGTGAAAGGCACTGAAACCAGCATCTAACATGGTTTAACGTTTGAGAGAAGGAACTGGCCCCCTCAAATTCTAATGTTTATTTAAAAAGGAAAATTTCGCTGAAACCGGTTTGGCTCAGCGGTAGAGTGTCAGCCTGCAGACTGAAGGGTCCCAGGTTCGATTCCAGCCAAGGGCATGTGCATTGGTTGCAGGCACATCTCTGGTGGAGTGTGTACAGGCGGCGGCTGGTCAATGTTTCTCTCTCATCGATGTTTCTAGCTCTCTGTCTCTCTCCCTTCCTCTCTGTAAGAAAATCAATAAAATATATTAAAAAAAAAAAAAAAAAAAAAAAAGAAGAAGAAGAAAGAAAATTTCAAGTCATGAGAGCAAAATTAAAAGAGAAAAATACACATATTCCCCCTATCTGGTTATGAAACCAGGCTGTTAATGTATGCTAAAGTTCATTGTATCATTGTTCTATCAGTTTTGTACTTATATTATGTATTTATCATATACGTAATAAGGTGTGTGTTTTTTAATGCAGAAATTTCCCACCGAAGGTCTCTCCAGTGTGGTTAGGAACGTGTTTGACTTTGATTCCTACAACCCCGACATGCGGGAGATTTTAATTAACACTTTGCACAAGTACGGGATACCTATTGGAGCAAAACCTACCAGTGTGCAGCTGGCGAAGGAGTAAGGCAAACTCACTACTGATTAAATGCTATTGAGTGTTACTGTTCTAATTCTCTGAATAATGCTGATAATTCGGAATCTACTTTATACTCTACTAAACTAAGTTGAGGTATAAATTACTTTCCACAAGTAAATTTTCAAATATATGTTGCTATTTGCTGGCTGGCTTTCAGTTAAATAGCATTATTTAGAAGCATGTAAATTGAGAATTTCAATTTTGGATGTTCCATGAGTAGATGTAATATAATCAAATAAAGGGAAATATTTGTTTCTTTAAGTCTCTGTCTTTTTGTTGAATTACTATGACTCTTGCTATTTCTTAACCTAGTGAAAAATCATAGTACAAATGTGAAAACAATGTAAAGGGATAATATGTATTTAGTTAAGATGTTCTTATTTATATTACCATATATTTTTCTGTTATGATAGTTTCTAAATTTATAATTATATTAACTTAAGAGATTTTTGGTTACTTATTTTAGTTTGACAGATGAAAGAGGTAGTGAAAATTAGTGGGTTTGCTTCATGTGGGCCAGTTGCCTGACTTTTATTTTGTAATTACAGGCTACATACTTAACCTTACCAAAGAATCTTGTAAATATTGTAGACCAGAAAGATAGTTGACAGAGTTTATTAGTAGAGTAGTTAAATCCATGCAGAGTCATTAGAAAACAATTTTTAAAATGCATAACTTATTAACTTATGATAAAGATTCCAATGCTTTGTCTATAAAAATAACTAGCATAAATTCCTAAGACACAATAATTACTTTAAAATTATTATTTAACTTTAGTTTCATATAGGAAGCACTCTACATTCCTTAGAAAAAAGTTTTAAACATTATAGCCCAGCTATATTTATGTGTTTATATATACACCCACATATATACATATATATCCTAAATGTATACATGATCCTCATTTATTCTTTGAAGTTATTAAAAAAACATCAGAATATACGCCAATAAAAATACATCATTAAAGCTTTAACAATTTCTTCAAAGATTTCTTAAAGAAAAACAAATATTTCCCTTTTGTGGTAAAGGCTCAAAATAGAGTTATGTTAGATTATCAGTAAATTTGTTTATATTATTAATGAGTGAGTAAATATTTTTTGAGAAGAGTGATTTTGTTGCTGGTAGAAATGGGGTCATTTTATGGAGTTCTAAGAAAATTATTTCAGAGGACCCATGCATGGGAGGTTGAGATGTTGTGGTAAGATATACTGGGGTTCCCCAGATTCCCCAGGTCTCATCTCCCTCATTCCCACTTTGGAAAAACTCCAGCCTTGTCTTCATCAGGCACAGAAATTCTGTGCCATGCCAAGGCTTAGTCCAGTTTAGTCTCAGTCCCCATCTGGCCAACTTAGTCTTTTCCTGGCTATGTTGCTGTACTCAGCCTTGAGTCTATGCTTGGAGTCTAGGCTTGGAGTCCTTGAGGCTGCCAGGCCTAAGGCAGCTGCTAGGCCCACATGGCTGCTATGGAGAGAGAATGTGTAAGCACACAGGGTGAGCATGTGTTACCAGATTATGTGTGTGTGTGTGTGTGTGTGTGTGTGTGTGAGAGAGAGAGAGAGAGAGAGGGGGGGGGAGGGGGGGAAGCTTTGTTAAGTTTGGATTATATTATTTAGGGCTTGGGAAGGACCAAGTGCCCTTTCAAATTAACCAATCAATTTCCTAATTTCCCCCCAGGTTTCTGATGGGTCTTCCCCCTAACCAATCCATTTCTTGGATCTGGGTTTCCGTGTCTGGGTTTCTGTGTCTCTTATCCAATCTGATTTTTCTTATGCTGTGCTCTGCCTCTTATAGTTGCCATCTTAGTTTCACTAGGCATACCTCATAGTAGAAGGATTTTCCCCTTTGCCATCTTGGCTTCTACTGTGCATGCGCCCAGCAGAGGAATTTCCTCTCCTCCTACTTTGGTACCAGGCTGGTAGTTTCCTGAAGAGATTCTTTTTGCCTATAAAATATTTATTTATTGCACTTTTTATTTTTTTATTTTTTCTTTTATTTTTCCCCATCACCATTTATCCCCCTTACACTTTTTCCACCTCCACCCATTCCTCTGTGCACCCCTCAACCCCTCAATCACCACACTGCTGTCTGTGACCTCTTTATTTTTTGTCCAATCCCTCCACCCTGCCCACTACCACCACTATCAGAGCTGTCTGTTCTCTATGTGATCATCCTTCTTATTCCATATTCTTTGACCTCAATTCTGTTGACTTATTTTTAATGCTGCTTTGTTTTTTCTTTTTTCTTTTTAATTTCTCTTTATTGTTGAAAGTATTACAGTTGTCCCCCTTTTTTTCCCATTGACAACTCCATCCCCCACTCCCCACACCATTCCCAGGCCTTCACCACACTATTGTCTGTGTCCATGGGTTATATATATAAGTTATGTGGTTAATCTCTTACCCTCTCCCATCCCCCTGTCCTCCCCCTATCCTCCTACCCAACTTTTCCTCTGAATTCCTCAATCTGTTATGTTTACTCTTAGGCCAGTTTCATATTTTCCCCCAAAGCATTTATTGCCTATTTGTCACTGGAAAACTACATATAATCTACCAATCATTTGTTTGTATCAGAGTAGAATAAAAAATGTGAGGAAATTAAAAAGTTTTAACATGTAGTATTTCTTTGTGATGCATATGTACTAAATAAAGAATGAATTTTTGTTTATGTCTAAATTAACAAAAAGAAAATTAAAACACCTATAATTCCACCATCTGAAGATAATTTTTAAATCCTTCCAGATCTTGTGGTTCTGTGTGTTATTTCATACACTGAGAAATATTTCTTTTGAGGTTTTTTTTATTTTTTTGCACAGCTTTTCTTCTTAATAGAAGATACATGTCCCTAAAAGGAGGTTCTTAAAAAACAAACAAACAAAAAACAACAACACATTTTTAATTGATTTCAGAGATTAAGGGAGAAGGAGAGATAGAAACATCAATGATGAGAGAGAATCATTGATAGGCTGCCTCTTGCATGGCCCACACTGGAGATCGAGCCCACAACCCGGGCATGTGCCCTGACTAGAATTGAACTGTAAACTGGTTTATAGAAACTCTACTACTGAGCCATGCAGGCCAAATGAAAAGGGGTTCTTCTTATTTTTATTTTTTTAAATACATATTTTAGTAATTTTAGAGAGAAAGGGAGAGGAAGAGAGAGATAGAAACATCAAAGATGAGAGAGAATCATTGATTGGCTGCCTTCTGCATGCCCCACACTGGGGATCAAGCCCGCAACCCAGGCATATGCCCTTGGCCGGAATCAAACCTGGGACCCTTCAGTCCTCAGGCCCACGCTCTATCCACTGAGCCAAACCAACCAGGGCAGGGGGTTCTTTTAAAAACATTTTATTCCTAAGCTCCTTTGTTGAAAATAAATTTATCTCTAATGCAATAGATTTGAGTGCAAATGACATTCTTCCTCAACCCTACTCTTTTCTTCATCCTTCTAGACATTTTGAGTTCTAGATATTTATTGTAAGCATAATAAACAGAGCCATCAAGTATATAAGGAACTCTCACAAGGAATATAAACATTCATATCAACTCTTTGTGTCTTTTTGCATATGTTTAAATTTCATTATCCTTCTCAAACATGTAAAAATGTTGTTGTCAGACAGACTGCAAATCTCAAAACAATTGTCATGTGAGACTTTAAAAGTGTCCTATAGTCCTATTTGAGTCTTAAAACTGCTCCTCAGGTGCCCTGTTCTTATCATATTCCCTCTCTGCTTTCAAATACTTGATTAAAAATTCTTAACTTACTTTTTCAGACAAAATAAAGTAACTATGAATTATCAAGGTCTGAGACCATATTAGCAAATTTTCAATTAAATCTCTTTACTATATTTACATTTAGAATAATTTGAAAACACAGGGTAGCATTGGCAGTGGTTGCCTTTGCGAGGCCTCACTTTCTTGCTATTTTAATATTCTAACATGTATTATTTTCTGTGTTTTATTTTTTACATGTCCACAGATAGTCTCGGCACTGGAATTTTTTATTTTATTTTCTTAAATAAAATAAAAGTTTTAAAGGTTTAGTCTGAAATTGCTATTTCTTGCCTCCCATACAGCAAAGCTCATGCTACACTGTGATGGCTACTCCAAAGGCAGAAAACTGGCACGCTTCCCAATGGCAAACAAGAAATTACGTGAACTGAGCAACTCTAGGGCATTTCAACACAACCTGAGTTTAATCATTGATAATGTGTCAAGTGAGGATAGACAACATATTTTTAAAGCAGCAAAAATAAAAATGGTTGATATTTATCAAGTGCTTACAAGTGCTGTAAGCACTTTGCAAATATTAATGCATAATCTATAAAACAATTATTTTATTCTATTAGGGAAGTAATTTTTTGAAGTTTACTATCTATTAGGTATAGGAGAGAGAGAGAGAGAGTTTGTTTTACAGATGAAGAACTGGAGTTTCAGGAAATTAAATACTTAACAGACTATATAACTAATAAATGACAGGGTGGGGAATTTAACTGCAGTTCTGTCTGTTCCAAAACTATCATCTTTTTGCTCATTCCACCATGTGGTCTGTACAGTGCCTTATACGAGAGAAGCAATGCAATACAACACTGGACTACAAGATTTTAAAGCTAATGGAAACTTTGCAGTTTTTCAAATGTTATTTCCCTTTATTTGGGGGACATATATCAAACGCATATAACTTTTACATTAGGGACTAAGCCCATTGTTTTAATCACATTTTCCTTCCAGTTAATACTATTTGTCATTGATTCCATAAGTAAGTAAAAAATACTTTTCACCCCTAGCCAGTTTTCTTCAGTAGATACAGCATCAGCCTACAGACTGAAGGGCCCCAGATTCGATTTCAGTCAAAAGCATGTATCTTGTATTGCATGCTCTATCCTCCGGGGCATATGCAGGAGGCAACCAATCTATGTTTCTCTCTCACTTCAGTGTTTCTCTATCTCTCCCTCTCCCTTCCACTGTCTCTAAAAATCAATGGGAAAATATCCTCTGGTGAGGATTTTTTTTTTTAAATGTATAAGATGTAAGCCTATTCTCTTAAATCAAATGTGTCTTTGATTGGGTATGTGACTAGCCTGGGTTTTCTTTGTTAAAGACTCATCCTGTGTAATTGTGGCATCAATAGCAGTTGCTGCTTCTCTGCCCAGGATCAACCATGGGGTCTCCAATGTACCAGAAGCATTAAAAAGAACATCCTCAACCAGAATGTCTCTTTTGAGTAATTTCGTTAGGCTTATCTTTGGAGATAGGAGTGGCCATCAGCTCACTCTTTGTCCCATTAAATGTTAAGATTCTTAAAGTATTGTGCCTCTCCTTCCATTTTCCAAACTGTTGTGTCCTAGAATTTTATTTTTGTACTCTTAATTTTTACAAATTAATTCACAAGATTGGCCTTGGGGTTCTAAGTTGTACAATACCCCTCTGTATGATGATTTGCTTTAACTTTATAAAAGGGCTCTTAGTTTTCAAATATAATAAGGTTTACTTATGTCATCTCAGAACTATTATAAGTAGAAGAGTGGTGTTAGGTTTTATAGATTCATAGTCCTTGCCCTATATTCTTTTCGTATGTTATGAAGTAGCTTCACAACTATTTCACTTGCTTTCAGCTCCTTTAATGGGGGTACAGAAAAAATGAAAAAACACACCTAATGTGCATAGGAAATGTCAAGATCTATGACTCCTTTATATTTATTTTAGCAATCTCACAGAATTAACCTTGATCCTTTAAGCCTTTGTGATACTTTGTGAAAGTCTGTCACCTCGCTGGATAGAAATCCCAAAACCCACCTGTAGTGATCTCTTCCAGATTCACCTGCAAAGTAGATGGCATCATTGGTTGAGAATCGCGTAGTCAGGACACAGGGGAAGACTTGCTATGATTTTTTGTTTGTTTGTATGTTTGTTTGTTTATTAAATTATTATATGTGTACATATCTTACCATTGCCCTCCCACTCCCATATATGCCCTCCCTCCCCAGAGTTTTGTGTCCATTGGTTATACTTATTTGCATGCAGCCAGTCAATGAAAGAGAAACACCACATGACCTCACTCATTTATGGATAATAAAGAACATTATAAACTGATGAACCAAAAGATAGATATAGAGACAGTAAAGCAACAAGCAGACTGTCAAATTACAGTGGGGAGGGGAGGGAGATATGGGGGAGATAAGAGATCAACTGAAGGACTTTTATGCTATGGTGTTTTGCAACTTGCCACTGAGATAAGGAACAAGCAGGAAAGATGGCAGTTCTAGTGTACCCAAGCATTCACTCATTTAACAAACACTATTGAGCCTTTTGTGGTAAACACTAGGTAGGGAGTCAGAAATGTAAAGGTGAGGAAGGTTTGGTACCTCCCTCCAATGGGTCACAGTGAATTGGGAAAGCACTCAAGTAAAGAGTGACTTGTGTGTGTTAAAGCCACACAGGAGAGAGCAAGGGGAGGATTCCCGCCTTCTGCCCTGGGGAGAGTCAGGGAGGGTAACCAAGACAACTCTCAAGGATTACTAGGGGTTCTGCAGACAAACAGAGAAAAGATGCTTAAAGCAGAGAGGTTGAGGGGGCATGGTGCATTTTTGAAATTGCAAATAGTTCAGTGACTAAAATTAATGGTGAAGTGAGAATGTCCTATGTGGTGAGCCTAAAAGGGAGAGAAGAGTCAGGAATCAGAGAAAAATTTTAAACCAGATTATAGCACGGTCAGATTCATAAAGTAGAAAGACCCCTTCTGGTTTTCTAAGGTTAATAAGCTGGAAGACAATGAACTGAAGGCAGGAAGACTGGTTTGGGACAGCTATAGGAGTCCATGTGATGAACAATGTGGGCTCCCATGTGGCAGGGGAATGAGAGGGAAAGGGGTGATGTTTCAGTGGCCAAAGTGAGGGATTCCAAGTGCCAGAGATTTAAGTGAGTTTCATGTAAGCCTTACCCTCAGTGAATTAACAATTAGTTGGGACAACATGTAAGCTATCAACCTTGTTATGCAATATTATATTCAAAGCTACATTCACAGTAAGGCTATTTCCTATTATAAATCCTTATGAAAAATACAGAGGGGTGTTTTTTTTGGGGTTTTTTTTTTTTTGGTTTTTGGTGTGTTTTTTTCTAGGGAAATTTCCAACTGGATGAGTTTTAGTCCTAGTCTTTTTGATGTGGATAATTAGAAAAAGAAAGAACTTGAAATTCAAAAATACTTAAATGTGGTTGGAAAAGCAGATGGCAGAAAAAGAAGTGTTTGCAATAAAATTTGAAGATGAGGGAAAGGAAATGCAGGCCCCAGAACTGTAGTCTGGCAACTCCTGTGAGGAGGAGGAAAGCCTGCGATGTGTGGGGCCAGCTGACAACACCTGCTCTGGCACCAATGATGCTGGGCAGCGGCACTGAGACTGCACAGTGTCATTGTGAATATCGGTGGCCATATTTGAGAAGTGTCAGCCAAGAATGAGTTTCCCCAAATCTTTTTCCATTGCATGCATCCAAATTACTCTTCATTTCTGTGACGTTGACGGGACCTAAGTGGCAGAGGTGCACACATCTAAGTTATAAAGGGAAAGCCATGTGTCTGAATGCAGAGCCAAGCACAGAAAGGAAAAACCCACACACATCCTTGTTGTATGCATATCATTTCCAGCAAAATTAGTTTACCAGCCACATGTGAGACTATAGGGAAGTGAGATTCAGAAGTTTCTTCTAAACAAGGGAGGTTAACTTGGAATAGTATCCATTATTACTAACTTAAAGTGTTTAAAAGGATTTCTATTTTCTTTCTTTAGTGTGCTGGGTTTTTAAATTTTGTTTTAAATAAAAAATATTTATGAAGGATTTCGTCAATTCATTTATGAACTTGAATTCTTAAGCTTTTAGTCCCTATTGGGTCGTAAATTTGAAAATTGCAAATTACACGAACTCTAGCCTAAGAATGCAAATCTACAAGGAAACCCAGAAAAGCAAAAGATTCATTCTGCCCAGAAAGAATATGAGAGAGGGGTGCAAGGGTAACATTTGAATTGGGCCTCAGGAATGAGGATTTCATTAAAGAGGCAAGAGTAGAAATACCTGGCGGAAGCATGAACATACATGTTCAGGACTAACAAGTAGCAGTTTGAGGTGGCAAAGGCATAAATTAGCTGAAGTGTAAGAGGAAGGGGTAAGAGCCAAAGGTAGAAACATTTGTTTGGTTATTCTGTTCAGGCTTCAGTAAACTCGGTTGGACAATCCACTTTAATGTGTACCAGAGATTAGATTTAAAACATTAGGAATGAGTGAAGCCTTGTAAAATTGGAGTTGTTCTTTTACTTCTCAAAGTTGATAGTAATTGGTGAATTTTTGAGAGTTGGTGGAACTACCCTACAGGGTTCCATTATTCCTATGAAAATTAGTAGTTCTTGTGGTAAGGAAATGTTTTAGGAGTTGCTGATAATAGGTATGTCAACAACTTCCAATTATATAATGCCCCTAGAAAGATCCAAATCTTTTTCATGTGTTTCTTTCATACTCCAGAAATAGTACTGGCAAATGTTCAGAGAAGGCAGAAATTTGCCAGAACATGCTCCTTAAAACCCCAGCTCACCTCTTTATGAAAACAATCTTAGACAAATCTCTTACATGTCATTCAGACTATATTTCTTGACTTTGGTGTCCATATGGCTTATATTAAGAATTATATACATGTTAAAAAAAAAAAATCCCAAAAACCCACAACTTTTTTCCTGTCTGTAACTGCTCAAGTGCTATAATTTGACCTGGGACATGATTTCTATATCCACCATTCTTATAGTTAAAACTTTTACTTCCAGATCTTTGTTAATTCTTCCACAGATTATTAAGAAACATCACAACATATGAATTGAGATACTCCATTCTTTTAAGAAAACATAAATTCATGAATGACATTGAAAATAAAAAGTAGTGCTATTTATAGGCTCTAAGTTCTTCCTCCTCTTCTTTAAAATTAAATCCAGACATCATTTCTGCTAGGACTTTAACAAAGTTAAACAAAACAAGTGACATGTTCTTAAAACCATGGAAAATATCGTTCTTTTAATCAAATCAGGTATTACAACTTAAGTCTAGTCAGAGTTGGAATATATGTGTGTGTGTGTGTGTGTGTGTGTGTGTGTGTGTGTGTGTATATATATATATATATATATATATATATATTTTTTTTTTTTTTTTTTTTTTTTTTTTTTTTTTTTACTTTTTTTTCCCCCCAGCAACTGGAAGGGTGGAACAACCAGAAAGACTGGATCGACTAGTCGCTATGATGAACACTGAGCAGGCAGGCAGGCAGGCCAGCGGTTAAGAGCGGGTGGTCCAAAGTGCAAGAGGGATGTCCAACTGCCTGCAGGGTTTGGGCCTAAACCAGCAGTTGGACATCTCCCGAGGGGTCCCAGATTGTGAAATGGTGCAGGCCAAGTTGAGGGACCCCCTCCCTCCTTGTGCATGAATTTCATGCACAGGCCTCTAGTGTTTTAATAATAGAATATAGTATCTTTTGCTAACTGGTTATTAGAGTTATTCCCAAGCTAATGCTGATTATGCGACATTCAGAGCTTACTCATGCATCCAATTTTAATGCTTCCCTTTTTCCCCCGACTACTAACTTTGTGAAGGAGAGTGAGTTACTAATCATCAAATCTTTACACAGCTTGTTGGGAGGGCTTATAAGTGAGGGGCTTTGGTTTATATCCATTGGCCTGCCTGGAGCCCACTGAGAAAGTCTGGAAACAATACTTCATGTGACCAAGGAGCTGGATGGAGTCAGTTTGAGTGTGCAACTCCAGCACACCCTGCAAATGTGCTTTCAGCTGTAGTTGTGATTGCCCATACACATAATCTTATGTGGTTCTGGAACAGATTTTATAGGAGTACCTGAAGGTCCTTCCCATACCCTGACAACCAGCTAGTACTATTTTTAGGTGAGTCCCAGACAGCTTGTAATTTCCATGACTATTATTTAGAAGGCAAGTTCAAACCAGGTTTCATGACTACCCCTGGAATTGTCAGGGATAGATGCCCAGTAAAGTTACTTTTTCTCAGGTGGATAAAGTATTTTGCTTTGTTTTTCACAACTATGTTATGTATTTATGATCATTAAAGGATATGTTAGTCAATCAATTTTAGGCTATATATTAACCTAACAAGCAAAGTTCATTTTTATTAAGTAATTCTCAACCTCTTAAGAAACATAGTTAAATTTCAAACTGTTTCTGTTGTCTCCAAAAACTGGAATGTATTTAGAACTTTTTTTTAAGTTAATTAGTAAAGAATGCCTTTCAGGGCACCTATTTCTATTGGTAGATATAGATATTTTCATTTTGGTGGTTTTATTTTCACTGCAGAGCACCAAGGTAATACAACACAGCTGAATCTACCACTGACACTTCCCTTGTCTCACTTCACTGGTCTGTAGAGGCTACCCATGCTCTCAGGAACCACACAGATCTCCCCCTTGGTTTCACAAAGGAAGAAATTAACACTCAGAGAAATTAGCCTGCTTTTCCTCTCCAAAGTCTGCATAGATCTTTATTACATTTACTAGAGAAAACATAATAGTAAATCCCCTGGCTCCGTGCCCTTCCTACCTCACTCCCAGTAAAAACATGGAAATAAGTGAGTAACCAATCAGAATAATTTGAAATGTGTTTTAGATGATAGATACAAAAGCACCTATTTCCTTTTAAGAGATAAGATAATGTCAAAAAATATCAATGTAAATATCATTCCTTTTGTGCTAAGTATTTCAAAGGGCCAAAGAGCATATTCTACTAGAATGTTTGATTCTGTTATTTTATGCCAAAAATGTCTGAGCCTTACATGGTCTTATTAAGCATATGGAAATATTGTGTCAGACTATTCTTACTGAAAATAAAATGGTTTCAAAATGTGAATATGTAGTACTCTTTTAATGATCATCAAACTCATTCCAAGCATGCATTTCAATTTGTATCTACATGTGCTTTAAAATAAAAAAAAAGAAAGAAAGAAATTTAACTCTGAACTATTGTTTGCCTCACCTTACCAAGGAATAAGAGCTTTATAATGAATTAAATGACAAATTGGCCGGGACCGGTTTGGCTCAATGGATAGAGCGTCGGCTTGAGGACTGAAGGGTCCCGGGTTCGATTCCGGTCAAGGGCATGTACCTTGGTTGCGGGCATATCCCCAGTAGGGGGTGTGCAAGAGGCAGCTGATCGATGACTCTCATGGATGTTTCTAACTCTCTCTCTCTCTCTTCCTCTCTGTATAAAATCAATAAAATTTATATTTTTAAATGACAAATTGATTGTTCCATTTTAAAAAGTCAAAGAAAAAATAGTATGATTAAAAATGAAGTCTTTATTCTCAAAATTTTGTCTGTGGTTTTGTACTCTAGCATTGCCATCTGTGTTTTGGCAAGTCACTTTATTTAAAAGTCATTTTAAATAAAAGGAATCTAAACACAGACTAATTTCATTAGAAATCAGGATAGTGCTCCCTTGGTGAGTACAATGACCAAAGTGGCCTTGAGGGGCTTCCTGGGTGCTGGTGTTGGGTGCTGGTGTGTTCAGAACTAAGTGGCACATTTATGTGAATGTTTCTATATATAATATTTCAATTCAAAGTGAAAAAATTAGGGTGCTAACATAGAGTCTATGAAACTTGTCCTGTATAACTTACAACCATGTGACTGGTAGTATTGTGTATTGTCTATTATTTTATTCCAAATTTAAAAGAATATACTGAAAATTTGATAGGTTGCTCCATTTTTTTAATTTTAATTTTTTGCCTAAATCCTTCCTATACTGTACTAGGAATTTAGATGTCACCTTGCTAAGTATTTTACCAATTCAAGGGAAAATATATGTAATCTATTTTTGTCATTAAGGTAAAAACAAAATAGGACTTTACCTTCTGAGTTTCAGAAAAGTGGCATCTTTTCTTCTTAAAGTACATTCTAAAAATGGTTTTATAGACTTTTAATAATGTGTAAGGAACTTCTAAGGAAATCATTCTTCATATTTATTTTTGTGGTTGATAATAGATGGTGCGTTACGTTTTCTGGTGACTTGGAAACAAGAAGGAATGTTTACTTTTCAAATCCTCCTTGACAGGTTGCCTCTGCCAGAGCAGACATTCATGGGCTACTGGACTGTGGGCCAGTCAAGAGATGGAATGCAGAAACTGTTGTGTCCTGCAGAAACTCATCACATAGACATAAAGGTTGATATTATTTCTTCATTAAAATATTGAATCTTACAGATTTTTATATATCTTCATGGGAGAAAATTAATATAAGCTCAGAAATAACTTGTTCTGATCTTATTTTAAAGTAGCTTGAGCTTCTGCTCGAACTGTCAAGTCAGTCTGGCTTCTGAGAGGCTACCTGTAGAGAATTTCTAGTGGTCAGTAGAATTCCCAAGAGCTAATTTATATTTTGGGAAATTTGGGTATCTTGTGTGTTATTCTAGGACAGTTCCTCCAATATATTTGTCTTCATGTAAAAAGGCAAAGGAAAAGGGTATCAATCACTAGTTGCAATGGAAACCCCTCTATTGCAAAATCTAATTCCATACAAAGTCCCTTGGCATTTCAAGCAATAAGAGATTCGATATTTTAGGGAAATAGATGCTTGTAAAGTTTTTAGAAAGTACAGAAGGACTTAGTTTCAAGATCAGTGTTTCTTCTTCTGCTACTACCCCTGTTGCTGAGAGCTATACAATAAAGCAGATTGGCAAACTTTTTATCTAAAATATCAGGTAGTAAATATTTTAGGCTTTATGGCTATAAAGATTCTTCACAACTACTCAACTCTGCCATGGTAGTACAAAAGCAGCCTTAGACAGTACTTTAACAAATGAGTGTGCCTATGTTCCAGTAAAATTTTATTTGCAGAAACAGGCCGTGGATTAGGGTTGACCAGTGGGCTGTCATTCATCAATGCTTCCAGGAGAGCATAGAATCTGATGGCTCATTTTAGTCAGGGACTCCTTGTCAACTACAGCTGTAGGAAGATGGCCACTACCTCTTCTACCTTCCAAATCTTATGCGAGTGAATTTAATTGGTAGAACTAAATCTCATCCAGAACCCTTGCTGCAAGGGAATATGAGAAATCTAGTTTCTAGTTTTCCTGCTCCTGAGATACAGACTATTCTGAAAGGATAAGGGAATACACATGCCACAGTGGTCAATATCTAACCCAAACATTTTTTTTATTAGTTAAGGACTGACTGCATACAAATCATTGAAATTTTAATTATATCTATGTAATCTTTCCAGGATATCATATCTGAGTATCCAGTACTAATAGCAATAAAATTATTAAATGTGTTCCTCTGCTTATGTTACTATTGAATAATATTTTAGCATGTGTGAAATTTTCTACCTTTTATAATTATCAGTAAGTTGTTTTTCATTTCAGTTGTTACTGTTTTTTATTTCAAAGACCCAGGGTTAGCCATTACATTCTATATAATAATGTAATAACCATGCTTTGCAGTGGAACTATATCAGGCCCTGATTCATTCATTTACAAATTATTCTCCTGGTTTGAACAGTTCTGAGTCCCAGTACTTGGCATTCAAAGTTGATCTTGGCTTAGAAAGAAATGAAATAGTGGGAAATACTATGGGATTTTACATCTGGTATATTTTATGAGTAAAAAGAAAATAAAGAGAAATTAAATAACAGCACATGTGGAAGCATTTATAAATGCAATTTTATGGTACTATTGTTATAAATGCCATGCCGGTCAATAAAATAAGAAGAGAGACATCAAGATATTGATTATTTGAATTTAAAGTCTGTATTTTGGAAGAACTACAGCTTTTCTATATTTTGGTAACTACCCAAATTTCTTAACTCAGATAAACTACTTTATTATAGGGTCCAGCACTTATAAACATACAGGAGTATCCAATAGAAAGACATGATGGAAGATCTCAAACCTTCACTGAAGAATGTGCCTCCTGGAAGTTGCCATTGGATGAAATTAACATAATCTGTGACATCGCTACATCCCATGGTATGTCAGTTCTTTTGATTTTCCCTTCCTACACTGATTCTTTTTAAAGGACATCAAAATAGCAATTATATGTATTATAATTTAGAACTAGTTTCCTATACCAACCTAACAAAATACTATTGTGGAATCCCTTAAGCACTGCTAAGTTTGTATGCATACGTCTGTTTCTCATTACAACTGTAGCACAAAGTTAAACACACTCAGGCGTGTGCTAAAAATAGAAGGGAAAATAAAAAGGAGAAACATTGGATTCTTTGGCTGGGATTCCAGTTTTGTGATTGCATGAACCATGAAAGCAGAGCTGGAATGATTTGCAGTCATTAAACTTCTCATTGTGAAGAATGACAAATAAAGGATGTGAACTTTTGGCATCTGCATTTCTGGACTGTTGCCATTGCCTACTGATTCATGCAGTGTGCCCTGGTACCTATTGGCAGAAGTTTCTCAATTAATGGCAGTTACTAAAGTAATGTAAACAAAGGGGAAGGCGGGGGGAAGGGAGAGAGTCTCTAACTTGACTAAGATGGAGATTGTTTAGGCAAAAATTTAGATGCAAGTTTTCATACAAGTTCTATAGATATTGATTATTCCTAAAAGCAGGTATGTTGAATGAAAATGTGCTTTAAAAGTGTACAGAGTTTTCTGGTAACAGATTGGTGCTTTTATTAAAATACTAGAGGCCTGGTGCATGAAAATTTGTTCACTCGGTGGGGAGGGGGGTGTTCCACAGCCCAGCCTGCATCCTCTTGTAGTCTAGGACCCCTTGGGGGATGTCCACCTGCCAGCCTAGGCCTGTTCCCCACAGGAAGTCATTTGTCGGACTTCCTTAGAGCTGCTGTGGAGACGGGAGAGGCTCCTGCCACCACCACAGCACTGGCCAGCCATGAGGCGGTTTCTGGCTGAGCAGCATTCCCCCTGTGTAAGCACACTGACCACCAGGAGGCAGCTCCTGTGTTGAGCATCTGCTCCCTGGTGGTCAGTGCGCATCATAGCAAGCAGTCATTCCCAAACATTCCGCTGTTAGGGTCAATTTGCATATTACCCTTTTATTATATAGAATTTTATGCTCATTAGTAGAGATTAAATATGGATTTTATGGTTATAGTTTGAAATTTGGCCCTTGTCTCATATTTAGGACTTGTACATAAGTATGCTGTGATCATGTGCCCCATTGCCCATCACTAATCAGAGCAGCACTTTTCTCATTAACCCTTGTGACAATGTCACAGTTCTCCACCCAGCATTCTAGGCAGCTGCTGCCAGTTAGTCAGAATTGGCTCTTAAAAGATGAACTCTGGTTTGGCTCAGTGGATAGAGTGTCCACTGTGGACTGAGGAGTCCCAGGTTCGATTCCAGCCAGGGGCATGTGCCTGGGTTTTGGACTTAATCCCCAGCGGGGGTCATGCAGGAGGCAGCTTCAGTGATTATCTCTCATCTTTGATGTTTCTATATATCTCTCCCTCTCCCTTCCTTTCTGAGATCAATAAAAATATATTTTTTAAAAAGTTGAATTGCTTTGCTTTCCCTCATATAATTTAACCCTTTATGTTAGTATTGTCTACATTTGCAAACTAGGTTTTTTTGTTATTTGTTTCTTTGTTTTTTTACCTATCCTGTATTTGTAAGAGAAAAGAGCATTTTATTGGGTTAGAAACACACACATTTTATTGGGTTAGAAACACACACATAATAATCTGGCCACTCAGTGTGTGTGTGTGTGTGTGTGTGTGTGTGTGTGTGGAGTAAAAGGCAAGAATGATTTATAAGCCATAACTGAAAGTAAGTATTTTTATAAAGAGTAAGTAAAGGGGCTGAACAAATGCTCCACACACACACACACACACACACTGAGTGGCCAGATTATTATGATCTCGAATGCATAATAATCTGGCCACTCAGTGTATATCCTATATAATAAAAAGCTAATATGCAAATTGTCCCCTCGACCAGGAGTTCAACCAGCAGGCCATCCACCCATGTCCTCTCTTCCTGGCCAGGGTGGCCAGACCCCACCCACGCATAACTTCATGCACCAGGCCTCTAATATATATATATTACACACACACACACACACACACACACACACTCTCTCTCTCTCTCTCTCTCTCTCTCTCTCTCTCAAAGATCAAATAGTTAGCTGTGGCCCCATCTACTTCCAGAGCAGGAACTAAATTGCTTCTCGTGATCTTTAAGCCTAATCAGTTTACCTGTTGAGTTTCAACTGTGTTTAGTCTCATGATTCAGTTTTTACTGGATCTCTTTTCCAGTCAGAAAATTCGTTGCAGATTTAAAAATTAACTGTTTTTTGTCATTTCAGAAAATGAGGAATATACTCTCTATGTAGTGACATGCAATCCTGTTTCCTTATACTTCATGAGTATGGCTGGGAACATTGGCTACTTTGTGGACTTTTTTGACATCTTCCCAAGAACGGCCAGTGGAGTTTGGCACCCATTTGTGACAGTGGCACCCCTGGGAAGTCCCCTCAATGGTCAAGTGGTTCTCCATGAGCAGCAGGTAATATATCCCAGTTACTCACATGGTACTCACATGCCAAGGGGAACTTATGTGGAGTAAAAGGCAAGAATGATTTATAAGCCATAACTGAAAGTAAGTATCTTTATAAAGATTAAGTAAAGGGGCTGAACAAATGCTCCAAAGTTATATTTTATCATTACCACAAAGAGAGGTTAATGTCTTCCTCTCTGCAGAGACTTCCAGACTTGTAAGTCTGGAAACATGAAAGTCAGGGTTTCTCAACCTTTAACATTTAAGGTCACGTAATTCTTTGTTGTGAACCTTGTATTCTCTTTGGGTAGATAAACAACAAATAAATAAATCTGCCAATTTCAGGTAGTGTGTTTCACAGGCAATGTGTTTTAATTAGTGAGAATTCTAAAGGTCTAAGTTCATCAGTAGTATATCAGTAGAATGGAGTGTAAAAGAAACTAGAGAATAGTTCTAAGTAATGATGGGGGTAGGGAGCATTGGGAGGGTGACCAATATTAAGAAATGATATTTTATCTGAAACCTGAATGAATCCTTTATGCAGAGGATGCCATGTAATTGCTTTAGTCCATTTGGGCTGCTATAACAAAGAAACCATAGAACAGAGAGCTTATAAAAAATAGAAATTTATTTCCCACAGTCCTGGAAGCTAGGAAGTCCGAGATCAAACCACTGGCAAAGTCGATGTCTCGTGAGGGACCACTTATTAGCCATTTTTTCATCATCACCTCACATGAAGGAGTGAGAAATCTCTTTGGCGTTTCATATTTACTTACGCATTGAATGTATTGGGGTGACATTTGTTAATAAAAACATGCAGATTTCAAGTGTACCACTCTATAACACATGCTCACCCAAAGTTAAGTCTCTTTCTACTGTCATTTATCCGCCATTTGACCTCTTCCATCTCCCCCACCAGTCTTTCCCTTGAGAAATCACCATACTATTGTCTATGTTCTGGTTATTTTGTTGTTGTTGTTTATTTGTGGTTTTTCTTTTTTGCTAAATCTCTTTACCTTTTCCACTGAGCCCCTCAGCCCCCCAATCCTTCTGACAGCTGTCAGTCTGTTTCTATTTTGTTTATTAGTTTATTCTGTTCATTAGATTCCACCTACAAGTGAAATCATATAATATTTGTCTTTTCTGACTGGTTATTTCACTTATCATAATACTCTGCAGGGCCATTCATTACTGATGTAAGAGATAAGATTTTCTTCTTTTTATATGACTAGGTATTTATTCCATTGTGTAAATGTATCACGGCTTTATGTCCACTCATCTGCATACGGATACTTGGGCTGCTTCCAAATCTTGGCTATTATAAATAATGCTTCAATGAACATAGGAGTGCATATATTGTTTAAAATTAGTGTTTCTAGTTTCTTCTGATACATTCCCAAAAGTACAGTAGAATTACTGGGTTATAAGGTAGTTCCATTTTTAATGCTTTGAGGAAACTCCGTACTGCTTCCCATAATGGCTGCACCAATCTGCATTCCCACCCACAGTGCACAAAGGTTTCCTTTTCCATATCCTTGCCAACACGTGTTTATTAATTTATTGATAATAGCCATTCTGACAGGTGTGAGGTGATATATCATTGTGGTTTTAATTTTTATTTCTCTGATGATTAGTGACATGGAGCAACTTTTCATATGTCTGTTGAACATTTGTATGTCCTCTGTGGACAAGTGTCTATTTGTCCTTTGACCATATTGTAATTTGTTAGTTTTCTTTGTGTCGACCTGTATAAATTCTTTGTAAATATTGGAAATTAACCCTTTATCAAATGTATCATTGATAAATATGTTCTTCCATTCAGTGGGTTGTCTTTTAATTTCTTTTGCTGTGAAAAAGCATTTTAGTTTGATGTAGTGCCATTTGTTTATTAGTTTTTATTTCCCTTGTCAATGGAGATAGATCAGAAAAAATATTGCTATGAGAAATGTCTGAGATTTTACAGCCTATGTTTTCATTTAGGATTTTTATGATTTCACAACTTAAATTTAAGTCTTTAATTCATTGTGAGCTCCCTTGTAGGTAACTATCTTTCTCTTGCTGTTCTTAAGATTCTCTCTTTATCTTTAAACTTTGCTATTTTAATTAAGATGTTCCTTGGTGTGGGCCTCTTTTTAGCTGTCAAATTTACATATACCAATTCTTTAAAAGTTTTTTCACTTCTCATCAAGTATTTTATTTTCTCAAAAGAGTTACATTGGTGGTTAATACTATATTTGGTTACATTGGTGGTTAATACTATATTCACTTACAACAACTTTCATCAAGAAAAAATGTTTTTTCCCACTGACTAAGAGAATATATTTGCCAATTCATCTGATAAAGGCTTATATCCAAAATTTATAAGGAATTTATAAAACTAAGCACCAAAAAAAAAGCAAACAATCCAATTAAGAAATGGGCAAAAGCATCAGTAGATGAGTGGATTTAAAAAGTTTGGTACATTTACACAATGGAATACTGTGCAGCTGTAAAAAAGAAAGATCTCTTACCCTTTGAGACAGCATGGAGGGACGTAGGGGATATTATGCTAATCAAAATAAGCCAGCCTAAGAAAGACAACTGTCACATGATTTCACTCAAATGTGGAATCTAATGAACAAAATAAACTAATGAATGAAATAGAGACATGGAAGCATGGAACAAACTGACAAACCTCAGAGGGAAGTGGGGAGGTGGGAGCAGGAAGAGATTAACTAAAGAACTTATATGTGTGTATGTATAACCCATGGAAACAGATAATAGTGCAATGAGGGCCTGGGGGCAGGAGCCAGGTGGAGAGCATCAATGGCGGGGGATAACTGTAATACTTTCAACAATAAAGACATTTTTTTAAAAAGAAAAGAGTAAAGGCTCTTCTCCAAAGAGGACATACAGATGGCCAAGAGGTATATGAAAAATGCTAAACTTCAGAGAGATGCAAGTTAAAATCACAATAAAATATCACCTCATACCTGTCAGAGTGGTTATCATAAATAAATCAATAAATAAGTGTTGGAGTGAATGAGGAGAAAAAGGAACCCCTGTGCACTCTTGGTGGGAATGCAGATTGGTGTAGCCACTGTGGAAAGCAGTATGGTGTTATCTCAAAAAACTGAAAATTGAATTGCCTTGTGACCCAGCAATTCCACTTCTGGGAATATATCTGAAGAAATCTGAAACACTAATTCTAAAGAATATATGCATTCTTATGTTCATTGCAGCATCATTTACAATAGCCAAGATTTGACAGTAGCCCAAGTGCCCATCAGTAGATGAGTGGATAAAACAGCTGTAGTACATTTACACAGAATGAATATTACCTGACCATATCTCTACAAAATGGAAACAGACTCAAGGATAGAGAGAACAGACTGACAGCTGTCATAGGAGAGAGAGTTGGGGCTGGGTGAGAAGGGTAAAGGGATTAAGCAAAGAAAGAAAAGAAAAAAAGATTCACGAATAAGAACAACAATATAGTGATTTCCAGAAGGAAGGGGGTGAGCGATGAGGGAAAAGTAGAAGAGCATAAAAGAAGGATAAATGGTGATGGATACAATATACAGATGACGTACTGTAGAATTATATACTTGACACCTGTATACTTTTATTAACCACTAGAGGCCCAGTGCATGAAATTTGTGCATGGGTGTGAGGGGTTAGGGGAGGGAGGTGTCCCTCAGCCCAGCCTGCATCCTCTCCAATCTGGGACCCCTTAAGGGAGTCGGACATCCCTCTCACAATCCAGGACTGCTGGTCTCAACTGCTCGCCTGCCTTCCTTTCTGATTGCCCCTAACCGCTTATGCCTACCAGCCTGATCTACTCCCATGCCAGCCTGATTGATGTCTAACTGCTACCCTGCCAGCCTGTTTGCCCCCAACTTCCCTCCTCTGCTGGCCTGGTCACCCCTAAATGCCCTCCCCTGCAGGCTTGATCGCCTCCAACTGCCCTCCCTTGCAGACCTGGTCCCTCTCAACTGCACTCCCTTGCAGGCCTCCAACTCCCCTCCCCTGCTGGCCATCTTGTGTCCACATAGGGGCAGGATCTTTGACCACATGGGAGCAGTCATATTGTATGTTGGAGTGATGTTCAGTCTGCATATTACTCTTTTATTAGATAGGATAGAGACCTGGTGCATGGGTGGGGGCCAGCTGGTTTGCCCTGGAAGATGTCCCGGATCAGGGTTGGGGTTCTCTTGGTGCATGGGGGAGCCTGGATAAGGGTTCTGTGGTGGTTTGGAGGCTGGCCCTGCCCCCTGGGCTTGGGGCCTGTGGTGGTTTGCAGGCCAGCCACGCCCCCTGGTGACCCAAGCGGAGGCCCTGGTATCTGGAATTTATTTACCTTCTACAATTGAAACTGTAGCTTGGTACGGAGCCTAGCCTCCTGCTCACTCCATGGCAGCAGCCATTTCTGTTGGGAATTATGTATCTTCTATAATTGAAACTTTGTAACCTTATGTGGAGGCCTAGGTCTATGTCATCCCAATAAATTTAATTTAAAAAGAAAAGAAAACTATGCTTAGCTTCCATAGCCTGGATGTGACCTCCTGCCATTCTAGCATGTTATCTGACTTACCCTTTTGACTATAGTGTTAACAGTTGTCCAGAAAGCTACCACAGACATTGCTCAGCTTATCTGGAAACTTCCATTCTGCCTATCATTTGAACTGCCTCCTCTTTTTCCAGAGAGAATAGCTTAGCTGTCTTTTTTGTATTAAGACCCTGTTAGGACGAAGACCTCTTTAATTCCAAATAAACAGCATGCAGCTGTAAAAGTTAACAAATGGTAAATAGTTCTAATGGAATAAAAAATGAGTGCACTGCCTTTAATTCCTTTTTCCCTATCCTGCTATAAATGAAAACAGAGCTAAAATAGTGTAGAGAAGTGCTTCCATTAATTCATCTATCCTTTGTCTTTTAAAAATAAACCTTTGCTCTGGGTGCATTTCCCTGGTTAGCTTAAGAAGTTGTTCAAAAGCCCTTGCTAAAATAAAATCTTAAGTAAGGAAAGGGAAACTTCTCCATGCCTAAAAATAAAGTGTCCCATCCCCTCCCCATGAGATTATTTATTACATCTGTACAAAGTTTAGAATTTCAGACTTTGGGACATTGAGGTCATCCAGAGGTTGCTTTTCTCCCAGTCAAATACAAACATAATAAAATTGCTCGTTTGCCTCTCCTCCCTGCCCCCTTAAAGGAGTGCCAAAGCCACAGCTACATGTACTTGTGTGTGACGCAAAATTCTATTTTTAAACTCAGACAGAATATATCTTTAGTCATTTACAGAAGGAAACCATTAACTTCTAAGAGGATGGAACAACAGAACTTATTCATGTTGCCAATTGCTTCTAAAAACTAATTCTAAATACAGCAGTGGTTGGAAATACATGTTTTCTGTCACTTAGAAAGATACAGTTTTTCAGTTCTCTAAGGAGACCAGGTTATGAGTATATAAGTATTAGATCCTAAAAAAGGAAGAAAAATGAAAAACTGTAGTAACTTAGTTTTCTACTTAATCATATCTGTTTAATCATCTGCTTTATCATATTTTGGAATCAGACATTAATTTTAGGACTTTTTTTTTTTTTTGCTTAGAAAAGTTAGTTACCCCAGATTGCTTCAGTACTAAGAATTCATGTTAATGTTGTATATATTTTCATATACAAAGGAGTTTCTCCTTTATTTTTTTTAAGAATTTCTCCTTTAAAAAACAGTTTTTCAAAAAAGATTTAATCTAGAATAGAAACTATAAATTTTAACTTATTAACATGTTTTCTTAAGGAAAACTCAGGTATCACTATCATTTTCAAACTTTCAAGTGCCAGAAATAATACTTCTTATATGAAACGTTATTTTTAAAAAGAATATTTTAATATACATTCTTAATAAAGAATTACATTTTATATAGAATAATGCATTCTAAGGGTGATGTTTGTGGAAAAACTTAAGCTTTGTAAAAATTCTTAGTCAAATTTTTACGACTGCCAAGATTGAGTATAGACAGAGAAGGAAACTATGTGATATGCATACTAATTTAATTCTTGGAAACCTCAATAATACTAGGTAGTAAAATAAATTTGAAATCACACTATGTGGTTCCAGATTTGCAGATGAGTCATTAATCCTTTTACATTTTAAAAATGTCTCTCTGAATGAATTATATAATAGAAGACAAGAGCCATAGTTAATTCACCATTATATTCTCCTTTGTGTTTTAAATATCAATGGTTCAATAGATATTATGGGAGAAATTAACAAACATTTCATATTCTATTTCCTAACTTTGCAAAGTATATTAATTATTTGGGTGATTTAATTTTCCCCAAAGGAACTTATTAAAATGAAAATTCATAAGAATTAGGATAATGGAGGAGTCCCAATTTTAAAAAAAAGGAAAGAAAGAAAATTGTATAACATAACAATGAGGCCTGACAATTTGCTGATGCCTTTTTGCAAAACTGTTAAAGGTCTTCAAATTTTAACTAAAAAAGTCAACTTTTCATCCCTTTAAAATATTTAATATTTCCTGGCTTTCTCAATTTTAAGTTCTTATTTCATACGTGTGTTTTTTAATATGTTTTTTATTGATTTTTTAGAAAGAGGAAGGGCGACGGAGAGAGAGATGGAATCATTGATCAGTTGCCTCTTGCACACCTCCTACTGGGGATCGAGCCCACAACCTAGGCATGTATCCTGACCAGGAATCAAACTGTGACCTCCTGGTTCATAGATCGATGCTCAGCCACTGAGTCACACTGGCTGGACTCTGTTCATTTCTTTTAAATGCTTAAGGTTTAGTTAAAAATTTATTTTCTTGAAAAACCTCTTCTAAATACTAAGAGATTATTACTTCATTTGCATAACTGATTAATAATACTGGAGTAATCTCATTTGTACATTATTACAATACCAACTATGAAAATTTTTTAAGCTTAGTGAATTACAAGATGAGGAAACACTAATTACTAGCTAGGTTCTTGTAGTCCTTGATATCTTCTTACTAACCCATCTTTATATATCATGTACATATTTTCTGAATTGAACTAGATTTGTGAAAATAATTAATTTATTTTTAATTATTTAATTTTAATATAAGTGTGTACAGTGTAAAAGAGTTTCAACAGAACATTCTTTGTCATTTTGACAAAAGCACATGGACTTCCTTCTTCTTCCCCAAAGCGGCCATAGGTTACCTCTGAAAATGGTTCACTATTCACTAGACCCAGAAAACCTCACAAAATCATGAGGCTCAAATCTTCATGTTCACTTTATGAACACTCATGAAACTGTCCAGGCCACCATGGTATGCATATTCAAAAAGCCACAAAGTTTCTGAAGGCTGTCACTTTACAGAAGCAATGTGTGCCATTCCATCGTGAGAATGGTGGAGTTGGGAGGTGTTCCCAGGCAAAACAGTGGGGCCAGACACAGGGTCAGTGGCCCAAAAAGAGTGCTGACTTCTTGCTGCACGTGCTTAAAAATGCAGAGAGCACTGCTGAACTTAAGCTTTAGATGTAGGTTCTCTGGTCACTGAGCACATCCAGGTGAACAGAGCTCCCGAGATACAGTGTACAACTTACGGAGCCTAGACATGAGTTCTCCCTGCCACAGAGAAAGGACTTGCTGAAAAAGAGCAGATTGTTTCTAAACCAGAAGAGGAGGTGGCACAGAAGAAAGGGATGTCCCAGGAGAAACTGAAGAAATAAAAACATATGTCCTGGGAATAAATTCAGCATAAACTCCTAGTATATCTAAAAAAAAGTTTTAAAATAAAGTAAATGAACTTTTAAAAAATATTAATTCCCAGTGGGAGGGGGCAATGGTAAGATAAGTACACATATAATACCTTAATTAAAAAATTTAAAATATAAAAAAGTATTAATTCTCTTAATTTTATCATTACTATGTAATAAAACTAGCCTATATTAAGAAGGGGGTGGCTTTTAAAATAAAATCTTCAAAAAGAATACCTTCTACATCATATAGTTAGAAACATCTTCATAAAACCATCTAATAGTTTAAATTCTATGTTAAGAAAATGACTGGGCATCTTCATCTTTAGTGTTTCAAGATTTCCATCTTCCATTTGGATTATCATTATAACCTATACTCCCAGGTTGCCAAGGACCTTCTGCTTCTGCAGAAAAGGAACAAATCTTGAACTTTTCATGTTCTCTTTACTCCCAGAGTAATGTCATCCTGTTGTTGGACACCGCTGGCCGGGCCGTCCGTCGTCTAATCCTCTCTTCAGAAGAAGTTACATCTAAGAAACCTTCCTGGTGGAACAAGGAGGAAACTGTAAGGAATACCCAACTTGTCCAGCAAATTGTCGAGGATTTTCTGTAGCTTTTTTACCATAAACATGCATGCCTACCCATCCCTTTCATTGCCTTTTGTTTATTATAATGCACAAGAGAATTCTCTTACTCTGCACTTGTAGATTTTAACACAATACAAACAGAGATAGATACACATATCATTACATATCATTGACTTCTTTTTATATTCATCATACACACATGAAAGCTTGTCAGGACTGAATTAATGATAATAGGACATTATGAGCTACTTGAGTATGATATTTGTAACAAATTCCTAATCATGCACCATTTTAACTTGTTTTCCAGATATGCATTTATGTTTTGGATTTATATGATAAACCCATGAGTACAACACCTAATTTATATGATAAAACCATGAGTACAACACCTAATTACTACTAGATAAATAAAATTAAACTAGTAAATAAACATTTTAGGATAACCCAAAGAATTTATTTTGCCATTTAGAAAAATGTCATGGGTATGTAATAAGGCTTATCCTCTTCTCTGCAGGATAGCATACTTAGGTCTTGACAGTCCATGAAAATAAATTTTTTAAATGTCATGAAGGTCTCCAAATCTTAGAAGAAAAGCATTTTCTATTTATTTATGTTATGGCATAAATTCCACCTTTAATCATTGGGTAGCACGTTTATTTCTAACCAGTATTGGGTGTTATCTTTTAATAATTCTAAAGATGTTTTAGTGCATAGTTCCCAGTAAATTTTGACATATATTTAGTCCATTTGCCATAAGTCTTGGCCAAATAAATAGGCAACTCTTCTGAAAATTACTTTTACATGTTGAAAAATTTTATTTAAGGCAAAGCAGCTGAAGATACATGACTGCATCTGACACATTTAATGTGGATATTTTGTTTTGTTTTGTCTTTAGGAAACGTATAAAATGTGTAAAGAATTTTCGCACAAAAACTGGCTAGTTTTCTACAAAGAAAAAGGGTGAGCTCTTGGTTGTTGATCCTTATTTTGCCCATTATACTTCCTCTTTTAAATATATTTATTTATTATAAAACTAATTATCCAAATTATAAATGTTTTATTATAAAAGAAACTCATCCCACATTGTAGAATATTGAACAATAGACATACGAAGAGACTGTGCTCATAACTCCTTTATTCAACCACCACTAGCATGGGAGCTGGCACTTTCCATTATTTCTTCCGATGCTTAGTTTATAATTTTGAATAACTGTTTGCTTAGTTAACATTTTTCTATGTTATTACTTAGTCTTAAAAATACTCTTTTTAAGGTTGAAAACGATTGTGCCATGATTACACAGCTGTCATCCTGAGCATCTCCTTTCAGTTACAGTTCTCTTCTCCTCTTTCAGGAGCAGCTTGACTGTGCTGGATGTGCTGGAAGGGCGAACTCATACCATCTCACTTCCCATCGACCTCAAGGCAGTTTACCTTGTAGCAGAGGACAAGTGGCTTCTGGTGGAGAACAAAACCAATCAGTGGGTGGACCTGTGTAGTATCTCACGCTATCGCTCCTCCTTACTGACCGATTATCCAACATCCTTACTGTTCTATCTGTGTCTGTCTGTTAACAGTTTCTGAATTCGGCAGCATCTCTGTGGGTGAAGGTTAAAAGAAGTGAGGAGAGAAAATTACAGTAAATTAAAGGTCACTTTACAGAGGTGTTATAAAAGTGTTTCAGAAGATCGCATTGAAAATAACAATAAAAACATAGTCACTTTTATGTATAATCCATATTTCTTTAGGATTTTTTTTCTGTTAGCACATTGAGAACTCACTGTGTTCTTGCCTAACTAGAGATTCTTCAAAATAGATCTTCAGTTTATCATGTCTTCAAAGGGATCTTAGAGCTGTTGCTTTTTTGTGACTTCACAGAATCACCTCTTAGAAGTTTCTTCTTCATTTGATCACGTGTGCTCTTATTTGGTTATGTTTGTGTTTGTGTTGCTGGCCGCCTTGCATGGCACACTCCTTGATGCAAGGGACATTGTGTGCTCCTGGCATAAAGAGGGTGCACAGTAAGTGTTGAGTGCCCTCCTTCATGCATTTATCCACTAGCCAAAGGCAGCCTTTCTCTGCACCCCTGCTGGCAAGCAGAGTTAGTCTGCTCAAAAGATTTCTGGCTATTTCTGCAGCACCATTCAGAAATCTTAAAAATAAGGAGATTACACTAGTAAAGACTTCTGTCCCTTCGCCGGTCACAAATCAGAGGTCAGGCTCCATAATAAGAGTGTGTTATCATTACAGTTGTTTTTTTCTTTTACAGCCCTCCCTCTTACACAAAGGACTAGATTTTTAGTTACATTTGTTTTCTGCATTGTGATTATGCACTGCTCCTTCTTCTACACGGTGTTGACAATCACAATGAAACTCTGGGAGTTGCAAAAGAGCCGGTACCGGTTTGGCTCAATGGATAGAGCGTCGGCTTGGGGACTGAAGGGTCCCGGGTTCTATTCCGGTCAAGGGCATGTACCTTGGTTGCGGGCATATCCCCAGTAGGGGGTGTGCAAGAGGCAGCTGTGCAAGAGGCAGCTGATTGATGACTCTCTCTCATCGATATTTCTGACTCTCTATCTCTCCCCCTTCCTTTCTGTACAAAATCAATAAAATATATATATATATAATAATAGAAAAACCTTAATATCAATAAAGCAAGTCTTTAATATATATATATATATAACAAGGAGGCTTTGGGAGGAAAGACTTGATTTTCCTAGTCTGGCTGCACGATTACTATAAAAATAAAAGCTTTTCACTTAGATGTTTTGTTTGTTTACAGCAAATACCTTTTAACTAAGCCCGCACACATCGAGTCTGAGCACAGTGGGGTTTGCCAGTTGTATGTATTGAAGGAGGAGCCGCCCAGCACAGGGTTTGGAGTTACACCAGGTAAGCGCTGTGTTCTCTGTTTATGGCTGTGTGGGTGCATGCTCATGTGCACACTGTCCTCTAGAGTCATTTAACAGCGATAATATCAGCATATGTTAAGTTTATACCAAGTGCCAACTTAGTCACTACACTGGAAAAAGTTAATAAGAATCCACCATCTTTTAAGTTCTGTCTTTGAATTTTTTTTAACTGACAAATCAGAATTTTTATATATATATTTAGGTTCCAAATCTATTTTGGGATAGCATTTTTCCTCTTTACATAGACCATCAGGCTTCCTACTTAATTCATCACTGTTTTGGGGAAGTAAATAGTATTTATGAAAAAAACTCTAAAACATACCATTACCAACATGGATTGGATAAGTTTCACGTCTTTTCTGCAGGGCTCTCCTAATGATAATATTCATTGCTATTAAAATTTTAAATGCCACAAATACTTGAAATTACTTTGAGAAGATGCCTTGATAGTAAAAACAAAACTGAGTTTTCTCAGACAGAGACATGAATGTAATCCAAAGTGTTTTTCCTTTTTAACTTGCTTTTCTGTTTGAGTTGGTGATAATGAAATCTTGTAAAAATTTAATTTAAGGAGCATTTTAGCGGCATGTGGTATCTAATGTTTCTCTGACACTATTCAGAAACAGTTTTCAGCATACCTCATAAAATTTCAAGTGAGCAGCTGTCATCCGAGAATCTGAGTTCAGCTGTGGGACAAAAGATTGCCTCTCCTAACCGAATTCTCTCAGATGAGAATAGTTATGCCACAGTAGTCGTTGGTTTCCCAGATCTCATGGTAAGATCAGTTTTTTAACTTATTAAATAAATATTTCTTCTTAATTTATAATATATAGCCTATAATATTGTATATAGCCTATTTGAAGAGGTAATTAAAAATGCAATGATTTTAAAAAAATGCAATGATTTTCTGATAAACATTTCAGATCAACATTCTGTTTTCCAAATCAAACATTAAGAAATGTTTTACCTGAATAGTTTCATTGCCTTTAAAAGAAAATTTATTTATTTTTTAATGATTTCAGAGAGGAAAGGAGAGAGAGAGAAATATCAGTGATAAGAGAGAATCATTGATCGGCTGCCTCCTGCACACCCCCTATTGGATATCAAGCCCACAACCCGGGCATGTGCCCTTGACTGGAAACAAACCAGGACCTTTCAGTCCCCAGGCCGACGCTCTAGCCATTGAGCCAAACCAGCTAGGGCTTCATTGCTTTTTTTAAATTAGCATTTGAAGTGTGATGCATGTAAATGCTTAACCCTCTGAGAGTGATTTTAGATCATGTTATCCTAATGTGTGGTCATGTAATCTGCCAAGAGGAACAATTTGAGACTAGTAAAAAAGCATTTCTTCTAGACTTTTTAAAGTGAAATATGTCAGGATTTCATTACTATAGATTAAAGTTTTCAACACTGATGAACATCAATTCACTTTTTATTGCCTTTGCTCTGATTTATCATGTCATTGCAGCATCCAGATTATACTGCGAATGCTGATGGTGTCAACTTAATTTCTTTTGGATGGACCCTTCTGCTGTTAGTTATTATTTTCTATAAAGAAGAGGCTGTTAGTCATTGGTTTTAGGTGAAACTAGGCCCCATCTTCCCCTGATGATAACTTGGATAAAAGGAACAAGTTGCCATCTAATAACCCTAGATGTAGCTCCATGTGTTTTGACTAAACATTTAATTTTCATAATTTCCTTTGTAGCTTTTAGGTGAGATGATATAATTATTTAAAGATAAAAATGTCAGTTCTACTTGATAGTATACCAATCTCACATACCTCAAAACTTGAATGTAATTAAGAATGAAGAGTACGTCAGAGTAAAAGACTTTTGAAATTCAAGACCCAATAGATAATATGTGGCTTAGAACTTTGCCCTATGTCTTCCTAATTATCAAGTAAAAAGCATTTGCTATAGTATTATATAACTGAAAATGAAACATGTTGTTGAAATACAGTATGTATAGCAGCTTTGATTAAATGAAAGAGATGTTTAATATGCTTTGTACAATGCTTGCTGCTATCATTATAGAAAATACCGGAACTATTTTTCTGAAGGTATAACTATTTAAAAATTGTATTCTGATTAAAGAAATTAGTATCAAACTATAATCCTATATGATAAAAGGCAAATATGCAAATCGACCAAATGGCAAAATGACTGATTGCTGTGCTGTGCATTGACCACAGGGGGAAGACGCTCAACATAGGAGCTGCCCCCTGGTGGTCAGTGTGCTCCCACAGGGGGAGCGCCGCTCAGCCAGAAGCTGGGCTGATGGCTGGCGAGCACAGTGGCAGTGCAGGAGCCTCTCCCGCCTCTGTAGCAGCACTAAGGATGTCCAAATGCCAGCTTAAGCCCGCTCCCCATCAGTCGGACATCCCCTGAGGTCTCCCTGCAAGAGGGCACAGGGACCCTCCAATTGCATGAATTTCATGCACTGGGCCTCTGGTGTTAATATAAAAAGGTTAGAAAGTACACGTTGAATATAAGGCACTGTTCTTATTAACCCTGTAGAAATTCCTGATGGCCTGTAGGACTAGTGGCCTTGTTAAATTAAAAGCTCTATCCTTGTCCTGGCAGGTGTTTTCAGTGTTTAGAGCATTGGCTCTTGGACCAAAGGGTCACAGGTTCCATTCCCAATCAAGGGCAGGTTACCTGGGTTGCAGGTTTCATCCTGTTTGGGGCACATGTGGGAGCAACCAGCTGATGTGACTCTCACATCTAAGCCTCTCTCTCTATCCTCCTTCTCTTCCTCCTTTCCTTTTTCGAAAAATCAATGGAAAAAACATCTTTGGGTAAGGATTAACAAAATAAATATATATAAAAGCTGTATTCTTCATATTTAGTATGGTACTCATCACATAGATGTTCAATGAATTTTTGTTTAATGAAGAATCCATAAATTATGCAGCCTTTTAGCATTCTATATCATTCATATTTTTTAGGCCTTAATGCAATAGTCAGGCACTTCTACAAGATTTTATAGATGAAGAAATAGAAACAGGGAGGCTGTATGTATCCCCTAGGCTAAAACAATTATGAGTAAGTCAGCTGGGATTTGAGCTCAGGCGTGATTGACCCGAAACCATAACTTTTTTACTATAAGACAGTTCCTTTTCGCTTCTATGTGAATTTCTTTCAGTTATTCATAAAACTGTCAACAAAGGGGTATGTTGTTTTTTGTTAACTTTATCAGCAGCACCTAAATTATTATAAACTTATTAGAACTTTCTAACCTAATACCAAATATCTGCAAAAACCTACAGCAAATGTCATCCTTAATAGTGAAACATTAAAAGCAATTCTTTCAATATCAATAAGACAAGGATACCCACTGTCACCACTTCTATTAAACATCTCATATGTGATCTATAAAAAAATTAATAAATTAAATTTCATCAATGCTAAAAATTTAAGCTCTGTAAAAGACATTTTTAAGAGAGGAAAAGATGCCGAAACCGGTTTGGCTCAGTGGTAGAGCATCGGTCTGCGGACTGAAAGGTCCCAGGTTCGATTCTGGTCAAGGGCATGTACAATAGTTGCGGGCACATCCCTGGTAGGGGGTGTGCAAGAGGCAGCTGGTCGATGTTTCTCTCTCATTGATGTTTCTAGCTCTCTATCTCTCTCCCTTCCTCTCTGTAGAAAATCAATAAAATATATTTAAAGAGAGAGAGAGAGAGAGAGAGAGAGAGAGAGAGAGAGAGAGAGAGAGAGAGAAGAAAAGATAATCTACAGGCTGGGAGAAAATATTGGCAAATCACATTTCCAACAAAGGACTTGTATTAGGAATATATAAAGACTTATCGAAACTCAAGAGTAAGAAAACCAATAATCCAAAGTAAAAATTAAAAAAATGGGTAAACACTGTCCCAGTGTGAGGTGTCAGAGGTCAGAGCCTGAGCAAGTGAAAAGGACATCTGTGGTGGGGAAGGAACCACTAGTGATGGCAGTCGGTCCAGGCAGGATGAAGGTGGTGTGTCCCCTTGAAGGGAGCCCAAATAAGATGAGGAGGGCATTCAGGCATGAGCATAGCCCAGTGTGGGCTATCAGGACCTTATGATAAGTAGACTTACCATGGTGATCCCTTTGTAAGGTAAAATAAGCATTGAGTCTGTGTTGTATACCTGAAACTAATCCAATGTTATATATCAACTACACTTTAATTTTAAAAAATACTGGTGATGCCGAAACCCGTTTGGCTCAATGGATAGAGCGTCGGCTTGGGGACTGAAGGGTCCCGGGTTCGATTCCGGTCAAGGGCATGTACCTTGGTTGTGGGCATATCCCCAGTAGGGGGTGTGCAAGAGGCAGCTGATCGATGACTCTCTCTCATCAATGTTTCTAACTCTCTATCTCTCTCCCTTCCTCTCTGTACAAAATCAATAAAATATACAGTATTTAAAAAAAAAATACTGGTGATATTCTATTCCTTATGCCAATAGTGGATGTGTTAGGTGTTTGTTTTATTTTTAAACTAACTATATTGTTATATTTTATCTTTATAGTTATAATTCATTTCAAGATAAAACATATGTTGTATAATCACACTTGTCTGAAAAATATGATTATTTGTGAAGCAGCTATCTCCTGTACCAAATTCAAAATGTTTAAGAAATAATTTTATTTTTTTATACTTGTGAAATGTAAGTTTACCACTGGTATCTGCATGGAGGGCTATATTACCCAAGCTATGGTGAATGTGGTTCATAACACTTTAGTACTTTCATCTCTTTTTGGTGTTTTTTTTCAGTCTCCCAGTGAAGTTTATTCTTGGAAAAGGCCATCATCTTTGCATAAACCAAGGGTCACTGATACAGCATTCTATGGGGGGAAGAAGAAAAGTGGAACTCCAAAACAGAGCAATTGTGTGGCTCTTGTGGATACTAATCAGATAGTCCGGATTTTGCCCCCAGGAGAAGTCCCTCTAAAAGAAATCTACCCAAAAGGTAAGAAACTTACCAATTCCTAACTTAGCAAGATAAAGGCAGTTTCCTTTTTGTAGGGATATTTAATTTATCATTATCATTGTATATTTATAAGTATAACTATAAGAGTGGTCTAGTAGTTTAAAAGACCTGTTTGTACTCAGAAAGTTTTCACTCAACTTCCCACATTGTATAGTTTTAGTCTTTGCTGTTAGAACTCATCTTAATTTGCATTACAATCTCTAAAATAACTTTATTTAAAATATGTTGTCAAAGAGACTTTTAAAAATCACTAGAATATTAGACATAGATCTGACTTTTTTCTTAAACCAGAGATTTCAAGTGCTGTGCCAAAGCACACGAGTGTGGTGAAAGAATTTTTAAAACATGAGATACCTAACTATTTAGTCAGGTCCACTGACATCTTCTTCCTTAGATTGTCAAATAAAAAATTATGCAGCCAACACAATAGCTGTCTGGTGTAAATGAATCAAAATTATACCTATTTTTTGTCAGATCAGCAAAAATATATTTCTTAATGTGCCACAAAATGTTAGTAATTGGCTTATGTGTGCCATGAGATGAAAATGGTTGAAAATTGCTGGCTTAAATTCTTGTGATGAAAGGCCAAGGACTTATGCAGATGGATTCACTTATTAGTGCTCTCAAAAATCAATTTATATTTATAACTACACTAGAGGCCCAGTGCACAAAAAATCATGCACTTGGTTGGGGGGTGGGGGGAGTTCTCTCAGCCTGGTCTATGACCTCTTGCAGTCCAGGAGCCCTCCGGGGATGTCTGACTGATGGCTTTTAGACAGTCTGGCCTCCCTCTGCGGAAGGTGACGAGGCAGGCCAATCAGGAGACAGCACCGCCCAGCAAGAGGCTGGCCCCACCCCCCTCATTGCCCCTCCACAGCCGCTGGTTACTGCCACCTCACCCCATCGCCTTCCCCTCCCTCTGCCTGTTGGCACATGCCTTGGCCAACCAGTTGATTTGCATATTACACTTTTATTATATAGAATGTTTTGTTTAGGGCTGCAAATTATGCTGAGAGACTGAATTTGTCTTTGCCAGCTTAACACAATTTCACTGTAGGAATTTCACAAGCCTATAGCAACCAGAATAATATCTTTTAATAAGCCAATAAAGAAACAACATACTCCAAACTAATGATCAGTTAATTATACTATTGTTCCAGGCAAGAGGAAATGAAAGAAATAAGTCTAAATTTAATCTTTCTACGAGAGACTGCTTAACCAACCTGGACACACTTCCAGCACCACCAAAAAAAAAAAAAAAAAAAAAAAAAAAAAAAAAAAGTCCCTGTAGCTACAGCGCGCGGCCAGGGAGCAATAGCATGGCATTGGACACGAGATTGTCTCCTTCTCAGGCCACTGCTAGTATATGAATTGCCTTTATGAGGGCAGAAGCTAATGCCCCAAAAGTGTTCAGAGATCTGTTTAGATCAGCAAAAAGTTGCCTTTCCCAGGCCAGAGAGTCTCAAATAGGTCCTCACAAACTCTTGGTATTTAGAGTGAAATCCCCTTTTGCCATAGCTGTTTCTCCACATTTTATTTGATAAGCCCCTAGCAGAGCTACTCAACATCTGAGCTACTGACTGCTTATCAATAACAAGTGAGATAATGACATTCTGGCACAACTTTCTTCATTCTTATATCTAAACAACTTTATTTCTAAAAACAATATGTGCGTTGTTGTTTTTTTGTCTTTGCCAAAAACAAATGGATTTAAAAACAACTTTGATTTGAAATCATATCAAACCAATACACAACAGTGCATAACATATGTCAGGTCCTCTGCTGATCACTTTTCTTTGCATAAATTCATTTAATCTTTTCATCCCCACTTTATTAATAATATAATCTCTAGTTTATATTCAGGGAAACAGAGAGGTAAAATAATTTGCTGAGGATCTCCCCACCAGAGGCCAGCAGAGCACAGGTCTGCACCAAGGTCTTCTAATCCCTAGTCCTGAGCTATTCTTACTGAAGCACACTGGTTTTAATTATAATAATTAAATTTGTGCACTGGGGAGGTTGTCCCTCAGCCCAGCCTGCAACCTCTCCAATCTGGGACCCCTCAGGGGATATCCGACTGCAGGTCTAAACCTGTAGTGGGACATCCCTCTCACAATCCAGGACTGCTGGCTCCCAACCGTTCGCCTGCCTGCCAGCCTGATCGAAGCCTAACTGCTCCCCTGTTGGCCCAATCACTCCCAATTGCCCTCCCCTACTGACCCTGTCACCCCTAATTGCCCACCCTTGCTGGCATGGTTGCCCCCAAGTGCTCTCCCCTGCCAACCTGGTCGCCCCTAACTGCCCTCCCCTGCTGACCTGATCTCCCACAACTACGCTCCCCTGCTGGCCATCTTATGGCAGCCATTTTTTACCACATGGGGGTGCCACCTTGTGTGAAGGCAAGAGGGTCAATTTGCATATTATCTCTTTATTATATAGGATAATTATGAAAACTTTGTTATCATTAAGCCACTGATTATTATTTGCATCACAGAGGCAGTAATATGCTGTCCTGTATTTACATTTATTATATTAACATGGACTTTGTAAATATAATTCTAAATACATTACAGTAATCTATTTCTGTGTTTGAAAAGTCCTGGTTATATGTTAATACTTAGAATTATTAGTTCCTTCCACATAAATCATAATTTTCTTAAAATGCTTTTTATGATAGAAAAAGCAGGTGAATAAACTGCCAATTGTAGCACATTGCTATGATAGGAATCTTCACAAGTGAGGAGAAGCTTACAACCCAGACACACACACACACACACACACACACACACACTATATGGGGCCTTTACTAGCTTAACACAGTTTCACAGTCACACACACACACACACACACACACACACACACACACATATATAAAAGCCTAACATGCAAATTGTCCCCTCAGGAGTTCCACCAGGAGACCAAGAGTTCGATGACTTGCTATGATGAGTGCTGACCACCAGGGGGCAGCACAAATTGAAGGAAGACACTAGCAGGGAGCTGGGGAAGGGAGGCCCCGGCCTGCAGCCAGAAGGCCCTGATCAGCCCTGATCACCAGCCAGGCCTAGGGACCCTACCGTGCACAAATTTCATACACCGGGACTCTAGTATAATCATAATGATATAAGCACTGGATATTAATCTAACATTTTCATATAAATATATTGAGAGTGGGCAAAACAAGATTGGGCAGGGAAGGGGTGTATGAAAAAGAGTTAAACTCTCATCTTCCATGGTGGGAAGTCAATAAATGATCCCTAAAATTAAAACATCATTAAACTAAGTACCAGAAGGAGGAAGGTGAATACCAAAGAAATAGCATAAAAGTTGACCATGTCTCTGGAAGCAGGAAGCGAGGGATGAGAGAAGTAAAGGGACTGATTGCTTTTTCTTTCGTCATGTGACTCCTTAATCTATGCTCATGTAGGTCTCTGATGAAAATTCACTTTTTTAAAGTAAATAAAATTCAACCATCTGACTAGTTAGAAACTAATGCATATCAACCTTTTATTAAGGAAATCAATAGAAACTATAAAGCCTACTCTCTTGATGGCTCAATTATGGTACAACCTTTGTTTAATGCAGATGAAAAGCGATTATTGCTTTTTTCCAGTTGTTTTTCTTCTAGCTAAGTGTTAGCTTCTTTTTAGTCACGGGCCTCAGCTCTTGAAACACAAAATAATGACTCTTGATTGAAAGTAGTATGCTGTTTTTTGAACTTTTAGTAAATTCAAAGATTTGATATCAGCATGATTGCAGGATTTACAAAATTGTTAACTAGTAGTTAACAAATGTACATCAAATTACATTGCTAGGAGTAAATTTTTCATGTAATTTCATCTTCCCTCTGAAAAGTTTCTTGGTGCCTTTGCCTGACAGTTTATACCTCCTCCTAACTTTGGCACTATGCGTGTAAGCTGTCCCCACTCTTCAGGAGAACGCTGCAGTACTGGCTTCCCTTCATCATTATTATTGTAAATTAACCCGTAAATGTAGTTTATACATATCTTTGAAATCCACCTGGATTATAAATAGAATGGAACTTTACTGAGCCCTCATCCTCTCAACAGTGTTGGAACATTTAAAATGGATAGACAAGGATTTGGCCAAGTTGGGAGGGAAATCTGACCACGGTTTTTTACTTCCTTAATGTAATCATATGTTCTGAGCTGATTTATTTTCAAATCAGTAAACATCAATTCTGACTAGTTTTCAAAGTGCTTACAGCTATCACCACCACTACCACCACCTTTAGTATTTTTTGAAATACTTTATAGTCACAAATTGCTTTTTCTAATAGTGAAAATGTTTTTTAGCAGCAAGAGTAAAATTCTTGCTTTCTCTTCTTTAAATAGACATATCATTATCCAATTTTCTCATCCTCTTTATGACATGAAATTAATTTGCACAGTGAAAGAAAAGGAAAATGTAGAACAAAAGATAATTTAAAGTAAATTGGCTTACTTTGCTTTCACGGGCAGTTAAAAAGTGCTAATGGCAGTAGCTTAACTGAATACTAATAGTTATGAAAATAGTTCCTGTTAGTGGCAAGCCAAAAAGCTAGGCAGCTCGATCCATCCCAACTGCTTCAATAATTGGTCATTTTTGGCAAAGAGCCTGGGTCTATAAATAATTCAATCTACTTCAGCGAGGTCTTAGCAGCAGGAACTGTCAAAAATGATATATGATACAAAACTTTATCCAAGATGGACCTTATATCCCAGGCAACATTTCCAATGCAGGCAGTGCCTGACTTAGTTAGGATAAGCATGTTCATTTCGTACAAACGGCCATCTGGGGACGGCCAATCCAGCTGGGAGGTCAGATCACCATAGTAACTCTCCCTTCTTGCCCTCTGCTGTCTCTGCACATTATCTTCCCTTCGCCTGGCCCCTCTGCCCCGGGCACCACTCCTTGCCTAGCTCTGCAGCTCACACCTGGCCCCAGGCCTGTGAGTCCCACCCTGCAACTCTTTCCAAGTCCTTAAGGGCTGTGTTTGTGATTTCTGTTTTCTGTTTTTTCAAAAAATAACTTTCCTTTTTATGCTGGGGGTTCCTCACCTTTTTATTCTCTGTCCCCGGTGCTCTGCATTATGTCTGGTACTAAGTAAGCTCAACCATGTTTGTTAAATATGTAAGAGAGATTTTGAGTTTTTCAGGTGGCCCTACTCAAAAACCTTCAACTGCAAATATGAAATAAAATAACCATGTTTCCTATTTTTTGTAAACTACATGTTTACAAAAATTCAGTGTGGACATTTTTGATATATCATTCTAATTAAAATTTATAAGATTAGAATCTTTAGGGGTGTCGAACTCAATCAGAGAAGGGGCCAAAATCTAAAATCCAGCCTAAATCGAGGGCCGAATGGTTTACTGAACAGTCATAAACTGTCATTGTGATGGAAACGCAGCGGAGTGCAGTGATGACAGCGCGGTGCGGGCCACATTGCAAGGCCTGTCGGGATGGATTTGGCCCGCGGGCCTTGTGTTTGACACATGTGGATTAGATGGACAGAATTCTTCAAAAGTATGGGTTCTGTGTAGGGGAAGTTGTGTGTTTTTTTAAAGACAGTAGTAGCCCAGATTTTGTAAAATGGGGCTATTTTTTAAGTTATTGTTGCCGTAGAGCCAGCTCAAGTAGGAGCTGTGGGGAGTGGTAGACAGATCATAGATTTGAGCCAGAAAAGCATGCATTTGAAAGCCATCTCCATTACTCTTCGGCTATAATACATAGCTTCAAGCAAACCACCACATGATTGTATTACTTCTATAAGCTTCAGCTTCCTCATCTCTTAAGCAAGAGTCCTAAGAGTTCTGCTTCAAGCTATTGATAACTTCATTCCACTTTTAATAGGATGTGTGCTTTTTTTGTGGTTGCTGTTCTATATTGGTATCATGTAGTACTTAGTACTTTGTTCATGTTATGACTATTTGCAGATGTTACCCCTCCACTAACATCTGGTTATTTGGAAGTCACTGATCTTCAATCCAAAAAACTCCGATATATCCCTATTCCCAGGTAATCCATTTCCACTTTTGTTCTTAGCTTGTATGTTAGATTAAAAGAAAAAAGAGTGACTTTTTAACAAGTACTTTGAATAAATATGTGCTTTCTGCTTCCTTAAATAGAAAGCTCTTTTTTTTTTTCTCCAGCTACAGTTGGTTTATATCTTGCTGTTCTTCTGCATGCCTTACTGCGATTTTCATTTTCATGTTCAAATGTTACATAGGTACAAATCTATCAGCCTTGTAGTTTTCATTTCTCTTTTGTTGATATGTCCTAATGATAAATTTTTTTGTATCTGAAACAGCATTTTTAGTATTATAGAAATTTTCATACTTACTAATTTAATGTTAGTTATCTGAGGTAAATGTATTCAAACTATCAAAGTAATTTAACTATCATTTGGTTGATATTGCTTTAAATTATGTTATTGCACCATGGAGATGGGCACATTGTGGTCAAAGGATTTCAGAGATTGGGGATGAAACTCAGTGCTGGTCACTGCTTTTATTATTGTCCAGGGGTGGAAGCAAAGCATTCACACCAGCTACACTGAGGCTATGAAAGGAAAGGCGGTTGCTCTGTGTCTGAACACAGAGGTCCTCACCAGCCATCCCTCTCTGGATGCCTCCACCCATGAGCTCCTTCAACCTGATCCTGTACCTGCCTTGGTCTGACTTGCCCTCCTCACATGTACTCCCTCACAGGCGACTGAGCCTTCACAGCACTGGTTAAAACATCACTTCAAATCCTAAGCGGAGAAGCCCAGAAAGCCTTCCAGTGTCACAGGAAGACCAGGCACACTGGAACTTGTCAATGACCTAAAATATCACCAGACCCCCCCACCTTTTAGCCCCTTCTCCAACTCCCAGAAGAAAGAAGCTCAGCATGACACTACAAAATAACTCAGAAACACAGTTTCCTTTACCCGTTAGTCAGGTTCAAGAAATATGAAAACATATCCAAAGAAATAGATTTACTTATTCCAGCATACATAAGTATACCTTCTTGTGTCAGTTTAATGGAAAGTGGCTTTTAATCATTTGGAAAAAGTCTTTATTCCATATTAATTATATGCTTATTAAAATATACTATTAGTGCAAGTTACAAAAGGAAAGAATTTATTTTACATTTAAAGCATTAAATGATGTTTTATTATTTGTCTTAATTTCTACCTCATTAGCCCTAGCTTTTTATATCTGTGTTTTTCTCTTTTAACTTTCTCTATAACCTATATGTTATACCTGCTATAGAAAGAACATCTGGAGAGCAATTGTATATATAACCAGTGCCAGCTGGTCACCATAATTCATTTAAAGCTGCACTGTTCAGTAGAAATGTAAAATGTGACCCACATATGTAATTTTATATTCCTTAGTAAGCACATTAAAAAAAGTAAAAAGAGCACTGACCAGTTTGGCTCAATGGATAGAGCTTCGGCCTGCAGACTCAAGGGTCCCAGGTTCGATTCTGGTCAAGGCTGTGTACCTTGGTTGCTGGTACATCCCCAGTAGGGGATGTGCAGGAAACAACTGATCAATGCTTCTCTCTCATCGATGTTTCTAACTCTCTCTCCCTCTCTTTCCTTTTTGTAAAAAATCAATAAAATATATATTTAAAAAAGTAAAAAGAAGTGAAATTAACTTTAACATTTTATTTGACCCAATGTATATTAAATATTATCATTTTGACATATATTCAACATAAAAATTTAATGAGATAATTTACATTTCTTACTTTCTCCAAGTCTTTGTATCTAGTGTGTAGTTTTCACTTACAAAACATCTAAATGTGGATTTGCCACATTTTAAGTGCCATGTGATTCTGTCTGTTCCTTGTCAGTATATCTGAGTTTCTCTAGAGATAACTGTTGTCATATTTTGGCATATATGTAATCCAAGGGAACAACCCATTTGGATTTCAGTTTTGTTGCTAAGTAATAATACTTAAACTGAGCATTCTGCTAGATATCGGGAATTTTTCATTTTATGGCTAACTTCAAATAGTAAAAAATACAGTAAAATTATATGTAACTGCAAAACCAAAATGAAAATATCACATTTGCCTTCAGTAAAATTTGAGTATTGTTTCTCAAATTTTTACATGACTTGCATTTGTAAAATGATACTCCCTAGCCTTTGTTTGTGGGTGTATGTAAGTCTAGGTTTCACTCTACTGTAATTCTATGTTGTTGTGTTTTTTTTTTAAGAACTTGTTATATATAAGGGGAATGTGTATTATTATTTTTAAAGGTAAAGAGATTCCCCCTAACCAGTTTGGTTCAGTGGATAGAGCATTAGCCTGCGGACTGAAAGATCCCAGGTTCGATTCGGGTCAAGGTCATGTACCTTGGTTCCGGGCACATCCCCAGTAGGAGGTGTGCAGGAAGCAGCTGATCAATTAGTATCTCTCATCATTGTTTCTAACTCTCTATCCCTTTCTCTTCCTCTCTGTAAAAAATCAATAAAATATATATATTTTTTAAAAAGGTGAAGAGATTCTGGACCTGGTGTACAAATTGTTGTAGAAAAGTAATTTCTTCTGCACTTTTTATTGACATGTTGAAGAAATTGCTTTGTAAATTTCCAGTTTCATGGAAATTTAAATATACAAGCAGTAGATACAGTGCTCATTAGACACACACATCTTGAGTGCTCTTAGAAGAGTTTCAAAGATAGTTTCACATGAATACATTTCATTATTCTTAAATAGCCATTTACTTCACCGTCTGTACCTACCAATTTATTTCCTAAAATAAATATTTTTTTGGAGAGCACAATAAGTCATATCCTGTTATATCAAATGTTACTTTCTGTGAGTCCTTCTAACACTGCAAAGTAGTTCTGAAACACTTGTTCCCATCCTACTGTTATCTTTCTCTTTGTATAAACATTTTCTAAGACTTCTGCATTCCAGAATAGCTGGCTGTGTTTCAGTGTTTAAAATCTACAAGGCAGACCGAAAAGAAAAGTCAAAGTAGTCTTGGTTTATTTTTTGTATATTATAATAATTTTTCTAAAACATAGTGGTTTTGTGGTTTTACCAGATCAACAATGATAGTTTATATTTTTATTATCAGAAGTTTTTAGAAAGCCAAACTGGTAATTAGAATTTCTAATGTATGTATTTTACATAGAAGAGCTATATAGGTAATAAAAGGGAGTATGTATGCAATTGACACTTATAGGCAAAAGTTATATTCCTGGAAATGACTGTATATGTATCAGAAAAATAAAATAAAGGAAATGTATATGTATGAAATGTATAATACAACTAATATATAAATTCTATATTATAAATCCTTACAATTTTCTAAGTTAGAAAAGGCAAAACACAAAGGAAGTTAATATACATAAATAAAACATCAGTTTCAAAACTGACCTAACGCTGCTGTTTGTGAAATATGAGTTTGTTTAGAATTTTTTTCTTTCCGACAATGAAGACTAATGTCATCTCGGGTCCATAAATACAAACAAACATTAAAAAATGTAAATAACCAGTAACTAAATGTGTATTTTTTTTACTCACAGATTGATCCGGTGATACCTTATAATGTGGTTATTATTAGAATTCTTTATAGCAAGTTTAGTGCACCTAAATCAAGTTAAACTAACTTCATTATCTAGATTACCAATTGCTTAAATACTGTGATTTCTTTTCAGATCAGAATTTCTCTCCCCGTATACCTCGTGGATATCTACTATTTCAGATACAGATGCACTGCTAGCTGAGTGGGGCAGAGGTGGTGTTGTTACTGTTGATATGGGAGGTGAAATCAGGCTTTGGGAAACTGGACTTGAACATCTGCATCGCTCACTCATGGAATGGAGAAACATGATTGGACAAGATGACAGACATATGCAGGTACCACCTGAATTTATCTTATCTCTTAAGGGTGCATATTGAGGTATAAATTGAGTTCATGAATATGTACCCTTATGTGGTAAAACTCTAGTTGTGAAAACTGCTAGCCCAATGACTCAAATATAGTTGCTTTAATGGCTAAAATAAATATCAGATCCAGAAAAGGGCAAATCTTATCTATGTAGATATCCATGAAAAGGTGCCTTTTTCTCTGACAGTGCTTAAATATACAGGTTCCTCATAGCATTGCATGTGAATACAATCAACTTTTATATTTTAACCTTAAGCATTAATCATTTTCCTGCACCACTTTGCATCTCTTCTCACGTGTACTATCATTGCCAGCATCTCCACTTGAGATACTGAGGATCTAAAATGCAGTGCATTTTACAATGTCAAAACCTTTAGACTAGAGAAGATAGCATCGAATAGAGATGTGTTTTTACCAAGTTCCTTATTTTCAGACTCGAGGCCCTGTGCACGAATTTGTGTACAGTGGAGTCCCTCGGCCTGGCCAGCGATCAGGGCAGTCTTGCCCAGTTGGGGAGAAGGGACCGTGGGAGGTTGTCCAGCCATGGGAGGTTGCCACCAGGGGGCAGCTCCTGCATTGAGTGTCTGCCCCCTGATGGTCAGTGCACAACATAGCGACCATCATTCAGTTGACCAGTCTTAATGATGGCTTAGGATAGGGGTGTTGAACTCAATCAGAGAAGGGGCCAAAATCTAAAATCAAGCCTAAATCGCGGGCCGAATGGTTTACTGAACAGTCATAAACTGTCATTGTGATGGAAACGCAGTGGAGTGCAGTGATGACAGCGTGGTGCGGGCCACATTGCAAGGCCTGGCGGGACGGATTTGGCCCGCGGGCCTTGTGTTTGACACATGTGGCTTAGGATTTTATTTAATACTAGAGGCCTGGTGCACAAAGTTCGTGCATGGGGCAGGGGTGTCCCTCAGCCCAACCTGCATCCTCTCCAATCTGGGACCCTTTGAGGGATGTCCGACTACCCATTTAGGCCTGATTGGGCCTAAATGGGCAGTCGGACATCCCTCTCACAATCCAGGACTACTGGCTCCCAGCTGCTTGCTTGCCTGCTTTCCTGATTGCCCCTAACCACTTCTGCCTGCCAACCCCCTAACCATTCTTCTGATAGCCTGATTGATGCCTAATTGCTCTCCTGCCAGCCTGCTTGCCTCTAATTGCCACCCTTGCAGGTCTGGTCCCCCCCAACTGCTCTTCCCTGTGGGCCCAGTTGCCCCAAACTTTTCTCCTCTGCTGACTTAGTTACCCCTAATTGCCCTCTCCTTTAGGCTTGATCGCCCCCAACTGCCCTCTCTTACAGGCCTGGTCCCTCCCAACTGCCCTTCCCTGCTGGCCATCTTGTGGTGGCCATCTTGTGTCCACATGGGGGCAGGATCTTTGATTACATAGGGGCAGCCATCTTGTGTGTTGGAGTGATGGTCAATCTGCATATTACTCTTTTATTAGATAGGATAGAGGCCTGGTGCACGAATGGGGGCCAGGTGGTTTGCCCTTAAGGGTGTCCTGGATCAGGGTAGGGATTCCCTTGGGGCATGGGGCTGCCTAGGCAAGGGGCCTGTGATGGTTTGCAGGCCAGCCACACACTCCAGTAAACGAAGCAGAGGCCCTGGTATCTGGGATTTATTTATCCTCTATAACTGAAACTTTGTAGCCTGAAGCGGACCCAAGCCTCCTGCTCACTCTGTGGCCGCAGCCATCTTGGTTGGAGTTAATTTGCATATTACTATTTTTATGAGATAGGACTAGAGGCCCGATGCACGAAATTTGTGCAAGGGGCTCAGCCCTTACAGCCCCGTCTGCCTTGGACCTTACAGGCCCAGCTTCATCTGGAATGTTGTCCGGAGAGTTGTTCTGCTGTTCATCTGATTTGCATATTACACTTTCATTATTATAGATAGATAATGCATGTTTAGCAGTTAGAATAAGTAGACCAAACCCTACACTGGAAAGGTGTATGGGAACAGGTGTCCAAAATGAGAGGAAACCCCAAGACTCCAAAAATGAGTCAGTCATCACCTAATCTAGCTGCTGTCTGGAACTAATGTGAACAATGAGGAAGCTTGTGTACCCATAAATACTAAAGCATATCATAAAAGCATTTATTTATAATTTATTTATTTTAATCTTCAGAAGAAAACTTCCTTGTTTACATTTCATTTTTATCCATTAAAAAGAAAGGTAGGTTTCTGCCATCTGTGTTGCTCTGCAAAGAGCCAATTACCGAGATAAGAAATTTCCACAAACTATTTTATTGATACCTGATTAATAATTACTGTTTTATGTAGTCATTTTTGTGATTTCCTTAAAGGAGAAATACATATATTTGTGAATGAATAATACCTAGTTCCTTTATATTCTTAATCACTGAAAGTAACATTTTAAAAAATCACAAACCAGTATAAGCAAGCAACCTCAAATCCTTTTGGAATGGTATTCATATATTATTTTAATTAAACTAAAACAAATGTATAGCTCTAAAATAAATATGTCATTAAGTGCAATGGATTTATCACACCAACAGACTGAATGTTGGTCACTATCCATAACAATAATTAGAAAAGTAATTAACTGTGGTTCTTTTTTATTATTCTGAACATTAATTCCTTTGCCCTTTTAATTAAGCTCCTGTTTTCATTATAGTGATTGATACCTAATAGTAAATACTATAGTATTTGAATCTTTTATTTTTAATTTCTCATGTGTTATAGACATCTAAGGTCATATTTTTCCTATGGTCAGCATTTGTGGCCTATTAAGTTTATCATTTACAACAGAACTTTAAAAGGACTTTTACTCATGATTTTGGTAACTGGTGTCAACCACTACAAAAATTAACCTCTATTTGTGTTCAGCTGTGTAGCTTTTCTCTTCCAGTGTCTTTCCTGACTGTTGTGCATCTCTGTATTCTCAGCTTCTAACATAATGATTCGTACACAACAGGAAATTAATAGGTTTGTTTATGCTTACATTCATATATATTAAATTACACTGGTCATTAAAGCTATTTGACAACAAATGAAATTATTTTAAACTGTCACAAATTATTCATTTGTTTTTATTTAACTGAATACTGAATAGGTATTTATTGACTGTATATGATTATCAAGTTAGGAATAAACAATTATAGTACCTAACATCTCAAAAATAAAATATAGTACCTAACATCTCAAAAATATACAGGAGAATATTTGATCTTTCCCAAACCAACTATTTTCTAGGAAATATATAACTATACTTCCAGTTCAATGTTCAGCTGTCACAGAAAGAAGACTTATTCAGTAATAAAGTTACATAATTCAGAATGAAATTGTAGTTTCATTTGGAAAACTAGAATAGATGTTATCTAACATTCTCCTTCCATCCCTGATGTTCCCTGATCCATTTTGGTTCATATTGAAAATGTATACTTATGTACAGATTCAAACTGAGGAACAAATTGTCTTTATGTATAAACAGATGGGATTCATTGTCCAAATAGTCTGCCGTTGTTTTAATTTTTGGTTATGTCTCTCCTCTTCCTTCTCATCGCTTGGTAAACAATGAGACAGCATATTTAATTGCTCTTATTTAGAACAGTTCATGTTATTATTTACAAGTAGTTTACACAACTAAGTCTAAATACGACTTATCCCTGGGGCAGCAGTAATAACAAGTAAAAATGTGTCTTTTACAGTTCTCCTGTTCCGTCCTTCAAATTCTTCCTATTTATAGATACTTTATTCAATATGGGTCTGCTTCTGATTTAGGAGCTTGATTAGAAGTATTGAGAGGAGACTAGGTTCTCCCTTGTTCCTGGCAGAGTAACCTGATCTCCATCTAGTGGCCAAAGGACTTACTTTACATTATAAAAATTAAAAGGCCAGGTTTGTTCTTCAGTAGTTTGAGGCAGCCCAGGCTGGTGTGGGAGGTTTACACACCCGTGCTTGGGTGGTTCCTGTCAGTTCTGTGATGCTCATTAGGTCAGCAGCGAAGGCCAGACAAATAACCTCCCGTGCCATCCACCACTGACTATTGACCCCCATCTTTCTCTAATTCCTTTGCCTAGTGTCAAAAGAACTGTTATATTTAGATAAGCTAAGCCAGTCATGTGCGTTATCTCCAATCCTTTATGCTTTTGCTACATTTCAGGCTTCCAGAGTTAATAGCTCTGAAGCCACTATTGCTTTGAATTTTTGTTTTATTTAATGAATTCATTGATAGTTGTTTTAATGAGTATAACATGCAAGAGAGTATATATTAAGCCCTGCATATACAGTGTGTTCATTAATTTTACATGCTTTGATAGGAACATGTGTTTTTCTTATAGTCAGCAACTATAACAACAAACTCAAATCATCACTGTAACTGTCATCCTAAGAGCCCATTATTAAGAATCAATTTTTATTCCTTTTATATTCCATGCTTATAGAAGCCTGAGTTCATTATAAGCCAAAATTCTTCTGACTACACTTCATAGTATACTTTATAAGGCTTGCTTTTTACATATTTTTATTTAGTTTGGATTCTTCCCAAGAAGGCTGCTAATAGCTACACCACAGTTTCCCTCAGGAATCAAGTCCTCTACTCCAAAAGGCTCTTGGTGGCTCTTCTTGTGGCAGCGAAAAGGCTGAAAGGTCGTGGCTTTCAAATGTTGTTTTCTAATTACAGTAAACTACTCACAAACTAAATGTTTTCTATGTTGCTGGTAGAATCTCTTTGAGGCCTCTGAACAGTACCATGTACTTAAAAATGGGTGGAGCCATCTGACACAAACACTGAGGGACTGGAACTTACTCACCCTTTACAGTGTGCCTGGCACACAACAGACACAGTGAATATTTGAAAATCGAAAGACGCATGGAGAAAATACATGGAAAAGATAGCTACTTTCTATTAAGCACAACTCGTCCTTTCCCCATTTCAAAGAAAATGTTCTGGGAATATGAGTAAATGTAGCTTGCTGTACTTAGGTAGCTAAGCCTGGCCTTTTCTGTAACCACTAGTTCAACAGTTAGGAATTTCTAAGACTTACTTTCAGCTCTGGAAACCTAGTTTACTTAATTGGTACTCTATTAGTAAATTTAGGTTTTCGCCGTATAAGCTGTTACCTTCAGATCCTCTTTGGAGGTTTGAAATTCTTTGTTCTTTTTAAGGACCAGAGTCCACTTTTGTACATTATTCACTGCTCTCATTGGTAACTCTAAAAATACTTAACAGTCTGATTCACTGTATCAATGTTATAGAATAATACATATTTTGCAGAACATTTATATACACATTTGCCTTTGGAAATCATACTTGGCCCAGAAAGGCAATGCTTTTTATAAAAAAATTTGTAATTTCCCACCATATCTCCTAGTAATGTGTCAATAGAGCTGATTTTCAGAGGATGGTCTAGCTGTTTGTATATATAGTAACTCTTGGGCAGTGCCTCCAAGAATTTTCCCATTGTTTGTTTCTATTAGGGAAATCCCAGCCATAGAAGTTCACTTTGATTCTAATTTTAGATCAGCAGTGCTTGATGAAAGCGCAAGATCCCCTGGAGAGCATGATATACCCAATGGTGTGCTGACGAACTAGCTCCCTGGGGTGAGGTGGGGCAGTTTATAATATTTATCCTTTTCCATGGTGTACATGTTTCCTCCATGGCTGATTTCAAGCTACCAAGTTAACAGTCTGCTCTCACAATTCCTTCTAGCAATCATTTCTCAAGCTGGCTCCAACATGCTGCTGGTCTGGGTAAGCCTGTAGCACCCCAGGGAGAATTATGACAGTTACCTAACTGCAAAACCTTCTAGGAATACGGCAATGGAAATGTAGATAAGGAGCAAGAGAGAAGCAAAAGATGAGAAAGGGTATTGAGGATGCAGATAAGATGGAATATCATGTTGCCTTGGGAAATGTTGAAACTTGGCAGTTATCCTACTTACCAATCGACAGTGTTCTTCTTGAACTAGAAATTTGGTTTGAGTAAAGGATTAGAGAGAAGTCTGCCCTCAGGTAGGATAACAGTCCTGGGTTCATGCACAGGGGCCACCTTTCTTCTAACACTGTATTTCAGAAGGAAACTGATAGGTGTTTTTTTTTTTACACTCCTCCAAACGTATTGTTTTTATTGGATCACAGCTTTATCAGTAATTGCTAAAAATATCTAAAATCAAATCACCTTCTTAAGATAAGCAAGACAACAAGTGTATGATTTTGAAGCATAAGGAAAACAAATTAATTCTACATTGTTTCAATTATAAATTGAGATGTCAAATGCAGTGATTATGTTGAGTCAATGGCTATAGAATTTTTATGGCTCTGAGCTCATAATTTATATACTCAGGTAAAGTCAGCACATCACAGTGGCAGTAGAAATAAAACCTTACTGTTATATTATAGATAGAATTGTAATTTTATTCATAGGCCATATAGCCTATTGTTTAAACGCATAGTTTGAAGTGGTTAAATATGGGTTCAAATCCATGTTCTACTTTGTCTGTGATCTTTGCCAATTACTTGTTCTTTCTACTCTTTCCTTTCAATTATATAAAGATAGGATCGTCATGCCTTACAAAGTTGTTGTAAGAATGAAATACATTAATGTCTGGCACAGAGTAAGTACTTAGTAAACAAACAAAAACAGAAAAAAAGTTAAAAACATGAGATTCAGCTAATATTAGACTACAAAAGTCTTTAATGCTTACATGGAAACAAAGCCAAATTAAAATGAAGCCCTATTACCCAAACACCTAATATTACATTATGACCCAATGAGTTACATAACTCATAATCTATCCTAGTGTTAAATTTGTGACATTTGTTTATAATCCTGTTTGGAAAAACTTTTGTTAGGCCCCAAAAAGGAATTGAAAAAAACGGTCTGTACCCAAATCTGTCAGCTTGAAGAAAAGCAGGAAATCATGATAGCACAGTTGTCAGCAGAGGATTATAATGTCTAGCCTTATTTAAAAGACAAATTAGGACAGGACCAAAAAACACACAGCAAAATATACATCATCTTTAGCCTGAATCCTGAGAACAGTTAAGAACAAGTCAAATTTGGAGCCATCATTCTTAGTTTTTCTATATAACATTTCTGTTTCTCTTTATAACATTCTAAAGATATTTCTCTTTTTACTTTCTACTAGAGGCCCGGTGCATGAATTCATGCACCCTTGGCCTGGCCTGTGGGATCAAGCCAAAACTGGCTCTCTGACATCCCCCAAAGGGTCCCAAATTGCGACCAAGGGACCCCACTGGTGCACGATCAGGGCCAGGTAGGGATGTGAGAGGTTGGCCAGCTGGGGAGGGACCTTGGGAGGGCTCCAGGGTATGTCTGGCCCATCTTCTCAGTCCCAATTGGCTGGACCTCAGAAGCAAGCTAACCTACTGGTTGGAGCATCTGCCCACTGGTGGTCAGTGCACACCATAGCAGTGGTTGAGCGGCCTTAGCATATCATTAGCATATTATGCTTTGATTGGTTGAACGGCCGACCAGATGACTGAACACTTAGTATATTAGGCTTTTATTATATAGGATTTCTGGTATTATCTCTAACCTTTCTCTGAATAGTTCCACCCATCTATCCATTTAATTTATATCTTTGAGCACTCAGTATCCTATATAAAAGGCTAATTAGTGACTGAGCATTTTTTCATGTATCTCTCAGTCTTCTGATGTCCTCTTTCAAATGTCCTTTGCCCATTTTTTTTTTATTGGATTGTTTATCTTCCTTTTGTTAAGTTGTATGAGTTCCCTGTAAATTTTGGAAATTAAACCCTTATCTGAGATAGCATTGGCAAATATGTTCTCCCACACAGTGGGCTTTCTTATTGTTTTGTTGATGGTTTCTTTTCCTGTACAGAAGATTTTATTTTGATGTAGTCCCCATTTGTTTATTTTCTTTTTAGTTTCCATTGCCCTGGGGGCTGTACTGGTAAGATATTGCTACGACATATGTCTGCTATTTTTGGTGCTTATGAAGTCTTACATTTAAGTCCTTTAACCATTTTGAATTTATTTTTGTGTATTGTGTAACTTGGTGATCTAGTTCTGTTCCAATGGTCTATATGTCTGTTCTTGTTCCAGTACCAGGCAGCTTTGAGGATAATGGCTTTATAATATACCATATTTTTCGGCATATAAGATGACTTTTGAAACGAAAAAAGTCAACCGAAAATCGGGGGGTCGTCTTATTCGCCGAGTATATCCCAAAAAACGTCTCGATATGCCGCTAAACGAATTTTCCAACTCGATCCCTCACCAATCACTGCAAGGCTGCTCAGACCACCTCTCTAACTCAGCCAATCCAAGCAGGCTTTTTATGCATGCAAATTGTACATGTTCTGTACCCGAAGCTACACTGTGTTCTAGTTAAAAAGCCTGCTCAGGTTGGCCAGAGTCAGAGAGGCGGTCTATTAAAAAAAGAACTGGTGTTGCCTCGGAAGTGGGGGGTAGTCTTATACAGCGAATACAGGCCTAAACCTATGTTTTAACTGTAAAATTAGGGTGTCGTCTTATATGCCAGAAAATACGATAGCTTGATATCTGTCTGGTATTGTGATCCCTCCAACTTTGTTCTTCTTTCTCAGGATTGCTGTGGCTATTTGGGGTCTTTTTTTTTATTCCATATGAATTTTTAGAGAATTTGTTCTAAGTGTGTGAAATATGCCATTGGTGTTTTAATGGGGATTGCATTGAATCTATAAGTTGCTTAGGGTAGTATGGATATTTTGATGATGCTGATTCTACCAATCCATGAATGTGGTATGTTCTTCCATTTGTTTATGTCTTCCTGTATCTCTTTTTTCAATGTCCTATAGTTTTCCAAGTACAGATCTTTTACCTCCTTAGTTAAGTTTATTCCTAGGTATCTTAATTTTTTTGGTGCAATAGTAAATGGGATTTTTTCCCCCTCTTCTGTGAGTTCATTATTGGTGTATAAAAAAAGCCATAGATTTATGGATGTTAATTTTGTATCCTGCTACATTGCTGAATTCATTTATTAAGTCTAGTAATTTTTTGATGGGTTCTTTGGGGTTTTCTATGTACTATATCATGTCCTCTGTGAATAGGACAGTTTTACTTCATTTTTTCCAATTTGGATACCTTTTATTTCTTCTTTTTCTCTGATCACGGTGGCTAGCACTTCCAGTACTATATTGAACAGGATTGATGAAAGTGGGCATCGCTGTCTTGTTCCTGTTCTTATGAGAAATTGTTTTAATTTTTGCCCATTGCATATGATATTGGCTGTGAGTTTGTCATATGTACCTTTTATTATATTGAGGTGTGATCCCTCTATTTCCACTTTTCTAGGGTTATTATCAAGAAAGGATGTTGGATTTTGTGATTTTTGTCTCTCAATTTGTTTATGTAATGTATCACATTTATTGATTTGTAGATATTGTACCATACTTGCATCCCCAGAATAAATTCCACTTGGTCATGGTGCATGATCTTTCTAATGTAATGCTGGATTCGATTTGCTAAAATTTTGTTGAGGATTTTAGCATCTCTGTTCATCAAAGATATTGGCCTCTAGTTCTCTTTCTTTGTGGTGTCTTTATCTAGTTTTTGGATTAGGGTAATGCTGGCTTCAAAGAAAGAGATTGGAACTGTGCTTTCATCTTGAATTTTTTGGAATAGTCTGAGGAGGATAGGTTTTAGTTCTTCTTTGAATGCTTGATAGAAATCCCCTGTAAAGCTATCCATACCAGGGCTTTTGTTTGCTGAAATATTTTTTTATTACTGTTTCCATTTCTTCAGTAGTTATCAGCATATTCAGGTTTTTTTATTCTTCCTCATTGAGTTTTGGAAGCTTGTATTTTTCTTAAAATATGTCCATTTCATCTCGGTTGTCTAGTTTGTTGGAGAATAATTGCTCATACCATTTTTTTCATAATCCTTTATTTTTCTGTGGGGTCAGTTGTTACTTCACCTCTTTTCTGATTTTGTTTATTTGGGTCCTCTCTCTTTGCATCTTGGTTGGTCTGGCTAGAGGTTCATCAGTCTTATTTATCCTTTGAAAGAACCAATTATTAATTTTATTTATCTTTTGTATTATTTCTTTTGGTCTCTATGTTGTTTATTTCTGCTCTGATCTTTATTATTTTCTTCCTTCTGCTTACTCTGAGCTTTTCTTGTTGCTCTATTTCTAATTCTTTGAGTTGTAGGGTTAGATAATTTATTGCCATTTTTTCTTGTTTTTTGAAGTAGGCCTATAGAGCTATGATTGTTGTGTTTTCATTGTCATTTGTTACCAGGAAGCTTTTTATTTTTTCTTTGATATCTTTGGCGACCCAATCATTGTTTAATAGCATGCTATTTAGCCTCCAGATATTTGATTTTTTTTCATTGTTTTTATTGTAGTTGATTTATAATTTTATGCAATTGTGATCTGAGAAGATGCTTGATATGATTTCTATCTTCTTGAATTTGAAGAGACTTTGCCTGTGTCCCAGTATGTGGTCATCTTCAAAAATGACCTGTGTGCACTTGAGAAGAATGTATATTCTGTGGCTTTGGAGTGGAATGTTCTGAAGATGTCAATTAATTCTGTCTGATCTAATGAGTCATTTAGGATTGATATTTCTTTGCTGATTCTTTGTTTAGAGGATTTTTCCAGTGGTGTTAGTGGGGTATTAAAGTCCCCTATTATGACTGCATTGCTGTCAATCTCTCCCTTGATATCTTCCAGGAAATTTTTTAATGTATTTGGGTGCTCCTGTATTGGATGCATATATGTTTACCAGTTATATCTTCTTGTTGAATTGCTCCCTTTCATATTATGAATGGCCCTCATTATCTCTTGTTATGGCCTTCACTGTGAGGTCAAATTTGTCAGATATAAGTATTGTTACCCAGCTTTTTTTTCATTTCCATTCACCTGAGAAAAATTTTTTCATCCCTTCACTGTCAATCTGTTAGTCCTTTGTTCTGAGGTGGATCTCTTGTAGACAGCATATATATGGGTCATGTTTTCTTAACCATTCAGCTACCCTGTCTTTTTATTGGAGTATTTAATCAATTTACATTTAAAGCTATTACTGACTAGAAGCCCAGTGCATGAAATTTATGCACTCAGGGTGGAGTCTCTCAGCCCAGCCTGTCCCCTCTCACATTCCAGGAGCCCTATGATCAATCCCCTGCAGAGGGATGCCCCACCCACCTGTTGCAGTGCCGCCCTCTACGGGCAATCACAGAGCCTCCCCAATTGATTGCCCCACCTGCTGGTGACCTGGACCTCCCTCTGTGGGGCCATTGTGGTGTGATGGTGGGTCCCCCTGAACAATCACATCGCACCCACCTTGGGTGGCCTGGCACCAGTGCATGTCATAAGGTGGTTGTCCAGATGGTCATTCTGCTGTTTAGCCGATCAGTTGACTTGCATATTTTACTTTTATTATAGATGCCTGTGTTCCTTCTTCCCTTCCTAGTTCTTCTTTTTACAATAGTCCCTTTAGCATTTCTTGCATTGCTGGCTTGGTGATAATAAACTCTCTTAGCCCTTTTGTGTTGTGAAGTTTCTGATTTCCCATTCAATTTTGAATGATAGCCTTGCTGGGTATAGTATTCTTGGGTTCAGTCCCTTGCTTTGCATCACTTTGTATATTTCATTCCATTCCATTCTGGCCTGTGTTTCTTTTGAGAAATCAATTAATAATCTAATGGGAGACCCCTTACAGGTAACTTTCTGTCTCTCTCTGGCAGCCTTTAAGATTCTTTGTCACTGGTGTTTGCCAATTTAAATATATTTTTATTGATTTTTTACAGAAAGGAAGGGAGAGAGATAGAGAGCTAGAAATGTCGATGAGAGAGAAACACCAACCAGCTGTCTCTTGCACACCCCCTAATGGGGATATGCCCGCAACCAACGTGCATGCCCCTGAACCTGGGACCTTTCAGTCCGCAGACCGACGCTCTACCACTGAGCCAAACCGGTTTCGGCGGTGTTTGCCGAATTTGTCTTCCATCCTTTTTGGGGTCCTTATGACCATTGCTCTGAATTTGTTCTCTGATAAATTGCTTGCCTCCATTTCATTTACTTCCTTTTCTGATAGTTCCTCTTCTTTCCTGTTTCAGCTGTTTCTTTGTCTTTTCATTTTTGCTCCTCTCAGGGTGTCTGGTTATGTGGCTCACTCTCTACCATATTGACCAAAAGGCACAAAATACAAGTTGACAAGACATGACACAGAAGGAACAAAACACAAATGTATTCAGAACACCAATAACTCCAAATAAAGGTTATCACCAGAGAAAATAGAATGAAGGGAGAGAAAAGAGTGCAAAAAATGATATTGGGAAAAGGAAAAGGGTAAGAGAGAAAATGAAAAGAAGAAATAGTCTAGTTACAGCAGTCTTCATAAGAGACTTGCCAGTTGCCAGAGCTCTGAATAAAATTGTCGAGTCTTCCTTGTTGCATTATATTGATAGTAGGTTTTCCCTCCCACCAAAAAGAACTTACAAATATTGGATAACTTTAGTTATTTTCTCTTTTACATATTTCTGTTTTAAGAGGTGAATGACCTTAGGCTGTTAAAACCCTGCATCTCACACTGCTGGTAGGGGTTGAATAATGCTTTCCAAAAATAACAACATCTATAGAGCCCCAGTAGGAAAATCTAAAACTTACATTGGTTTTTGTGCTAGCCAAAGGGGAAAGTGCTGAATCTGACAGTGAGTCATCATTACCTCAACTGCTCTGCCATCATATTTCCATATGTCATACCCAGAAAGAGAAGCCCTGACATAATATCAGAAACAAATTCATGCGTTCTAAATCTGGTTTGAGTTAGTCCGTCGAACTTCTGACAAACATAAGACTATTTCACACCAATTAATAGTAGCTATTATTGTTACTATTGCTCTCTTAATACTAAAATACAATGTTCTGTTAGTTTGTTTGTTTGTTTTCTATTATCTAGCCTACAACTACTTAGACATTTAAAAACCAACTGCAGATCTCTCTGGTTTGATGGTCAGGATAAGCTTCTGGACTATCTCAAGATTAAACAGGAATTGACTTTAAGATTCTGAATGCAACTCTTCTCACCCAAGACCAGCCAGAGAGAAAGAGAGAGAGAGAGAGAGAGAGAGAGAGAGAGAGAGAGAGAGAGAGAGAGAGAGAGAGAGAGGATATTTATATTTACTTATTTTTATATTATATACTAGAGGCCCAGTGCACAGAATTCATGCACAGGGATCGGGGGAAGAATCCCCTCAGCTCAGCCTGTACCCTCTCCAATCCAAGACCACTGGCTCCTAACTGCTCACCTACTTGCCTGCCTGATTGCCCCTAGCTGCCCACCCTGCTGGCCTGGAAACCCCCAACTACCCTCTCCCCACTGGCCTGGTTACCCCTAACTGCCCTCCTGCCTGCCTAGTTACCCCTTACTGCCCTCCCTTTCAGCCTGGTCACCCCTGACTGCCCTTCCCTGCAGGCCTGGTCACCCCTGACTTCCCTCCCCTGCAGGCCTGATCACTCCTAACTGCCCTCCCCTGCAGGCTTGATCACCCCCAACTGCCCTCCCTTGCATGCCTGGTCCCTCCCAACTGCCTTTCTCTGTTGGCCATCTTGTGTCCACATGGGGAAGCCATCTTTGACCACATGGGAGCAGCCATCTTGTGTTTTGGAGTGATGGTCAATTTGCATGTTACTCTTTTATTAGGTAGGATAGAGGCCTGGTGCACGGGTGGGATCCAGCTGGTTTGCCCTGAAGGGTATCCCGAATCAAAGTGCAGGTTCCCTTGGGGCATGGGGTGGCCTGGGCAAGAAGCCTGTGGTGGTTTTCAAGCCAGCCAGGACACCCAGCAACCCAAACAGAGGCCCTGGTATCTGTGATTTTTTATCTTCTATAATTGAAACGTTGTAGCCTTCATCAGAGGCCAAGGCAGGCCAGAGCTGTAGAAGCTTGGCTTCCTCCATAGCCAGGGGCATTTCAAGCCTCCTGCTCTCTCCAGCTCCTTGGCTGCCACCATTTTTGTTGGGATTTATTTAACTTCTATAATTGAAACTTTGTAGCCTTGAGTGGAGGCCTGGGCCAGACAGGGTGTACATGAAGCTTGATTTCCTCTATTGCTGGGGAAACACAAGCCTCCTACTCTCTCCGTGGCCGCAGCCATCTTGGTTGGGTTTGCATACTCGCTCCTGATTGGCTGGTGGGCACAGCCTGTGGGTTTATCAGAGAGATGGTTAATTTACATATTACTCTTTTATTACATAGGACATGTGTTTATGGGTATACATTTCAAGACTATGTAAATATGGTGTTTCTCGTCAAACTTTTATTCATTAATTTTGTCACCTATTGATGATTCTTGTCTCAATCAATTATTACTACTATGGTTACCAGATGGTGATTCCCTCCCCCCCGCCCCCCAATTCCATCCTTTCTTCTACATTTATTAGTTGGGATTCCAAGCTAAGGAAATGCATTGTAGTTTGTTTGTTCTTAGTATGACTTCATAGATTTCTATCTTATTTAATGGGTTATAGTCCATTGTCATTCTTTATTTTGATGTTCAAATTGTTCCAGGTTCAGCCAGTGGAAATGGAAGCACTTTAAGCCACTTCCCTTGTCTTATTGACAGGATTCAGTCGTTTTTTAATACTTCCTTACTTTGTGACACAAAAATTAAATCTACTTATTTTTTTCACTGATTTTCTGTACTGATATAAATAATGTTTCTTTGGGCAGTTTCTTTAAGTACTGCCTGTTGACATCGGTCAACCTATTAATACAAAAGAAACATTCTGACCTATTTCATTTAACCAACTTAGCAAATAAACTTACCCTATTGGATGGATGTCTAGAGAATCCTAAACATTTGTAACTCATCAACGTCTCTCTAATAAACCCTCACACATCTGTCCCCACTAGTTGAGTTGTGCTCACATTTGACAGGAGACATTTTAGTGGAGCCTTCTGTGCCTATACTTAACAGTTGCACTGAGAGTCTCAGAATGACCCCTCATTCATAACTATGTACATTGGAGAAAAATATACAAAGATCTGAGGTAATAATGGCCACCACTTATGTTGAATATTTTTCTTCATTACAATAGAGAAATCATCCATTGTAATCTATCAGTTTCATTAAAGATTTGGCTTGACATATGTAGACAGTATTTCTTCTGACTATTGACCAGAACTTAAAATAATATAATTGTAGTGATTTGTTATTTGATAATTATCTACTATCCTACTATAGTTTATTTTTAACTTTAAATTCCTTCTGGTTTTTGTTTTTTAAGGTTGAGTTTATTATTTCTACTGACCACAAGAGGGTGTCTGTGAGCTAGGAACAGGAGTATCTCAGATGAACTAAAAGAACTTGAACAGTAACTGTTGTCATTTCACTATATTTGGAAGTTATAATTTTAAAGTATAATCTGGTTAGCCAGAAAACTTAATTCAGTGTTCTTTCCATTAGAAGGTCTTTTGTCTATCAAATGAAAGAATTTTGTGAAAAGAATTTAGAACTTTAAGTGAGGTTGTGTGGTACAGATAAAAATACTCAAGTCAAAATTTAAAGAATCCAGATCCTCTTCTGGGCTCTGCCTCTCATGTGTGGCTTTTGGCAGACATGTCACCTCTCTGGGCCTTAAATTCTTTATCTGTAAAATAAAATATATTATAAGCTGATCCTTTAGGTCCTTACATAAAAGGCAACAGTTAAGACAGGATCTAAAATTAGATGTGTAGCCCTCACTGGATAGAGCATTGGCCCACAGACTGAAGGGCCCTTGTTTAATTCCAGCCAAGTGCATATACCTAGGTCTGTGTCTCTCCCCTCCCTTCCACTCTCTCAAAAACAAACAAAACAAAACAAAACAAAAAAACTCAGGGGAGGATTAAAAAAATAAATAGCAAATAAAATTAGATGTATATCAAAGAACTTCTTCATCCCAGTGATTCTTTTAATTTACTACTTAGTATGTGCTGTCTGCTTTCAATACATCTTTTCATATAATCATTACAACCACTATTTTAGGTACATATTAACTTTTTTGCTAATAGTTGGGTTTTTTTGTTTGTTTGTTTTTGTTTGTTTGTTTGTTTTTAGAGAAGGAGGGAGAGAGGGAAACATCCATGGGAGAGCGAAACATCAACTGGCTGCCTCCAGTGCACCCCCATGAGGCACTGATTCTGCAACTCAGTCATGTGCCCTGGGAATTGAACTGGCAGCCCCTTGGTGCACAGGAAGATGCCCAACCATCCAAGCCATGCCAGCCAGGGTTGTGCTCATTTTGAAGTTAGTCTTAAGTGATTTACCCAAGATCATTTATTTCCCTAAAAATGAACAAAACTGAGATTTCAGCCTAGTTCCCTGTAACTCAGAAGCCTATGATCTTATTCCTCTTTACCACATGGCTTCCCTTTACCAAAAGACTAGCTTCAATAGAAATTGTACTTTCATAGAAGAAAACAGATCATTCTCTGCCCAGTAGAGTTTAGACCAATGCTTACAGGTACCTGATGGTTAGTGTGGATGGGAGACACAGACAGGGGGGTCTGAGGTAACCAGGAAGTCCTGCCCCACCTAGGAGGGCAGCCTCTACTGGCTGTGCCATGTGAGAATACAGGTGCCATTTGGCCTCCTCATTTTCCAGAATTGGTATTTTTAAATGAAATCTCTTTACTTTGAAATTTTGTCAACAAATTCAGAACTTTTAAGGAGTAGAGAGACAGCAAAATACTCCAGGACCTATAGATCTTGTCCTCTCCCAGATTGGGGTAGGGTCAAGAAAAGAAGTCCCATTCATTCTCTTGCAAACTTTTGCAAGTAATTTGTCTATGTTGGTAAATTTTCTCACTTGCTTCAAAAACTCTTAGACTCTCCTAATGGCATTAAGCATTTAAAACAGGGATTGGCAAATTACCATTTGTTTCTATGGTTCATAAGCTAAGAATTGTGTTTGTTACAAAACAAAGAATCCTCCAGCCAGCATTAGCAGAGCCAAACACTAAACACTGAGAATTGCAGTGGAGAATAGTGGTTATTTTATTATGAATGGTGCCATCCAGGAGAACTGGAAGCTAATGCTCAAAAGCCTGATGCCCCAGTGATGTGTAGATTACAGGTTATGTAGGGCAAGATCACAAGACATTGTAGATTATAGGTTCTGGGTCCAGCTGGAATCTGATTGGTTAGAGGTGAGGCAAGGGTAATAAATCATTTCTTCAGGACTGACAGTTCTGGGGTCTTTTCATCATCCCTCTGTCTTGTCTCATGGGAAAGTACCCAGGGTGTCTTTCTACCTTAGGGCTCAGGAACTGAAACATAATTTAGGTCAAGATGTTATCTTGAGTCTGCCAGAGGTCCTGATGTGTGACCATTAGTCAGGAATGAGTTATGCCTCAGGGTTTGCTGGTTATCCAAGGGAAAAGGTTAGGTCTCTGAGGGGGTATAGCGAGAGAGTAAAAGGGATATGACTTCTAGAGCTAGATTTAAAACCAAACTTAATCAAAGTCATAAAGATTCTCAGATTCATTTTTACATTTTTAACAGTTGAAAACTCAACAGGACAATATCTTGTGACATGAAATTCAAATTTCAGTGTCCATAAATAAAGTTTTATTGGAACAAAGCCACACTCATTCATATATGTATTTGTTGTTGCTTTTACACAATAAAAGCAGAATGGGGCTACCTCACACAGAGTTGCAGCATAGATCATATAGGCCATAAAATCTAAAGTATTTACAATTTAGCTCTTTTTGGAAAAAGTTGCCAACTTCTGGTTTAGAATACAAAACCCAAAAGGAATGGGCAGTCTGCCTCGCCTTCTGCCCTGTTACATACCTAGCCTGAGACAATAAAAAATGGAATCTGCTTAAATCAGAGGGAAGGAGAAGGTAAAAATAAGCAAAGAAAATTAAACAATTATCTCAAAATATTATCTAGGCATAGAGATAAAAACTGTGTGTCTTCTCACAAAGTTACATTCATAGTGTATCAAATATACTAGTATATTTTTCATGTTGTTTAAGTAACAATAATACCATAACTCTAGTAATTGTTGAGAAAAAATCTAATCTGGCCCAGTGTTTTTATTTTCATGCATTTAATGAGTGACATAACAAAACTCTCTGATTATAAGACAGTGAGAAGAATGAAGCTAGAGCTCGCTCCACACAGCTCTTCAGCATACATTTTCCTCCTCCTCCTTCCTGCCAGGTGTCCTCTCTGCTGGAACGCCTGCCACCCACTTCTGTGCCTCATCCTTCTGGCCGCCCACAGATGGCTCCAGCCTGTTACCCCCGCAGAGTTCACCCATCCCTCCTTGGCATCCCTATGCTCTGGGCCAGTGGTCCACAAACTGCAGCTCGCGAGCCACATGCAGCTCGTTGGCCTCTTGAGTTTTTAGCGAAGGCCAACTTAGGAGTACCCTAATTAACTTCATAACAATGTACGTACCTATATAGTTTACGTTTAAAAAATTTGACTCTCATAAGAAATTTCAACCATTGTACTGTTGATATTTGGCTCTGTTGACTAATGAGTTTACTGACCACTGCTCTGGGCCACAAAGATGTGCATCAGAAAGGGCAGGTTCCTCAAGAGCAGAATTCACACCCCCTATAGGCATCTGCTTGGGAGCCAGACCCATGGTCAGAGCTCAATAGATTCTTATGAATCCATGAATCAATAATGAATGTATAATTAATTGGTCATTTAAAGCTTTTATGAAGTTCCTGAGAAGGGCGATAAAGGCTGCAAACCCCTTGGTGTCTCCTAGAAGGCTGAATCTTGTGTTCCTGTGAGTGAGCTCACTGTTCACTAGCTGACTTGCGAAGTTGGCAGAGCCAAACGGTAATAAATCTCCCCCGCCACACACCCCGCCCACAATCTCTCCATCTCCCTTTTTTCCCATACACTTGATAGTTTGTAGCTGAAGCATGAACACCTGAGAACCAGGCAGCCAGAACTGGATTCCCAGTTGTGTTCAGTGATCTTGGGCGAGTCATTTATCCCCTCTCAAGCTGTTTCCCCACCTGTAAAAGGGAGATCATCCTAGCAGCTACCTCACAGAGTTGTAAAAATCAAAGGTGGTAACATGTTCAAGTGCTCTGTAAACTGCATTTCCCTAATAGCTGATGATTTATAAAATATATTGATCTGTGGTGTTCTTTTCTTGTGATGTCTTTTTCTGGTTTGGTACCAGAATACTGGCCTCATGGAATCAGCTGAAAAGTGTGTTCCTTCTTCTGCTAGGAGTTTGTAAAGAATTGTAAAAGTTATTAGTAAATGACCAGTGCCAGTTACCCTCAAGGAAAGAATACTAAAAACACAAAGCAAACAGAGGCCAAAGCAGGGCTTCCTGCTTCTCTCTCCTAGCCGCTAAGCCATATCCACAGAAGCCCCAAACATTATTTGAAAATAGAATTCCCAAAATAAAAGCTCAGTATCCTCTGACCCTAAGATGTACTCCTAGAAATTGTATGATCCTTCTGTGATGATGGAAAAAAAGAACCCCTGGAGTTGGCCACAATAGGATTTTGGCTGATGATGATGATGATAATAAAATGTCTGAAAAACCTGTCTATAGGTAAGGAAAGATCTCTAGAATTTCCCTAATGATTATATAATTTGGTCATCACATATAATTCTATTAAATATCCTATCTAATAAAAGAGTAATATGCAAATTGACCATCACTCCAACACACAAGATGGCTGCCACAAGATGGCCACCACAAGATGGCTGGCAGGGGAAGGCAGTTGGGGGGGCAGGCCTGCAGAGGAGGGAAGTAAGGGGGAATCAGGCCTGCAGGGGAGGGCATTTGTGGGGGACCAGGCCTGCAGGGGAGGGCAGTTAGGGGCAATTGGGCTGGCAGGGGAGCAGTTAGGCATCCAGCAGGCTGGCAGGGAAGTGGTTAGGGGGTGATCAGGCTGGCAGGCAGAAGCGGTTAGGGACAATCAGGCAGGTGAGCAGTTAGGAGCCAGCAGTCCAATGGGATCGGGCCTAAATGGGCAGTCGGACATCCCTTGAGGGGTCCCAGATTGGAGAGGGTGCAGACTGGCCTGAGGGACACACAAACCCCCTGTGCATGCATTTTGTGCACAGGGCCTCTAGTTATAAATATTGATATAATCACCAGTATCAATTTTAAGTTTATTCGAACTAAGAGGTTTGTGAAGAATAAAACTTTAAAGTAGAAAATTTAAATATTTATTTTACCTGATATTTCATAATTCATGCCAGTTTAAACTATTAATAGTCCTATGATCATAACAAAATCTGTTTTTAAAATCTAGTGCCCTGTAATTTTTAAACTCTATTGCTAAATGTAAACAGAGCCTAATATTTTAAACTTTCTCATAAAGCATCTTTTTATTCCTGAAGACTCTAAGCATGAAGGATGTTACTTGTAATTTATGGCATTAGTTGCCTTTAGCAATACTCTGATCTACGTGTTATTATTGCTATATGAAGTTAATTATAGTTGTATCTCTCCTAAGACAATAAAAAAAGAAAAAAGGTTTTGTTGTTCTGTAGGCAAAGTATTCAAAGAAAAGATTATTTTACTGTCTGCCAAATGTGGCTTCAAGCAAGAACTATTGTACAGGACCTTTTATAGACATAGATGAAATTCCTTTTGCCATGTGAACAGTGTTTACATTCAGGAAAGTTCACAGTTAAGTCTTTGACATACTGTGAAAGGATCTTTTGTTCTCTAGAAAAAACATACTTCCTCATCCTTTGAGTCACCTTGTTTTTATTCCCTTGTTTACTTTTCTGGGGAAATAATGCCCTCCTCCCAAGTAATGTCAAGGGAAGAACTGTTTCAGAAATCAAGGTTGTCCTCAGGAGGAAAGAGGGCTTAGTCATTGGCACGAAATCAGAAATATTTTTAAAACTATTTTGAATAAGATAAATAATGTCATCTCAAGCTTCAAAAAAATTACTTAGGTAGGATTTTTTTCAAGACTTAAAAAAGGGAATCTTTATTTTATCATCATAATTAACAGTGGTCTGGCTCAGGAAATGTGAGACACTCTACTTGGGGCTATAGACATACTAGTAATCCAAGTGCACTTTTTCTATTGAGTTAGGAAAGCGCTGCTCTGCTAACATAGATTCTCTAAGATGTGCATAGCTTAACGTTCTCTCCTAGTTGTGGGATCCAGGACCACTTTCATGCTGAGCTCATGCGAAGGTCTCTCAGACCTGAATTTTCTTAGTTATATTCATTTATCAGTAATGTTACTGATTCCACATATTACAAAAACTGATTTTGAAGGGAGCAGGCATTGCTATTTAGTTCACCACCATGTGCCCGGAGTTAGGACAGTGCCCTGAACTGTCCCAACTCCTAGTAAACATCAGTTAAGTGAATGAATGAAATAGAAGCATATGCTTAGTGTGACCATTTCAAAACACAGTTGTTGTTTTTTTAAGGTATTACATATGCATTTTTATCCCCCCATTGCCTTCTCCCCACCTCACCCCCACTCATGCCCTCACCCCCTTGTTGTCTGTGACCATTGGTTAGGCTTATATGCATGCACACAAGTCCTTTGGTTGATCTCTCTCCCTTATCCCTCCCCTACCTTCCCTCTGAGGTTTGACAGAATGATCGATGCTTCTCTGTCTCTGGATATGTTTTTGTTCATCAGTTTATGTTGTTCATTATATTCTACATATGAGTGAGATCATGTGATATTTATCTTTCTCTGATTGACTTATTTTGCTTAGCATAATGCTCTCCAGTCCCATCCATGCTGTTACAAATGGTAAGAATTCCTTCTTTTTTACAGCAGCATAGTATTCCATTGTGTAGATGTACCAGTTTTCTAACCTACTCATCTGCTGATGGGCACTTAGCTCTTTCCAAGTCTTAGCTATGGAAAATTGTGCTGCTATGAACCTAAGGGTACATATATCCTTTATGATTGGTGTTTCTGATTTCTTGAGATATATTCCTAGAAGTGGGATCACTGGATCAAATGGGAATTTAATTTTTAGGTTTTTGCTGCTGTTGTTTTTTTTGTTTTTGTTTTTTAATATATTTTATTGGTTTTTAACAGAGAGGAAGGAAGAGGGATAGAGAGTTAGAAACATCAATGAGAGAGAAACATTGATCAACTGCCTCCTATACCCCTCTTCCCCCCCTCCCCCACTGGGGATGTTCCTGAAACCAAGGTACATGCCCTTGACTGGAATCGAACCTGGGACCCTTGAGGCTATAGCCACTGAACCAAACCGGTTAGGGCCATTTTTAGTTTTTTGAGAAAACTCCATACTGTTCTCCACAGGGGCTGTACTAGTTTGCATTCCCACCAGCAGTGCACGAGGGTTCCTTTTTCTCCACATCCTCACCAGTACTTGTCATTTGTTGGTTTGTTGATGATAGCCACTCTGACAGGTGTGAGATGGTAATTCATTGTTGTTTTGATTTTCATCTCTCGGATGATTAGTGACTTTGAGCATGTTTTCATATGTCTTTTGGCCTTCCTTATGTCCTCTTTCAAAAAGTATTTAAGTCTGTTACCCATTTTTTGATTGGGTTGTTTATCTTCCTTTTGTTAAGTTGTATGAGTTCCCCTAAATGTTGGAGATTAAACCCTTATCAGAGATAACATTGACAAATATGTTCTCCCATGCAGTGGGCTTTCTTGGTATTTTTTGTTTGTTTGTTTTGTTTTTTTATTGTTGTTAATGGTTTCTTTTGCTGTACAGCAAACCAGTCTTTTAAGTAAACATGTTCTGGAGTGGTGTTTTTGTTAAGTCTTGGTAGTGTATAGTTATATTCTATACTAGAGGCCGATACCAGCTCTATGACATCCCTTGAGGGGTCCCAGATTACGAGAGGGCACAGGCCAAGCCAAGGGACCTCACTGGTGCATGAATGGGGCCAAGGAAGGACGCAGGAGGTTGGCCAGCTAGGGAGGGACTGTGGGGAGGGCTCCAGGGCATGTCCGGAGCCCTCTCAGCCCATCTCACTCAGTCCCAATTGGCCAGACTCCAGCAGCAAGCTAAACTACTGGTCAGAGCATCTGCCCCATGGTGGTCAGCGCACATCATAGCAACTGGTCGACCAGTCGACTGTCTGCCCTCTGGTGGTGAGTGCACATCATAGTGAGCAATTGCTCAGCCTTAGCATATCATTAGCATATTACTCTTTGATTGGTTGAGTGGACAACCAGATACTTAGCTATTAGACTTTTATTATATAGGATATTAGTGTGTTTATATATCTTTACCTATTTACATAATTGGAAGATCACTTGGGGTTTAGGGATTATTCAAACCTTTCTCCAATCACCCTAAGTCTCTGTCATCCAGAAAATGGACCCTCTTAGCTTCTAATCCTAATTTATGTCCTTGGTTTGCCATGAGCAGGGCATCAAAGTTAGTGATCTTCATGCTCTGGAACATTTCTATTGGAGGTATTTTTTGTCTGTAAGTGTTAAAGAAATGCTTTCCTACCCATTGTAAGAAAAGTTGGGATGCATATGTAGGGGGAAGAAAAGAGACTGAAGCCTGCCCATCATGGTTAAACATTCAAAACATACTTCCTTCAATTTACTCTTCATGGCTCTCCACATGGTAGGTGATGATATACCCATTTTATAGATGAAGAAACAGGATCTCAGAGAGTTTATGTAATATTCCAGTGTCCAGTATGTGGCATGACCAGATTTGTACCACTAAGGCAGGCATGGAATCTGTAGATCATGTTTAAGAGTGTCTAGTATAAAGCTAGTTCAGATCATATATAAACACTATACTAACCTTCTGATATATATACTAGCCCTTTGATCAGGTGTCCTAACTACTGATATTCATTGCTTTACATAAACCTAATATACATTAAGAAGGGGAAAGTGATGCTTTTCAGAAATAGTCTTTACTTTCTTAAATCATGATGTGCTTCCTAAAACACTGATTTTGTAACTTTCAAGAACACACTTATTCTTTAAAGCCAATGTAGTATGGTAAAAAGAATCTAATAACCCTGACTTTTGGAATGAGATGTACTGGAATTTGAATCCCAGCTTTATCATTTAATAGCTGTGTGACAATAGTATATAAATTTGCTTAACTTCTCCAAGACTTAGATTCTTGGCCTGTTAAGTAGAAAATAACAATTACTAATATGGAAAATTGTGAATATTAGAAATAATATATTTAAAATTTCTAGATTGCAAATAACATGAGGTCAAGGATCATGGATGTATTGTTCATCTTCCTAAAGCTTGGCACAGGCACATAGGAGGCATTCATCATTGAATGAATGAATATATGGATGAATGAATGAATGAATGAATGATGAATGAATGAATGATGAATGAATGAATTCTTTTCAGGAGCCAGATTAGATTCTGTTGTTCAGCTCTGCACATATAAATCAGGAAAATTCTATAAGAATCTTCAGCAAGAGTGAAAATAATACACATTTTCTTTTTTGCATTTTTGGAAATGCCTTTCTTTTACAAGATACATTCAGAAAAATATGAAGTGGAAAACTCACATTTGATGTAATATGATTTTTTAAAATATTTTTAAATTTAACACATGAACAAGTAAAATAGGTTGAAGTGCAGATTGTAACTTGGAAAACTTGGAATTTTTAGGCAAAGAATTGCCTTTTCCTTGGCACTTTAGCAAATTTTATTCTAACTTTTGAAGGTCTCCATTTCTCTCAAGTCTTGGTTGGCACAACCATGTGGCTGGGAATGTTTTGAATCCTCTTTGTGCCACATCCTTTGCAGCTGAGAGCAAGCATGTTTTCAGGAGCTCAGAAGTAATCAGGTTGTCATCCCAGCTGCCAGAGACATAAAAGGGGCCTGCTTCATTCTGGGCAAAGGACTACATTAGGAAACATCAGCTTGGTATTTGTAATATTTGCAGCAACACTGAACTTCCTGAGTGAGGTCATGAATGAGCAACAGATCACAAGTGTTATTATAAGAATTGGACAGAGTGTGGAATTCTTATTCAACCCAAATTTCAGAAAATATTCTTGATTCAAATCCTGTTACTTTTCCCCAATGTTGATATTAACATGACATATATCTGGCATATCTCTGCTGAGAAATGCATGTTTTGTACTAAGCAATACCTTTTCTCTCTCTCAGAAAATAAAACAATAGGACTAATGACTAACATATGCAGCACTTAGTGTGCACAGACACTGTTCAAAGAGATCATGTGTATTAACCCTTTTTGACCCCGCAGGGAACCTAAGACGTAGGTACCAGTATTATCCTCCTTTTACACATGAGGTGCCTTACCCAGCTACTGAGTGTGAAGAGCCAGAATTTGGACTCAAGACAAACTGGTTCCAATGTCTGTGCTCTTAGCCACTATGTTAGAGTCACAGTCATATTATACATGTCTGTAATAAGACTGAACAAGAAATATATATTTGATCACCCTAGAGAAGTGCTTATGGGCTAGGCAAACCATTTCCTTTGTTTTTCTTCATGTGCAACATGGGTTTCACATGTAGACTAGAGGCTAACTTGAGGAAATCCTCTCAAGAGCCTTCCAAGGGTCTCCCAAGGCTAAGAGCACTCACCTCACATCCCTGAGAGAAGAGTGCTTTAATATAATGACAAAATAAAAAGCATGAGTTAGCTGCCATATGGAAGTTCACACTTAATTTCTGATGAAGTCTGTCTTTATGAACTTGCAAGCAAAGTTTTTGGGTCTTCCCTACAAGAAGCAAGAAAGGAGGTGGTAGTCACTCCTTCACAGTTGCTTGTTCCTTAAGAGCTGCACTTGCCAAAATGCAAAATGTTTCCTGTGGGAGCAATGGCCCTACTGGGGCCTCTTCCTGCACATGTGGGCTGCTGGCTGTCCTGTGGAGAGCATGTTGGGCAAATATGCACAGACAGACAAAAAGGAGCCACTTTCTCCAGGATACCCTCCTCAAAGCCTAGTGCCGGCCATGCAAGCTCAGTGTGAATTTCAGCCCCACTCATGCTGCCTCAGCCAAGACCCCCCTGTGCAACCCTGGACAGCTTCCCCATCCAGGACAGAGCAACTACCCAGCATTCTTTAAACTCATCCCAAGAGTAACACACACAAACAACATTCGCTCCCTGAGCCCTGTTCACAGTGGGAGGATCCCGAGTGGGAGTGGTTCTTGGAAGGCAAACCAGCTCCCCTCAGTGAGAAGGAGGCATCATCGTTCATTCATCATTCATTCATTCATTCATTTAACAACTGTTGGTTGAGAGTATACTCTGCAGAGCTGTTATACTAGGTGCCAGCTATTCAGAGATGAGAATTCCTGATGTCTATTCTTACTGTCAAGAACATAAGCAAGCAGGGTAGAGATCAGGAGAATATGACTGGCAATGGCTGGGAGTCCAGGTAGGAGATATCCCTGAAACTCCAGAGAAAGGACAAGACAGGGAACCAAAGCATAGATTCATGTAATAGGGAACCAAACTGGGACCCAGTTGCTAAGAGAGGAATACAAGCTAGGTACTTAAAGGCAAGAGGTAGATTAGACTTCAGATGCAAGAAGAGAATGGGACCAGGAGCAGGACTGGCCTGAGGCTGAGCAGCATTTGGGGTTAAGTGGCCACAGCTGTCAGGACCACCTCAGCTACAGCCACAGAAGTACCTTAAAAAGCCAACATTTGTCTTCTATGCTCTGACTTTTTATAAAGAATCACTGTAAGAAATAGATACCAGAAATTTCATCTGTGAATTTTGAAGACAACATTTTAAAGTTTTTATTTCAAAATTCCAAAATTTCTGCATTCAAAAAACTCCTTCACATTGATCAACTAATAGGAGCTTGCAATAAATGTACCTTTATAGACAAATATAGACAAACGTAGGCATTCTTCTTCTATCCAGTAGTGAGATGTGTGTGACCCAGGATTACTGCGATTACTGGGAAGAAATAGTTTAATTCAATATCCAGGTGGAATAATAAACTCCTCCAAGGATCTGGGCCATAACTACATGCTTGGTTATTATAGATGATCCATACTGGTCTCAGCCAGTGTAGCTCCGTGGTTGAGCATCAACCTATGAACCAGGTTCAATTCCCAGTCAGGGTGCATGCCCTGGTTGTGGACTTAATCCCCAGTGGGCGCATGCAGGAGGCAGTTAATCAATTATTCTCTTTCATCATTGATATTTCTTTCCCTCTCTCCCTCTCCCTTCCTCTCTGAAATAAATAAAAATATATACTTCGAAAAATAATAATTACTCTGGGACAATAGACATTAACTGTGACTGTCCCGGCACAACAGGACACATGATCAACTGGTTATTATAATTCTTTTTTTTTAATAAATCTTTATTGTTCAGATTATTACAAATGTTCCTCTCCCCCGCTCCCCTTCAATTGCTGCTCTCCACCCGGTTCCCACACCACCCTCTGCCCTTTCCTCACCTACCATTGTCCTCATCCATAGGTGTACAGTTTTTATTCAGTCTCTTCCCGCTCCCCACACTCCCCCTTTCCCTGAGAATTGTCAGTCCACTCCCCTTCCATACCTCTGATTCTATTATATTCACCAGTTAATATTGTTCATCAGATTTTTTAATTCCCTTGGCTTTTAGTTTCACTTGTTGATAGTTACGTATTTATTGTTCATAATTTTTATCTTTATTTTCTTCCTCTTCCTAAAGAACCCCCTTCAATAATTCTGGTTTGGGGTGATGAACTCCTTTAGCTTTTTTTTTTATTTGTGAAGCTCTTTATCTGGCCTTTGATTCTGAGTGATAGCTTTGCTAGGTAGAGTATTTTTGGCTGTAGGTTCTTGCTATTCATCACTGGTTATTATAATTCTATTTTTCTTTATTTTGGTAGGATCCCTCTGGTGATTTGGGAATATAAATCTAGAATATATGATTATGTCAAATATGTGCACACCAAGAAAAAGCACTTAGTGCTTTTTAATGTCTTCGTTATAAATCTATAATGCATTCTAGAACACAGCACAGCACAAATACAAATCACCATGGCTAGCTTGCCACCCAGAATCATGTGGTTGCCTGGGGAGACATCATTTCCTTGGTCAGACTCTCCCAAGTTTGGTGGAAATTGCTTTCTTTTAATAAAAAAGAGGATGGCAGCCATCGCAATACTAATAGCACCACAGCAGCACTGGCCCCTCCCCAGTAAATAGATATTATAGTAACTCTTCAAAGAAGCTGAGCCAGTCAGTGCACATCAGGAGACTCGGTACTCCGCCTGAACTCGTCTTGCTGTGTGTGATGCTGAGCAGGTCCCTGAGACATTCAGTTCCAGAGACTGCAAAGTGAAATAATCTATCAACTTTGACTAGCATTGTAATTTTCTTTAAAACCAGTGATCTCTAAATGTTTTGAAAACTAATTATCCTTGTTTGGTTTTTATTGATATTTAAGATTAACTTTTTCCCTAAGAGGACTCTTCTTACTTCTGGTATTCACTCTAGTACACTTTTTCCCTGAGAACATGTCCCTAACCCTTGTATAAATATTTTGTCCACAAAGAATCTAATTCCCCTGGTATTCCTCCTCTTTTGGTTTTATTCAGGAGGTACTTAAAGATTTTTTAAAATATGCATGTATCTTGGAGGAACAATAGGAGGGCTCTTTAGAATAGAAGGTGTGCTGTGCTGTGTAGGCAAATTGTTGGTAAAAAAGTGATGAAGACTGAATAGGAGGCTGCTCAGAAGGATTCCCCTTTCCTCCAACCTATTTTCATCATGTCCTCTTTGTTCTTTTGCTTTTGCTTTTTAATATATTTTTATTTATTTTTATTGATTTCAGAGAAGAAGGAAGGAGAGATAGAAACATCAATGACAAGAGAAAACCATTGATCCACTGCCTCCTGCACACCCCCTACTGGGGATCAAGCCCACAACCTGGGCATGTGCCCTTGACCAGAATCAAACCTGGGACGCTTCAGTCCGCAGGCCAACACTCTATCCACTGAGCCAAACCGGCTAGGGCTGCTTTTTCTCTTTAAATAGAATAAAGCAATTAATTGTTTGGATACTTTCCTTCAATAAGTTAGAAATATCACTTTCCAAGGTTTCATCATCATCAGAGTGGTCAACAGATTTTCTTCTTATCTGTAATATTTGCCATCAAATAATAATTCTGTAGGGAGTCTCAAACTTCAAAATGAATTTTGTCTTCTATTTTAAAAGCCAGAGTTTGGACATTAACTCCACTTTTAGCAGTAAGTAGCCAGATCACTAGATAAAGCTCATCTGGTGTGTTTTAAAATAGGACCCCCCCGCACCCCCCAAAAAAATAAAGTTAATTTTTAACTAGCCAGCATATGATTTTTCAATCACCAAATTTGATCTCCTATATGTTTCAGTTAATCTAGCAGCACTTAGAATGATTACTTTTTCTTGCCAGATTGATTTATTTTCCCTCTTAGTCTAGCCATCTTTCAGGTTTAAAGCACTCAGTTTTATTGAGCAAAGGGAGTATGTATCCTAAAAAAAAATTCATTGCATCTTGGTTTATGTAAGTCTAGCAGCAGGAGAAGTTTATCACTCCCTAGGGGTGACTGACTATTCGGGTCTGGCTGCCTGTTAAACTATTTCTCTTTATTTATGGTCTGTGTAACACGGAGAAGAAAGTTGGCTCCTGTGAGCATTCCCTCAGCCTGGACATTGCCTTGCTTCTGCTAGAAACACTGACGTAAATAGACTGTCACAAACTCAAAGGTCACTTTTCGACTTTGTTCACATTGAGAAACACTTTAGATAATTATCTGTCTTTTGTATCTAAAAAGAATAGGACCAGGGGGAGGGAGTTGTTTCATTTCCTTGAATTTTCTTTGTTAGGCAACATGGGTCTCTCTTGAAATTGTAGAGTTATGTGGCCCATATAAAGTGCTTCCAGGCATGGCCCACCCATTTGTTGATATGTTGCTGTTTATGGAAATGTTTTGTTCTTACCTAGATGTCACTTTATGACATGAGAGTCTACGTCAATGCATATGAGGTCAATCTGTATACATAAGGTAACATGTCCTCTTTAATTTATATAACTATTTCAACAGTTGCAGACATTTATTAAGAGACATACTGTGATCACCAAAGGGGTATGTATGGGCTTTGCCGTGAAGGTGCCTAGAGGTTAGCAGGTGGGTAAGGCACCCCTGGGTCTATCAGACTGTCGTAAAGGACCGGATGGAGAAGGAGAGGGTGCTGTGAGAACCCCAGGAATGAAAGCATCTTTTATTTGGGAAATTCAGGAACAACTTCTAGAAGGGATCATCTACAGGACAGCTCTCTGCAGGTCCAGATACTTCCAATTTGTCCACATGATCGCTTTAGATTTCGTTACTTTAACTTCCTCATCTCTTTTTTATAGCCAGCCTATCTATCTAATACTGAATCTCCAACATGGTTATCTCCACAAAACTTCCATTGAAAGGAATGCATGCATTTGGAAATTTAAAAATTCTGCTGAGATGAGAAAGTCTTTTAAGCCTACTCTCTGTAATGATTTTTATATACTTGCTTTCTTCAAACCTTGAGCTATTCCTCCCCCATATGCTCAGACAATATTCCAGGCCCATGCTTCCTGAAAAAAACATAAGCCCCAGAACGTAGCTCCTCCAGCTTCCCCAGCACAGATGCACAAGCCAATCTGTGCTGCACCAGCTCCCTCCTCTCCTCCCCAGGCCTGTCTCTCTCCCACCTTACCAGGTGCTTTCTTCCATCCTGTGTCTCCTCTTCCTCATGATTCTTCATCCTCTCTTCAGATTCTTTCCCATTGCTATTACTTTAACTCTACTTCATGTAATTGTAGTCCCTTTCACAACAAAATCTCTTAAAAGAATAATCTACCCACAACAATTCTTCCAGACCTCTGGTCACTCACCTCTCGTTCTAATGTGACTCTCTCCTCCCCATCTACAGAATTGCTCTTGCTAATGTAACTTTTGCATTGTTAAATTCCATGTTACCTTTAAATTGAATCCAGCACGCCCTCTCTTTGCTGAAGCCCAGTCTTCCCCTCGCTTCCATGATCCCTACAATCTCCTCCTGATGTCTCTCCGCCTCTCTCAACTGCTCCTTCTCAGTCTCTTTTGCTTGGTTGTTTCTCTTGGACCACTGCTCTCTTCACTGTAAATGTGCTTTTCAGAAAACATCATCCACTTCCATCATTTCAGGTGGTTGGTACTTACTATAAAGTACAACAACAAAAGAAATAAATAATGGGAATTTTTAAAAAACATAACAAGTTCTCCCTTTTCTTCTGTTTAATTTAATAATAACTTGTCTCTGTTGCATCATATATTTGAAAGGTTCTTTACATTTTTTAAAAGCATCTTTATATAAACATAAGTGGGTTTCAAGCTGGAAATGACATATGGGGGCTTGTCTGAGTGCAGTCCCCTTCATTCTGGAGATGCAGAAGCTGAAATCCGAAGAAATGAAGTACTTTTCCAAGAATCACAGAGCTGCTTTGTGTCTTATTTAGGCCTCACACTAACTCCTGAGGGAATATGCATTTATTACTATTTGAGAGATGAGGAAACTGAGGTTCTAAGAGTTTAGTCTTGCCCAGCATAGTATCACTTGTAAGTAGCAGAACTAGAACTAGAACTCAGGTGGCCTAGGTCTGTGGGCACGCACCACACTGCCTCTCTGCATGCCCATTATATTTAAATTAATTCACTCATATTTTAAACTGAAATTGTCTTTAAAAAGAAAGAGGCAAGCACGCAACAATGACAGCAAATACAGCGTGCGCTGTTACAGCGTGGACTGTTACAGCGTGGCATGATTGTGGGGAGGAGGAGGCAGGGAAGAGAAGTTTCGCATAGTAAGAGTTCTAAGTGTTATCCACACTTAGACTGAGTTAAGTTGCCTGGTGTTTTTTGGTCGCTTGTTTGTTTAAATGTACGTACTGATTACCAGTGAGTTGATATCACAATAATAAATGCTTTTCTCCCTGAATAAGCTTATGAGTAGGAGCCCTAACATCTTTGGTTATTGGGGTTTTCACATAAATCTCTGTGTGCTCTGACTAGTTTGTTCTCCCTGGACTTGCCGGAACGGGTGGGGATGGGGAGGAGGCATTGCACCATCATAGGCCTCCCTGGGTCCGTACTACGCAAGTAGGTTGTCCCGGGGGCTGCAGGAAGGGTGGTAGCAGCACCGCAGGCACGGGCTCTCCAGTTCAGTGCCCTCATCGCTGTTCTTTCTGCCTGAACTCACCAGCCTCCTCTTCTGCCCAACTCTGCTCTTCCTTCCAGACTCCTCTGGGGCCTTACCTCTTCCAGGAGGCTCCTCCTGGCACTTATCCTGACCCTGAGCCTTAGGGGCCCTTCCAGATTGTTCCACTAGCACACCGTGCTGACCCCTGGCATGGCACTGCCCCGCACTGATTAATGAGAGCAGAGCCACCTGCCACACCGGGCTGAAACTCCTTCACAAAGTACAGAACTGGGCCTCGTGCCGGTTTGTACCCTTCAGTCTAGCAGAGGGCCTGGCTCATAGCTGGAGTTCACCAAACACTGCGACAGGCAGCTAGACTGTCTGACAGGAAAGAACCAAAGGAAGGCCCTTGAGGGTTCATCTAAGTCATACATGTGCATAGTTTTTAAATTAAATTTATAAGGCTGGCTATGAAAACAGCTGATAGGCATACACTTTGAACTCTTTTTGCTGATCCCCCCCCCCCAATATCTCTGAATAGCATATATATGTTTCTTCTTGATTTTTCTATTTTTAAGCATTCTCTTTGATTTTAACCGTAGAAGCTCAAGTCTTAGCTCTCTTTCACTTCCCTATCCCTCCTGTTTGATATGCACTTGATATCACCCTATCCCTCCACATGGCACATGCTTTTCCTTAGTAACTTGACTCTGGAATTTTGGTGGGGCCAGAGTTCAGGTTTCATATGTAACTATGTAAAATGTTATCAACCAGAAAAACCATGGAGTGTACTTAAATTACATTTCTGCCAGTCATCCCCCTCATTTTCTGGGTGGAAAAAAGGATAAGAGAAGATAAGTAACTTTGGCCAAAACCATTTCACCGCTAATGCCAGAACCAGGATCAAAAGCCAGTCTTCTATCTCCGGCAAAATGGTTTTCAATGACATCAAGCAGCTTCTCAAAAAAAAAAAAAAAATTACTTTTTTAATTTTAAAATCTTAGTGAATTTGAAGAAAAGCCAAACATTTGCATGATTATATCCAAATATTCTGTTCACTTAACTTTCATTTTACTCAAACTGATCCCTGGTGACAGCTCATATTTCTTATTAACTAGAACAGAAATCAGTGGAGATAAGGACCCATAGCCAGTTTGGCTCAGTGGATAGAGTGTCAGCCTGCGGACTGAAGGGTCCAGGTTTGATTCCAGTCAAGGGCATGTACCTTGGTTGCATGCTTAAGGCACATGCAGGAGGCAACCAATGTGTTTCGCTCACATCGGTTTTTCTCTCTTTCTCTTTCTCTTCCACTCTCTCTACACATGAATGGAAAAATATCCTTGATTGAGGATTAAAAAATAAAAGAATTTAGTCTGGTTTTCATTTTGAACATGAAAAATCTGAGGCCCAGAAAGGTTGAACAGCTTTCTCAGTGTCACACAGCGGGTCAGTGGCTACCCTGGGCTGAAACTCAGGTTTCAGCTTTCAGCCATGACTCTCCCTATACTGTATGTACCCTCATCCTCTCTGGTACTGTATTGTTTGTCTGTTTAATACAGATGTCCAACCTCATTATCTCTCTACATTAAACTTAATTCATCCTGAAAATGACATTAAGAGATGTTAATATATGTCAAAAGCGGAGTATGAAGTATATTTCTTAAAACCAGGATTCTGTTAGCTAACTCACATTACTGCACAACTAGAATACTACACGGCGTTAGGAAGTAGGGTCCAGTGACGTCAGTGGGATGAGATGTCAGTGAGATATATCAGTGAGATATCAGTGAGATATTCCTAAGTGACATAAAGAATTAAAATAACACAATGGAAGATAGAACAAGCACCGTGCCTCTCACTCTAGTCCCACCCAGGGCCCCAGAGTTATTTAGTGGCTCTGCACATTGTGTTACGTTCTCTCCCCGACCCCCCATGTGATCCCCTTCATTGCCTGGTGACCATGTCATGGCCTTTGCTCATAGCCAGACATTCACAACTACGTGTCCCAACTTCTGTGCTGCCTCCTGCCCTCGGCCTCCCAGCTGGAGCATCCTCAGGGACATGAGAGGGTGGGGCAGGGATAGGGGGAGCTAGGGAAGCAAACACTGAGGAAACTTGTTGGAATGGCTTCCAGGACTTTGTCCTTTAAGGAGTATGAACTTCAGGCTGTAAATGGGCAACAGGCGGATTCACACTGTTTACAGAAACTGGGGAACTAACACCAAGAAGAAAAGGACAAACTGGTTTATGTTTGATTATTTGAACCCCTAATTAATTACAGTCATTCTAGAAATTATTTCTAATTACTTTGTAGCTCAATGTCAGTGACACGTAACCTAAATTTGTATCATATCATGAATGAGAGCATTCATGGTCTTGTGCTCGAAGGCTCACTGTGCGAGGAAACCTTCCAGGCCGCTGCACCGGCTCACAGGGGCTGAGTGTAAGACACCACATGGAACATGGGCACAGAGCATAGATGAAGTAAATGCAACGTGTACACTTTATTATAGTACATTTATGTATGTGTGTATATGTATATGTGTGCATACACAACACCCATTCTTTTTTAAAGAAAAGATTTCCGTGGTAATTTTTGTTAGAAAGCTCTATCCTTTGGTATTTAGTGTTTTAAGTTTGAGCCTATAGTTTGAGCCTTCACAGCCTATAAATAAGAGAACATTTCCAGTGCAAGAGCTAATAGTATTTTTTCTCCTGCCCCATAGTCTCTGCTTTCCACTTGCCTCCTGAAGTCCCAGGAGAGCAGTTCCCCGGCTTCTGTATGTCCATGGTGTCACACCACCACTGGGCCTTTCTGCAGCTTTGAAATGGCCACTGCGCAGTGCCAGGCAGGCGCTCACTCACTCACTCACCAGACACTCACCGAGCTGCTGTGGTAGACGGAGGCTGTGCCAGAGCTGAAGATGACAGGAAGAAAGGACCCGGTCCTGCCTTCCGAGGTCCACAGCCTAAATTGGATTCCAGCTTACATGGCTGACACCTACTCCCACACCCCCCATAGCACTGACGCGCTGCAGTGCTATTCACCACTGAAATCTTTTCTTTAAAAAAGAAAGGGTGGTGTGATGCACACATATACATGACACACTTACATCAATGTACTATAATAAAGTGTACACATTGCATTTACTTCATCTTTGCACTGTGCCCATGTTCCATGTGGTGTCTTACACTCAGCCCCTGTGAGCACAAGACCATGAATGCTCTCAGCTGATGAACAACGTGCCAGGCTCTCTGAGTTCTGTGGCTGTGCAATGCACATAGCTTATTTCTCTACACTCCTCCTCACACCACTGTTGCATTCTGATTAGTGGCTTTGACCCATAGTGACTGTCAAGGAGAGTGTGAGAGTGCTGGCCTGTTAGAAGCAAAGGAAGACTTCATTGCTGGGTGTTAAAAAAAAAAAAAAAAAGTTTTATAAGAACGCCATGTTTTTTGAGGAAAACAGCATAAATGAACATCAATAGGCAATGGTTTTAAACAGGTATTACAACCTGAGATGCTGAAGCAACAATTGGATGAAGGATAGCTGGACTAGTGGTATAATGTAACTGTATTCATTTATTTTTTAAGCCTCACTGAAGATATGTTTTTATTGGTTTTATAGAGAGCAGAAAGGAGAGTGAGAGAGAGAAATATCATGAGAGAGAAACATCAATCGGTTGCCTCCCTTACGCACTGACCAGGGATCAAACCTGCAACCTGGCTATGTATACTGACTGGGAATCAATCCTGTGACCCTTTGGTGTATAGGATGACGCCCCAACCAACTGAGCCATACTGTCCAGGGAAGCACAGTGTGACTTTAGCAGAAACAAAGGAAATGGGAAGCCAGTTGCCAGAGGTTGATGCTGGAAACACCTCTCCACAGGGAGTGTCTGATAACAACCTGCCCAGCACTGGTTCAGTTAGTGTTCCTGTTTGCAGAAGAGTGCATTTGCATGGAGTTGTGGTCAGTGCTTCCAAGGATTTCTAGAAGTTGGGTCACATTAAAACCCCCTTTTGCTCTAGTGGTAGGATAGCTTTTTTACCCCTCTTCATTTCCTAACTACACTTAGTACCTCAGAGAATCCTGTTAACATGGAAAGCAAAAGAGCTTTAAAATTTGCCAAGTAGGTTTTGTATTTCGGAAAGAACACAGCCTTCAGTTTAAGGCTGAAATCATTTAGCTTCAATAATGATGCAAGCACATGGCAGTAGATGTTTCTTGCCAGGGCCACCTTGGAAATTACAAAATCAAAGCCTTTGCACACTGTTTGGTGCAGCTGAGATGGCCCGTACTGCTGGCCTCCTCCTTGGCTACGGAGAGCTGTTGGCCGGGCTTGCATTCATTCTGCTATTGCACGTTACCTTTGAAGGCACTTTAAAATAGAAAGGGGAAGATGTATTAAAACCTGACAGTTTGCCCCACCCCTGCTGACTCTGAATTTAATGATCAGTTGTTTTGTGAGAATGTTTGAAATATTGAATGAGCTGGGGTGAAGTGCCAGCAAACTTTTGCCATACCAGTTATTGTTGGGTTTTAGCATAACTCTTAAATATATATATTTTTTATTGATTTCAGAGAGGGAGAGGGAAAGAGAGAGAAATGTCAATGCTGAGAATCACTGATCTGGCAGCCTCCTGCACACCCCCAACCAGGGATTGAGCCTGCAACCTGGACATGTGCCCTGACTAGGAACTGAACCATGACCTCTTGGTTCATAGGTCAACACTCAACCACTGCTCCATGCTGGCTGTGCTTATCATGGCTTTTTGACACTCACCTACACACAAAGATAACATTTGGTTTCCCTTAAAGATTCTTTGTAAATATAGCATCTTAACCCATGAAACAAACAGCCTCTGAATTCTATCTATGTTCCATATTCTCAGATTTTTGAAGTCTTCTTCATTTTTGTTCTTATTTGAATAAATAAAGTACTCTTAAGTAAAGTAAGAAATTGCTTTGGATGGATTCTGCAACCTTATAATTTTATTTTGGACAGCCATTCAAACAGCTCTGTCTGGGCTAAAGAACAGGGACAGAAGCCAGGACCACAGACTCAGAGGCTGTGACAGGGGGTCTCCCAGCAAGGGGTCTGGCCAGAGACGGAGCTGAGGCCTTGGTAGGATTAGAGCCAAGCCGAGGGGAGGTGCAGGATCAGATTGAAGAGCAACCCAAAGCCCAAGGGGCTACGTGTTTCCTCCATCTGTTCGGTGGTTCTGTGCTGACCAGTGTCTCGCCTCCGCTGTGCTTTTGCAAATTATGGGCTGGAAGGCAGAGCTGGGAGAATCCCAGCAGACACCCAGCTGACAGCTTATTGTGGAGATGATTGTATGCAGAAGATCAAACTCTTAGTGTTCTGTCCCCTGCAGCTTCCCACACATGCCTTTGATATATATGTATTAAGCACCTATTAGGTGCAAGGATGTATGTATAACTACTGTGTCAAGTACTACTGTCAGTTAATAATAAAGTAAAATATTCATAAATTGATATTTTACCTTCCTCTTAGCCCAGGTCTGTGAAATCTAAGAAGTTTCGTTCATTTTAATCTGACTGGGTGTTATTGTTTGCATAGTACTGCATTTGATGAAAGGGTTGTTTCAGTGAGAAAGCTCTTTGTGGGAAACTATACTAGTAAGCGCAGATAGAGAAATAGCTTGGAATGCATATAGGGATGTGTTCCAGAGCATCAATCAGATAGAGGAAGGAGGATGCTTTGGGTTATGGTTTTAAATATTTTACAAAGCACATCACTTGGTAAAAATTATGCATGTGCATGTCTAGGAGTGTTCAAGCAGAAAGGAAGAGGGTAAGATGGAGTTGGGTTGAGTTTGGGGAGGTAGACAAGGGGGTCCAGCCCAAAGTCAGGACAGAGGGCTGCTGGTGGCCCGAGGAGCCCTTTTCTGCAGGGGACACACCCCCCGACCAGAGCACGAGCTCCTGTGGAACAGTCCAGGACAGTCCGTTCCGCTAATAAGCATTTATCTGTGATGTCAGAATAACCCTAATAAGCATTTATCTGTGCAGTAAAACCTCGATATCACGGATGAATTCAAGTAAGGGCTTATCTGTTAGAGCAAAAAGCCTGTTACATAATAAAGTAGGTTTTGCAAATGCACATGTTAAAAAATTGACAATTAGTTTACCTATTTTTACCTATATAGACACACTTGTATAATTAAAATTAAGTATGTATGAAAAGTTTTATTTCACAGAAAATTTTTATGTATATATTACTGCAATTTTAAATTTATACTGACTAGGTCTAGTTAGTGTGTGCATTCACCAGATGCACATGGCTGGGTGGCTTAGTGCACGTGGTAACATTGGCGAGCACACACTAAAGCTGCAGCAGAACAACAGAACCAGTTACCATGTGCCATGCAGTGTAATCACGTGCTAATCATTCACCGAATGTTATTTACAAGCGGTGACTCCTGGAAGTAAATGTGTAGTCTGCAGCTGCAGATATGTAATATTTATTTATGCCAGAAAAATTACTACAGTGTTTTTCCCAACACATGGCCTATTGGCTAAAATTTGTCAAAAATAACAGTGAATGAAAAAACAACAACAAAAAAACTCTTAATTTAATTATAAGCAAATCTTGTTTAAAAGCATTTTAAAAGTAACAGGGTGCTAATTTTCTCTTTTTAAAAAAATATCTTTTATTGATTTTTTACAGAAAGGAAGGGAGAGAGATAGAGAGCTAGAAACGTTGATGAGAGAGAAATATCGACGAGCTGCCTCTTGCACACCCCCTACTGGGGATGTGCCCGCAACCAATGTACGTGCCCCTGACCAGAATCAAACCTGGGACCCTTCAGTCCACAGACCGATGCTCTACCGCTGAGCCAAACCGGTTTCGGCTGAATGAGTGTATTCATTTGTCTGCTAATCAATCAAGAAAAATTTGGGCAACTGTAATCAGTAGGATTTCTGTCTGATATTACAGTGACAACTTTTGTTATCATAAAATTCAAAGCACATCTTGTTAGAATTCGGACACCCTGCAAAAGGTCAAGATAATAAGTCCTTCCCTACTGCTTCTCATTCATCCTTTAATACATGAGTCAGTTAGTTTTCATGCAATTGACTCCAAGCAGCAGAACACCCAACTAACTAGCTTAAAGTATAAGGACATTTGTTATTTGCTTATGTGGAAGATCAGAGTCAGTGACTCCGGCTGCTTCAGCCACTCAACAATGCCATCAGGCAGGCAGGCTCTTCTGCCACCGTCTTTCGTGCCACATGGTCGCCAGATGGAGGCTACAGCTTTCCCAGGAACCTCCTGACAGACTTTCTCTTACATCTGAGATCACATGCCTTACCCTGGGCCAATCACTGGCGAAGGGGAATAAGATTGCTGTGCTTAATTCCAGCCAATCGTGATTCAGCTGACTTCCGCTAGAAAGCAGAAAGAGGGTGGGTGTTGGGTAGGTAACTAAGAATGTCTGCTGAGCCCCACCTAGTCTCCGCTGGAAAATGGGAATCAGCTGTGCTGTCCCGTCATAGCTCCAGGCCTAACTTTATTCAGGATTGTATTCTGGCAATTTACATCATTTTACTGATGGTTCTTAAAAATTATGAGCTTGAGGAGGAACCTAAAATATATATGCCTTGCCCAGAATTACAGGGCTTTAGTGAGTCATGTCCCTTCCCTGCTCTAGCTTCGGGTTGCTGTACTCTGGAACATTTTTTATGAGTTAAAATTCACAAGGTCCATGTTTTTCCCATTTTATAATAATTCATATGAAAGGGTATAACAATTCTTAGGATTGCAGCATAGTTACCTAATTGTGTCAGGTATGAGAAACACATCCAAGGTCTCAGCACGTGCATCAGCCGCATCAGAAGATGTAAGGCTCACAATATTTTGTGGTCTGTGGAAAATTTTGGTCCATTTAAGTGAATAAATACAGAAGTGTCTATTTCGGTAATTGGAATGACTTTATTTGAGCTCTTTCTAGGTGAAACCAACCCTCAGAGGAAATGCATCCCAAGTCCTCCACACACACTTAAGAGCACTTGGAAATTTATCAGCTTTCTGACCCGGGTTCTATAGCACACGTCTGTCCCCAGGAAACATGCTTCCTCACACGCCAGGCCTGCCCTAGTGTCTGCTTCAGTTTCTGGGGACAGTCCTGGTCAGACTGTCTAAGACTTCCCGCCTCGTATCTTTCATGAATCATTGTCATTTCATTTAAGAGATGCCCTAAAATGGCTTTGAAAACCCTTCAGCAGATGTGCCCCTCCTACCCTCCTAGAGAAATAGATTCCTGTGAGAATCCCTGGATTTTATGGTATGTGTTTCTCTGGAATAAATCAGTTTGGGCTGATGATTGTTTTTGTTAAGAATTTGTCAATTTTGAAACATCTCTAGACTCCCATTTGGGGTTGGTGTGGGACTGCCTTGCTGGCAATGCCATTTCGCAGCAGATGGCCTGGCAAGAGACATAGGTGACGAAGAACACACCAGTTCCTTTCTGCCCAGGAATTTCATAGCCAATTTCCTGCCCATTGTAGGTGTCTTTGCAACTGCAAGAGCATGATTTTTGAGGAAAGTGAGGTGGGGCAATTTGAGAGGCTTTTTCTTTTGCCTTGTGCCAACATTTTTAGTAATGGTTCTTAAAAGACTATTTTCTTACAGCAGAATTACTGTATTGTGTAAAATCTCTAAAGGAGATAACTTTTTTTTTTATGAAAATAAAGATACAAGACACAGAAATTTGCTTTCTATATCTCTTGTGACATTTTTTCACTTGATTTTTAAACGATGTACCTGAACACACATACACCAAAATGAGGCATGGTATTCAGAACAGTTATTCCAATAATTCTATCACTGCTCAGACTGTTTTTGAACTTTATCTCTTAGAATTGGCCTGTAGGGCTCAATAGCCTGATCACCTGAACTGGACATGTATGTCTTCTTCTTTCCCAGGTTAAGAAAGTTACAGCCATTATTTCTTCAAATAGGTTCTTGATCACTTGCTCTTTCGCTTTTCTTTCTGGTACCCCTATGATGCAGATATTGTAATACTTGATATCCCAGAGGTCCTTTAGACTATGCTTTATTTTGAAAATTTTTCTTTTTTTCCTGCTGTGATTGTGTGTTGTTGTTTTTTACTATCTTGTCTTCCAAATTTCTGATTTGATCCTGTGCTTCATCTAACCTGATGTTTATTCCTTTTTGAATATTCTTAATTTCTGTGTGTTTTTTTTATGGCTCTTATGTCCTATTTTATGCTTGCTGTCTCTTTGTTTAAATTTTCACTAGTTCCGCCAAAACTGGTTTAGCTCAGTGGATAGAGTGTCGGCCGATGGACTGAGAGGTTCCAGGTTCAATTCCAGTCAAGGGTATGTACCTTGGTTGTGGGTACATCCCCAGTAAGAGGTGTGCAAGAGGCAGCTGATCAATGTCTCTCTCTCATCGATGTTTCTGACTCTATCCCTCTCCCTTCCTTTCTGTAAAAAAAATCAATAAAATATTTTTAAAAAATTTTCACTAGTTCCTTGAACATCTTTATAACCATTGTTTTAAACTCTATATCAGATAGATTGCTTCCCTCCATTTTACTTAGTTCTTTTTCTGGGGTTTTCTTGTGTTCTTTCACTTGGAGCATGTTTCTTTGTCTCCCCATGTTGGCTGCGTCTCTGTATTTGTTTCTGTGTATTAGGTAAATCTTCAGTCCTGCCGTCTTGGTATGGTGGCCGTATGTGATAAAAGTCTTATGGGGCTCAGTAGCACAATCTCCCTGATCACCAGAACTAAGTGCTTCAGGAATGTCCAGCATGTGGGTTATGTGAGCCCTCGTGTTGTACTTGAGTCTTAATTGCTGTTAATTCATTTGGGGTGGGGTTGCCTCTCTAGCTGGCTATTAGGATCACCCCCCACCTCAGTGTGTGAGCTGCTGTGAGGCAGCTGACCCCACAAAGAGGAACTTGCTTCAACAGGGCCTTGTGCCTGCTGAGATCTTTCTTTGGATGTGGTGCTTGTGGAGCTACTCAGATACTCAATAAAATACTATTATACTATATATAAAATGTGATTGGTTAGTGCTGGTTTAGAATTCTTATAGTCAGTGTACATGTTTTAATTTACTACTGATCTCTTACATTACCTCTGGACAAGCTGGAAAGTGGTGGCAAGTTTTGGGGAAAGTATTTTAAATGTTTATTTGTTCTCTAAATGTTACTAACTACCCTGCATAGTTCAATTTTTTTTTTAATTATGTTCACCCATTTTTAGAGCATGATTATGTGTGTGGAATTCATATCAATTGTCATGTCCTTACTGGTAAATTTTCTTAAAGTATGCTGAGGTTACTGCAAAAATTCTGTTAATGCTGCCAAAGCTTTTGGCAGAAAGGTCCAGTTAATTGAAATCTCTTTACAATGTCATAACATTTGAAATGAACTCATCTGGATATAAGACAATGGAAGTTACATTGAATTCATCCTTTATAGCCATTTTATTTGCGAAGACCTTAAATTACCTACATGCCTTCATTAATCTTAATATCCAGAATGAAAGTCCATGTCCTAACAATGACTGGGTCAGCCTGTAAAGACTGCTCTGGCATCATACTTCAGGTCCATTTGCAACCTCTCCTGCCGCACTGTAAGCAGTTTGAGGGCAGACCAATCCTCCCTGGCTTTTATAGACACCATGGTCCTTTGCATGATGTCCTGCCAGTACATTTTTCTGTGAGTCTTATTTGAACAAATAAATGAACATCTGATCAGGTCTGCCCTGAAAATCATTGCATTTGGGAACAGGTACATGAAATGTAACTGCTTCAACTTCATTTTATTGTGGAGTAATATCTACTAAACTGCCCACCGGGATTGGAATTCCTGTGTAGTTATCAGTCCTTTCGGTAAATCTGTGCTGAATGAAAGTAGGGACTAAGGAGCCACAGGCTCTCACAGCGGAAGGCTTAGTGCTACATACTCTGTTTGAATGTTAGGAATAGTAAATCCAATTTTAAAATTGAGATGAATTAGGAAAAGTACAAAATGCCATAATAAAATTAGAGTGGGTCCAGAAAATAAATAAGCTATTGTTAGTGTCTGTGTATACAGCATATGTCACTGAAGCACAATAGATGACATTTCTTGGGTATTTTCTATTTATTTTATAGAAAACGACATTTTCCTGAGAATGAGATTTCTTTGAAAATTAAATAGGTTAATGTATATCTGTTGTGACTCAGCAGAAAAAGGTAGGCAGTGGTCCTTCTAAACCTCTGGGAGAGAGGCAGTCTGATGAGACCCATTTTCCCTGCTTCTGGTAGATCTTGTTCCTTATGTAAATGCTTTTCTTAAAAAAAAAAAAAAATTCAACTCGTCTCCTTCCCAACATAATGGAAGTTAAATCTGATGAGATTTTTGCCAGATCCTAACAATATCTTTTGTGCCCTATGGCCTTAGGTCAGTGGTTGGCAAATTCATTAGTCAGCAGAGCCAAATATCAACAGTACAACGATTGAAATTTCTTTTGAGAGTCAAATTTTTTTTTATATATGTATTTTTTTAAAATATATTTTATTGATTTTGTACAGAGAGGAAGGGAGAGAGATAGAGAGTTAGAAACATCGATGAGAGAGAGTCATCGATCAGCCGCCTCTTGCACACCCTCTACTGGGGATGCGCCCTCAACCAAGGTACATGCCCTTGACCGGAATCAAACCCGGGACCCTTTAGTCCCCAAGCCGACGCTCTATCCATTGAGCCAAACCGGTTTCGGCGAGAGTCAAATTTTTTAAACTTAAACTTCTAATGCCACTTCTTCAAAATAGACTCGCCCAGGCCGTGGTATTTTATGGAAGAGCCACACTCAAGGAGCCAAAGAACCACATGTGGCTCGTGAGCCGCAGTGCCAACCACTGTCTTAGGTTATGTGATACCTTAAGGTCTTGGGGGGAAACAAATTCTTCTATCTGCCTGCAGTTTTGGTGTTAGTCTGGTATAGAAATAAGATCTCAATTCTTCATTTTTAGATAACCATCAACAGAGACAGTGGTGAAGACGTGAGTTCTCCCAAACACGGGAAGGAGGACCCTGACAACATGCCCCACGTGGGCGGCAATACTTGGGCTGGCGGAACAGGTTGGTAGCACTGGCATTCCCTTGGGTCCGGTTTCCTGAGACTGCGCAAGCCCACGTAGACAGTGCAGCACCCCTATGGAGGCTTGGGGACCAGCGCCTCTCCTGCCTCCCATTCGTCAATGGGATTGTGTCCTTGCCCTGTGTCCCGACACGGCATCAAAACATGGAAAAACCCTGCCATTTGGAGTCCCAGACTCTGCCACCCTATGACCTGAGACCATTTGGACTCGGAGCTGCTTCGTCAGTGAAAGGGGGGAAATATTAACTGCCTCACAAGGTTGTGGTGAGAATTAAATGAGATTATGATTGTAAAGCACTGAGCTCAGGGCCTGGCATGAAGAATGTACTCATTAAAAGTATTAATCTCTTCTTTTAAATTCCCTGCCCTTGGGATCATGCCAGAAATCTATAGTAAATCCTGTCTTGACTAACTGACTTGGAAAAGAAATGGTGCTTCTCTTCCACGTCTCAGAAGTGAGTACGAGGATGCAGGGTTTTGAGATAAGAGAGTTGGTTGCAGTTTGAACCGATGGCCGGGGTCCATTCCTTCCTCTTGGCTGCCTGAGGAGAGCATTGTTCCCATGGCTGCTGTCTTCCTCTTTCTCCCCAGACAGCTGGAGCAGACACATCTGCTGGGCCCCGGGAATCCAGCCAGACTATGTGCGCACTGTCTGATCTTATCTCGGCCTGAGCAGTGCTGGCAAGGGCTGCGAACTTGGCCTTTCCTTAGGATGGTCTGTGCCTCTTGGCCTTGACAGCCTCAGGAGGAAATGCTTTCTGTGCTGGGACAATGTGCTATCAAGTAGGCCTTGCTGCCTGCTCTGTTTATTCATCAAGCATCAGCTCTAAAGAAAGGATATTTTTAGAATTGCCCTCTGATCTGGAAATTAGTTCAGGTTCAAACCTGCCATATTGAATCCATATGGAATGCACTGTGGAACGAGCTAGCCAGATGTAGATTTCCCAGCAGCTGGAAGCAGAGGCGCTTGTTATTCAACTTGAATCTACTACCTCACATATTTGTCTGGTCTGGAGAGCCTGCTTTTGCTTCTCACAGTCTTTCTTTTTCAATTTTCAAGGCTCCTTTGCTCCAGATTCTTTTTCTCTCTTTTTCCTCGGAGTTCTCAAATATTGAACTTCCCTCTGACCCAGCAAGGCATTTGATTCCTTTTTTGTCATCTAAGCCCCTCCCTGGCTCATTCTTTACTTCTCTCTGAACTGACTTAGGATATTCACTGTTAGCTTCAAAATGATGTGAAGTCTAGAACCTCCCAAAAGCTTTTCTTATTTAATTAGTACAAATCAAAGGTTCCTAGAAGTGGGATTATGAAGAACTCTCTCCTTGTGCCCTCTCTACCAGTATGACTTTCCCAAAGGACCATGTGTCTCATGCTGGCCATCACTCACCCCTTCTCCAGACAGTTGTGGGTTCTTTTCTCAAAAAATGATGTTATCTCAGTGCCTAGGAAGTTTTCAACTCTGATTCATGACCCACCCATTCCTAAGGAGCACCTCCTGTGCAAAAGGAATCGGGTCACATAAACGCTTTTCCTCCTCTGTAGCTCATTGTCATTGTCCAGGACCTGGTCCCCTCCGCCTATAGCTCTCCATACTTGAAAGCCAGGAATTACACACACCTAAAAAGGAATTTTCCACCACCAATATCTAAAGAAGGATGAAATAAGATGTGCTCGACCCAGAGGGTAAAATTGCTATAATTAATGGGCTGTTCTCATGGTATTTCCCAGAAGGAAATGGCCTACCTGGACTTTGATAAGAAAAGCAGTACATGTTGAATTCTTGCTTTTGACTTATTACACCAACCAAGGATCCAATGGAGAAAATAAAAATGTGACATAATTTCACCAAAGCCTAAAGGCTTTCAAATTTTCCATTTATGAACTTAGAATTGACCTCATTTGTGTGACTGGAAGTTACCTAAATGGTAATAGTGAGACCAGTTGTTTATTATATAGTCTTACTTTGTGCCAAATACAGTTCTAAGCATTTTAGCCTGCTGGCAGTCCCATGAAGTGAAGGATATTAGCAACTCCATTTTACAGATGAAGACTCTGAGACACAGAGAAGGAAGGACTGTCCCTCAAGGACACCTCACCAGTGCATTGGAGCTAGGATTCAAACTCAGGCAGTCTGCCGAGACTGGTTTGGCTCAATGGATAGAGCGTCGGCTTGGGGACTGAAGGGTCCCGGGTTCAATTCCGGTCAAGGGCATGTACCTTGGTTGCGGGCATATCCCCAGTAGGGGGTATGCAAGAGGCAGCTGATCGATGACTCTCTCTCTCATCGATGTTTCTAACTCTCTATCTCTCTCCCTTCTTCTCTGTACAAAATCAATAAAATATATTTAAAAAAAAAAAAACTCAGGCAGTCTGTCTTAACTGTACAGTACAATATTATGTAATACTAAGTTCTCACCACTTCTTATATTATCTACCTAGTCTTTTAGGCATTTAATTTATATTTATGTTGTAAACAGTATGGGCAGCATTACCTAATACACATTTACAAGCTTGTAAGCTGGGTTTGTATTGTAAACTGTTCTAAAGCTGGTAGTGTTTATCTGTTGTGTAGTACTCTAGGCTAGAACTCAAAGTTGGTAAATGATTAGTTTCTAATCTTGGCTAAGCCACTTAACCTCTCTGTGCATCATTTTTATCACTTGCTAAACATATGAAATGGTATCTATACCCTAGTTGTCTTTTTCTTATTTTAAGGAAAACTAACATGAGGGAAAGAAAGTTAAGTTGTTCATTTAATTAATATATACTAAGAATTTTTTTATATTCAAATCACTCTTGTATGTGCAGATTTACAAAGATATATAAACTATGACAATCCATCGTATAGTTGGTGAAAAAGGGTTAACAGATAGTGAGTACACAGGAGCATTGGTCCTTATGAGGCAGTCACAGATGGCATGTCCTGGAATTTGAACTGGGCCTTGAAATGCGGGTGAGATCTGCCTGGCTGGAGAAACAGAGAAGCATCCGAAACAGGGGTGGGGGCACCCTTTCTTTCCAAAAGAAGGTCATTTGAGTATTGAATTATGAAATGAGTGCAGTTAATATGCTTCAAGGGACTGCCTTGAATCATGACCTGACTTGTTTGGTGTCCTGGATCAGAGAAACAACCTGAGCTTCCCGGGCTTCCTTCCAGGGGGAAGAGACACTGCAGGTCTGGGAGGCAAGGGAGGTCCTTACCGGCTGGATGCAGGCCACACGGTGTACCAGGTCTCTGAGGCTGAGAAGGACGCTGTTCCCGAGGAGGTGAAGAGAGCTGCGAGAGAGATGGGCCAGAAAGCGTTTCGGCAGAGGTGAGTGGTCCCGTTCCTCCAGGGCAGCGCTGGCCGCTTTGGTGAAATGTCATACTGGACCCTGAACCGACCCAGATGTGTGTGGATCTCCACCTCATATGGCGACTTGAGCCACAAACAAATCCACAGCCTTCCCCTCCCTAATGGACACAGCCACGTGAGCATAACTTCCCGTTCTTTCTACTCGGGCTCTTAAATGTATTGACTACCTATGACTGTGTAGAAGATGGAACGGAGCACATTAGGAAGTAAAACAAAAGATATTTTTCTTAAGAGAAATTAAAAGTTCAAATGACTCCATCCACATCTGTTCTAGGCCACACAGGGTATTCAAAGGATTCTATGCAGTGGTCCCTTCTGCTCTCAGGAATCTTGGAGATGTGCCAGTATGTGGAGCAGGACAATCACACACACCCTCACACTCACTCAGACTCACTCCTGTGAGTGTGTAGCCACAAGGTAGGAGACTCTGCCCTCAGTGGGCTGTTGGGAGCTCAGCCAGGATTGGGACAACATGCAGAGGCACCCATGGGGAGAGCATGGTGTCCGCTCCGGGTTAAAGGACCAGCTGGGGGTCGGGGAGTGAAGTTGAACGGGAGGCCCTGTTGGTGGAGGCCTTGAAATCAGGGCTGAAGAACCTATGGCTTTCAGATGATCTGGAACCATCTGGGCCATTTGATCAGAACCATCTAAAACAATGAGAAGCCTCGTGATGCTCTTCAGCTAAAAGAGGAGCATCAGTGTCTTCCTCAGGACTGAGGGAGAGGATCCGTGGTGGCTTGGAAGGCAGATTCAGGTTGTTGCACTCAGTGAAAGGGGCTGAGGGCAGTTCAGGAAAAAAAGAGCATGCTCAAATGTATGTCCTCTATAAAGTTCCTAGAGTAGAACATCTGTTATTGTATCACATGCTGTGCTTACACATCCTGCAAGTAAACAGAGCAAACAATGGGAATAAACACGCAGGTTCCTCCCTCATGTTCCACACCCTCAGGAAAGCCTGCAAGCCTTAGGAGCCTGTGTACTGGTGGTTAAGGCAAAAGTGTTGGCTTTCCTGGTGACCTTGAACAGTAATCTCTCCTCTTCTGGAGATAGGTGGCTTCCCAGGGAGGTTCTGAGGACAGATAACTCTCTTAGGAATGCAAGCAGTTTAAGCTTCTCAAAACAAACAAAAAGTGGGAGGAATACTGTAAGGAAAGGTCTTGTTAGAATTAAGATATTATTCTACATTTCATATAAATGATATTCATTTAGGAAGGAACCAAACAATTAGATATGCAACATTCTCCCACCCCCTCCCCAAATGAGTTTCTATTGTTGCCAAGCTCAGTACCTCACAAGTACATATTAAGTCTCAGTCCTATACAATAAAGAGGTAATATGCAAATTGACCATCATTATAACACACAAGATGGCTGCCCCCCATGTGGTCAACTATGGGCACCACAAGACGGCCAGCAGTGGAGGGAAGTTGGGAGAGACTAGGCCTGCAGGGGAGAGCAGTTGGGAAGGACAAGGCCTGCAGGGGAGAGCAATTAGGGGTGACCAGGCTGGCAGGAGAAGGCAGTTGGGGGGGAGGGGACCAGGCCAGCAGGGGAGGGCAGTTAGGGGCAACACGCCTGCAGGGGAGGACAGTTATGGTGACCAGGCTGGCAGGGGAGGGCACTTAGGGGTGATCAGGCCAACAGGGGAGGGCAGTTAGGGCAATAGGCCTGCAGTTGGGGGGGACCAGGACCACAGGGGAGGGCAGTTACAGGTGACCAGGCCACCAGGGGAAGGCAGCTACGGGAACAGTAGGGAAAAACAGTTAAGGGCAATCTGGCTGGCAGGGGAGGGCAGTTAGGGGCGACCAGGCTGGCAAGGGAGGGAAGTTAGGGGTGACTGGGCCAGCAGGGGAGGGCAGTTGCGGGCAACCAGGCCAGCAGGGAAGGGCAGTTACAGGTAACCAGACCAGCAGGAGAGGGCAGTTTTGAGAGGCCAGACCAGCAGGAGAGAGCAGTTAAAGGCAATTGGGCTGGCAGGGAGGGCAGTTAGGGGCAACCAGATTGGCAAGGGAGGGAAGTTACAGGTGACCGGGCCATCAGAGGAGCAGTTAGGTGTTGATCAGGCTGGCAGGGGAGTGGTTAGGGGGTGATCAGACTGGCAGGCAGAAGCAGTTTGGGGCAGTCAGGCAGGCAGGCTGGCGAGCAGTTGGGAGCCAGCAGTCCTGGATTGTGAGAGGGATGTCAGACATCCCTCAAGGGGCCCCAAATTGGAGAGGGTGCAGGCTAGGCTGAAGGACACCCTCCCGCCCCTTGTGCACTAATTTCATGTACCAGGCCTTTAGTTTTTGAATAAGTGCACAGATGGATAGATGCTCTGGCACATGAGTAGTTCATGGAGAGGCAGGAAGGCCTTTAAGTAGTGCTTGGGCACAAGTATTCAGCCTCTGTTCCGAATCCTATGATAGGGTTAAGGAACATGATTCTATGAGGGCCATTGCCCCACAGGTGAAAGAGATCAAGAAGCATCGGTGATGACAGCACAACTAAATTTAGAGGATGTAAGAGACAAAGTGGGAAAGGAGTGAGAAAACCATCCACCTTTATGCAGTGCTGTGGAGAAGTCTCTAAGCCTAGCCGAAAGAGAATGGCATGAAGTGGTTGAGAGACAGGAGGTGGGAAAGGGTATGAGATAGAGAGGAAGAAGTAGAAACACATAGAGACCATGAGAAAGGGCATAGCAAAATACAGAGGGGGGGAAATGTTGCTTTCTACTTTTACATAGTAAATTCTCCCATTTGATGAGTATTCAAGTTAGTACTGCTAAAGATTTTTCTTGAACTTTTTACTATGGAACTTTTCAAACATAAATGAAAGTAGAGTGAAATATACGGAGTGAGGCAAAAGTAGGTTCATGTATAATGAACCCCATGGACTAACTTCAAGAAGAAAAATCTGGCTTTACTTTCAGTGCTCACCCCTGGATTATTTGGAAGCCAATCTAAGGTATTTATCTTTTCATCATAAATACTTAAGAGTGTATCTCTGAAAGTTAAGGATTCTAACACACACACACACACACACACCACAATATTATTATGTCTATAAAAAAATAATTCTTCACTGTCATTAAATAGTCAATTTTAAAGTTATTTTGCAGCTGTAGGCATATGCAGAATGAGGTCAGGTCCTCATTTGTGCTTTTGTCCCTTTTCTCCACAGTTCTTATCATTCTTTCCCAATATATCATCAGTTGTATGAATAGTTGCCTCTCTACTAACTAAGTGCCTTGAAGGCAGGGTGCTTTGCTCTATAATATCCTTAGAGCTACACCCAGAACCTGATGCACAGCAAACACTCATATTTGTAGAATGCATAATGTGCACCTGCATAGAGGTAATGGTATCCCCTTTAATACTCAACTCAGACTCTGGCTAAAATCAGACAGACAGAGCTATCCATCAGGCTCACCATATTGCCTAATAAACTGATGGGTTCCTGACATATATACACAGCATTGAGTTAGCACTCATTTGCATCTGGATTTCATCTAGATACCTGTTTCTATATATCAAAATTTATTAACTCAGGAACAGATAACAAAAGTCAAGAAGCATAAAACATGCATGAAGCACACAGAAATATTAATCAACAAAACATGGATGAAATAGATAGTAAGGTACTTTTACATGCTTAGAAAAATGGTTAAGGTGGAAATTGTACCAACTACCATTTGCAAAACTAATCAGGCTTACACAGGGAGGTTAGCTTATGGATCTCGGCTTATGTTTGCTTTTCTCATAATTGATCCAAAATTATAGTATTTAAATCTGACCTACATGAAAAAGTAAAATGAAAACTTAAATTCCCAGACTCTTACATAACAATAAGTATACCCTATAAGAATATGCTGTGCCAACAGAGTGCAGTTAGTCCACACGGATTACTAGGATGGGAAGCAGCTGTGCCCTGCAGTTTTGGTCAGGGGTAAAGAGGCAGAAAGATTATTTTCAGTTAGTTTTGTGGGCTTGAGAATATTAGCTCTGGACAGATTGTCTGATCCAGAGCGTAAAATTAACTATTTCCTTTCCCCATCCCTTGCTTCAGTCTTCATCTTTCAGAATTTATCACTTTTGAACACCTTGTAGGTGATCTTTCTGAAAGCTCACAAAGTCTGGAGTATGATTTCCAGATTTCTTCACAATTAAAACAGCATGAGGTGTGTTTTGGGTGCAAAGTAGCTGTGCCAGAGGTAGCACTATAACGAGCTAATTCCAATCTCTCTACTAAGACCAACTTCCTGGCTCCTTCCTTGGTGTGTGTGTGTGTGTGTGTGTGTGTGTGTGTGTGTGAATGTGTGCGTGAATGTGTGCATGAAGTGAGTATTGTGTAAAATGAGTGTGTGTGTGTGAGTGTCTGTAAGTGTGAGTTTGTGTGTATGTGTATATTTTCTCCCTGCTAAACATAAGCTATGGCTACAATTTTTTTTCTAATCTTTCTTCTTTGAAAAAGCATATTGACCTCCTAAGTATGAAGAGGTAGATAGCATATCCTGTAATATTCATTTTGCCCAGCTTTTCTCCACCTTGATACTTGAAACATAACATCTAATGAAAATGTATAGAGAGGTTTAAGAGATTGCCAAAGCTAAACATGAGAAGTGTTAGGAAGTCAAGTCCTATACACATATTTGTTTTTGTTCTTCAGAAAAGAGAGTAAATTTAAAAGGGCACCTTGGCATGTCACCTCAGGAAACAAGAATTCAGATATTATTTAACTTTCATGTATTTCTCTTTTGATAATGTTTTTCAAATTGTTATGTAACAGCATTTATTGAGTGCCATGGTGTGCCACGTATTGTGTTTGGTACTGCAGATTCAGAGAAAAAATAGGACATATTTCTCCTCCCACAGGAATAGAAGAGAATATCAGTGTATCATAAATAGTAAACATATTTTTTATTAAATTTTTGGTTCCGTTAAAACACACACATATATGCATTTGTGTATCCTGTATTTAAGTGTATTAAAGCTTCTTATTGTAGAAAATAAAGTTTAAAAACATCATGACAGATGAAAACAAACATAGCTATTAAAGGCAATAAAGTGTATAGATTCTATAAAAGATATTTGTGGAAGACAGTGAAGGGAAGGGGTGTGATCAGGTTACTGGAGAGGTCAAGCAAGATTCCTTAGGGGGTGGCCTTCCAGCTGGGTCTTGAAACCTGAGTTGGCAATAACTAACCAGCTGGGTGTTAGGGCAGGGATTGCAAATCTTCCCTGTGGCAGTCTAGGCCTAACTTTATGTGATTCTTGTAAGCACTCAGTCCTGTGATAAATGGATTCTCCCAGTGCTTGGCCTGCCAGGAAGGAACAGAGACCATCCATTCTCACTGCAGCCCAAGGTGAGAAAAATATACTTTAGGTAACAGCTTCAGCTACACACCTGGAACCCATACCTCCAACTTTGCACACATGTGCACACACTAATGCAACCACATGCAGCAGTTTAAAAGACCATGCTGTGTCCTAGTGTCCGCACCGTTACATTTATAGAAACTTCCAGGAGTGTGTAATCAATTTAGTGTATTATGAATATGATGCTATAAAACCCAAGAAAAGCTCTCTCAGTGAATGAACTTTTGTGTGTGTTTAATTTAAGATGCTGCATTTTTAATAATTCGGAGTCTTATTTTTATTTTGGTCATTTCAGTTTATTTTGAATACCTATTATATGATAGGTAACATGCTAGCCACTGTATATAGAAAGATGAGAAAGACCCAGCCATTACCTAAAGAAGCATAGAGGCTGGTGGGGAGACAGAACAGGTAGTAAGTGCTCTGAGAGTGATGGCGTGAAGTAACAAGGGAAGACAGACCGAGGAATTGGAATAGGCTTCCCAGAGGAGCTGATCATCGATTTGAGTCTTGACGAGTATGTGGGAGTTAGTAGGCAGAGAGGCAGGGGCAGGTTCTCAGGTGACAGTGACCTGTGTGGGAGCTCCGGGCACAGGCATGTGATGTTCGAGGAACCCCTTGTGCATCGCAGGCCACAGCAAAGGCAAATGATGAACAATAGTAAAAAAGGAACACTGTACTGGGAGGGAGGAATTTCAAAGCCACAATATTAAAATATGATTATCCTATTACAAGTACATCAGCAATTTCAGAAAACTCTTGTATTTTCTATAGCAGCACGTTAATTGCATTTTTTTGGGCCTGACCTATTAACTTAGTCAACCAAGTATACATCCTTGGTCTTATAAAGCAACTAGGAGCCTCCACATGAACTGACTAGCTGCCAGCATCGGGCATGTCTTTGGGATATAGCAACGGTGTGAGAGCCAATTGTGCACATTTCTTTCTAACTCAGTGTTGGTGAACTCATTATTGGCAGCTTGAAATCCATCATGGTATTTACACCACATAAATGAGCAAATACTACAAAGCATGACCTTTTGTTGTCCTGGAGGGCAACGTGTTAACAATTTGCCAGCATGCCACCGGACAGTCTCTTCCTTTTCTACTCCTCGCTGAGATGTCACCTTCTGCTTTGCTCCTCAAAGGCAGCCTGGAGAAGCCATGACAAGCCTCTCCACTCTGTTCTGTGTCCTTTTCATGAAGTGTTTGAAGTTGGTTACTTTCCGTTAAACCTTTCTGAAGTTTGCCGCAGCTCTAGCAGTATGGAATTAAGAGACTGATGCATCAGCTGCTGCCTTTTATGCCCCTTTTATTTCAGGCTGAAGGAGATCCAAATGAGTGAATATGATGCCACAACTTACGAAAGGTTTTCAGGCGCTGTCCGAAGGCAGGTGCACTCCCTCCGGATCATCCTGGATAATTTACAGGTAATCTTCCATTTATGGGCCAAGAAAACAATCTGGGCCTAAAGTTGAACTGATCCCAGAACTATAGGAGAAAATTATCCAAACTCTAATCAACCAATCAGGAAAAAATTAATGCCAAAATGTTTGCATAAAGCTGTAGCTCATTCCATGGCTTCTTAGTTGAGTTCTCCAAGGAAAAAGACTTAATCTCACTTTCCCCTTATTCAGGAAGCAGTAATTTGACCAGCAACTCCAGAAGACATCATACATCCTCATTCCCCACATAGAAGATCTGTGTGCACCTCCTTTTTGCTAGGAATTCACAAATAGAATTCTCTTTCTAGAAATCACTACACTGTCATTGACGGGAGAGACAGAGAAGCATTTTGGATCATCCACGCTGTACTTCTCTATGCCTCCTGGCTTTTCCTTTCCCCACCCTCTTCGCCCTCCCCTTGCTCCCATATTGCCTGCCTTTTTTGCAGTTTACAAATTGGTTGCCCCAGAACTATTGCTATTTCCCCCTAAATATTGCTATTTCAACATTTCTATTTCCCCTAAAAAATATCAATTAAGATGCTTCAGTATTTCCTAAGCAAGATATTTGGACATTTCAGGGAAAAGGGGATGAGGCTGGGAGCCAGGCATGACATGCTTCTTCACTCTCTACTCTGGAATCTTCTTTGTCCTTTCCATGAAATGGTTGAAGTTGCTTACCTTCAGTTATACTTGTTTCCTCTTTGGTTCTTGTTTGTAGTTGTTCTTTGTGGGGAGGGAGATGTTTTTTTTTTTTTTGTGTGTGTGTGTGTGTGTGTGTGTGTGTGTGGTTTTTTTTTTATTTGCTAAGTATTGGGATTTAGAAGTTCTCTGATGCAGTTTTAATCCACTGTCTTAACTCAAAATTTTGGGAAAGCCTCAGTTTTAAAAAAATGTACACTGCATCAGGAGATTAGGAAAAATTCTATCATTTCCAAGAGGAAAGGAAGAGGAAAACGTTTCATAATTAACTAAACTCCTAATTTCAAACTCCAGGGACTGTAAGAATTAACACATTTGCTCATTTAAAAAAAAAATCCATATGCATATAGTTACTTAGGATAAAATAGCATAAGGTTTTGTATAAACTGTGTGAGAACATGAACTATGTATACAATCGAATGGTTGGATTTTCTTCTGAAGTCACTTACATGACAAGTGCTTATTGCTCTGGGCTTGAGGGCAACTGCTAGGTGGCTCTGAGCAGCAGGGCAAGACAATAGATGAATAAGAGCCAAAATGATGAGGATAATGGGACACGGTGCTAAAACTAAAGAATGAATGTGGCTCATTCATTTATTTCTTACGTTCTTCATGCACAACAGGCATTAGGGTTAGAAAAATAAAATGTAGACCTTGCCTTCAAAGAAGGAACTTAAAGAAGACAAACAAGCTAACATCTTCCTAAATTCTGTAGAGAAGTATGTGCACAATGCTGTGGGATGAATGAGGAAAGCCTTCGCGGAGAATGTCATGCTTCGGTTCACTCTTGAAAGATGCTAAGGAATTTCCCAAGTGCTTAAGAGTCGGAACATTCCAGACAAGGCACAGTGTGTGCTAGTGCAGGTTGATCAGGGTGACTAAGGAGATGTGTGTTGGGTGGATGCAATGGCAGCGGAGAAGGCTGGTGAAGCTGTGGAGACCCGATCGTGAATAGCCCTGAATGCTGTGAGAACAGGCAAGTTACATTGGGTTTTACTGTGTGAACAAATGAGCCATTAGAGGATTCACAGTATTTGAAAAGGATGCAAGAATACATTTTTATTTATTATTTATTTAAATATTTTTAAATATTTTTTTATTGATTTTAGAGAGGAAGGGAGAGGGATAGAGAGATAGAAACATCAGTGATGAGAATCATTGATCAGCTGCCTCCTGCACACCCCCTTCTGGGGATCAAGCTTGCAACCCAGGCATGTGCCCTTGGCCTGAATCAAACCTGGGACCCTTCAATCTGCAGGCCGATCCTCTATCCACTGAGCCAAACCGATTAGGGCAAGAATACATTTTTGATTGAGGTCATCAGAATCATCTGGTGCTAGTAAATGTCTACATTGGCATTTATTGGGCACCATGCTACAGTTACTTTTACAAATATCATTCCCAGATCAACCCTTTTAAATAGGTGATTACATTTACAAGATCAGCCACAGGAAGAGAAGTCAGACCTAATACCGACTTCTTATAGCAGAAGGAGAGTTAGTAGTCCAGAAGGACTTCTGGTAAACATACATGGATGAGACCGTTTGAGAAAACAGTGTCTAGTTCTGCTTTCAAACAGAGAGATGAAAGAAAACTGGAATGGACTTAAGGAAAAGCAACCAATAAGATTAAATAGATAGCAAACAAGAAACTGGCACTGATAAAAATATGTAAAGGGATTGGGATTAATAGCTTACTGAATATTCTTAAATAGAGTTAAGTATTTCAGGAAGGTTTTTATTCCCCTCTTTCCTAGAAACCTGAGAAAGAAAACATAGGCTTCAATAATAGCAAGAAAGAGTTTAATATATAAGAAAAAGAATAAAAGTGATTTAATTCTTGAAAGAGTACCTAAGATGAATGTAGAACTTCTGTTTCTAGAAATCTTGACAAATCAGTGAGCATTTTAATAATACTAAGCATTTATTGAGCAATTGCCATGTGCCAGTTTTCACATATTAGCATCATCATAAACCTCTCTTCCATCATCATCATCACCATCATCATCATCATCATCATCATCACTTTGTTGCTAATAGTGCCAGTTTTGGAGCCTGATAGCCTGGGTTCTGTAAAATGGGAATGACGAAGAATGGATCAGTTAGGAAGATGTACCCAGAAGATGCGTGTAAACCATTTCAAATGTGCCTCGCTTATAGCATTCTGTACAGAATTAGCTTCGTCATAACGCTCATCATACTCCCTTAGTATTTATTGGCATGGACTGCCAGGCAGGCACCCAGTCAGGTACTTTTCATTCATTGTGCTAGTTAATCCTTACAATAACCGGTAATGGTCATTTTCTACATTTGATAGATAAGGAAACTGAAACATATGGTCATCTCAATTCTCACAGTCTTATGAAATATAATACTTTATTCCCACATAATGAGAGAGTTAAGGATTAGAAAGACATGGCTAGTGAAGCAAGTGACTGAGCCCAAAGCTCAGATCCCTTTTCTCTGCTGGGTCTCTATTATCTTCCAACTCTACCATTCTGTAAAATGTGTAATTCTTGCACACACTCATAAGACAGTTTGCATCGTTATCCAGATGCCAACACAGCCACTTCAAGTGCTTTTATTTTTAATCCACAGAGGTGTTATTCTCAGGTAGGCCATCCAGGACTCAATTTAGAAAGATAGTATTTGTTAAAGACACAGTACTGGCCAGAACAGACAGGGCCTCATCTGGAATATGAATCTTTAGGTTGTAACTAAAATGAGCAGGTTTTTGACTTGGTCCCATTTTTGCCATCTTCTGCCAGTCTGTGTGTCTCTGATTGACAAATCACTTCCAGCTGTCTGGGGTTGCTGTAATCCCGGTAACCGTGGGTGTTCCCTTGGTGACCAGTACAAAGTCTGGCCAGGCACTAGTAAGTCATCACTGGAGATGACTTTCCAAAGCATAGCTTCAGGCCCACGCAGTGACTGGGGGCTGGGCTGAGGTTTGTGGAACAGGAAATGTTGTTCCACCCAGTGACCATCTGCTTCAACACGTGCCTCTGGTGTAGTACGCCATTCTCAATTAAGAAAGCTTTTACCAGTGGCCTTCCTTTGCTTCTTGACTGGACTCTCTATGGAATATCAGAGGCTTGGTTATTGGACTTTTTATGAATCAGCAGCAAGAATTTTCTCATTAGAATAGTAGAGTCTATAATAATTTCTTATACTTGATTCAGAATCTGAATGTCTTAATTCCAGCATTCCCTAACAAAACAAAATACCCATTCCTACAAAAAGCCATATCGTCTCTTCATTGTTTTTCTGACCTATAGTCAGTAATTTCATTCTGAGGCTACACTAAATTATCCTTCCTCTGATTGCTTTGGCTAGCATGATAGCACCAGGAACCAACAATTATGTGTCTTGCTTTGCCTTTTGTGCTTCAAAATGAGCTTGTGTTCAGATAAAAGGTGTTTTTGAACACTGACGTGACGTACACTATGCATGGGCCTGAGGGAACAAAGATTAGTAAGATATCCCTGACCTCCAGAAAGTTATAGTCTTGCCGAAACCTGTTTGGCTCAGTGGATAGAGCATCGGTCTGCGGACTGAAAGTTCCCAGGTTCGATTCTGGTCAAGGGCATGTACTTTGGTTGTGGGCACATCCCCAGTAGGGGGTGTACAGGAGGCAGCTGGTTGGTGTTTCTCTCTCATCGATCTTTCTAGCTCTTTATCCAACTCCCTTCCCCTCTGTAAAAAAAATCAATTAAAATATATTTTTTTAATTTTTTTTTAATTGAAAGTCTCAAGAAGATTATAGTCTCGAGGGGTGGGGAAGGTGGGCACCTAGACAGAGTATTTGTTTAATATGGCAGTTGTCCAGGTAGAGGGATGCATAGAATGCAGTGCAAGTCCAGAGGAAAGGGAAGCTAGGATAGATTTTGAAGGAAAGGATACATGAACTGAGTCTTGAAGGGCACATGAGTATTAATAAGAGGGTGGAAACAGTGTCCCAATAGTGCACACAGCATAGACAAAGGTAGGACACTGTGATCTCAGGTGTGAGCTGATGGCTCATCTCGAGTGTGAGCAGGATGCCATCCAGTGTGGGAGCCAGGCAAGGAACTTGGACCTTATTCTGAGTACTCACTTGGCTAAATTGTAAGGAATGGAAAGCATTTCTCCAATAACCATGTCTCATCTTATAGACACTTATTGAATTCTTTGCCTAATGGTTCTTGCCTCTGACAACTGACCTAGGGAAGAAATCACGTGTGTAGCTAATAGAAGACACAATATGGTAAGTACACAGAAAAATTTTAAACAAAGTGCTTGGTTAAGTAGACCCGTGAACAAGCTATTTCCAAGCTGGACAGTTAGGGAGAAACTCACAAAGGACGTGTCATTTAAGCTGGACCATGAAGGATGACCTTGGTTTCAGTGATAACTCTTATAAGGATAAAGAGATGGTCAGAATTTTTTTCACTTGATCATGGATGAATACTTTTATAAAATAAAATAGAAATGAATTACTGAAAAAATGATATAAAAATAACATACAAAATATTGTACAAGCCCATATTATTTAATATCAGATTCAACAAACATAAAATTACATTGTCAAATTGTCATGCAAGTTTCTGAAGGCTTACTGTCAATTTCTGTTATTTATTTCATCATGGACCAGTGATAAGTGCTCACACACCAAAGGCAGTGTGGATGGCTCTGGTCTAGATAGAAGAAACCTGTAAGCAGAGGACTAGGACTTAACTAAGGCTGCTTGGGGAAGGGACAACTATCCAAGTGTCTAGAGATTGGCATGGGCATGGGGGCATAGTGGGTAATGGGAGAGAAGACCAGAGAGACCCCATTGATGTCTGTATGTTACTGTCATCTGTATAAAGGAACAGGGAAAGTCAAGAGAGATATGCTGATTAAGGTGAGAGTACACAGTGAAGAGAGAGGAAAGGTGAAAACAGCCATGTCTGGGAACACCTACATGTTGAGAAAGCAGTGAAAGTCCAGTGTCTCCTTAGCATGTGAATGGCTTTTCACTCAGCACATGGCATCAGTGACCATGAGAGGACAACTTCAGCTGAGGGCAGGCTAGAAATATAGTCCCAGCTTCCAGGCTGTTTGAGCATCTGTATAAAGGCATCTAATTCCATCTTTGTTGGATGACCATTAAAATTATTAACAGTAAAAAGCTGTAAATGTGAGGGGGAAAAAACCATATGATAGAAGAAATTAGGGAAGAGTACATGAACAAGAAGTTTTGAAGAACTTTCACTAAATATAGTGTAATGAGCCCCATAAGAATGATTGCAACAAAGACAGCTCAAAACCTTCCTCAGAAATAGCATTACCAGCGAGTAAGGGCATGAGACCAATGGGATCACATTAACATCCCTGACTTGGAGAAGCAGGGAGGCAGGAGAAAGCCTGGAGCTGGTGAGAAGCAGGTCACTCGACCTCCGTGTCATGACTGCCAAGCAGCAGCACTGAAAGCAGCAGCCATGGGAAATGAGCAGCTGGGTCTAGGCTTTATGCAGTGGCTATGACAAGCAGAAAGCTGGCAGGGGAATAACACTGGGGAAGGGCCAGATCAGCCTCAGTTTACACCTGGCTGGACGACTAGCTCAGACAAATGCCAAATGGCCCCCTGCCATGGCTTCACCACACAAGCTAGAAATGATGTGGAGATGAGGTTCTCACACGAACTGCTCCACAGTTCGCGCTCCTTCCCCGCCGAGGCCTGAGCTAGTGGTATAGAGTTAGTTCAACTGCTAACATCAGTTTAACATCTTCAAGGAGAATTCTAACAAAGTGGCAAGTACATACAACCAAGGAGAATGTGTCTAATCTGTTCCTGAATAGTTTTGTGCAGCCCTCTCATGATTCAAGAAAAAGAACACCAGAAAATGAAGTAAAACGGGATCCATGAAGTCGTTCTGCAGGGAGGCGGACTAGGAAGCATTCAAGATGGAGAGGAGGAAGATGCTGCTGGGCTAGAATATCTCTTCAGAAAACACCAGATTTTTAGAAAACATCTGCTTTGTGTTCTCAAAATTCAAAGAATCTTGAAGTATGAGTAATAAGACATGGGTTTAAAAGGATTTGGCTAAGAAGCTAGCAGAAGTAATAAAGGAGATGAATGTAATAAGGAAATGTTATAAGGAAACTAAAAATGCAATGCCAAAACTGAAATCTATATTAAACGTAGAAAGAGCAGATCAATTCAGCCTTAAATCTAATTACTAACATGAATGGAAAACTTGAATTGTTGTTCCAGATTGTGGAAAGATAAAAAGGTAAAAGCCATAAGAAAGCTGATCAATCAAAACAGAGCAGAGAGTTAACATAGGAGCCATGAGCTGCCCCAGTCAGTAGAACAGTACTTGGCACACGGTAAGTGCTCAGTGCTCAGTAAATGGATGCTGAATGGACCAATGATATTCCCCAAAGGACACATAAGAATAATCAGAATCATAACTAAAGAAAACTGTACTAGGCTGAAGACGGGCCTGAATCTATGGGTCAGAGAACTGTACTGAGTAGCAGGCAAATTAATGAAAAGAGGTAAGTACCTTGCCACAACTTCCTGGAATTTTAACATTTCAAAGCAAAGAAAATATAAAAAACAAACAAACACAACAACAACAACATACAAGCAGGCAAGAAAGCAAGCTATCACAGAAAGAAAAATAATCTTACATTCGTTTTCCCTGAAACATTGAATGCCAGAAGCTAGTGACACACCACCTACAGGATTTGGGAGTTTGGGGGTGGAAGAGAAGAACTGTGACCCAATAATTCTATACTCAGCCAAAGTACAAAGGTGACAGAAAGACATTTTCACATATTCAGAGACTTAAAATGTATGTCACTTAAGTACCCCTTTTGAAAATACTTTAAATATATATATATAGACATGTGCACACATACATATATGCACATATATATATATTCCAGTCAATTAAGAGAGGAATCAAAATTCCTTAAGAATGGGAAACTTGAATTATAAAAGGATAGCAGTGAGCATTGGAAACATTAAACACAAAATAGAATCAAGTCTAAATAATTGTGATAAATGTGTGTGGGTGTGTGTGTGGGTGTGTGTGTGTGTATTTTTATTGCTTTGAGAGAAAGAGGAGAGAGAGAGATTCCTTGTTCCACTTATTTATACATTCATTGGTTGCTTCTTGCATGTGCCCTGACTGGGGATCAAACCCACAGCCTTGGTGTATTGAGATGAGGCTCTAACCAAATGAGTATCCCAGCCAGGGCTTAAAGAAAACTCAAATATCAAGAATATTGTTTCATTAAAGTACACAATTTAAAATATAGTTATTTTAATAATAAAAAACAGGACCTAAATTGTCATATTATCTCAAAAATTAAACAAATATCAAGAAGTTGATATAGCCTGGCCAGCATGGCTCAGTGGTTAAGCATCAACCTATGAACGAGGAGGTCACAGTTCAATTCTGGGCAGGCACATCCCCAGGTTGTGGGCTTGATTCCCAGTGTGGGGCAGGCAGAAGGCAGCCAATCAATGATTCTCTCTCATCATTGATGTTTCTATCTCTCTATCCCTCTTCCTTCCACCCTGAAATCAATAAAAATATATATTTTTTTAAAAGAAGTTGATATAGAGGAGAAACAAAAGGAAGCAAAAAGTATGATAATTTATGTTATTAATGAAAGAAACAAATACTCTTTCATTCCTAAAAATAACTACAGAAATAAAAGTTCAATCAGGCTTTTAAAAACAATCATGCTGATATTTCTTACACATACAACATGTTTTTTATAAATATTCCTCTGATTATTGTGCGGAAAGGGGAATGTCAGGGGTGCAGAGTTGAAGCAGGGCCACCCTTTAGGATAGGGGTGTCGAACTCAATCAGAGAAGGGGCCAAAATCTAAAATCCAGCCTAAATCGCGGGCCGAATGGTTTACTGAACAGTCATAAACTGTCATTGTGATGGAAACGCAGCGGAGTGCAGTGATGACAGCGCGGTGCGGGCCACATTGCAAGGCCTGGCGGGACGGATTTGCCCGCGGGCCTTGTGTTTGACACATGTGCTTTAGGAGCTATCAAAGTGGACCATGTGAGAGGAAGCGATATTTGGGCTAGGGACAGGCATGGCGATGAGAAGAGATGATCAGATACTGCTGGAAGTTAAGAGGGTTCGCAGGGGACTAGGTGTGAGATGTGAGAGAAGGAGGAGTCAAAGAGGACTCGTAGGTATGTGACGTGAGCAGCTGAAGGAATGGAGTCTGCCTGTTGCCCTTTACTGAGATGAGGAGAACTTGGGGAAAGCATGGTGAGTGGGAGCCAGGCCTCAGTTTTGAACTGTTAAGTCTAAAAGCCTATTACGTATACACACTGGTGGATGTAGAATAGATCCAGCTTCTTTGAAGTACAAAAGACTTAATTCTTGAAGGAAAGACATGACATTGTCTTTGTTCATAAAAACTAATCATAAAATAACAATAAATTGTTACTCAAAGTAATAGTTTAATTCCACATCAGCATCCAAGAATACAAATTCTTTTAACGAGAATTATCTCTGTTAAATACACGAATCACTGTTCTCCCTTGCAATGAGATGTTACTTCAAGAAACAGGGAAATCTTTAAAACAGGAAGACCTGTATCTTCTCTTTTTTTGGTAGTACTATTCACCATTTAGAGCAGTTTGCAATCTAACAGGTATTTAGTAAAATATTTTTACTATGTCAAAATATTGAGATCCACAAAGAAAAATTTTTATTGCTTCCACAGATTTGTACCTTGTTATTTTATAAACATTGTACAAGAGTATGCCTTAACCTAGCTTATCATTTCTGTTTTAATGATATAAATTAAAAGCATAAAAATTATACATTGGTTGAACATGGGGAAATGTTAAACTAATGGGAGCTAATGTTTAATAAAAGAATCATTGCTCCCAGGCATCCTCAGACATCTATTTACATTTATTTATCTATCCAACAGGTTTTTGGGGTATAGTTGTTGATGTTTTTTAATTTAAACATTTGCTTGACAAAGAAGGGTCTTTGATTTTTTTTTTTTAGTATATATTTGTATTGATTTCAGAAAGGGAGAGGGAACAAGAGATAGAAACATCAGTGATGAGAGAGAATCATTGATTGGCTGCTTCTTGCACCTCCCCAACTGGGGATTGAGCCCGCAACCCAGGCATGTGCCCTTGACCGGAATCAAACCTGGGACCTTTCAGTCCATAGGCCCACACTCTATCCACTAAGCCAAACTGGTGAGGGCTACCCAACAGGTTTTTATTGATGATCATCTACATGCTTTATTCTGTAAAGTGTATAGGATTTCTGCAAAAATTGCTATTTAAGTCTTTCTAATCTCTTTATTAAAGAAATTCTGAAAGAATAATAGAAATATGGCTTTCTTATAGAGTATATAAGTAAAGAAAGACTTGATTAACCATAACCCAAATAAGTGAAGACTTAAGATTAATCAGAAAACTTTCTGTGCTGAAATCACAAGGACTAGTGACACTAATTGGTTTTTATCTAATTTATTCCTCCTAATGTCCTCACTACTACAGATGTGTTCGTGGGTGTGTGTGTGTGTGTGTGTGTACTTTCTGGTTAACCAGTTATTTACCAGAAAAATGAATTAACTAGTACACATCATCCTATGAGCATTTCAATTAACCTAAGTATTCTGTGATTATTTTTACTTTCTTATTGAGTTTATTGGGGTGACTGGTTAATAATATTACATAAGTTTAAGGGGTACAATTCTATAACACATCATCTCTACACTGTATTGAGTTCACTACCCAAAGTCAAGTCTCCTTCCATCACTTTTTATCCCCCTTTACCTTCTCCTAGCTTTATATATAAAAATTCCCATTAGTATGAACTTATTATATAACACAAAATTGAAAATATTTGTGAGAATACTTCATGTAATAAGAATATAAAATATCCTTCCAGTGTACCAACAGCAATCAAGGCTTAACTACACCAAGACTTTGCACTCAGCACACAAAGGGGTGTACCAAGAGCAACCACCTTGTGTGATTGTGGAAGCTGAGCTACTGGACCTTAGAGATCCCTACCACACAAAGCCACTTCCACACCACAGGAAGGCAGCCAAAATGCAGAGACACAGAAGCATGTCACGAATGGGAGAGATGGAAGAAAGTAAATACTGGACGACACAGAGTTCAGAATCAAATTTATAAGGTTACTCAAGAATTTTCTAAAAACCACTGAGAAACTTGAAGAGAACTTCAAGAACCTTAATGAGAATACAAAAAAAAAAAAAAAAAAAAAAAAAAAAGGAAAAGACCAGTTAGAAATAAGTATACACTGTCTTAAATAAAGAATATATAGAAACACCAAAGATCTAGAATATGAGGAAACAAAAACACCCAGCAGAGAGGCAGAAAGAAAGAAGAATCCAAAAGTATGAGGATAGTGTAAGGAGCCTCTGGGACAGCTTTAAGCATATCAACATCCAGATTTTTGGGGTGCCAGAAGAAGAAAGAGAGCAGGATATTGAAGGCCTATTAAAAGAAATAATGACAGAAAACTTTCCCTACCTGGTGAAAGAAATAGACTTACAAGTTCAGGAAGCGCACAGAACCCCAAACAAGAGGAATCCAAAGGGGACCACACCAAGACATATCATAATTAAAATTCCAAGGGCAAAAGACAAAAAGAGAATCTTGAAAGCAGCAAGAGAAAAACAGTTAGTTACCTACAAGGGAGTACCCATATGACTGTCAGCTGATTTCTCAACAGAAACTATGCAGGCCAGAAGGGAGTGGCAAGAAATATTCAAAGTGATGAACAGCAAGAACATACAACTAAGATTACTCTACCCAGCAAAACTATCATTCAGAATGGAAGGTCAGATAAAGAGCTTCACAGACAAGAAAAAGCTAAAGGAGTTCATCATCAACAAATCAGGATTACATGAAATGTTGAAGGGTATTCTTTAAGAAAAGGAAGGAGAAGAAAAAGGTAAAGGTAAAAACTATGAACAACAAAAAGACATCAAATACAAACCTACCAACAAGTGAATCTAAAAATCAAGTGAATAAAAAATCGGAAGAACAGAATGAACTGGTGAATATAATAGAATAAGGGACATAGAAAGGGAATGGACTGACAGTTCTCAGAGGGAAAGGGGTCTGGGGGGTGCAGGAAGAGATTGGACAAAAACCTTACACCTATGGATGGAGACAGTGGCAGGGGGTAAGGACATGGGGTGGGGAGGGGAATCAGGTGGAGGGGAGCTGGGGGGGGGGGGGAGGAACACCTGTAATAATCTGAACAATAAAGATTTATTATTAAATAAATATGTATGGAAAAAAAGAATATAAAATAACATTTTGGTCCTTTGTTATAAGTAAAACCATGTATTTACAGAACTTACTGTTTAAAGAAGTATTTTAATGTGTCCCATAAAACACACAGTCCAAATTTAAAAATATTTCTATCCCAGTCCTCAGTGAACTTTTAAAGAGTGACCCCTCCAGCTCATTACCTTCCAGAGTATTAATTCTGACAGGCTCTTCCTGTTTGGAGTTTCCAAGTTTTGGTGGGCTGGCTCATGATAGATAATAAGTTATCTGCTCATAATTATATATATGCTATCTTTCTTTTAATTTCGGAGAGGATGGGAGAGGGAGGGAGGGAGGGAGAAAAAGAGAGAGAAAAAGAGAGAGAGAGAGAGAGAGAGAGAAAGAGAGAGAAAGAGAGAGAGAGAGAGAGAGAGACATCAATGATGAGAGAGAATCGTTGATGGGCTGCCTCCTGCATACCCCTTACTGGGAATCAAGCCCACAACCCAAGCATGTACACTGACTGGTAATCGAACCATCAAACCATGACCTCCTGGTTCACTGGTCGATGCTCAACTACTGAGCCATGCCAACTTGGCTATATGCAAATTGTATATTTTAAAATGAACAAATGGTGCTACTATTATAAAAATGTCTTTGCGCCAATAGTTTTGGATCAGAAGACTAGTACATACCTTCAGTTCTCAAAGAGAAAAACTGGCTCATGTTCCTGAAAATCTCAGTGACAAGCAGAACCCAAAGTAATTCATTTATCCACAAATAAAAGTACAAAGGAAGGGAATATATGATATGCAAATCAGAATGACTAATTTAGAAGAAGAAGAAAGAAGAAGAAGGAAGAGGAGGAGGAGGAGAAGGAGGAGGAGGAGGAGGAGAAAGAAGAAGGAAGAAGAGGAGGAGGAGGAGGAGGAGGAGGAGGAGGAGGAGGAGGAGGAGGAAGCTGTCAATATCAAATGAGGGTGAGGATGTAAACAAATAAAACCCTCATATACTGCTCACAGGAATGTAAATTGGAGAAGAAGAAAAAACACCACTTTGGAAAACTGTTTGGGAGTATCTACTAAAACTGATTGTCTCCAGGATCGTCACCCAGCAGAAATACACATGTATTTCTGCTCCTAAAGTCATGTTCAGGAGTACTCATGGCGGCAGTATTAATGATAGCCCCAAACTGGATGTAGCACATTTGTGCAATAGATAAATAAATTGTGACAGAATCACGGGATTGAATGTTATAGCGCTGAGAGAGAATAAAGTGCTACTACACACAACAATGTAGGTGACTCTCATGGGAGCAATGTTGAGAAAAGAAGCCAGACACAAATGGGTACATGTTGTATGATTCCTGTTTTATGAAGTTCAAAAACAGGCCAGCCTCCTTTAAGGTGATAAAAATCAGAACAGGGCCTTCCCTATGGAAGCCCAAAAGAGGCTTGGCAAGCTGTGGAGCTGCAGGTGGGTGCAAGGGTGTGATCACATTTAAAGTTCATTGAGCTCTGTACTTAAGATTTACGTACTTTATTACAAGTATGTTATACTTAAATTGAAAAAGTTGACCAAAAAAAGAATAAGAAAGGGGTAGCAGATATATTCACAAAAGCATATCCCTTCCCTTACTCTCAGACCAGATTTTACTCCGTACTTTTATTTGCATACATAATGGAAACAGAGCCTTTAGCTAAAGAATGCCTTAAGGGATGATAATAACATAGCAAAAGAAGCAACATCAGCATAAGAAAATTAGGCCCTAAAATCTTTAGGGTTTTTTTACATGATAGTGGATCCTGAGATGGCAAACAAACAATATTCTAAGGGGAAAGTAAGTATTTTATAATGTTGTAACCTCCTTACCAAGGGTAATAATAGGGCCCCTAAAGAGGACCCCATTTTATCAGTTTGACTAGTTGTTAGCAGACACCAACAGAAGACTTGTGCAGTGCTGTTGGGCTAGTTGTCTCACAGATATGACTCACTCTTCACCTCTCCTGCCATTTCCCCTCTGCGTCCCGAAGATGCACAACCTGTTGTGAGCCTTTAGTCTCCACACTGATCTGGAAAGGGTATCAATAAGGCAGGATTTTGTAAATATCTCATAAAGAGTTTATATTTGTTCCCTTTAGAGTCTTGAAGAGCCGCCTCATGATAAGTTTGCTTTGAAAGTGAACTTTGTTGGCCAGTGAGATTTCTATCTCTCAAACCTACTGAGGGAATTGAAGAAAAAATTCTCCTGGTAAATGATAAATGCACTGGGTTAGTTTAGCCAAATATAGGAATATCCAAAATAGCAAACCATAATTTCTTTTGATTGCTTTATTACAGTAGGATCTCTATAAGCATATTTACAGGATATCCACTTTACAATTACATTTAGATAATACTCCTTTCTGATTGGCATAAAGCATGCAATTGTGGTATTCTTTGGCAGTCTTAAATTTAAATCTTAGAAGTACAAAACAGCATCATGGAATGCTTTCTTAAATGTGACATTTAGTAATTGTATCACTTTTCCATGGTAATGTGGTCATTTGTTTCTGTAGTTTTTCTTAAGTCCATATGCTTACTAATATTTTTAGGTAACTCTTAAAAATATATATATCCATACTATAAGCATTTATCTCTTGATAAAAATAATGAACTTAGCCACTGCTGGATGGCTCAATTGTTGTTGGAGTGCCATCCTGTACACCAAAAAATGCAGGTTCAATTCCGGGTCAGGGCATATACCTAGGTGTCCAGTTGGATAACCCCTTGGAGTACATACACATATAGAAGGCAATTGATCAATGTTTCTCTCTCACACATCTCTCTCTCTCTCTCTCTCTCTCTCTCTCTCTCTCTCTCTCTCTCTCTCTCTCTCTTTCTCTCCCTCTCTCTCCTCCTCCTCCTCCTCCTCCTCCTCCTCCTCCTTCTTCTTCTTTTTCTTCTTCTTCTTCTCATTCTAAAATCAGTGAGCATATTCTTGGGTGTAGAAAAAATAATCATAATAATGAACTATTTAAAAAATTCTAATGTCCTAAGTGTTTGGAGTATAATTGTTCTTAATATTTCTTAGATCTGGCTCTACCCTGATTTGGAAAACAGTGTGAATTGTTGAGCAGCTGGCACTGCTGGTGAGGAGGTTTCAGGATCCCCAAAACTCCAGATAATGAAATGTCTGCTGAGTACTAGATGTTTTGTGCTTTTTTTTTTTTTTTTTTTTTTTTTTTTTTATGTGGATGTTAGGACAGAAGATGCAGTTTGGAAAGCAAAAGCTAGTTTCCTGTAACTAATTTTCCACCATAGTCTCTCAAAATGCTTATCAATAGCAAACTAGATTCAAATAAGCTGAATTAATGCTGTCAAAATAAACACAGAATGAACTATTTTTTAAAATTTTCTTTTCCCCATAATTTGTTGCATTTAACAGATAATTCACTTATTTCTAATATTGAGGAATAGATTTACTTACTGAAAAAAAATACATTTTTTCAAAGTCACTATTTAGCATCCTTAATTTATTTTTATATATTTTTATTGATTTCAGAGAGAAAGAGGGAGAGAAAAAAAATTAATGATGAGAGATAATCATTGATCAGCTGCCTCCTATAACCCCCCTACTGGGGATTGAGCCCACAACCCAGGCAGGTGCACTTGACCGGAATTGAACCTGGAACCCTTCAATCCACAGGCCAACACTCTATCCACTGAGTCAAACCAGCTAGGGCTTTACTTGATTTTTAGAAGTTTATATATTGGAGCTAATTTCCAGTTATTTGAGAAAATCTGACTGTGCTTACCATTGAGATACAATTAGCAAAGGGCAAAGGGTTAAAAAATAATTGAGACGTCCTTCTCTGAGTACAGGTGATTTTCCTTACTAATTAAATATAGACTGCTACACTTGAGTCACACATTCACTGACTGTGGCCCCTCATTTTGAAGATGGGACAACTGAGACCCAGAGAATCTCATTAATTTCCCAAAGGGAGTCAAGACTAGAATTCTCATATGCTTAGTCCTAATCTGATGCTTTTTCTACCATGATCCTTTTTTTGCCTTAATCATTGCATTTCTGACACAAAAATCGATTCTACACAATAAAGTTGTTGTTTTATTTATAATTAGATTTTCTTAAAAACAGACTTAATTTTTAGACCAGTTTTAGATTCGCAGCAAAACTCAGCATACAGAACAGAGAATTTATGTTTATCTCCTGCCCCACACCCCACAGACATAGCCTCCCATATTATCAACATACCCCAATGGACTAGGACACTTGTGACAGCTGATGAGCCTAAATTGATTCATTATCACCCAAAGCCCATAGTTTACATCATGGTTCACTCTTGGTGTTGTACATTCTATGGATTTGGACAAATGTATAATGACATGTATTCATCGTTATAGTATCATACAGAGCATTGCACTGCCCTAAAAATCCTCTGTGCTCCATCCATTTATCCCTCCCCCAACCCTTGATCTTTATACTATCTCCATAATTTTTCTTTTCCCCGGAATATCATATAGTTGGACTCCTACGATAATGTACAATAGCTTTTTCAGATTGGCTTCTTTCACTTAATAATAAACGTTTAAGGTCCATGTCATTGCATGGCTTGAACAATCATTTCATTTTAGAGTGAATGTATTCCATTGTCAGGACTTATTCATTCACCTACTGACAGGCATCTTAGTTGCTTCCAAGCTTTGACGGTTATGAATAAAGCTGCTATAAGCATCTATGTGACGGTATTTGTGTAAACATAAGGTTTCAAGGAGTATAATTGCTGGGTTGTATGATAAGAATATGTTTGGTTTTGTAAGAAACTGCCAAACTGTCTTTGAAAGTGGCTGTAGCATTTTGCATTCCCAACAATGAATGAGAGTTCCACATTCTTGCCAGCATTTGGTGTTGCAGTGTTTTGGATTTTGACCACTCTAATACATGTGTAGTGGTATCTCATTCTTATTGCAGTTCCCTAATGGGATATGATGTTAAGCATCTATATAATAAAAGGCTAATATGCAAATCAACAATGGCAGGACAGGTCACTGTGATGCACACTGACCACTAGAGGGCAGATGCTCAATGCAGGAACTGCCCCCTGGTGATCAGTGCACTCCCACAGCGGGAGCACCACTCAGCTGACAAACCCAGTGGCCCAGCAGCCCCGTGGCAGCCACTCACACCCTCAGTAGTCCTGCAGGTCCAATTTCCGGAGAACAGGCCAGGCACCAATGGACCTGTGCAGCCGGCACAGTCCCAACAGCACTGCTGGCCTCCTGGAGGGTGGCTTCGGGCACCACAGCTGTTTCCCCTCCCTAGATGATCCTCAAGGAAGAAACTATATAAAAGTGGCCGCCAGGTGACTCCCGACAACCAGCACAGATGTCAGCGGGACAGATCCGGACCCCGGGCCAGCAAGGGCATCCCACCACCTGTCCTACCCCCGCACCCCTCGGAATGGGCACCAGAGGCAGGGCTCAAAGCTGGCAAGTGCTGCTGCAGCAACACAAGCCTCTCCCAATCGGGACTGACTGGACACGAGCAGGGGCCGGGATGAGCGGGAACAGCAGGCAGGAGTGGCAGGCAGCACTGGACTGCAGGTTTCATCCTGATCCCCACAGGCCACCTTGAGTGCACAAATTCATGCACCGGGCCTCATATGCTTCTTTGCCATCTGTATATTTAATATGGTAAGGTGTCTACTCAGGTCATTTCCCCATTTTTTTTTGTTGTTGTTGTTGTTGTTGTTGTTTTTTGTGGGGTTTTTTCATGAATTAAAAATTTTTTATTAAATTATTATCTGTGTACATATTTTAACATTGCCCCCCGCCTCCCATACATACTCTCCCTCCCCAGAGTTTTGTGTCCATTGGTTGTACAATACTTATATGCATGTATACAAGTCCTTCGGTTGATCTCTTATCTCCCCCAGATCTCCCTACTCTCCCCGCTGTAATTTTACAGTCTGCTTGTTGCTTTACTGTCTTTATATCTGTCTTTTGGTTTGTCAGATTATAATGTTTTTTAATATCCATAAATGAGTGTTGCCATGTGGTATTTCTCTTTCATTGACTGGCTTATTTCACTCAGCATGATGTTCTCTAGTTCTATCCAGGTTGCTGCAAATGATGAGAATTCCTTCTTTTTTATGGCAGCATAGTATTCCATTGTATAGATGTACCATAGTTTTTGGATCCAATCATCTGCTGACGGGCACCTAGGCTGTTTCCAGATTCTAGCTATTATAGATTGTGCTGCTATGAACATAGGGGTGCATATATCCTTTCTGATTGGTGTTTCTAGTTTCTTGGGATATATTCCTAGAAGTGGGATTACTGGGTCAAATGGGAGTTCCATTTTCAGTTTTTTGAGGAAACTCCACGCTGTTCTCCACAGTGGTTGCACCAGTCTGCATTCCCACCAGCGGTGCACTACATTTCCCCATTTTTTTTTAAATCAAGTTGTTCATTTTCTTATTGTGGAGTTTTAAGAATTCTTTGTATATTTTGGATAACAGTTTTTTACCAGCTATGTCTTTTGGAAATACTTTTTCCCAATCTGTGGCTTGTTTTTTTATTCTCTTGATAATTTGTTTGTGTGTGTGTGTGTGTGTGTGTGTGTGTGTGTTTAGTAATATGAAATTTGGTGCATATTATATTTGGGGAGGAAAGTAATAGTTGTGTCATCACTGTGTAAAGAGATCTCAACCCTATTTAATACTTTTTCTGTAATAGGAAGCCCTAAAATAGACACTGGCTACCTGAAGCATGGCTTTATATTTTCAATGACAATGCTGTCACACTGCTACTTTGTATTAAACAGTGATTTAAGTCTACTTAAATGAATGAGGGAATAGTTGTCCATGTTATTCTCACCTGATGATGATGATGATGATGATGATGACGAGGACGACGATGATGATGGTGATGATACCAGCTAACATAGATTGCCAGGCTCTTTCTCAACTGATTCCATGTTAGTAGCTCATTTAACAAGTAACTCATTAAAGTAGAAACTAGTTCTTTTCATTTTAGAAATGAAGACAGTGAAATGCATTCTGGTTAAGTAATTTGTTTGATGTCAAATACCTGATCACGGAGAAGGGAGGATTAGAACCAGGCTGTCTGATTGTAGATAGAGCACATGACCTTAACTACTACTGTAGTTCGCATGCGTTAAAGTAATTTGGCACTTCTTCCCACTTCTCAATATAAATATAATTCCTGGCTGTTATAATCCTAGGCCTTGAGCAGGATATTATAATCCTTTATCATTTAACTATCATCTTAATCCACCTGGCATAGTTGTAAGTTATTGTGGGAAAATATCATGTGGAAATACCATTGGATTTCTAAATATAGATGGTCAGTGAGACATGGGGCACAGAATGTTCGCTGCTGTTGTTGGCTGTTCCCATTCGCACTGTAAGTCACACAGAGAACTTGAGTAACAATTTCTTTTCCAAAAGGAAGAGTTCTAAACATGGTATTTTCCCTGTGCTTGCCGACAATGTTAACCAGTTCGAGCTGATTGTTCTGCTACCTAATGAATTTTCTAGGAGTAAGTGACCAAAAATCTGTAAGAAATGTGTCACTATTCCATTTCTAGATATTGTACATTTCTCAAGGGATTCGTTTGCATACTGTTTTCCCATTAGCATGTGCTTTGGTTCATTTTATCATTCCATATGTTAAAACAATTAAAATGGACAAGATCCACACAAAGGGCATTTCTTTGTCAGCAGAGCAGGAATTGGTTCATTTATGAAAAATGTTCATGCAGAAGCATTCTTATTGAAAAGATCCCGAGTGTGTTTCCTGTTATTCACATATAAAGTGTGTCAGGCACCCTGCAGAACTAATTAAAATAAGGGTTTGTGTGTGTGTCATTGTAGGCTAGAGGTAAAGAAAGACAGTGGCTCAGACACCAAGCTACTGGGGAGCTCGATGACGCCAAGATCATTGATGGGCTGACCGGAGAGAAAACCATCTACAGACGCCGGGGCGATCTGGAGCCGCAAGTAAGTGACAGTGGTCGAGTCGCCTCCGATCTACAGAGCTTGGCCTTCTCTATGGACGGCTGCTTTCTTGAGTTGCTGTCCTTGTCAAAACACCACAAACCCTGAATGTGGCAACCATTGTGTTAAAAAAATTAGGGGAAAAAATAAATATTTTATTAATTTATGATTCAAGATCCCAGCATGAGTCAAGAAATACCAAGCAGGCACACTCAAATTGAACAATTTAAGAACAGTTAATAAAAAGACTATTTACAAAGTAATGGTTGGATTTAGGAAATCATAAGGAGATAGTGTGGTACCCAACTGTAGGCCTCTAGCCCACCCCTCTCTCTGACAGGCCAGAGGGCGAGAGCTCACTGGAACGGGAGGGCCAGCCGACAGGAGCTATGGCCCTCGGCAGAGGGAGAGCCGTGGGTCACAGCACAGAAGGGACTGAGGGGCCCTCTGATCCGGTGCCTCCCATCAGCAGAGCCCACCTGGAGTCAGCAGCCCAGGGAGAGGCTGGTGCCATCCCAGCAGATCGGCCCCCAGGATTCAGAACAGGGGGCGCCAGAGGGAACGGAATCCCAGAGGCTCATGCAAATGGAAACACTAGAGTAGTCATTGTGGTTTTCTACTCTGTTCCTTTAAAACTTTGTGTCCAACCTATGACAGAATAAAATTTTAGAAAGTGAGCAGTTTTCCTTCTTATATCTCTGATGTAAATATATGTAAAACTTTGGATAGTCATAATACTAACATATTTGCAAAACAATGGCAATAAGGTGAAACATTGAGTCTCTTGGTGGGCCCTGAGCCTCCCTTTATGACCAGAGCTGTCGAATAGCCACTGCAAGCTGGCGAAGCGGGGGCTGGTGGGAGAGGGAGTCACTCACCCCATTTAGAAGCTTATTCAGAGGATCCTTTGGTAACTTGGGGAGTTCTCCTATGTCACTGGTGTGAGTCAACAGCCACTTTCTTTCCTGACTCACTGTGGCCACAGATGTGTCAGGAAAGTTGTGAGTGGCCCTGGAAGCATGCATGGCACTGCTCTTCCTTCATGCTGACTGCACACGTGTTTGAGGAATACACTGAATTTGTCTCAAACCATTACACTAATACCCACAGTATTTTCTTGAAATTACTAACTCTACTCATTAGTTTTTACATGTGTCAGCAAATATATAATTACAGAATAGTCTGGAATTTTTCTTCTTCCCTTTTTTCTGCCAGTAAACTAACAAAATACTTTTATTTTTTATTCTGAAAATTGCCAGGCATGAGTCCAAAATCAAACTGAAACTGAGGAGAGTTTCACATTTAACTGACAGTTGTTGCTAAACAGTAGTTAGACTTTACTTTTATGCCTTTAACTGCCAAGGAGAGTAAGGAGAAGTAGTAATTCAGTAACTGGGAGGAAGAGAAGACGGGAAGCTTACTAAAGACAAAGGCACTGAAGAAAATTCAGTAATAACCCCTCTCACAGAATGTGTTTTAGAAATCTGGCATTTTTTTGTGTGGACTCTGTGGAAAATGGCTTTTGCTTCCACAGTAGCTCCATCGTGCTGGAGTAGCTGAGTCTGAGGCACGACGTGAAAATGGCATGTTGGGGTTTCTATCTTCCCAGAGTATAGAAGACGGCGTCAGCTGCATTAAGGCAGTTTACTAGATTAGGTCAGGTCTAGGTCAGGACCTGATTTTCCAAAGGAAAATCTTCCCATGTGGCCTGACTACCAGCACAAGTCTGAAATCCCATGTAATGAAATACTGCCTGTAGGTGCCTGTGCTGCATGAGCCCAGGCTCACCTGCCTGCCTTGTGGCTGGTCCTCCTGGGCCTGTGTGAGGCCCAGAATCGCAGCCAGTGATGGTTTCCTGGTTCACAAGACTTCTGTTGTGTCCGCCCTCAGGTGGGAAGCCCCCAGCAGAAACCCAAGCGTCTACGCCTGGTGGTGGATGTGTCTGGCAGCATGTACCGCTTTAACGGGGTGGATGGCCGGCTGGAGCGCTCCATGGAGGCCGTGTGTATGGTGATGGAAGCCTTCGAGAACTATGAAGAGAAGTTCAAGGTAATGGCATGAACTAGAATGGTGGAGGCATCACTGACCACGTCTGCCCAAGAGGCAGCCCGACTTAAGGCATGACAATGGATAGATAGACACAGGCTCCCCCCAGAGGGACAGAAATCTTCATATTCTCATCAGTTCACCTATCAGCATAGCGAACATGAGCCTCTGGTTTTATCTGCTGTAATAATAAAAACATGATAATGCCAGAATTTGAAGGAGCACTTACTACAGAAGAAAGCACTGAACTTTACAAGTTGTGTGATGTTAGCCATAATGTTAGGAGAGAGGAGAACAGCAGGCTCTTAGAAGAACCACAAGACTCTTCCCCACATTTCTCAGAGCCGCCTTCCTCATTCCAGTTTCCCCACCCCACCCCCATTCTCGCCCATCACCAACCAGGCAGCCTCCAAGGTTTGGGAGCACCTCAGAGTATGCTGTTCCCAGCACTGCTTTGCCTCTCCACTTGGGCGACCGTTACACAGTAACTGGTGTCTCCCCAGCTGACAGCGAAGATGGTAACCCTGGGAGACGTGCAGCCTCCACTCAGATGTTCCCATCCCGCTGTTGCTCGGTGTGCTCTGCATCCTCCTGCAGAGTCTGAGCCCTGAGAAGGGGTCCCCTGGAGCCGGGTTACTGCCTGAGATGCGCCCATCAGTCCTCTCTTACTTTGCAAGCCACAGAGAGCACTCACACTCCAGCCCTTTCCAGAGCAAGTAGCTGTGAATCAGAAGTTCAGGTGAAAGAAATGGTGCATGTGCAGACATGAGCGAGGGGTACACAGTCTGTCCATGGACATGCAAGATTGTATTCTGGATCAGGTATGTCCCTCAGGTATCAGTGAGCTTAGATCATTATTTGGCTTGACATCCCACCTAGACTTCAGGATTGCTGGGTGTTAGTGGATACAGCAAGAATGCTGAAACCCATCGCCTCAGTTACTGTAGGCCAGTTTGTGAGGCTCGGAGTCTCCCAGGCCCCGGGTATGATGCTGTCCAGGAGAGATTCCCTTTTGGCTTAATGGTAGGGAGAGGGATGCTCTGTGTCGCCAGGCTCTGTAGAGCACAGGATACCAATACAAATAGAACATGGACTTTCACTGGGGAGCATAGCTTTGTTTCCCTTAAAAAGATGGAATGTATTTTCCCTGTGACTAGTGAAAACGAGGGAACTATTGAAGATTCCCTCTTGGTTTCATTGCCAGGAAGCTCAGAGCTAAAATCAAAGACCAGCCGTGACCCTTTGTTATGTCTTTACTGCTTGCAGACCGGTGCTCAGCTTTTCCTTCCTTTGACCCTCCCTCCCTTTAGATATACCTTTTCCTTGATTTTGATATTTTTACCTTTTATGGATTTATGGAAAATGTTTGTTTTTTTAAAATATGTTTTTATTAATTTCAAAGACAGGAAGGGAGAGGAAAAGTGGTACTTGGGCGAGTGTCCGGCGGGAAGGGGCAGGGGCAGGACAGGGAAGGCATACCCAAGACCTGTCCTGCAAAAGCCTCATCATGCCCAGGGTCGCCTCACAGGTTGACTGGCGTTTCCTCTCTCCTCAGACAGGAAGCAGACCCAGAAGCATTACGGGCTTTTCCCAGTCAAAGGCTAAGAGGAGACAGGGTGGGATGGAGCCCAGGACTCTTCCCATTCTTTTTCCTTATTTTGTTTTCTAGTTTTGTTTTGTTTTTACACTGCCTCTTTACTTCTCAACTTTTGAAAAATTTTAAACCTACAAAAAAGTTGAAAAAAGAGTAAAATTAACACCCATATGCCCTCACTTAGATTCACCAATTGTTACTATTTCCCCTCTTTGCTTTGTGTTTCCCTCTAAATATATATATATTCAGCTCCACACCTTGAATTATTTGAAAGAAAATTATAAACACCACAATGCTTTACTTCTAAATACTTTATTCTGCTTCTCCTAAGACTAAGGGCATTCTCTAACACAGCCTCAGTACAAGGATCACATCTAAGAAACTATCAATAATTTCATAACATCTTCTAATATCTAATCTAAAATTAATTTTCCCAACTATCCCAAAAGGATCTTTTCTACTTGTTCCCCTACACACACACACACACACACACACACACACACACACACAACCCAGGACCCAGTCAAAGCCCACACCTTATTTTTAGTTGTAATGTCTCATTCGTCTCTTTCAATCTGGAACAGCCATCACCAAGGCCACTCAGCTTTTCATGAAGGTCACTGTCTTGAGAGTCCAGACCAGCTGTCTGTAGACTGTCCTTCATTCTGGATTTGACTGGCTCTTTTCTAATAGCGCCATTTACCTTGTCCCAGTGTCCCCTGTATCACCAGAATCCTAACAGGCTTTCCCCCCATGCCAGATACTCTGGGGACTTTCTTAATATTCCTGCCACCACTGCCAACTTATCTAAGACTTTGAGTGGCCACAGGCCACCCAATCTCTGCTGGGCTGTCTAGGCCTCCTTTGCAGAGGGTGTAAAGGGCAGTGGATTTGGAGTATCTTCTCGAAGACATTTGATGCATGAACATCAGTGACAGCATAGCATTCTCCTCTGCTCTGTCCTTACATCACGTGATTATATTCAGCTCATTTCATCTCTCTGTGCTTTCATGTTCTCTTATGAAAGAAGCATAAGAACTAGGAATAAGTCATGAAGGCATGGAATTTACTCAGCAATATAAAGTGATGCATGAGCAAAAGACAGTTTTAGGAGCTCCTGGTGAAAATGTATATTCCATAAGCCAGGAGGGCACTGCATGTGGTGTCTCGGAATTCAGAAGTGTGCTCTGAGACCCCATCCAGCTCCAGACAGTTGTTCATCACCTTCCTGCAGTTGTCCCTCTGCCGTGAAGGTGTCTAGTCTGAGTTTGCTTTGAAATCGTTAGAAGCCACAGTCCTGGCCAGTGATCTGGACTCTCCCCTGAAACCTCTCTCTTGGCCTCTGCTGTGTGTTTTGTTTGGCTTGGCGCTGGGTCATTACAGTCCAAGAGGCTCATTAGAGTCAGCCCATGTTTTATTCTACCTCAGCACGACTCAGGCCAGGCCACAGGGACCCCAGAGCAGGAGTGACTGAGCAGGAAAGGGGATTCAGTGGCGGGATACATTTCAGAGCCATTGGGGATTTAAAAGTTCCTCGTAATTGTTCTACCAACGGAATTCAGTTCTCTGGAATAGCATTTACATTAGGTCACTTAAGACAGGAGAAATATCACTTGCTAATAATCAGCAGAAACTCCTCTAGTCTTACAATCAGCAGAGTTTATAAACGTAAGAGTGAGGAGTAGAATGGTAACGGCTTGTGAACCATTTTATTTCCATCAGGAAGCATGCCTTTCCTTATCTTTATCCCGGAGTGGCCTTGTGATTTTTCCAAGCCCCTGGGAATGTTTCACCATAACTTTAAGTTAGACCTCCTCTTCAAAAGCTCTTAGTACCTTAATTTTTTTCTTCAAAAAAAACAAACACCAAAAGTTAGCTGACTGATTCTGCACAGAACACTCAAATAGTGACACCAGAAAGCAGATTTGTTTAGTTATTGCCAACTTGGATTTTTAGGGAGGAAAGTACTCAAATTTATTGTTTGTTTTTGTTTTTGTTTTCTTATTGATTTTTTACAGAGAGGAAAAGAGAGGGATAGAGAGTTAAAAACATCGACGAGAGAGAATCATCGATCAGCTGCCTCTTGCACACCTCCTACTGGGGATGTGCCTGCACCCAGGTACATGCCCTTGACTGGAATTGAACCTGGGACCTTTCAGTCCACAGGCTGACACTCTATCCACTGAGCCAAACCGGTTTTGGCTAAAACTTACTGTTTTTGTGGAGACACATAAACCATAATCTAAGGCCATGGTTTCCTAGCAGTGTAACAAAGATCCCTGGAAGGGTGGTGGGCAAGGGTGAGTGGCAGCTTCTATTTCTTCCCTCCCCCTCCCCAATTCAACCCCAATTCCACTCATATTGATAGTACCCAGTTTCACAATCTGGGCTTTAGAGCAATATTTCATGTGGAGGAGTTCCACTGCTTAAAAAAAATTTTTTTTTAAGCTAGAAAACCACTATTTTAGGGCCAGTACTGGACTGTGATTTCTTTTTGGAAACAGGTTTATCAGTTTGGTTTAGATTATTCAAACCCTGAACAGGAAAAAAACAAGGCACAGGTGTTCCTATGACTAAGTGAAGCAGACGTTTTACTCCATTTCTTGGGTGTTCCACTGAATTTTCATAGAACCTTGGGGATAGGAATAACCTTGGGAATTATTTTTAAACTCTTTGTTTTACAGATGAGAAAATCAACACCAGAGAGGTTAAATGCTTTGCCCAAGGAAACACAGCAGGGCTTTTGACTCCCACACCAGGACTCTTTCTTAGTTGATGTTTTATCCCTGCTTATTCCCACCCAATATGTGTTTTTACAAAGCTGTAAGTCAGGAGCTGTACCATTTACAGAAAGTATCTTCCCCTAACACTTCATCATCCCAAGGAGGTAGAATAGGCATACTTTTCTCAAAGTTATCTTGATTAGAAAGATGGGGTTAACTTACAGAAGGATATGGAAAGATATGACTCACAAACCAACTCCTGCTCAGAAAATTATTTTTATCAAAAACAGTTTAGTGTATTTTCCCCATGCATTGGAAATGTTTCACACATTTAGAAGTAGAAACCAATTATCCTATCAGGCTCAGGATTTGAATAATGTGGTGTTATTGCCACATGAAGATAGTACCAAAGAAGGGTGTACAGACTTCTCTGAGTCCAAAGCTAATCAAGAATTCGAAGTTGACTCAATTGTTGATGTAGCTAAGCACTGGCCAAGCCAACTGTTGGTGGCGGTGGGAATGGCACCAGGTGTTAGACCGGTGGGGAGAGGCTGGAGTTCAGCAGCCTTGGTACTTGAATTCTTGCTAGGAAAGAATTCAAAACCAAGACTCAGACTATAAGAGAACATTTATTTGGAAAATCACAGAGGGAGAAGTAATTTGTAGAAGAAATGGCCTTAGAAACAAATTATAGAGGCAAAGGAAGGGCCCTTGGAGCTTAGACGTGAGGAAGGTAAAGGTGATTAGCCTGGGGGGAGAAGAGGAGGTAGGAGGAGGAAGAGGCTCCAGCATGCTCCCAGAAGGGAGAGCGGGCTGGGTCCTCCTCCTAAGGGCTTTAAGGGTGGAGATTTTAGGGGGACCCCAGGGGAAGATCTCAATAGAATATTCAGCAACTTTCCAGGCATGTCCTTTCAGGGTCGGGGTCTCCACTGGTTGGTTGGTTGGGGCCAGGGCAGGGGGTCATTATTCAATGCAGCTGGTCCCGAGGTCAGCCCTGGTGGTGCTGCCTTTCTGGGCCTGACACTGAAACAACCAAGGCCCAGATGTCATCTCTAGGGGGGAAAGGTCAGGGGGTTTTAACCGCATGGCCAGCTATATGTTAGGGGAGGAAAGGTCACCCTGGGGATGAAGTCCTGCCTACATTTGTCCATTGCTAGGCACCCAGAGCCTTCCACCCTGGCCCATCGCCCTTGCTCTGCTCATACCTGGCCCATCGTCCTTGCTCTGCTCATGTCTGTCTAACTGCCCACCACACAACCATTCAAAAAGCTTAAGGAGAGATAGGGCAGGGAAGGAGTTAGGGAATGGTTATTTCTTGATAACAAAAACATTGGAGTTTCGCTTCCACCTCTGACAATACTACATCTCTGACCTGAAGCAAGTCTGTTAATCTCTCTGAGCATCACTTTCTTCATTTATGAAATGAGGTTAATAACACCTACTTCAAAGGTTGTGGAGAGAATCAACATGAGATGAGATATGTAGAAGCACTTTGTAAACTACTAAGAACTCTACAAATGTTGATGTTATATTCATTAAATGCATAGCCCTACCTTTCCGTGGACCCTGGGAGTTTAGGTAAAACCACCTACCAGAGATTATCCCTTCTGTCAGAGAGGTGAAGTGATTTACAAACGTCTAATGTTAGAGGTCATCTAAATCAGCATTATTTACAAGGTAGAAATGAGATTTGGAAAGGTTAAATGACCTGCCCTAGGTCAAAAAGCTTGTTAATGTCAGAGCTAAGCCTACAATCCTTGACCTGCAGAACACTAATCTTCCACATGAACTTCTCTGATAGGAGGAAGGTGAGCTGGCTCACACTGCAGACTACTGGCTCACTACACTTCGGTGTTCTGTTGCCCACCGTCAGTAGTGCCATTTTGGAAGGGCGTGTTTGGATTTCTAAAAGGAGGTTAGAATTTCACACTATACACAGTCAGTCTTCAGAAATAGTTTAGGACGATGGTCTCATACTTATAATGTGGATGCGTAATAAAGCATAGCCTCTCCTAAAGTCAGCAAATGATTATCCTTCTCGCAATTTAAACACAGATCTCATTCATAAAAAATGCTGACAGCTCTTTGTTCTAAGCAGAGCTTACTTTGCAATCTAAGTATTATAAATCATCCTTCATATTTGATGATAAATCTTTGTGTCCTCAATCTAAAAACATGAAACTCAGCATGTTTTTATTTGTAATACTTCTTCTAAATAAATGAGATTTTCAAAAGAAAGTAGAGCAAAAGGACATTTAAACAAGTTTTGAAAGCAAAAAAAAGGATTCAAATTATTCTTCTCTAATTGAGGTTTGTCTTTACCACCGTGGTTTATTATTTAGGTTGGGTGCTAAGTGTAAGGCCCCACAAGGATCTTAGGGATGCTATGAAAAACGTAGAAAGCATAATCATAAAAATTTTGAGCTATTACAAAAAGTTAAAATCTAAATGTTGGGTGCTTCAATAATGACAGTGAGGTGTTATGCAGTGACTCCTGTGACTGACGCATGCTTGAGACCCTGTCCAGTCTGATTTGACAATTGTCACAGCAGCAACCAGAGCAGGTGAATGGCAGAATCAGGAGTTAGAGAATGGAAAGGAATGAGTGTATATACTTTTTCTTTAACCCAGTTTTGAGGATTGGCAAATTCCTGCCTGTAACCCTGTTGGGATCCTGGGACCGCAGATACCAGATAATTATGACATAGAAAGTCTTGTTTTAATGGAAGCTCAGCATGACCTACAGAAATACCAAGGAGTGCTCCACATTTGATGTCTTTTGGATTCCTCTCAAGCATTTACTTCCTTTGGACACAGAATAATCCCCAAGCCCATCTGAAATTGAGAACAGGGTCTGTAAGTCATTTTTAAGCTCCATCCTGTCCCTTAGGTGTGTCTTCCCAGTGCTGGAATGCTAATGCGGCACAGACAAAGGCAGGACCATCTGCAAATAGCACTTTCCCTACCACAGATAACAAAAGGGAGGGAGAGGAGGGATTGGAGATGAAAGGAAGGGTTAAGAAAGGGAGAACCTCAACCCATTTATCTCTAACTCATTTACCTGAAAAAGTATAATAGGTAGATAGATAGATCAGTCAAATGGTAGATGGATAGTTACTGAATGCTTCTGAAGTATTTAATCAGCTAGGGTCTGGTTTTGATAAAGAGCATCAAACAACTCATTTGACTGCTCTTTGTTTGACCATTAACTAGCCGCTGCAGTGACCAGTTATGACAACCCTGAGAGCAGACCACCTGGTCAAATATTTATTTATACAATCTCATCCATGGTCATCTGATTAGTAAGACTTTAACCTTCAGGTAAAGGTCTAATATATTTATAGCCGTCTTACCTCAGCCAAATAAAAGGAACTTACTTCTGTTTCAAGAAGCTGACTTATCCCCTCATGTAGGACCCTGTTTAACAGATTGTTTCACCAGCCCTGCAAGGAAAGCAGCCTGCGGCACCTCCTCAGGAGGACTTGCCCTAAAACCCCCTCTGCTGTGACCACTGTCCAGTTAGACATTCCTGGGTCTGGAGCATGCTTCCCTGGAGGAATCGTGCCAAAAACTCTCCACATCCTACCTCTGAGCGCGGGGAGATCCTAGGCAGACATATACTGAAGCCAGAAATCTACTCTTATCCAGAACAGTACAGATTTTAAATTTCAAATTTTACTTGTTACCTTTTCACTACATTGATAGCAAACCATACTAATGAGTATAGTATAGTTTAGGATTTTTTTATATATGGAATTTATTGCATCCTTAGGAAGTATTTATTGTCAAGCTTTTAAAATATAGTGTGTCCAGAAAATATATACACACACTTTCAATAATTATAAGACAATTTTTATTAAAAATACATTTCATTGCCTGGCCAGTGTACTCAGTGGTTGAGCATCAACCTATGAACCAGGGGATCACAGTTCGATTCCTGGTCAGGGCACATGCCTGGGTTGCGGGCTTGATCCCCAGTAGGGGGCATGCAGGAGGCAGCTGATTGATTATTCTCATCATTGATGTTTCTATCTCCCTCTCCCTTCCTCTCTGAAATCAATAAAAATGTATTTTAAAAAATACATTTCCTTTACAAAATTGAGCTATCAGCTGCTAAGTGTGTATACATTTTGGTGGGACACCCTGTCTATTGGTAAATTTCCCTCACAATTACTTTGTATCCTTCTTTGTATTAAAAAATATTTTTTTAAAACCAGGCAAGGAGTAACCTCCCAGCCCCCTGTCCAAGGCTCCTCTCGGGACCTCCTCTGACCATGCCCTCCAATGAGGTGAAGAGTCTGTGCAGCCAAGGGGACATGCCCACTGAGAGCTAATTTCTAAATCAGGCTCACGGCTCCTGGGATCCCGGCTACCCTGCTTCCAGGGTCCCTGTGGACCTCTTCCATCTCTCCTCAGGTCCATCTTCCTCAGACACACTGGCCAATGGCATGAGCACCAGGTCTGATGGATGGCCAAGGGACCACTGTATGGGGGAGGGGGGGTGATGATGTGTGGATAGGAGGGCTGGGTGTCCACACGTGTGCAGGGGAGGTGCCTTGTGGTGTGGGACAGAGTCAACTGTAGAAAGAAAAGGTGATGGGCTGCAAGCCAGGGCCTTGCACTGCCCATACCATCAGTTCTTTCAGAGAACTTCAAGGAGTCCAAATATTGACCCTAGCTTGCCAGGCCATTATATATATTATTGCAATGCAAATATTTAGGCATCCTATATGGACCTTCATTGTCCTTTCCAACTATGCATTTATCTTGTCCATTCCTAGTCTCTCTGCCTCCCTTTTACTCTCAGAAAAAAAGTAGTATCTTTCCTCCTTCTCCAAACAACCCTCTGACTATGCACCTGACCTCCTCCCACGGCCTCCACTCTGGGCCTGGGAAACGAGAACCCCTCCCCCAGTAGCCCTCCACGTGCTGCTCTAATTCTCTTTATAACACAAACTTTTGTTGAGATTGTTCCCCAAAGTCACCATTGGTTCTGGTGCCCAGAGGTCATTGGTCATCATTCTCCTTGATGGCATGGTAATGTAGCTCGGCACCATTGCACAACCACTTCCTGAAACCCCGCGCTCCCGTGTCCCGGGCTCTGGCCTGCTCTGGCCCTGCTCCGTCCACTCCCACTCAGCTCTGAGTCTTTCTTTCACTCCACCAGGGAGGAAGCGCCCCAGGTTTGGGAGGAGGGGCCCACTGCTCTTCTCTTTCTGGGTAGACACCCTTGGCAGTCATGTGCCTCCCTCCTGAGGATGACAGCCACATCTCTGACTGCATTAAGTAGACTTCCTCTCGGATGCCTCCCCGAGTGCATGATTTCGGCATGTCTGAATTGGAATTCATCTTCCCCAATAACCTAGTGGCCTTCTGACTTCCTATTTATACATAAAAATTATTTCAACGGGAATTTTTTCTATTCATTTTAAACACATGGTTTCAGTTATATTATGGGTTGTTTTTTTGTCAGCTAACTTGGGCTAACCACCATTTTCTACATGGTTGTTGGGGTTGGGGGGGGGGAGATATATTCCAGCTTATAAACAGTTTATTTTTAAAAAGAATATAGCCCACACAGGAAAGGGAATTTCCCTATTGCAGACATTTTTAAAGCATTTGTGCAGTAGACACACCAGGTACACTCATGGATACTGAAATTCAAAGGTGAATAAGATTTGCACTTACTTTCCAAGAACTCACCAGTTAAAAAGGAAGACATGTAAAGAACTAGTTGAATTCCCTCACAACACCTACAGAAGTGTGTTACACATAGTAGGAGTTCCACAGATAGCTGTTGACTAATGCAGTTGGTGAACAGACAGTAGTGATTCTTAAGCATTTTGTTCCATAATACTCCAAGTACTCCCTGGAATCTTTGCCCCAGACCCACACTCAGAATTTTCTTTGCAGATGCCCCAATTTCCAAGGTACCCTGAGTTCTAGTCATATCAACATCACAAAAATTCTTAGTGGGAAGGGAGGAGAGAATTCAAGGCACATTCAGCAGTCGGAGAGAACCCTTTGCCAAGTTTAATCTGCCTCAGGCCCCACTTCTTTCCAGATGCTGTGAAAAGCAGCACCTCACTCTCAGCTCTAGTCTCTTCTCATCAGACATGACTTCCTCCTGCACATTGTTAGGGAATTTTAAAGGTCATTTATAAATTGAAAAATATATAATTTTATAACCCACTGTCAAATAGAAAAGTGGGTTATAAAATTACATGGGCAATGTTACCCATTTTGCTTAAAAATTATGTCTATTTAAATGTTCGTATGTGTAAATATGCAAGCCTAGGAACTTATACAACAAAACAGTAACAGAAGTTCTCTTTAAGTATTGAGATTATGGGTAATTTTTACTTCCTTTCTTTTCTTTTCTGTCATTTGTACAATGAATATGTTTCAATTTGTGTTCAGAAAAAAAAAAAGAGCATGTGTATTAGTTTGCTGTGTAACAAATTACCACAAACAACAGTTTAATGCAGGATCCATTTATTATCTATCAGTTGGTTAGAAGTCCAGCAGGTTGATCAGTCTCCTCTGCTTGGGGTCTCATTAGGCTGAAATCAGGATGCCAGGCGGGCTTGGCTTTTACCTGGAGGCTCTGGGGAAGAATCTGCTTCCAAAACCATTTAGGTTGTTGCAAAATTTGGTGCCTGTGGTTGTAGGACTGTGGAGCCTGTCTTGCTGGCTGTTTCTAGATGCCACTCTTGGGGCCTTGCTCCATGCTCCCTGCCAGTTCAGCCACAGATAACTCCCACAGGTCAAGTCACCCTCAGCTTCAAATCTCTCCAGCATTCTGTTACACTACCGGCAGAAAAAAACGCTCTGCTTTTTAAACGGCTCATAATATTAGATTAGGCTCAGCTAGGTCATCTCCCTTTTGACCAACTCAAAATCAACTGATTAGTAACCTTAATTAAATCTGCAAAATTATTTTGCCTCATAAGGTAACATGAGTGATACTCACAGGCCTCTCACTCACTAAGGGAATAATGTATACAGGCTGTCTAACAGCGGGCAGGAGTCTAAGGGCCACCTCAGAATTCTGCCTACCACAGTGTGTGTGTGTGTGTGTGTGTGTGTGTGTGTGTATGTATGTATTTAACTCTCCCTTAAAGAATGGAATTCTTGGTAGCATCTCAGTGGCATCTTCTGCCTCCTGTTGGAGAGCAGGGATCACACAAGAGGATGGACCAAGTGAAGGAGCCTGGGCTGTGTTGCCTTCAGAGAGAATATCCACTCTCCGAAATTCTGGGCATTAACCAATGGGAGAGTGGGGCTTATAGGTCCAGTGGCAGTTCTGTCGTGGACAGAGGCTTCTCACTCTCCAACTCTCTTGCCTGCAGTATGACATCGCTGGACACTCTGGAGATGACTACAACATTGATCTGGTTCCAATGAACAAAATCCCCAAGGACAACAAGCAAAGACTAGAAGTTCTGAAGGTAAATACATTGTTACCGCTATGCTGTGAAAGCTCCCAGCAGATTAGGCAAAGTATCTTCTGGTTGCTGCAAAAATTCCCTGAAGAAGCAGCAGATTCAGGGGAGACTTTCTGTCTCACAAATATTCAGACTAAGAAAATACTCGCACCTAAACTCCTTTTCTCCACCACATCAAATTTAAACTTCGTTCCCAACGTATTTTTCAGGTACTGGGTATTGTGTCAGCGTTCTCCAACCAGGGTTACCTCCTATCTCCTATGCTCTTCTTCCCAGCCCCGCTATTTCAGTAGAAGGAGAAAAATGACCTCTTGTAATATACTCTGTAACCCTAATTTTATGTATTTCTCAGTATTTAATGATAAATTTAGTTTTACATACTTAGATCTACAATAGAAACATATGCCATGATTTTAATGTAAATTCCCTCTATTGCTATTGATGTAAGTACATTGTTTCATATTATAACTTTGTTTATTGGAAACTCCACCCATTCCTTATTTTTCTCCTGTGTTACCTTCATCCTCCAGTGTGATACCAAATTTTATATTTTCTTACATTTTCTCACTTTATTTTATTTTTTTATTTTATTAAATTTTATTGGGGTGACATTGGTCAACATGAACATACAGGTTTCAGGTGTGGATTTCTAAGTTACAAGATCTGTATATAGCACCATGTGCCCACCACCAAAGTCAAGTCTTCTATCACCTCATATTAGGACCCCCTTTTTCCCCCATCCCCCATTTTCTCACTTTAAATGGCTAAATTTTAAAAACTAAATATCAACTGGGATTGTTTTTGGAACATTTCCTATTTCTAACAAGAATCTGAACCACATACAAATATCACTGGGCGCTGTTGTCACCCCATGGGGCCAGCTACAAGAACTCACTCAAGACTTCTTATTCACGTATAATCACTAATATTTGTGAATATTTATGGTCAGAAGAAAAATCAGGTTTGTTAAAAAGGCGTTTCTCATCTGTGGCTTTTGTGCAACATCTAACCCAGACGATGCATGCCCATGCTCAGTTCTGCATGAGTGGGGACCACACTTTAGAGGGGACAAAGCATGCCATCCAGGAGATTGTCAAAGAAGAAGCTGACGAGTACTTCGTCATCGTCTTGAGTGATGCAAACCTATCCCGATATGGGATACATCCTGCCAAGTTTGCCCAAATCCTGACGAGCAACCCTCAAGTTAATGCTTTTGCCATCTTTATCGGATCTTTAGGTGATCAAGCAGCCAGGTAAGTGTTGCTCCGGATGGAGACATATGTGGGGCAGGCACAGAGATAGTTGAGTCCCTGATGCATGGCATTTCCTGAGCGTAGCATCTTGAGGGGTGGGGCCTGGAGGAAAACAGACTCCAGAGGGGCTCCTGAAGGAGCTGATGGAGTAGTTGAGAGGATATGATGTTCTAGCTTATGTTTGGATGAGCAACAGTAATTTTAAATTAATTTACTTTTCAGCTTATATTTAAACTTACCGACAATGAAATAAATAGCAAATTGATTTGTCTAGTAAATTTAACAGTATCTTACACATTTTGTAATGTACATCTAAGTCCCAGGCTCAGTTCTAATCAATTTATGTTCAAAACTTACTCAAAGTAGCAAACACCTACTATTTTCATAGCACTAGAGATTGTGTGTGTCTGTATAATGTACTAGTATATAGACATATACAAACATATATATATGTGTGTGTGTGTGTGTGTGTATCATTTAATTTGTGTGTATATGTATCATACATTTACATAGACATATACACACACACACACAAAATACATAGAAATGCATGTGTCTCCCTTGCTGGGGAGAGGAGGCAGGGTAAACACTTGGAGACAATGTGGGGCAGTGTTTAGAGGCAGATGCTGCACTGAATATACTGAATTTCGGGAGAGGAACTGCTGGTCAGACAATAAGCACCGTTGTGGATGATCTGAAGGCAGAGATCTGGAAACACTTTCAATGACTTAAACACACTAACATTTCTTTTTTTGAATTACAAACAGAGCTCATTTTTTTTTAATCTACTGAAAATACTTTAGGAAGTACAAAACACAAGTGAAAATAAGCCTCCCCCCCCACCAAAATATAATTCCTGCCTGAAACTCAAAAGGCCACGTGCTCTGCTCTCCCACTGTGTACCTGCCATACTCTGGTTCCGAGTCCTGTGTGGACTAGGAAATGTTTTAGTGTCCAAGGTGCTGGCATTTTTTCTCTTTTCCGTTCCCTTCTCCACGCTACAGGATTGCACAGTTCCATTGAGAACAGGCTTAACATCACGTAACTACAGTCACTTTATGACTTCGCATTTTTCTCAGTTTTGGGTGTTAGCCTTTTCTAGAACTTCCGTGTCCTTGGACACAAACCATGTCTTTTTTTACTCAGATTTTCTTCATGACCAGCACAGCAAACTCAGCAGCGAATGCTGCTTGAGTTGAAATAGCTATTTTGTCTTTCTAGTGAACAGATCCTGTTTGAATACTTAAGAAAGTACAATAATACCCCTGTGGTTTCCTAGGGAAATGGTCCAACATCTACTGGCAAAAGATATGTTGCAGAATTAGCTGGTCTACCGGGCATGCCAAATGTATGATACTACACAGGATGGTTGACTTTTATTAAATATCATTCGAAAACCAAACTTTGCTGGCACGGTGAAAGGAGGCTTTCTTTTGGATAGAATTGTGTCTTGCACTTTCATTGCCTTCAAAAATAGCCCTTTGTTCCAAATGATAAATTGGCATTTTAAAAAATTATCATAAGCCTATATAACCTCAGTGCCATCAAAGCAGCAATTGCATAAGTCAGATTGCATTTCACATTGTGTGTGAGGGGCAAAAAGAGAAGGGGAGTAGAATACCACTCGAGGTTTAGCTGGGCAGCATTTTTCAAGGCCTGTTTTCTAGCAGGAAAAGTACTTAGAAATACAGTGAGGCCAACACAGTCACTGGACCCAGGTGAGCTAATCTCACTTTGGTTCCAGGGCTCTGTCATGGAAATATTCACTGATTTTCTCATGGAAAACAGTTTTCAGTTTAGGTTTTTTTGTTTGTTTGTTTGTTTGTTTTTTAGTTTACAGTCTGTGGGGGCAGGACGTGGAAGGGGCACCCCCAATTTGCAATGGTAATTTCCTCTCCCTTTCCATCCTGGCAGGCTTCAGAGAACATTGCCCGCTGGCAGGTCTTTCATTGCCATGGATACCAAGAACATCCCTCAGATTTTGCAGCAGATCTTCACCTCCACCATGTTGTCCAGTGTTTAAGAAGTGCCCTTTGTCACCCTGAGGCCTGGGATTTGCAATAAGATGGGAATAAAGAGTGCTCTGAAGAAAAGAAGGCACAGCAAAGAGAACCCATGCAATGACTAGATAATTCTGACATCCCTGGCTCTTCCTACACCTGCCCAGTAACCGGAATTCAGAAATGTATCCAGAAGGGGGCTTGTGAATGGAAATTACAACCATTGCAGACTTAAAAGTAATTAGCGGAAGCAAGTTGAGCTGCATTTTATAAAAGGTGAGGGTGAAAGGAAGGTGGTGTGACAACCTTGGTGCTTGGTCCATTTCCAAAAACCTAAGGGATGGAGAATACCTAGCTTTGCCTTAACACATCATCATGACATCTAAGATAACAAAAGTGACCCCACTGTGAAGCCCTGATGCCACATTCTGACATTGAGATCGAATCTGTACAAACCCATCCAACTGGTTCCTGCCCAAAAATTAATTTTCTCTTCTCCCCACTTTGTGTTGCCCAACAACAATGTGATAGTATTAAACCCACTGAAAGTCCTTCTGACAGCAGCATTTTATAAAAGGTTGGAATTTCTCAGTAATTCCATTTTCTTGGCCAAAACCAAAAGGAATCAAAAGATCCTTGGATTGCTTCCTGTCCCACGTGACTTTTAAAAGGTTCTTTAAATAATAAAGAGCAAATGCCCTGTTCTCTGGGGGGCTGGGAGTGGAAGGATAAGGATGTCTAACATTGAGTTCCTGTTTCTTCTTGTTCTTCTACTGCTTCTCAGAAGTTTCACACTACTCCCTCATGGTTTCCAAAATGCAGTGCTCAACATAACAAATGCTTATGTTTTTACTTAAAGCAAAGTAAAAACAAGGCAGTACATTTGAACTGAATGATAACTGGAAATTTCTTTAGCTATTAAAAAAAAAATACCCTGTTCAAGCTTTATTCTTTTTCTTTCAAAGTGCACCTTACTCCCACCCTATCTTGGACTGACCCTTATTTATCAATAGGCTCAATGTCACTTAGTTGAAAATCAAATGCTTCAGTAGAACTCAGTCTCTCTCCAGCCATATAATAAAAAGTTCCTCTTCACCACTGATGGTAAAGTCAGAGACACTGGGGCCCCAGTGTGTGTGCCTTCTTTCAAGTTGGAAAAACTAGCCTTGCTAATAATGTTACCTAATTCACTCACATGGACTAGTAGTAGTGAAATTGTACAGATGGATTTCACTGTCATTAATTAGAGGAAATGTAAAAAGATAACCCATTTGTTCCAACACCCCATCTTCCTATCAGCTGTCAAAGAAATAAAAGCAATCGGATTTCCAAAACACTGTTGCCAATGAGTTTGCAAGGCACGTCTTGTTTTCCTAACCAGAGCCTGCCCGTGTGTTGAATCATCCAATAGTGCAAACAATTGCACTGCAGTGAGTACCTCTAAAAATGCAGTTACAGCCCAGCCAGTGTTGCTTAGTGGTTGAGCGTTAGCCTGTGCACCAAGAGGTCACCTCTTGAATTCCCAGTCAGGGCACCTGCCAGGGCTGTGAGCTCAATCTCCAGCAGGGGGTGTGCAGAAGGCAGTCAATAGATATTGATGTTTCCTTCTCATCGATGTTTCTCTCTCTGTCTCTTCCCTTCTTCTCATTAAAATATCAATAAAACACATAAAAATGTAACTACTGTAATGCCCAAGTGTCATAAACCCCAAAGACTACCAGGGAGCCGAATCCGATGCAATTGCAGAAAGCCTGTATTTATTTCGGACTAGTCCGAGCCCAGTCTCACCCACACCAACGAGGGCACGAGTGAGAAAGAGGAAGAACTTAACATATCAATGGGTTTTATAGGGAGGGTGGTGCCGCTACCTTGGCTGACCTGATTGGTTGGGTTAGGCCTAGGGTCCAGTTACCTGGAGCTGGACCCGCCCCACCCTGCCCTCTCACCCCGCCCTGCCCCCTCACCCCGCCCTGCCCTCTCAACTACATTAACAACAATAAGAACATCAGCAGCTAACATTTACTGTGCACCAGGTATGCTAAATGATTTCATATGTTATTTCAGTCAATCCTCACAGCAATGCATGCAAAATAAGTACTTTTTACCTCATTTCACAGACAAGGAAACTCAGGCTCAGGAACGTTCATCACTTTCCCAAGATTCACAGTAGTATACTATTGACTATTCATTGCACTACTAAATTCCTCAAATAAAACTGAGGCTTAGAGAAGTTCAAGGAAATAGATGAGGCTCACTGTCAGGAGGGGCAGCGTCCGACAGTGCTGGTTGCCCTCATGCTTCTTTCTTCTCACAAACCAGATGTCAACTCTTGCGCCTTTTCTTCTTTCTCCCAGTGCACTTCTTCTTCTGGTCAAGTGACCATTTCACAGAGCTCCCCCCTCTCCTTCGTACTCAGAAGCTGCCTGCACATATTCATGCACTCAGAGGGGGTGGAGGTGGGGCTCAGGGACCCAGGGCATGGGACACTGCTGGCAGCGCTTCCAGCCACTCCTTCCTGAGCACCTGGGCGTAGGGAGGATGTTCCCACCCAAGGGTCAGCCTAACCCCCAGGGCGCCCGGCTGCCAGAGGGTCAAAGCCCCTAAAAGGCTTTAGAAGTCCACCCAAGAGCACCCGACAGAACATCCTTGTAACAAATCTTCCACGTGTGCAAGAGTGAGCACAGCATTTTTTTAAAACATGGAATGAATGTTGTCACGTAATTGAATTTACCTTTCCCCGCTGGCCAGACATCCTTTGCAATTGTTTTAAAAACAAAAACAAAAACAAAAAAAAACCCACAATTCCTGATTTGTAAAAGAAAAGAATGATGGGGGCGGGGTGGAGAATGAGAAGGTGAAGGGTTTTACTTTCACTTCTTGCAATACCTAACAAGTATGTGCCTTTATTATTAAATGCACTTAATTATGGGCCACTTCACGCTGTTCCCAGAGCCTCGGTAGAGCCAGGCCATTATAATAAATGCACTGTGTGCCTCAGGGGGTCCCGCTGAAAGGCAGCTAGCCTGCCGGCTCTGTGGTGAGCCCCAGCAAGGCTGAGAAGGTCCATTGTTACCCTGAGCAGCCAGGAGGAATGAATGCGATGAATGGCGCAGTACTTGGTGTGTGCTGCCCGGGACCCTTTGTGTGCCCGGCACCATGACCTCACTGCCCGGGGCAGCCCAGGCCCCCCCACAGACGTGCATCAGAGCGGGAGCACTGGAGCCCATCACAGGTTTGGAATGAATCATTTAATTCTCTACACCCTTTCCTGTGAACTGTCAGAGGAGGAGAGATCCATCAATGCCAGCAAGTCTCTAACCAACTTCTGGGGTTGGGAAGCCATTGGGAAGTGGGGCTCTGGAGCCAGCATTGTCCGCGTCCTGAAAGGCCGGCTCCGGAGGCCACAGCCCCTCCACCACCCCTGTGCCTGTCAGCTCAGCCGGAATTCGCTTCCTCAGAGCACAGAGCCCAGAGCCCAGAGGTATGGACCAGGGTAACACCAGCAATAGTCGCTTACTTATTGTGTTCCCTTCTAATTTGTTTCTAACATTCTAAGCTGATTTCTCCTGTCTGGACAAATTTTCCTGGAATTGCATCTCAGGAATAGTTAGTTAAATGTCCGCTTGTGCTTAGGATATTGTCCATAGCTTCTTCATCTTATTAAGAGAGAAAATATCCACTCTTTAACAATTGCTCCAACCCGTCACTTACTGTTTATAAAATTCTCTGACGAAGAGCCTCACTCACTACCATTCCTGGCCAGGCTGCAGCGGAAAGCTCTGGCCTGTTGCTTCTCTTTCCCCTTTCCTCTGAGGCGGGCTGTGGCCGCATCCTGCAGGCGCTGGCATGGAAAGGCTTTCCGTGTGCCACCTGCAGAGGGAGCGCACACACCTGCATGGGGTTGGTCAGAGAAAGGAAGTTCTGGATGCGGCTCAGCTATTAACACCCTGTGCAAACTTGGGCTAATCCCAGTGGGTCCCAACTGCTTCATCTGTGAATTCAAATTTGGCCAAAATGATCTGTAACCAAAGTTCCATGTTGCTATGTCTCACTCAGTGAAGTGACTTTGTCCCTCTCTGTCTAACAAGAACTACATCACATCAGTGCATTTTGCCCCCTGAACCCCACACACATTAGCGCTCGCACAGAGGACTTGGGCACCTGTGTCAGTTGCCCTAAGAAAAAATGTTCCTGATGGAACGTGCACCCTAAAAGTTAGGCAGTTGCCATTAGAATTGAAAAAGGGGCTTTCCCTCATCAGCAAGACAGATATTTCTATGGAAATTTCTGACCATTGTCTCTTACTTTGCACTTCGCTGCCTTAAAATAAAACTTCCTATCTACCGATCTGCACAGTGGGATCCAAAAGGATGCGGAATTGGAAAAGTACTATGTGCCGAGACTAAACAATGTGCAATTGTGCGTGTGGTTTTTTTGTTTGTTTGTTTGTTTTTTAATTGTTCAATTCTGTAAACAGGATTTGCCGGGCCAACCTCGCAAGCTGAGACTGACAGGACACTCTCTGAGACGCGGTGCTCTCTGAGCTCCCCCCTCCCAGCAGAGCCAGTGTCTGTTCTCGGCTTTGGAATGCCAGGGTTACATAATTTTAAGTGAGTGGTGCCTGTGGCATTTGGCCACTCAGAGCAAAGTATCACATCCTTTAAGGTAGTTGGGAGCCAGAGGCTGTCAAGAACGACATGTTCTGCTGGAAGGAATCTCATCAAGAGACTTAACTCTAAGGAGCCGCCGGGGAGTCCCCCCTCAGCAGGCACAGAGCCTCCCTGGGTCTCCCCTCTTCCCACGGGCTCCAGTGAAAGGGTTTGGGAGCCCCCAGCTCTTTCTCTAAAGGAACAATCAGTATTTGGCAATAAACTGTGGCCCCAAAGATGATTGTGTGATCCCCCAGAGGAGTGTCAGAACATAAGGATTTATTCAAGTTACGGCAATTCTGAAACATTAGTAGCGGCAGCTGGAGCTTGACCGGGGATGGAGGGAGCGATGTCTGTCTGAGCATCCCGCGGCAGGTGTGTCCCTGATGTAGCCGGCATGTGGCAGGGAGCTAGTGAGCTTGTCCTGAGGCCTCTGGGTAATTGGTCTCATGACGCCATACTTGAAGCCTTATTAAGTGAAACAAAGAAAAGGGGCATATTTATTTAATCAGACCAGACATTAAAGTTGGAATTTCACATGCAGTATGTGCATATTAATAAATGCCGATGCTGATGTAATGAGGCTGGCCATTTCTCCATACAGTGCTGACTGGACGCCGTCCTGGGCCTCCAGGAATAGAGTGAGCCTCAGTGCAGCTCCTTGGTCCATTTCCTTTACAGATGCTGTTCTGGCCCATGTGATCCCAGCCCTGCATGCACTGGGCCAGAAAGGAGTGCTTGAAGGCGCAGTGGAAACCAAATGGTAATGCTGGGGCAGCAGCCTGTTGGCTGGCCTTGGCCGTGCCTCTGGGGATCATTCCCTCGGAGCCTGGGGCTGGTGAGAATCTGAGGGTCTATGCCGCAAGCCAGGACCCCCAGATTCCAGGGTGTTATGCACAGAAAATAAAAAGGGTAGGTGATGGCCCTGCCGGTGTGGCTCAGTGGTTGAACGTCGACCTGTGAACTAAGACAGTGGTCGGCAAACTCATTAGTCAACAGAGCCAAATATCAACAGTACCACGATTGAAATTTCTTTTGAGAGCCAAATTTTTTAAACTTAAACTTCTAATGCCACTTCTTCAAAATAGACTCACCCAGGCTGTGGTATTTTGTGGAAGAGCCACACTCAAGGGGTCGAAGATCCGTATGTGGCTCTCAAGCCGCAGTTTGCCGACCACAGAACTAGGAGATCACAGTTCAATTCCTGGTCAGGGCACATGCCCGGGTTGGGGGCTTGATCCCTAGTATGGGATTTGCAGGAAGCACCTTTTAATGATTCTCTTTCATCATTGATGTTTCTATCTCTCTCTCCCTCTCCCTTCCTTTCTGAACTAATAAAAATACCTTTAAGCGGGAGGGGGGTGATGAAGGGAATCCAGGAAAGCCAGAGCTTAGTTAATGGACACGCTATTTATTTTGCGGCTGATAAAGAAGGTGTCTTTGTCAGAAAGGTGTCTTTTAGGTCCCCAATGCTTTTGCACGACTATTTTCCAGGCTGACGGAATATGCACGTTCACACATGGCAGGCTTAAGCACAAAGACCTGGTATTTAGTATGAGTGCCTGGACTAAATCTCTTTCATTCTACGGGGCCTTCTCGGAAACTGGGAGGAAGGGAATGCTGGGTGCAGAGGCGGGAGATCGCAGCAGCTCCACAAAGCGCCTGAGAGCAGACATTCAGTCACTTGGCTGGAGCACAGCTCCGCACAGCTGGCCTGGCTCCTCGCCCCCAGCATCTGAAGTCTGTCTGCGGAGTGGAGTGTTTCAGCGAGAGGGGCTTCTCTTAAAACACAAACCGCCCTGAGAGGCTATCCATCATGTGCATCTTGATTTGAATTCCTTCATTCCCTGGCTCTCCTCCAGCCCCAGCTGAGATGAAGGGCCTCAGACAGACTATGATGGGGTGAGGGGTAGAAGCTGGGGGGAGGGGGCAGGTGCATTTGCAGCCTGGAGCATCAATGGGGCAGAGAGACACAGTGTGAGGGCACAAGCCCCGGGCACAAAGGGGGTGCCATTCTTGCCTTGGGCGATGGATTTGTTCTCTCCTCCCAGGAGCACTCACAGTGGGCTTGTTCGGTGTGGCTGGGAATAGCTTAGTTTTCCTCAGTCTTGCTCTTTAGAGACAATAGATTTCCACCTGTATTATTTTTAATATATTTTATTGATTTTTCACAGAGAGGAAGGAAGAGGGATAGAGAGCTAGAAACATCGATGAGAGAGAATCATCGACCAGCTGCCTCCTACACACCCCCTACTGGGGATGTGCCCCCAACCAATGTACATGCCCTTGACTGGAATTGAACCTGGGACCTTTAAGTCCGCGGGCCGATGCTCTATCCACTGAGCCAAACCGGGTTCGGCTCCACCTGTATTGTGCCCTCTCTTCTCCCGAAGCTCTGCCTGACATCTGGTCCTGCCAGGAGGTGCTTCCCTGGTGGTGATCCTCGGCCTTCACTCCAGGGCAGGCCTCTCCGCCGTGGACACCTCCCACAGCCCTGGCCATGTCTCCGGGGAATGAACAGTCAGATATTTTTATTCCTAGTTTTGTTTGCCAAGAAGGACTTCTGCCCTGTGCTGTGGGCCTTTGGAAAGAGAATTTGTACCCTGAGAGGCCACAGCCTTATTGGAAGCCACTGTCCTCGCCGGCGGCAGCAGGGCCGGCTGTGCCCATGGGACACCGGCCGGTCAGGGCAGCCCCGTGGAAAGGGCTGTGGGTGCCCCAGCCCCACCCTGGAAGGACGGGACCGGGACGGGGGTGGTGTGTGTGCGCTCCAGCGGAGCCGCGTGGGCCGGGACGTTTTCCGAAGTGTCTGTATTTCAGCCTCAGGAAAAGGCTGTTACGTAGCAGTTTCTAAAAACCCTTAAGTAGTATTACCTCAGCACCAATAATAAACCAAGAGCCTCTGAAAAATACATGTGCTTCTTAAAGAAAAAGCTTTTTTCTTTAAGATGGTTCTCCTCTTTTTCTCTTCTAAGAAGAGCCGGGTTTTCATTGAGAAATAATGGACATATACCATTACATTAGTTTCAGATGCACAGCATAATGGCTGCCTATTTGTGTGTAGTGCACAGTGGTCACTAAATAAGTCTGGTTGCCATCCACACCACCAGCACAGGGAGAACCAGTTTGGGCTCTACCAACACCTCCCTCCCCGTTACGGCTGCCACCCCCAGGAGTTTGTACGGAAAGACCATGAATCAGTTTCCCTCTTAAAACCACGCCAGCTCCTCCCAGGACCGTCTAATTCTCCTGTCCTTTAGACACCATCACATCAGACTGTCCCACCCGGCTCTGAGCGGAGGCAGCGTGGCCGGAACCCTGAGAACACTGAGTGTCCACAAGCCCGGGCTGAGCACAGGAGGCAGGGGAGCCGGCATCTGTGCTGGGAAACGTGCCCTCTCCCTGCTCCACCCCTGCCATCCACGCACCCGAGGCCCCAACGCACTGTGCCTGCTGCAGGCAGGCTGGCCCGGGGCTGCGGGCGGTGCCCTGGCCTTCTGGGCATCCGCTTTCCCAGCTCTAAGGTGAGATGGCAACCCTAGTCTCAGGGTTCATGGGAAGATCAAAACGAGATCACGAAAGCCCCTCATCATTGGCAAGTGAAGGAAGTGGTCTTTTGGGAAATCGGGGTCTGTTTGAACAGCCTTATTTGGGGACCAAGTCATCCTTTGACCCAGCACCTCAGATGGATGCAGAGCCCGGGGCAGCCTCCCCCCGGGTGAAAGATGTGGGGAACAAATCAAAGACAGTAAAAGGCAGAGTGGCAGAGGGTGCGGGGCAGACGATGGGAGGCCGCTTGGCTCCAGAAGTCCGTGTCCCTTCCGGGCGGTACAGAGCCACGCCTTCTGTCTGGCTTGCAGGCGCAGTGTGACCATGAACTTGTTTCCTGAGCAGAACTTTGTTGCTCGGGTTCTGCCGTCAGCTGTCTGGGTGAAGGGAGGTGCATGGCCTTTCCTCTGAGCGGCCCTGAGTAGCTGCCCCGCAGCCACAGGTTTCAGTTCAGAAGGCTGTGCCTGCGGGGACTTGATAAAAGCAAAGATTGTGACAGCGACAGCACTCATATGGGAGGCCTCCCTGGTGGTTCCTCCTCAAACCCTGGCTCTGCTACACCTTCAGATACCGTCCCCCCGCCCCCAAACCACTGGCCCCTTGGGCAGTCCCTTCTCGGGAGTGACTAAGGCGTCTTAGAAGGCTGAGCCTGGGGTTCCATGTTCTGGCATATGCAGGGAGAATAATAAAATTAATTCTTATTCAAAATAATAATAGCTAACTCTTATCTAGTACGTCCCATGTGCCAGACACTTCCTGAGCAGTAGGTAAATAAACTCAAGTCCTTCAACAACTCCATGGGATAGGTACTATTGTTATTCCCGTTTTATTTAGAAAGCTATCATAAAAGGTAAAAGGAAAACCAGCTTGCTGGTTGAAGGGGAGAGCTCACATGGAAGCTTGAAAATCCAAGAACCTGGCCATTGCTCTGACTTTCCAATGCCTCGTTGCAATTCCCTTTGGGGTTCAGATGCACCTCTCTTCCCGGAGACCCATAAAATGCCTTGGCATCCTCCTACCACCCCCCTCTTTACTGACACCAGCTTGGGACGTGTGGCAGAGTGGTTCCTGTTCTCTGAATGTCCCTGTCCCCTGGCAATTAGGTTGGGCCATATAGCTAGTTCTGGCCACATGTTCTAGGCAGTGAGCAGACGTGATGTGTGTTCAAAACTGGCTGAAGCATTTAAGAGCCAGTGTAGACAGGACCCATCACTGAGGTGTGGAGGAATAACTCCCAGCAGGATTTGACACCATCCTCCTGGTACCACAGTAAAAATAGTCACGGGTGCTTCACATGCTGTTTCATAATCGTTCTGATGTCTGCCCGCCATATCTCGGAGAAAAGCAGAGATCAAGTCCTGTTTGTCTTTGGCCTCACCCTGGAAAATATGTCAATAAACTGTTGCTGAGTGGATAGCCCCATGGGATACGAAGGAATGTGGTCCGGAGGTGCAATTATGCTGACTCTCAAGGATGGACAAGGTTTGCATGAGCCAAAAGGAGCAGTGGGGAGTCCCAGGGGAAGAGTAGTTTGAGCAAGAACCTGAATTGGGAATGTTCCAAAGAGTAGCTGAGGTGGCAGTGCTGACCGGCCTGCTCTCCCAGCCCAGGCTGCCGCTGTCCAGCCAAGAATTTCAAAGGCTGCCCAGCCCTGAAAAGCAGCCTTCTCTCAGAGCCCCCAGGGTGGCCTTCTGGGCTCTCCCGCTGCTAACCCCAGCCCTGACTGGCAGGGTGAGGAGGGAGGAACCGGAGTAATGACCTCGCAACAGAATAAGCCTCATTACATGAGCCACTTCATGATGTGGCTGCTTTGTTTTGCTTTGCATTTCCCCCCCCCCCCCCTTAAAAATGAGCTGAGAACCTTCTTTTACCCATGATTACAAGTTGGGTTGGTGATGAAAGGTCTGTGCCAGGCATAAGGGGCCCTCGGGAGGAGCTTTCACATTTGCAAGCCTTTTGTTGAAAAAGACTTACTCTGTGGCCAAGAAAAAAAGAGGGGGAGGAGGGGTAACATGAGAGGGGGCTGTATCATCTGGATCTTTTTGGCTGCCTGGGATCTCTGGCTGATCAGCATGGCTGCCAACCATTTCAACCCCAACACAACCCCGGAGAACCTCCAGACTCATAAAGCTCTAGGAAACTTAGAAAAAATCAATGGCCCTTGTTTCCAAACCCCAGTGACACTGCTTCAGCAAGTCACTCTGCAGAGAGGCTGGCACAACATGGGTTAGTCAAATGGGATGGATGGATGGATGGATGGATGGATGGATGGATGGATGAAGAGATGAATGAGTGGGTAGGAGACTTGGTGAGTAGATGAGTGGGTAGGTAGGTTGAAGAGAAAAAGTCTACCTATTTAAAATATTTGAGCATTGTCCCATGGACTGAAAGGTCACAGGTTTGATTCCTGGTCAGGATACATGTCTCAGTTGTGGGTTCGATCCCTGTCTATAAGAGAGGGAGCCAGTGGATATTTCTCTCTCACGGCATCAATCTCCTCAGGTGAGGATTTAAAATAAATATAATTAAATAAATAAAACAAAATACTTCACCCCTCAATCCTCCAGGGCCTACCTCACATGACTTCCCTGAGAATATTTTTTGCTATTGCTTTGCATCATATATTTACTCACCCATTGAACAAATATTTGCTGAGCACCTGCTAAGTTTCATACACTATCCCACGCTGGGGATACAACAATGAACTTGCTCTTTTGGACCATATATTCTAGTGACAAGTGCCAAAACATAAACAGGAAATAAATACATAGGTACCGATAAGCTCTGAGAAGAAAAATAAAAGATGGTGAGGGTTGGGTTTGGGCACTATCTGTACTAATAAAAGGATAATATCCTAATTGGTCATGATGTCCTCACAGTAACAACCGAACAGCAGGCTGTGTGAGGTGACAATACTGGCAGGGGGGTTAGCGACTGACCAGCAAGCTGAGTGGAGCAACCTGGTCGGCAGGAGGATTAGTGAGGGATGACCAAACGACTGAACAGCAGGCTGCATGGGGCGACCAGGCCGGGGGGGGGGGAGGGGGGGGTGGAGTGCGATGAGGGGCAACAAGGCCAGCAAAGGTGGGCAGTGAGGGGCATTCAGGCCAGCGGGGAGGTAGGGAGGGGAGCGGGGAAGTTAGGGGAGACCAGGCTAGCAGACAGAGGTGGTTAGGGGTGAGCAGGCAGGCAGGTAAGCAGTTAGGAGCCGGCAGTCCCAGATTGTGAGAGGAATGTCCGACTGGTGGTTTTGGCTTGATCCCAGGGATCGGGCCAGAACCGGCTGTCAGACATCCCCTGATGGGTCCTGGATTGGAGAGGGTCCAGGCTGGACCCATTCCTCCCATACACAAGTTTCGTGCACTGGGCCTCTAGTTTTAAGTAAGGTACATGGGGAAGCCTCTGATAAGACAATTGAGCAGAAGCCTGAAGGAAGGAAGTCATGGGCTGCACAAGTATCAAGAAGAAGAGCATTCCAACCACCGGAACAGCATGTGCAAAGGCCCTGGGTTAGAAGTGCATTTCACAAGCCTAAAGAACAGCAGGGCCATGAGGCTGATTTGGAATTCAAGGGGGAGAATGCCAGACAACAAGGCCAGAGAGATAGCAGACCATGTGGGGCTTTATAAGTCACAGTAAGAACTTTGGATTTTATACGATGTAAGTTCTGAGCAGAAGCGTTAACATACTCTGAGTTGCATTTTAAAAGGATCACTCAGGCTGCCATGTTGAGAATCGACTATGAAGGGTGAGGACAGAATCAGAGAGACCAGTTAGCAGGTTGTTGCAATAATTCAGACAGGGTAAGCTGGCACCAGGGGCAGGCAGAAGAGTGGGGGTGGTAAGAAGTGGTCAGATCTAGATATATATATGCTGAAGGTGGCGCCAACAGGAGTTGGATGTGAAATGTGAAAGATAAGAATCAAAGATGACGGAGGCTTTTGACCTGCAAAACTGAAAACATAAGAGTTGTCGTTTACAGAAACCAAGCAGATAAGGTGACTCTGGACACCCCGCCCGCGCCCTGCACTTGTGCTCCACCGACCTGCTCCCCATCACACGAGCAAGTTTTGCCCTTTGACCTTCCATGGTTGTGGCCTGCCGTTTGGACACCTCCAGCTAAGATCCTCTTTCCTCAGGGCACAATGTCTAAATACACTGGAACTAGCAGAGCTGTCCAGGTCCCCGTGAGCAGCCCCGGGACCGAGGCACTGACAAGCTTGCATAGGGCTGCTCAGGAGGAGGAAGGGCATCAGAGCGGTTCTCCGCCTGCCTGCACTGGGCACCACAGGGGAGCTCCGTCCGGTCCTGTTCCAGGCCATTCACAGGAACATCTCCAGTGGCAGGCAGGCATCCACCTTTTTAGTTTCTCAGCCGATCCCAACGTTGGGCCAACGTGGAGCGCCAGTTCCTTGGAACCAGTGCTTCTGCGGTGCCTTCTGGCGCTTGCTGATCCCAGCCGTGCTGAGCAAGGGATAAGGCACTCGGGGGGACAGAAAGACCTCTGTCCTTACAGAGTGAGGTGAACCAGACATGGGCTGCCGAGCATTCTTCTGCTTAGAACTGAACCCAAATGAAACTCTCACCACTGGACCTCACTCCACACCTCCACCCACAGCCCTGCTTTGAAGATGAGCATATTTCAAAGATTTTTTTAAATGTACTAGTAATTTGGCCAATCTGTGTTCAGGAATGTCTCCAGGCAAACCCACCAGCGAGTGGAATGTGGCAGAGGTACGAGAGCTCAAAGCTGGGGGGGTGAGGGGTGGGGGAGGGGGGTAAGTGTTCGTTTTCCACCCGGGGTCCTGGGACAGATGGGGGGTGGCCAGGAACCAGAAGAGAGTGAGAGAATGAGGATCCCCCAAGGCATATTGACTTGGGAACAGATCAAATTTCAATTCCAGACCCAGGAGCCAAGGCGACCTGCTCCCTTCATGAATGCCCCTCAGTCAGCCATGCCCTGCAGCCCGCCAGCAGACAGATGCGCCATTCATTGCACAGAGCTCTGCTCCAGGCCTGCCTGTGGCTGGGACCCTTCCTCAGTCATTCGGCTCCCCAGACACTTCTGTGGACAGAACCCAAATAACCTGATTAAAGTAAGATGAAATGAAAAATATTTGCTCCCGAAAATTGCTAACATCTGTTCAGACCCCCCGAGGAGTCTGGGTGTGAGAGCAGAAGCTACTCCTTCTACACCCACCTACGGCGGGGGGCGGGGGGGAGCGGACTGGACTGTGACACAGGGACTGAGGAGACAGCGAGGGCATAGTCATCAGGCGGACCTTGGACCTCGAGGCGAATCTTGATTCCCTTGACCGCCTAAGGCCGTGGTCAGCAAACTGCGGCTCATGAGCCACATGCGGCTCTTTGGCCCCTTGAGTGTGACTCCTCCACAAAATACCACGGCCTGGGTGAAGAAGTGGTGTTAAAAGAAGTTTAAGTTTAAAAAATTTGGCTCTCAAGAGAAATTTCAATCGTTGTACTGTTGATATTTGGCTCTGCTGACTGATGAGTTTGCCGACCACTGGCCTAAGGGCTCTAAGCGGTTGTTTGACCTCTCTCACCTTCAATTTCCTCACAGGTTTGTCAGGAGGATTACGTAGATGACGTGAGCAGGTGCTGACACATGAAGGTACCTCACTATTTAAGTCTCCCTCCAGGTTTCTTTCTCTTCCTCTCTCTCTAAAATCAATCAACAAAAAACATCTAAAAGAAAAGGAAGAAGGAAAGATTCTTTGCCATGCTCTCATCAAGAGGTGGAGTTTATTTCCCTCCCCACGAGCCTGAGCTGGTACAGGGATGCTTAGCCACCAGAAGGTGGTAGAAATAATTCTGGACCAATCCCCTGCTCGCCCTAAGGCTGTAGCGTGTTGGGGAGCCCTCACCTCCGTGTAGAAAGCCCAGCTCCTTCTGCCAGAAAGTCCACATGGAGACTCATGGAGAAGCCATGTGGGAAGTGGAGAGGCCACTGTCCTCAGGCCTGAGAAGATGCCAGGTGACTCCAGCCCCAGGGTAACCTGACTGCAACTGAATGACAGCCGCAGGGTGAGACCAGCACAGGACCCCCCACCTCTGAGCCCAGAGAGCCCAGAACCTTGGGAGGCAATAACATGTTCACTGTTTTAACCAGTAACTTCAGGGGTGGTTTGTTATGCAGCAACAGTGCTGTTCTTAGGTAACTTCCTCCTGCCTTCGTCTAAAATTCCCTTCCCCTTCATGTCTTCCCCATCAGGGTTTGCGGGGCCTCTCCTCAGGGCCCCCCTGGCACACACACTTCTTCAGTTCCCCTCGGACATGCTCTGTGCCACCCATTGTGAAGGGCAGAGCGCACGGGGGATCAGACCACAGCAGGTTGTGAGACCTCGGGAGCCGTGCCTGGGTTCTTGTAACAAACCAGCCCTCCTACTCCCCCCTCACCTTCTCCCGGCCATCTGGGCCCTCCTCTCACTCTGACCCTCGGAATCACCATCTGTCCTCGCTGTTCCTTTATATCCCGGATGCTCCTCACTCTCTGGGCCCAAGGTCGCCTCTAGGTGGGCACAGTCCTCACAGCCCTGACTGTGGACTCGGCCTCCTCCATCGCCTCCACAGCCTCCCCTTCAGGGCTGTGCTGAGGGTGGACTCAGCCTGGTTCTCACCAGGGCATCCCACAGGCCCTCCTCCATCCTATCCCGCTCCACAAGCACTGAGGCTGCTGCCTCCCCACCCACCCGCCTGACAGGAGTCCCAATCTCCCAGAGAAGTGGGAAGATACTAAAAGCCCTCGTTCCAGCAGCACCATCCCGGAGCATGAGCGAGGCTGCCAGACATGCAGGTAGCGGAGAGGAAGAGACGACCCTCAGGGCTCCGCCTTGAAGGTCTTCTGCTGACAACCTGAGCCTGGTGAACATGGAGGACATCAGCTCCATCCTCCTGGCCCAGAGCAGGCTGGACCGGTCTGAGAAGAAAGAGGAGATGGTGGTGAACTTCCACAGCCTGTGAGCTGTGAGCAAGTGCTTCCTGCTCCGCTTGAGGAGCCTGTGGCGATGGGGCAGGACTTGCAGCATCTTCTGCGGATCAGGACGCTGGAGGGGAAGCTGGCCAGGCGGCACCCGGGGCATCCCCCTGGCGGACGAGGATGAAGACCCCACCTGGCCCAGCACCATGACCACCACTGTCACCTGGAACAGAGCTGGGGCTCCTGGGGCTCCTGGGATTCTAGCTCTCTTCCCTCCAGGCTGGTCTCCAGGACCTGCCCCACATCTGGACTCCCCTGCCGTCAATGGCCGCAGCCAGAGGATGACAGGGAGATGCTGGGTGTGTGGCGCTGCTCCCGGGCGCCGTGAGGGGTCCCAGGGCAGTGACGGCACCCTCCAGGGGTCTGAGGTGGCTGCTGGTAATCCCGCCTGGAGATGGGCATCTTTGCCCCCCTATTCTGTTATCAGGGGCCCCTGGGGACCAGTACCTCCCAGGGTGTGGAATTCCAGGGGATCTGTCATTCCCACTCCTTCCTCTCCCTCTGGCAGGGCAGAGGATAAGCTGGCGTCCTTGGGCTGGGCAAGTTTTTCCAGAGCCAGGCCCGAGGCTGCTCTGAACAACACTTACCCACTCCCAGAGACCAAAGCCGATGTTCCGGCTCAGCACCCCAGTCAGGACCTCCTTGCGGGGACAGGCATTGTCATGTCTGAGTTTCCCCAGCCCACTCCCACACTTACTGACTCTGGTCTCCCTGCCCCCTCCTCCAAGAAAAACACTTTCTCCAGTCAGTACCTCAGGGCGGTTTCTAAGCAGTTATAGAGGCTCCAGGTGGAGACTGCCCACCCGCTCAGCCCCGAGCCTGGCGCACACATGTTCCTCTGACCGGAGGTGGGGCCCCGGGCCCTCCGGACTCTCCCAGGGCCTCCGTGAAGCAAGCCGCGCCACTCCAGAAAAGAGAATACTTTTGTACCCGTGTTTCCAGATGCTGTTGGGGAGTTATCAATGTAAAGACTCTGTTACTAAAAAGAAAAAAACCTAAAACTCTTCCTTCCAAACCCAGGCCTGCACTCAGAAATGAAATCGGTAACACTGCCTAAAAGGGAGCTGTAAGGCCACTTCACTCAGCGGGGCACTGCCCGTGCCCTGCCCTGCCCTGAGGGCCAAGCATGGCTTACAGGTATCTTCGGGGAAATTCCAAGCACGTACAAAAGCAGAGACATGACACTAAACCCCCCCCCCCCCCCCCCGTGGACATCACCCAGGGCTCACAGCAAATCTTGTTTTTTTCTGTCACCTCTCCCGCTCTCTGCCAATGCTGGCACCTGGAGAAGGTCCCCAGGTTAGGCTGGCCCGCGTGGCTATAGAAACCCTCACCATGTCTTCCCAGACACTTTGCAGTTGGTTCTGTTGCACACGTTTTTCCAGAGCATTGACGTCCTCAGCACCAATTGGGACTGCTCAGCCACTCGGGGGTCTGCACCCACTTGCACAGATATTCCAGCAGCCCTGGGCCCCTGTCAAAGCAAACCCCGAGGCCACAGAGGCCCTCTGAGAAGCCTTTGTTTGAAAAATGACGAGGAACCTGCAGGGGGGAAAGTTCTTATTTCCTAAGGAGGTCAGAGTGAGCGGGAAAGCAAAGAGCAGGAAGCACCAGGACTCCTGGCCGGTGGCCTCCACAGGGCCCTGGAGGCCACAGAGCCTGCTGGGTTAAGGTGTTGCATCCTCTGGAGTCCCCAGCCACAGAGCTAGGGTTTCTTTATGAATGAGCTGTCACTTTAGAAAGCAGAGAACAGGGCCCTGAGGCAATGAACTGAGAACGGGCCTGTGTGACTGAGGGGAGATGAGTGTCCGGGCCCCAGGGGGCAGCAGGGATGCTAACCTGCCTCTCCCTGAGGCTGAGCCAGCCTCCCTCCGCCTCCCCTCCGGGCTCAGGGCTACCGCCCTGGAGGTGGAGGGGCCACATCCAAACTGCTCCCAGGGCCAGCCTCTCTGCTGTGAGGCCTCAGTTCCAACCCCGCCCAGCGAGAGGGAAGAAAAGACTCTTGTCAGAGGCTAAGTCGAAGCGGGGACCTCCTTCAGAGGGAAGATGGAAATGTTAACCTTTTTTGCTTCCTGGGAGGGCAGTGAAAAGGACCGCTGTTCTGACGGATGGCGACTGTGGGCACACACTGGGCTCTGGGGACACGATGTGCCCTTGGCCAGGATGCCGAGGGGGTGGGGGGCTGGGAGCCACTGGCCCTCAGCACAGGACAGGCTTTCAGGCGGCTATTCCGGGGATCAGCCCCTCGCCGGGTGCCCACAGGCTGGGAGCTGACCCCTCCCGTGGTGGGGACAGGGCCAGGCCTTGAGAGACTGCCCCAAGCGGCCCAGTGCACCCTGCTTGCTGGGACCAGCTCACTCATTTGCTGCCACAGGGGCCCTGGGACTTGAATAGAAGCTCATGTCTGCAGACAGAGGGGACTTTGTTTCCCGGATGGACAGGGCTGGGCTTTGCTCCTCCTCTCTCTGCCTGGGGGAGCAGGGCTACTGAGTGGAGTGTATGTTATTGTAATCTCCAACTTGGCAAAATGTAAATGTGAGAGTTCACAGTGACAGGACATAGATGGCATTTTCTCTGCGGGCCGGCATTAGCCACCACCCACTCAGGCCCAGGTGGGCAGCTCCCCTCCGAGGCGTCCTCCTCTGCCAGGCGCCGGAGCCCCCACACCGAGCAGCGCAGGATCTGCACACAGGTCAGAGGTGAGGCGCTGCCCACTGAGGGGGTGCCACCTGGCTTCGGAAGTAGGTACGGCTAGAGACCTTTGCCATAGCAGCACCTGGGCTCCACTGTGTCCTGACCCCCACCCACTTTTCCAGCCTGATCTGCCAACTGCTCGTCTACCTTCCATCCCCAGATAAAGAGTTTCCCTGGAAAAGCGAAGGAGGATCCAAGATGGCTGCACAGGTAAACACCTAACTGAAGCCGCACATAACAATTTCAATAAAATACAACTAAAATATAAAATGGACATTACCCAGAACTACAGGAAGGTCGACTGACTGGAAATTCTACAACGAGAAGCAAGGAGAAAACCAGAAGGAAGAGTGGAGGAGCTGTAAAAGCCTAAGGCACCCTGAGAGAACGGACCAGAGAAGAGGGGGCAGCTGAGTGCCTGGCTGGAGTTCCCTAGCAGGAGGAGATAAAAGCTCCAACTGTGCTGAACCCCAGACCCGACTGCTCTGAACCCCAGTTCTGGGCCAGACCCCGGGGACCCAGGCTCATCCAGAGGAAGCTGGGCTGTAAGGTGGAACCCTGGGGGAGCGGTGAAAGGAAGTCCCAGAGGCGCGCACATTGCACACAGAGAAGGGACGATTGGCTGTGCCGCGGGATTGCCCTGGCGGGAAGGAGACAAGGGCTCCAGACTGCTCTGAACACCACCTCCAATCCCACTTCCAACTTAACTGAACCCCAGTTCCGGGCTCATTGGGGGAGAGCCTAGACTGTTTGGTAGCAGGCGAAACTCGAGGGCACCTCACTCTCAGAGGTGCTTGCAGCGAGTACTGAAGGACCCTGAGACCCAGGAGCTATATAGGGTGTGGCTGATGGAAGCCAAACCTGTAGGCTCCACCCTGAAACTCTGCCCCATCAGGGAAGCTGCGAAAATGCTGAGACTAGGAAATAGATCACAAACGAAAGAAATGGAGGACAAAAAGTGACTGGATATAGAGTTTAAAACCACACTTATAAGGTTGTTCAAGAATCTCCTAGAAAAGGCCAATAAAATAAATGAGACCTATGAGGATATGAAAAGGGATCAACTAGAAATAATAAGAGATCAACAAGAAATAATAAGGGATCAACAAGAAATAAAGAATATATTGTCTGAAATAAAAAATATTATACAGAGTCCTAAAAACAGAATGGAAGATTGCAAGAATCAAGTCAAAGATTTGGAACATAAAGAGCCAGAAGACACTCCTCCACAGAAGCAAGAAGGCAAAAGAATCCAGAAAGTTGAAGATAATGTAAGAAAACTGTGGGACAACTTCAAGCGAACCAACATCAAATTATGGGGGTCCCAGAAGATGAGAGAGAGCAAGATATCGAAAACATAATGAAAGAAATAGTGACAGAAAACTTCCCCCACCTGGTGAAAGAATTAAACCTACAAGTCCAGGAAGTGCACAGAACTCCAAACAAAAGGAATCCAAAGAAGGCCACACCAAGACAAATCATAATTAAAATTCCAAGAGCAAAAGACAAAGAGAGAATATTAAAAGCAGCAAGAGCAAAGCAGGTAGTTACCTATAAAGGAACACCCATACGATTGTCAGCTGATTTCTCAACAGAAACCATGCAGGCCAGATGGGAATCAAAAGAAATATTCATGGTGATGAATAGTAAAAACCTACAGCCAAAAATAATCTACCCAGCAAAGCTATCACTCAGAATCTAAGGCCAGATAAAGAGCTTCACTAATAAAAAAAAGCTAAAGGAGTTCATCACCACCAAACCAGAATTATATGAATTGCTGAAGGGGGTTCTTTTGAAAGGGAAAATAAATAAAGATAAAAACTATGAACAACAAATACGTAACTATCAACAAGTGAATCTAAAAACCAAAAAAAAATCTAAAAAAAAATCTGATGAACAATATTAACTGGTGAATATAATAGAATCAGAGGTATGGAAGGGGAGTGAACTGACAATTCTCGGGGAAAGGGGGAGATGGGGATGTGGGAAGAGACTGAACATAAACTGTGCACCTATGGATGAGAACAATGATGGGGGGGGGGGAAAGGGAAAAGGGTGAGGTGGAAACCTGGTGGAGGGGAGCAACGAAGGGGGGTGGGGAAAGAGAAACATCTGTAATAATATGAACAATAAAGATTAAAAAAAAAAAAAAAAAAGAGTTTCCCTGTTCCTGGAGCTTTCAGGGAGTCTCATTCAATCTTCATGACAAGTTCTCTCATTCAATCAATCATTCATTTATTCAACAATACCTACTGGGGTCTTGGGTCAGAAAGGAGGACAAACAGATGTGGAGCAAGGAGCCACTGGGGAAGACATAAAATAAACAAATAACTGTAAGAGAGATGAGTCAGTGGTAGCAACAATAACAATAACCACAAATTATTAAGAACTGGTGGTGTGTTGAGCATGTGGAAGCTCACCATCCTCCCGATTCCAGTGCCAGAGGTCTTAGCATCCAATTTTACAGTGAAGACTAAGTAACTTGGCCAAGGCCACACAGCTGGAAGTGGTAGAGCTGACATGACAGCCTCAGGAATTCCCAAAGGCTGCTCCCCAAGACACAGCACTCAATTTTCAGAGGCCCGGGGAGCAGTCAGCTGTGGATGGCGATCAGAAGCCACAAAGCAGAAATGCACTAGAGGCAGAAGCCCATGGTGGAGAGCAGGGAGCCCTCTGGGTCAGGCTGTTTGCAGAGCCCTAGACCTCAGGGCCCTCACATTGCCCCATCACTCTGGGTCCTCAATCCCATCCTGCTGGGCGGGGTCCCACGTCAGGGCCTGGTTGCCTGGAAGGACCAGTCCCAACCAGGTACTTCCAGAAGTGACTTAGGCAGTATGGCCAGTGAGTGCACAGCCAGTGTCCTATGGGAAAGGGCAAAAGAGCTTAGGCAGGGAGTCAAATGGCCTGACCCTGGATCCTGCTCACCAACTGCACAAAGCTGATTAAGCCACATGCTGTCACTGATCAAACAAATGGTCAGAGCGAGTGAGGGTGAAGCCATGGTGTCCAGCCCGGTGGGAGATGAGCTCTGAGCAAGGAGCACAGCCAGGGGAGCATGCAGCTGGTGCATTGGCTAGAGCTCCACCTGGGAGGCATCTGCCCCGCCTGTGAGATGAGCACAGTAAGGGAAGTGAGTGAGCGTTAAACAGGAATCCCATCTGAACCCGGAAGGAGGTCATCATTTAGTTTTGCGTGTTAGACAAGTGAGAGAGAGTGACCTAACATCCAAAAGAGCAACTTTCCAAGGGCAGAACCAAAAAACAAAGTTCAGCATATTAACCAAGGTCAAAAGCTGTGAAAAACGATGGCAGTCTGAAGAGGCCAGAAAGGGGGCGCGTGGGGGGAGTGCTGCCATAGTCACTAATCCCTAGACCCTTTGCCATGACCTGGGGAGAGCCATGAGGTGCCGTGTGTGCCTGTGGCTCCTCTACATCGAGATGAGGCTCAGATAGGGGACTTGGCCCTCTGTTCTCCTGGAATTTTGGTGAGAACTTGTTCCTGTTTCTCATAATCTCCTGCTTTGCTTGACAAACCAAAGCATAAACCATGGCTTTCTCCATCATGAAGCACCGTGAGTCATCCCCACAAACCACTTTAGGATCTATGTGCCAGAAGACGTGGGCAATGCTTGGGCAAAAAAAAGTGTTCCCTTGGGCAATGCTCAATGATGAGAAACTCCGGTGGAAAAATGTCCCCAGAATCTGGGCTCCTGTTGACAATCACTCTGGAGAAAGTCACGCGGTAAGGAAGGCAAGACAAGTTGATCACGTATATGAGTATGTGGGCAGGTCCCCTCCACCACTTCCAGGGCCTGGGCGAGGCTGCCCATAGAGGAAGCTTCTAGACTTCCGCCCTCTTTACCCAGCCACCCAGTTCTGACCTTGAGTCACCCTCCCACCCCACCCCCACCCCCAGAGCAGCTACCCTCAGTCACCCCTTGGATCTAAAGTGCATACACCAACAGTGAGGAGTCCCTCTCGGGACCGGCCCAAGGACCCAGGCAAGAGGCCAGTGGGAGCTCTGGAAGCCTCTCAGGCCAGCTGGGCAGAGTCTCCCAATACCTGGGAGGTGGCCCAGAAGCACAGGCATTTCCTAATGAGCACATAGCCTTGGCCTCTCTACTTAATCAGCCAGGGTCAGTTGCTTTTGCTTGCAATTATGAACCCTGACTGAGAGAAGATTTTATCTTTTCTTGGCTAAAGAGGGGATTCCCTTACGCCATGTTACCCCAAATTTTGCTTCTGGAGGCATATCAAGTAACCAAGTATCCAGTGTCTCTGGCCAAAAGCCACTGTGGACAGAATGACTTCCCAGTGGTCATCGCTGTGACTATCCCTCAGCCTTGACACTTGAGATCTTCATCTCTCCTTTCTCAATCTCAAGACATTGGCCACCTTTCTAGCTATCATGAGCAAACTGCCCCATTGCGGATATATGTGCCTGCTCCCCACTTTATCTTGGCTCCGGGGGGGGGGGGGGGGCCTCTCACCACAACCCCCTTCCCTAGAGACTCCTTGGAGCCTGTGGTTTTCCAGCTGCTTTGGGGCTTAGTGTGGGAAAGAAGATAAGGAAGAGCACAAGGTTGGAACTCTTCCAGAGCAGCAGTGGGTTTGTCTCTTATTAACACTGGTTTGCAGTTCGCTGCCTGAAATTAGACCAAGTGTATCATCATCATCATCCTGGGCTTATTTAGGATGAATCAGACCCTATCGATCTAGGGAATCCTCTGTGGTCTCCCCAGCCACCCTTGCCACAAAACCCATAGTGACTGAACAGACAAGCCAGAATGGATTTCTAACCATGACACTGACAAATGCCAAAACCTACCACCTCTCCAGCCCACTGAGTCTCCATGTTGTGGGACTTTTCTTTCCAGAATCCCTGAGTCTGAAAGCCCAACGCCTCCCCAGAAGGCGCCCCACACTAAATTACATGTGTGGCCTCTGGGGGAGATAGCACTGACTTTTGAGCTTGGAGGCAGGCAGTGCTAGAAGGCAGGTCTCTCTGCCACCACCGTTCACATAGCATCAGATTCCCAGGTCGATATTGTCATCTGTTGTCACATGCCTTACACCATGGAGGTAGGGGGGGGCATGGATTTTGTAATCCAGCTGGGAAAAGTGAGGCCTGAGAGGACAAGAAGGGCTTTTAATGTGGCAGAACTGTGCCAACAAAAGGCTGCTGGTGCCAGTTCTGGTGATCCATCCACACCAGCAATTGATGGCACCATCCACTGTGCTTACCCATTTCCTCCCTCCCATGTTTCCTCCTTGAGCCATTAAAGCACCTTTTGGAAATGCCTACTTCTCTCCAGATTCACCAAGGCAAAGTTAGGATCACTGGAATCTAGGCCAACAGAAGATGTTGTAGCTGTTTTCTCTTTGGGGAAGCATTATTCCAGTCCTCTGCTTATTTTTTAATTAGATTGTTGTTGTTGTTGTTAATTAGATTGTTGTTGTTGTTGTTGTTGTTGAGTTTTATGATGAACAGAGCAGCACAAAGCTTGTTTGGGTTAGTGCACTGAGGCCTGGGAACGCCAGGCCCCAACCTGTTGGCAGGATTGCATTCCTTCTAGAGGCTTCTGCATAGTCTGGTTCCATGCATTCCTTCACTCCTGGCCCCTTCCATCCATCACTCCAATCTCTGCTACCTTTGTCACATCTCCTGTTGCTCACTCTGAGCCTCCTGTCTCCCTCTTATACAGACCTTGTGATTGAATTGAACCCACCCAGATAATTCAGGATTATTTCTTAAGACCCTTGACTTAATCACACCTGCAAAGTCCTTTTGCCATGTAAGGTACTCTCAAATTCTGGGGATTAGGATATGGACACCTTTGGGAAGGCATTACTCAGCCTAACACTACTCCCCCCCCCCCAAGGTGATCTGTGTGTCCCCTCCAGGCTCTGGGGCTGGTGGTTCTTGCAGTGTCCCCTCCAGGGCACTGCTTGCATGAACCCCCACCTACATGGCTCACTTGGCATTTCCTACCACCAACTGTGGAGACTACGTGAGTCTAATGTCTGCTCCTGATGAAAGAGAAGAGCCAGGAATTGCAGATACAAAATGAACTTGAGCTACTGCACAGTGGAGAGGGAAGCTGAAAAAGATGCTTTGTCAGAGGCTGACCAGATGGTTTAAATGAAGTTTAGATTTTCCTTAGAAATTCACTGCTTTGAGCACCCTTGACGTCAGAGCCCCAGAAACTCTGAGGAGATCAGGTGCTTGAGCGTCTCTCAGAGTCTGCGCATTGGAGTTGGAATCCAAAACCAACTGGCTACCAAATGGGTGTTTCTCATCCATTCTGGACACTTGGCTAAATTTGTGGTGGGGAGAATTCAGAAGAATTGCAGGGTCAGCTTTTGGGAGATTTCCAGCCATTTTCCTTTTTTATGCCACATGCTGGGCTTCAGCTGGGAACAAAGTGCCCCATATGTGAATCCCAAGAATATTTCCCACATCACACCCTAAAACACGTCCCTGCTTGACCTCTGCCTGCGGCCTGTACAATAGGTTCTGAAGCAAGGTCACCTTGACTGTAAAAGGAGAGTCTGGGAAGAATCTCAAAGCTCTACAGCTTTCAAATGCCATGACTTGTGGTTAGAAAAGAGAAGTGGAAGAGAAAGCTTTGGCGTCAGGAACAATGAAGCCAGAGCATTCCAGAACCTCCTATCTGTATGCGGAGGGTGGATGGACTAAGTTGGCCTGGGGTGACCGTGCCCCACAGCCCAGCCTGAGTTATGTTTCCCTGGCCTCATGGGTAACTCCACCTTGTTTCCACACCCTCCTTCCTACCCTCTGTCTTGCCTCCTTTAGAGTAGCTCCCGGGGTGAAAAGTGTCAGCTTTTGATTAGAAAAGTCCCCCCAGGAGAAGCAGATCACTGAGTTTTAAATATGAACCCCTTATTGGATGTATCATGGGCAAATATGTTCTTGCATTCTGTAAGTTGTATTTTTCTTTTGCTGATGGTTTCCTATGCTATGCAAAAACACTTTAGTTTTATGTAGTCCCATTTGTTTATTTATTTTTGTTTTTCTTGCTGGAGGAGATGTAGCAGGAAAAAATATTACTGAGAGAATTTTCAGATTTTACTGCCCTGACCCACCTCCTCTAGTCAGTGGTATTCACTACACATGGCCGCTGAACTGTCCTTATTTGCTGCTCTCCTTCAAGGGACACAATGGTTATTAGTTAGGAGTTGTGGCAGAGCCGTGCTCTGCCTGTCTGAAAGCTCAGGAGCTCTACTCTGAGCCAGTGGCATTGGTCTCAGAGACTCCTGAAGTGCTTAGATGCTCCCACATGTTTACTTTGCAAAAAGAGGTCCCATGCAAAGCCATTGGCTTATCTTTGGTGTTTACTTTGAATTGCATTAAAATTGGGATATTCTCCCTTCCCATTCACGCCTCATTCCAGGATGACAAAAACTTCAAGAAAGATCTGTAACTTTGGGACATCAGCAGAAGGATCACTATAATTCAAAAGTTTTGTGTTGTTTTTTTTAAGTTACCATTCTTTGTTCCCAATTGATTTCTTTTCAAGTGTTAGTGATTTAATGTCAAAATAAATGCATGGTGAGCAACCACACTAAAAATTTGGCCAAATGGGGAAAATATTTTTTAAACACTTTTTTGTTTATTAAATGTTAAACTCTAGGACTCCCACAACACTGGGGTGGCTGCTAGGGTTTCTGAGCAATACAAGCTGCCTGGGTGAAATGGTTTAGATAAAGGGTCTCTCTCACAGAGGAGAGTGAGACCGGGAGAGTCCTCAGGCTGCAGACTCTGAGTGGCAGGTGCTCAGGAGTTAACTAGCAGTTATGACAGGTTTCTATTTATTAGGTTCCTGCATAATTAATTCACCCCAAATGCTCATTTGGGGAGCATTTCCTGAGCTCCTCTCCAGTCCTCTTCTGTCACACTCCCCTGTCTTAATTTCTTTCATAGCAATTGTCACTCTCTAAAACTACATTTTGTCTATTTGTGGTGTGTGTGTGTGTGTGTGTGTGTGTGTGTGTGTGTGTGTGTTTAACTGTCTCCCACTAAAACATCAGCCCCATGAGAACAGGGACTTAGCTGGTCTGTACATGGCTGACTCTCCAGAACCCAGAGCAATGCCTGGCAGGAGACAGAGCAAAATATGTATCATGCCAGTTAATGCCATCATCATGTCAGTTAATGCCTGGCATCATATAGAGGCAGGTAGTGCCGGATAGCTTGAGTTCAAATCCTGGTTCTGCAGCTACCTAGCTGCAGGCTATGTAAACTACTTAACCCTCTGTGCCTCGTTTTCCCCATGTAACCATGGGCGTGTAATAACGAACCTTTCCTCACATCCCATCTATTGCGTTAATACATGTGAAACATTTAGGATGGATTTATAGCCTATAAACACTCAGTAAACATTAATTATAATGACTTAGACATGCCAGCCCCAGGCAAAACTGTTTGTCTTCAAACCCCATCCTCACTCCCACCATCACTGATCTAGTCTCTGCTTATTGTCTATCTCGTTTGATAGAGGCCCTGGTGTCCAGCCCTCCAGCCTCCTGCCCCACACTCACCGGCAGTGCCCTCTGGAACCATGCACCATGATCCAAGAGCTTGGGTTTCCAACACCCTCTCCCCACCCCATTGCCCAGGGGCCTAAAGAAATCTGATCAAACAAACCACAGAAGTATGCAAACAAACCTGCTGTCTCCCTTGATAAAATGGTTCCTCGAGTTGGCAGTGAAGAGCTCAACAACATGAGTAGGGTCAGCTGGAAGGCCCAGTCCCACTTCCTGGAGAACTCCTTCCACCTGGAGAGCTCCTTCCACCTTGACCACAGCCATCAAGGTCTCAGAGGAGTTGGCCCAAGTGCAGGCACAGGCTTGCCCGGATCCCCCGCCAGACGGCTGCAGACAGGTTGGAACTCTTGACTTTGCTAAGGCTCAGGGATAATTCCTGTCTCCCTGATGCCACGTTCCCCATGCATCCTCAGCTGTTAGGGGGAAAGGGGTCGGGGCAGGGGAAGAACATCCTTCAACCCTTTTAGGCTCTTAGCTGGGCCTAAAAATTAACCTTAAGACAGATTAACAGAAAAAAAGCATACACATTTTATTTAATACTAGAGGCCCAATGCACTAAATTCATGCATGTAGGGGAGTGTGTTCCTCAGCCCAGCCTGCACCTTCTCCAATCTGGGACCCCCTCAAAGGATGTCGGACATCCCTCTCACAATCCAGGACTGCTGGCTCCTAACTGCTCACCTGCCTGCCTTCCTGATTGCCCCTAACAGCTTCTGCCTGCCAGCCTGATGCCCCCTAACCACTCCTCTGCCAGCTTGATTGATATCTAACTGCTCCCCTGCCAGCCTGTTTGCCCCTAACTGCCCTCCTCTGCAGGGTTGATCGCCTCCAACTGCCCTCCCTTGCAAGTCTGGTGCCTCCTCACTGCCCTCCCCTGCTGGCCATCTTGTGGTGGCCATCTTGTGTCCACATGGGGGCAGGATCTTTGACCACATGGGGGCAGCCATATTGTGTGTTGGAGTGATGGTCAATCTGCATATTACTCTTTTATTAGATAGGATTGTTACATGCATATGAGAGTCTTCAAAAGAAAATTGAAGACCTGAAAAAGCCATTAGAAGGCTCAAAAGATTATACAGTTATCTTTTTACACTAAGAGGAATGAATTGTGGGGATGTGACAAGACAAAGGAGCTTGGGCAAGGGCGGTGACTCAGAAATAAATGGGGAAACTAATGGAAGATAAGAGCTATTTTAGAGACTTGGTTTGTACAGGTCCATGTTGGCATCCATTCCCAGGCTGGTCCCTCCCTGGCACAGGGAAGGCATCTTTCTCAGGGGAAATCTTTGACCTGCTTGTCTGTGGAAAAGCGGAGGTCAGAGAGCCTTTCCTGAATCTGCTATTTCTCAAGTGCCTTCGGCTCAAAATAATCAATATGTCGACGTGCAATATTTGGGGTGACATGTTCTGATCCCTTCGCTGGAGCACTCTCCCCTCCGCCCGTCTCCTGGTTGTGTCCACTCAGCCTCTGTCTTCACGCTTCTGAGCTGATCCACTCCCTCCAGGAAGCTGCCCCTGACCAGACAAGGAGTAGGATTCCCTTCCTGTGCCTCACGCCAGGCCCTGCTCACACAGCATCCCCTCACCTAGCTCCCTGTGGGCCCTGAGAACGTCCATGGCAGCCAGCACAGGGCCCAGTGCAGAGCGGGCCTTCAGTGACTATTTCTTGAGCGGCTAACCAAGATTTCATTTTTATTTCAATATTCAGATGATGTGTTTCTTTACTCCTGGTTAGAAATTTGGCTGCTAAGGAATTGTTGATAAATAGATTTCTGCAAAACCTCCAGAGTGAAGGGTAAAGGAAAAACAGGAAGTTTTTCCACTTTGTCTGCCTCTGGCTCCAGGCTCAGGCCCCATTTCCTCCGCTGCAGCCAGTTGCTGCCCTGGAGCCTGGGAGTGGGTGCCAACATGGACCTGTACAAACCAAGTCAGGCGGTGACAATAATGCACATTGGGTTGGGCTGACCCATTCTGGGCCAGGCAGGCTGGAACCCAGTCAGCATTCATTTACAAGTCTGCGGTTTGGTGGGACTGTTCCAAGACTTAAATTAAGAGCAGGTTCTAAGTTCTTAGACCATGGTGAGGTGCAAAGAGAGGTAGGTTCTCTCAGGAATTCCTGGCATTCTCACTTTGCCACACCCAGCATGTGGTAACGCCAGAGGATGGTAAACAGCTTGTACTTCACCCTGGCTAGTGTGGTTCAGTTGGTTGAGCATCGCCCTGGGCTCAGGAGGATCGCCCGTTCATTCCCGGTCAAGGCACATGCCCAGGTTTGGGGTTCGATCGTCTGTCAGGATGTGTGCAGGAGGCAACCAATTGATATTTCTCTCTCCCTCCCCCTTCCTGTCTCTAAAATCAATAAGAACATAATTTTTATTTTTTTAAGAAAAAGGGACATTTTATTTATTTTTTTAAATATATTTTATTGATTTTTACAGAGAGGAAGGAAGAGGAATAGAGAGTTAGAAACTTCAATCAGCTGCCTCCTTCCTACATACCCCCAACTGGGTATGTGCCCGCAACCAAGGTACATGCCCCTGACCAGAATCGAACCTGGGACCCTTCAATCTGCAGGCCAACGATCTGTCCACTGAGCCGAACTGATTAGGGAGATATATATATATATATATATATATATATATATATATATATATTTTTTTTTTTTTTTTTTTTTTTTTTTTAAAGGAGACCTTGTACTTTGATGGATGCCCAACAGATTCATGCTCACGCAGTGTTGTCCTTGCTTAATTTACTGGAGGGAAAGCTGGCAAAATTCACTGATGAGAAGGTGAGAGAGAGAAGAGTGCCGGGAACAGTAATGTGAGGAACCAGCGAGCCAGAAATGTCTGAACTAAAGATTGTCTTTAAAGGTTAAATGTCTTGTTAATGGAAATCAATATTTTTTTAAAGTGACAGATGCACATTATTTTAAGAATCAAGTAATACAAAAGGAATTGAGTGAGAATAATCTCTTCCCAGCCGGGATCCTCCAAGACTTCAACCCCCTCCTGTTCCAAGCTCTTTGAACTATGTCATTTCATTTCATTTTTTATTTTTAATAAAGTATTTTTTACTAAATATTAATTTTATTTTGATTAAATGTTAAACAAATAAATGTTAATTAATTAAACAATGCTAGATAATAAAAATGTTCATTCTTGAAAATAATTAAAACATGGGAAATTCTTTAAAAATAAGATTGACAAAAGACAAATAAAAATGGAAATTAATAAAAAAGCAGAGAAATCCTAACACTTGATGATGTAAGAGCTAACATTATAAAAACACTTAGAAGAAAACATAGATACAAATCTTCATTACTTTGGATTATACAATGGTTTCCTAAATATGACAACAAAACACAAGCAACACAAGAAAAAATTAAATAAATTGGACTTTATCAAAATTAAAACTTTCATGCTTCAGAGAACCCACTGAATGGAAGAAAATACTTGCAAAGCATTTATTTCATAAGGAAATGTATTCAAAATATACAAAATTTCACATTTCAGCAATAAAACAAAAACCCAACTTAAAAATGGGCAAAAGATTTGAAAGACAAAGATACGTAGATGGCCAATAGGCACACAAACGTATGTTCCACATTAGTGATTAGGGAAATAAGATGCCACTTCATACCCACTAGGATGGCTATAATGAAAAAGATAGCCAAGAGCATATGTTGGCAAAGATGTGGAGAAAATGGCTAATAGGTTGCCAGTTTTAGTATCCAGTTTTTTACCATTACAAGCAACGTTGATATGAACATGTGTGTGCAAATCTCTCCTCCCAGTGTCTTTCAAAGAGAAGTTTAATTTTGATGAAGTCCAACTTTTTTTTTTAAGGCTCTTGCTTTCTCACCCCAATCAATTTAATAAACAAAATAAAATTTAGAAAGCATCTTGTTTTCAGCATTTTATCTGAGAAATTTTCCCCAGCCCAAGATCACAAAGATCCTGTCCTCTTCTGGAAGTTTTACATTCAGACCTATTTTTGTGCGCATGGATATCCCACACCCTTTGTTGGAAAGACTGTCCCTCCAATGCTGTCAGCTGGTTATTTTCCCACCCCTGGCTGGTTTCCTCACAAACATAATTTCTCCCCTCTTGGTCTCTCCAAACTCTCAGATCCTTTTCAACTCAGGGAGCCTGCCAGGCTCTGCCCCAGTTCGCCTCCCTGTGCTGCAGCCTGGAAACTCTCTACGGTAAACTGGGGCAGTCATCTGACTCACCTTGTTTACTTGCTGTTTCTCAGGAACCACCATGTTCCACTCCTTACCCAATAGCCAGTGGCTTGAAAACATCGCATCGCGTGTTGTGTCTGTTCTCTGTTTCAGGAACACGAGATTCTTGTCATTCCTGTCCCTGTTATTCCATCCTGGCAAGAAATGAAAGTTCAAGTGAGTTTTTTAACTGACTGCTGGATTTTAGAAGTAAATATAAGGAGAGCAATCTCCTCTGAAAGCTGTCTTCGAAGTCAGTCCCAGGTCTAGAAAGGCAGGGGAAATAGTCCCTGTAGGCATCGAAGATCATGTCACTCCTGCTTCCCAGAAACGTGATGCCATTTTGCAGAGAGGTTTTCCCATCGTTGTATCTAAAGAACGTTTTACGCTGCCTTCCCTGACACTCCTAAATCTTCTAATGGTTCCTTTCCCTTCCCTTATCCAAGTTATACACAAATTCCAAGGAACAGGGTCTATCCAGAGTCACAGCTGTTAAAAGGACTAACCACTGTGCCCAAACCTCAGCCTCATACCCCCGGTGTTTTCCCATAGAAATATAAATCTAAACTAAATAAGTAAGTAACCAAATAGTACACACACATAGAAGAAATGAAATAAAATGCACATTTTAAATCCTGAGTCCTGAGACAATGTTAGTGCACCTTGCAATTCCATAACACACACAAAGTGTTGCGTTTGGTTTTGCGGCTTATGTTCTGTTTCCTCGTGCTTCCTCTGCTCCTCGCTTGTCTCTCCTCTGCTTCTTCTGATTTTCCTTCTCTCCTGCCTCCTCCTGGGAGAACCCCAGGTGCACCCAAAGTTGTTAGCCAGCTTTAGACTCCACCTTACAAGCCAAAACAAAAGGCGAGGAAAATTAAGACTCACCTTTAACTAGATTGCTGTGTGTTTACTTTGATATACTACACATTAGAGGCTTATTTTGGCTCAGGTTGGAAAAGCAAGTTCTAGCAGAGACAAGGAAGGTAGATCACCTGTGTGGGTGGACTATCGTGTGCCTGATGTTTTATATATGAGCATAGAATGAGCAGCCCTCACAGAAGAAAATCATAAACCAACCTCCTAGTGTAATCATCCTGTTGGTCTAATTCTTCTGACCTCGGTGAAATCTCAGGCCTCAGGGTATTTCTGGGCATTTCTGGGTAATTCAAAGCCCTCCAGTAGGAAATTAGGATGTTCAGTGCTTGTAATACTCAAAAGACCAACTTCATTAAAGGTCCAATTATTGTCCCAGCTCAGGCTTATCCTGGGCAGGACGTCTATATAGAAAGGAGACTGCTTCTTTCTTTTCACTATCTTGCTATCAATAATTTCTGACCCCTTCTGGGTTAACAGGTGGAGGGCTAAAAAGAAGGGAGGAAAAGGTGGGGCATTGGAGGAAGGAAAGTTGCTCCATTTCAGGTACGGTCATGAGCTGATGTTGCTCTCTCTGAGATCCGAAGATGTTGAGGCAAGTGTGGTTCTCAATTAGACACCCCAGTCAATGGAGCACTCTCTTCCTGTCCCCTTGACAAGAACATGTGCATCTACCATCTAGTTGGCCTTTTCTCCTGTCTGCCACGGCTTTCCGCGGTGGTCCTCTCCGGAACAGGACTGAGACAGGAAAGGAGGCTGCAGCAATGACAGAGGCGGAGAACACCCCACGCAAAGGGAACAGTGAGCAGGAAGGCCCTGAGGTGGGAGCACACTGGGCATGTCTGAGGCACAGTGAGGAGGCCCATCTGACTGAAGCAGTCAGCAAGGCAAACTGTGATGAGATCATGGCAGAGAATAGCAGGGTCTGGTGCCAGGCCCTTGGATTTACTCTGTGTGAAGTGGATAGAAAGCCAAAAGAGGGTTTGTTTGTTTGTTTAAATGTTTTTATTGATTTCAGAGAGAGGAGGAAGAGGAAGAGAGAGAGAGAGAAACATCAATTGTGAGAGAGAATCATTGGTCAGCTGCCTCCTGAGCCGACAACCTGGGCATGTGTCCTGACTGGGAATCAAACCTTGACCTTCTGGTTCATAGGTTGGTGCTCAAATACTGAGCTACACCAGCCAGGCACAGGGGAGGGTTTTGATCAGAGGAGTGACATGATCTGACGTTAGCTTTAAACGCATCACACAGCCACTGTGTGTAGGATAGATTTGGGGAGAAGGGAGAGTGGGAAAGTCTGAATGGATGGACATTAACTCTGAAGTTTTACAATATCCTGGTGAGAAAAGATAGTAGCTTGGGCCAGGCTGGAAGTGCTGGAGGAAGTAAGAGTACATGCAGGGTATATTTTGAAGTTAGAGTCAATAGAATCCATGACAGACTGGATCAGGAGTGTGAAAGAAAGGACAGGATCAAAGCTAACTCCAGAGTTTCTGGCCTTAATAATTGGAAGGAGTTTGCCTGAGGAAGCCTGCATATTTGGGATAGGGATAGAATCAGAAGATTGTTTGAGCATGTTAATTTTGAGATAATGTTAGATAGCCAACTGGTGAAGTCCAGCGGCAGTTAGGTGCATGAGTCTGAAGTTCAGGCAGAGAATCAGGCTGGAGATACTAATCTTAGAGTCATCACCATATACATGCTATTTAAAGTCAGGTGATCAAATGAGAATGAAAGTGGATAAAGAGGAGATGTGCAAGGGCTATGCCTTGAGGCCTCTGACCTTAACATATGGAGATAGAAAGAAACTGCAAACAGAAAGAGAAGAGCAACCAACAGCCAGGAAACCAGCAGTACCCTGGAAGAGAGGATAAAATTAAGTCTTTAAGAATGACCAACTGTTGCCAAAACCGGTTTGGCTCAGTGGATAGAGCGTCGGCCTGCAGACTGAAAGGTCCCAAGTTCAATTCCAGTCAAGGGCACATACCTTGGTTGTGGGCACATCCCAGTGGGGGGTGTGCAAGAGGCAGCTGGTTGATGTATCTCTCTCAGCGACGTTTCTGTCTATCCTTCTCAATTCCTCTCTGTGTAAAAATCAATAAAATATATTAAAAAAAAAAAAAAAAAAGAATGACCAACTGTGTCAAGTGCTGCTTAGGCCAATAAGATGCACTGACCAGCCTAGCCAGCGTGGCTCAGTGGTTGAGCATTGACCTATGAACCAAGATGTAGCTGAATTCCCATTCAGGGCATATGCCTGGGTTGGGATCTCAATCCCCAATATGGTGTGCAGGAGGCATCTGATGAATGATTTTCTTTCATCACTGATGATTCTCTCTCTCCCTCTCCACTCTCTGAAATCAATAAAAACATATTTTTAAAAAGAAAAATAAAAGATGCATTGGCCATTGTCAAGCATTGTGGTCATTGGCGACCTTGACAATGGCTGTTTTGACAGAGGGGTGAAGACTGATTCAAGTATGGCTAAAAGAGAATGCAAGAAAAGGAAGCAAAGAGTGAGTGAGGAAAGTCTTTTGAGGATTTTGCTATGAAAGAGAAAACAGAAGCGGTAGCTGGGGGGAGATGTGCCAGGCAAAACCGAGGAAGAGCCCTCTTGCAGTCACTAGCCATGGAGTTAAGGGAAACCAGTCAGGGGTTGGTCAGTGACCCCAGAGGAGGCATGGAGTAAGAGACACAGACTTCAAAGAAACACAAAAATAAAACAGCACTTTTTAAAATTCAATTTCATAGCAAATATGTTTAAAGTATCCTCAAAATATCCCAGAAAGAGTGAAATGGAAACTCTTACACATATTTGATGAGTGTAAATTGGGATAATTAACTTCAGAAATTCTTTCCTGAGTCTTAAAAATATTTATTTTGCACTTTTAAAAATCTATTCTAAGAGAATAGTAAAAACAAAGAAAAATGTGGGCAAAAATGTTTATGGAAGTATTATTTACACTTCTGAAAAATTGGAAATAACTAAATTTCTAACATTAGAGGATTGGTAACAAAAATAACAGGATAACCATCTATGAAGTAGTAACATTCATTGAAACAGACATTTACATAGAGTTTTATACACATGCATATATATATATATGCACACACACGGATTGGCAAAAGTAGGTTTACAGTTATGAGCACATGAAACATAGTTTTTTCTTTTATTATTATTTCTTGTATTATTTGCCAAATGAACAACTTTAATACTTAAAGTTTTACAGTGAAAATAAGCAGGATAAAATGCATTTTTATAAGTTACAAGGAAAATTCCAAAATGTTGATTGTAATTATCTTTGGGTAGTAGGATTCTAGATTATGTTCATTTTCTTCATTATTACTTTCTGTATTTCCTAAAATGTGTATGTGCTTCTATCATGATCAGAAAGAAAGAAAAAAAAAAAACCCTATGTTTAAAAATATAGTCCTTTTTGAATAGCCAGCAAAGTTCCTGTGCTGAGCCCCTCACTCATACAACCAACAGATGTCCTCTATCCAAGGTCAAACATTGCCTAAGGGAATTAGCCTTAAGGAATGTAATAGTCCCACCTTCCCAACTCCCTGTACACCTCCTTCCTGCCCCCCCTCTCCCTTCCCCCCTCCCCCCCTGGTGAGCTCTAGCCCCTTGAAGGAGCCAGCTGGCTATTGCCAGCCTAGTCCCACAGTGAAGACTTTCTTGGAAGGCTCTTGAGGAAGCCCAGGCAGACTCAGGGGGAAGCACAACTGAGTTGTGTGCTCTAGAGCAAGACCCATGTTTCTCTTGCATGCGTGCTGGCGCCACCATTCCTATACAGAGCCCTCTCTCCACATGGTCAAATCTTAGTCCATTTTGGCCTGATGAACTCTGCTGGCCTCACACTGATGACTTCTTTTTTTTTTTTTTTTTTTAATATATTTTATTGATTTTGTACAAAGAGGAAGGGAGAGAGATAGAGAGTTAGAAACATCGATGAGAGAGAGTCATCGATCAGCTGCCTCTTGCACACCCTCTACTGGGGATATGCCTGCAACCAAGGTATATGCCCTTGACCAGACTCGAACCCAGGACCCTTCAGTCCCCAAGCCGACACTCTATCCATTGAGCCAAACCGGTCTCGGCACACTGATGACTTCTTGATACATCTCCAGCCACAAAGGTACGGTGGGTGGCAGCTGGCCTTTATGTACCCTGAGACTTTTGCTGAGTGATCTCAGAGCCAGTACTGGTGCAGAATTTGAATCTGTATCAACCTGGTGGGTCACCCTACCCACGAATGGGTCAACAGAAATCAAGACCTAAGTATGAGGAGGGCTCATATAACCCACACAACAGGCCATTCCTGGAGCGCTAGCACAGGTGATCAGGGAGACTGTGCCACTGAGCCCTACAAGACGTTTGGGAGACATAGCAGATCTACGTAATACTCCAATACAAATGCAGAGAGACACCCAAAATGAGGAGACAAAGAAACATTCTCCAAATGAAAGAACAGGCAAAATCCTCAGAAAGAGAACTAAATGAAATAGAGGCAAGCAAGCTTTCAGACTTCAAAACAATAGTTGTAAGAAAGCTGAAGGAATTTAGGAAAAGAATGGGTGAACTCTATGAGAAGTTAAACAAAGAGATAATAAACATAATAAAGGACATAGAAACTATTAAAAATAACCAGTCAGAAATTAAGACTACAGTATCTAAAATGAAGAATACACTAGAAGGAATCAACGACAGATTAGATGAAGCAGGGGATCAATAGACTTTTGAAATCATCCCTAATCATCAGAGAAACGAAAATTAAAACCATAATATTACCTCAAACCTGTCATCAGTAAACTCACAACTCACAAGTACTGGCAAAAATGTGAAGAAAAGGGAACCCTCAATGCACTGTTGGTGTGAATGCAGATTGGTGCTGCTACTATGGGAAACAGAATGGAGCTGCCTATGATCCAGCAAATCTATTTCTGGGTATGTATCTGAGGAAACCAAAACACTAATGAATATATACACCCCTATGTTCATTGTAATGTTAGTTACAATAGCCAAGATATGGAAGCAGCCTAAGTGCCCATCAATAGAGGAGCGGATTAAAAAAGTGCTGAGATATATATATGGAATATATATACATACAATGGAATATTACTTGGCCACAAAAAGAATGAAATCTTACCATTGTGACAACATGAATGAACCTAGAGAGTATTATGCTCAGTGAAATAAGTCAGCCAGAGTAAGACAAATACCATATGATTTCACTTATATGTGGAACCAATAGAACAAATTAAACAAACAAACAAAAGTAAAACAAACTCATAGACACAGAGAACAAACTGATGCTTTCCAGATGGAAAGGAGTATTGGAGTGAAGGGGACGGAGTGAAAAGTTAAAGGGATTAAGAAGTATGAATTGGTCATTACGCAATAATAATGAGGACATAAAATAGAGCATAGGGAATATAGTCAATACTATTGTCATATGTATGGTGCCAGCTGGTTACTATAAATATCGGGGGATGTACTTTGTGAAGTGCGTGATTGTCTGACCACTATGCTGTACACCTGAAATGAATACAAAATAATACTAAATGTAAACTGCAATAAAATGTAAATATCTGGTCCTTCTTGAAAGCAGGAGGATGGAGCTGAAAGCATTAGGGTTCTTTCTAGTCCTATGGTTACATGGATTCTCCACAGTCTCAGATTTCAGATTATGCAAATTCCAGGCTCATCCAAAAATTCCCTTCCAAGAAATTTCAGTTTAACTCATAAGAACTACACACTAAAGCTTTAACCTGAAGATAAAATGTTGTCCTTTATTTACAATGACTTATTCCATGTGTAATAATAGAAACTTATCCTAGAATGATTAGCATTTCCTAACTCCTTCCTTTCTAGGACTGCCCCAGCCCTTTCCAGAACTTGGTGATGGCCTTCAAGACTTGGAAACAACCACATGATCTCACTCATTTATGGAATATAATGAACAACATAAACTGATGAACAGGGGCAGATACAGAGACAGAGAATAATCAATCAGACTGTCAAACCTCAGAGGGAAGTTAGGAGAGGGTGGGGGTAAGGAGGAAAGATCAACCAAAGGACTTGTATATATAATACAAGCCTAACCAATGGACACAGACACCAGGGGGTGGGGAGTAATAGGGGGACAAAGATACATATTTAATACCTTAACCAATAAAGAAATTACAAAAAATATATATATTCTTGAGAACATCTAGACTCCAGCAGATATTCTAAGCAAGGTTTATAAAATTCCTTTCCTTTTACTTACTTACTTACTAACTAACTTATTTTTAATTCTCACACAAGGATATGTTTTTATTGCTTTTTAGAGGGGGGGAGGAGAGAGAGAGGGAGAGAGAGAGAGAGAGAGAGAGAGAGAGAGAGAGAGAGAGAGAGAGAGAGAAACATCCATCGGTTGCTGCCATATATGCCCTGACTAGGGATCCAACCTGAAATCTAGTTATGTGCCCTGACTGGGAATAGAACCCACAACCTTTTTGGTGTATGAGATGATGCTCCAACCATCTAAGTCACTCAGCCAGGGCAAATCCTTTTACGTTAAATTCAGCAGAGAAAACATTGGAATGCATCAAAAGGAACTCCTACTAATGTAACAGTCAGCTATTACTACATAACAAATAATCATAGAATGTCAATGGCACACAATAATAACTGTGCATTTTGCTCATGCATTTGTGTACACAGCCTGAGCTTGGCTGGGAAGCTCTAAACAACAAGTTGGAACTAGATTTGATCCATGTGTCTCTTATCTTCCTTAGATCAGTGGGCTAGCTTGGTATGTTCTCCTGATGATGGCAAGTTCAAGGAAAAAAACAGAAAGAAAAAAAAAACACATGCAAATACACGTCAAGTCTCTGCTTGTAATCTGTTTACAGACAAACCAATTCAAAGGGCAAGCCCAGAGTCAAGAACAAATCAACCCTGCCTCTAGCGGAAGAAACTGCAGAATCACATGGGAAAGACTCTGAGGGGGGGCAAAGCATCTGAGCCAATAAATCCATCTACCACAACCAGTAAAGAAGGAAAAACAAAGGAAACACAAACATAGGAGGTGGAAATTAATTTACAAAGAGTAAATTTCTTAGTGAAAATCTAATCATGGGTACTCCTACTCTATTTTCTCAATACTTTTGTTGAAACCCAAGCCCCACATGCAAGTTTTCAGTCCTGGAGCATTTCTCTTACCCTCTGCTCCAGAGAACAGACTGGAGCCAGAGGCCCAGCCTAGCTCGTCAGCTGGCTCATGGACAATACCATACAAAAGAGACAGAAACCTTGGCTTTTCTCTATCGTGGAAGACCAGAGATTTAAGCCTCTCCCGGCCCTCTAAGGCCGTCCACTCCTCCCTGCACTCCAAAGCCCCATAATAGTGATGAGGGAACAGGTCTAAAGGTCATTTCTCCAATCCTTCCTGGAGATAGGAGGCTGAAGCAGAGCTATGTGCCATTACGTTCCTTCTGAGTGGGAAACGTGAGGATTCTGTCATCACTAAGGGACCACCCTTTATCTGAAACACACAAAAAAGCATGTGTTAATGGCATTAGAATATGCTTACTCAAGTCTGAAAATTTCTCCCTCGCCCTCCTCACCCCTACACTCTCCTCCTCTTTCAGTCTCTACTTCTCCCTCCCACTCTCCTCCTTTCTTTCAAGTCCATTTCCAAAGCTGAGCTGAATCTTCCACAATGGCCCTGAACCAGTCCAGCCACACAGCTTGAAGCCCAGAGATGTGCCATAGCGATGATGTGCATTCCTACATTATACTTGTGTCACTCACAGGAGTCAGGAGTTCCACCTTCTGTTATGAAACATAGTGCTTATGAGCGCTGGGCATTGGGGTCAGACAGACTCGAAAGAAAACCTGTCTCCTCTTCTTACTACGTGACCTTAGGCAAATTGCTTAACCCCTTCGGTTCCTCAAGGGTAAAATGGAAACCATAGAGTAGCTACCTCATAGGACTACTGTGTGGAGATTGTGAGAGAAAATATGCTCAGGACAGTGCCTGCCACATAGTAAAAGCTCAATGAAGTATAGCCAATACAATTGGATGTCGACACTTCAACCTCCAGTGGGAGCCCCGAGAAGCAGGAACCCTGTGTCATGAATCTCATGCCCACAGTGTTTTAAACCCTTAAAAGACTGAGCCCTGCCCTGGAGGTAAAAGGAAAGTGTTTAGGCCAGTTTAGCATTAACCACTTCTGGGTACTCAAACGTTATATTGGGGATTTTTGTGGTCTGAGCAACAACATGCAAAAACGCAGGTGTCTGTGGCCAGTGAAACAATGAAACCTAGCAACGAGCCAGGAACACCTGTGGGTATCTGTTGGAGTCATCACGTGGCACAAACCAGCCCTTGCCTCTGCCTCATTGGGTGGATGGACAAACTGGGTCATGTGACACGTTAAGAGACTAGTTGTCATCACAACACTTTCAAAATAAACCAGGTCTTGTTTTGGTAAATTCAGTACATTTCCTAGGACCCTTGATTCAATTTGAGCATTTACACTGCAGCAGATGTTGTGGGTATTTAAAAGGCAGAAAGAAAGAAAGAAAATAAGCTTTTTTTTGCTGTTGTTCTTGCAATGAAACAACCTTATGGGTATTTATAAGCCCCAGTTCTACTTTGTTCAAGGAAAGTGAGTCAAGAGAAGGAGCATTTGTGTGGCTAGGAGTAAGGAGATAAAATGGGAAATACTAATGTTTCATGTTAGGAAAAATGAGGCATTTCAGTGGCCTAAGAAACAGAAGTAAGTAGAGTATCAGCCCAGTGCGATGTTCCTGGCCAGCATATGGCTGCCTTCCACGTGGTAAGTCAGGCACCCGGGCTCCTTCTATCTGTGGGCTTGCCATTCCTACGGCTTCGGAGTCCTCTGCACCCAAACAGCAGAGGGAAAGGGGGAGAAAATGGAGAAAGACCACCTGCTTCTTAAACGCCCTCTCCCAGAAGCAACACACATCACTTCTCCTCACACTCCACCGGCAAGAATTAGTCAGATGGGCACTTCTTCATACAAGAAAGGCAGGAAAATGGAGTCCTTGTTCCTGCTGGGACAGCACAATTCCCCACGGAGGAAAGGAAAGCATGGCACACATTTTCGATAAATAACCAGCTCACTACGTATGTGCATGTCAATACATCGTTACATGTCTTTTTGCCCATTTTCTCCACTCTGACAGAAGCTCCACAAAAGCAGTATCTGTTTTGTTCATTGTAGAATCCCCCTTGGTGATGCCTGAACTGAACATTGAAGGAGTTACGCAGGTGCAGAGGTTAGAGAAAAGCAGGCCATGCCAAGGGGCTGGGTGGCGGTGAGAAGGCAGGCACCGGCGGGTGTGGTGTTCTTGCAGAGCTGCCGTTACTCACTCTGGCGAGAGAGAGGAGTGGGGTCTAGGCTAGGGCGTGGCAGGATCCTGGGGGCAAGCCCAGAATGGGCCACAACCCAGCAATTCCACTCCTAGGTATAGATGCAAAAGAAATAAAAACATGTCCACAGAAAATCTGTACACAAACATTCATAGCAGCATTACAGTATTCACAACAGCCAAAAAGCAGAGGTGATCAGAATGCCCATCAATAAATGAATGGATAAGCAAAATGTGGAAAATCTATATAATGAAATATTATCCTATATAATAAAAGCATAGTACGCAAATTGTCCCCTCTACTGGGGGTTGTCCAGGAGTTTGACCAGGGGGCGGGGCCAGCTGGGGGAAGGGAGGGAGGCCCCAGCCAGCAGCTGGCAGCCAGCAGCTGCTAGGGACCCTACCAGTGCATGAATTTCGTGCACCGGGCCTCTAGTTCAGCCTTAAAAAAGGAATAAAGTACGGATTCATGTTACGACTTGGATGAATCTTGAAAACATGATGCTAAGTGAAAGAAGCCAGACACAAAAGACCACATATTATTTCTATGAAATGTGAAGAACAAATTCAAAGAGAAAGAAGAGGGTTAGTGGTTGCCAGTGATTGGAAGGAAAGGGGGTCAAGTACTCATGGGCACAGGTTTCTTTTGGGGGGAGATGGCATTGTTCTGGAACCAGATAGTGGTGATGGTTTTACAACCCTGTGAATATATTCAAGACAACGGAATTGTACATTTTAAAGGGGCAAATTCTGTAGCATTAGAATTATAGCTCAACAAAGCTGTTATTTTAAAAATCTTTCTTTAAGACAACGAGGAAGCATGAAAGGGTTTTGAGCAGGTGATGGCGACATGGTCAGATAGCACACTGGTGGGCATGTCGGCAGTGGCTTGAAGAGGATGGAGAAGACAGCATGCAGCCTGGTAACCTGGTGAAGCGAAATGAGGAGCTGAGCTGAGGCAGTGGAGTTAACATGCCAGGCGAGTTAACACTGGGGCAAAGGATAGAAGAAATAGAGAAAGTGCGGAGCCAGCTTTGCAGGTCTCCCTGTAAAACCACATTCTAGCACGCTGTGCAAGGAAACATGCGGAGAGCACAAGACGTACCGGCCTGCGCCAATCCTGCTTCAGACATCTGAGGAGCTGCTCTGCCACAGAATTCACCTCCAGGAGCCTGTCTTTTCAGCACCAAAACTTGGAGCAAGTTTCCAGGGTTCTCGCCCCTGCCCATCTGGGCTGTACACTGCAGGCTGGGGCCTTGTGGGTGACATTTGGTCATTTTTCTTTTAAAGAATCTGTATTATAAAAAGCCAGTGACTGTAATGCTGTAACGCCGTAACAACCAAACTCTACAATCGGTCACCAGGAAGTGCATTGATGAGTCTGGGTCTCACGCAATTTCACGTGCTGGGCCTCTAGTTAATAAATAAATGCACATATTGGACAACGATTTCTATGTCCTTCAAATGTCTCCCACTGAAGCAGAGGGTGGTATTTTGTAAATTAGTGACATATGGCAATGAAGTCAGAACCTGCCAAATGGGATGGATGCCCCGCCCTGTACCAAACTCTACAACGCAGCTGGGTTCCACAGATACCTTCAGCATGTGGAAGCAAGCGGTGTGGAATGAGTAGGAAAGTGGTCCAGGTTCTTAAGACACTCAAGGCTGGTGGGACTGAATGACTCAGGCAGATAGAAGTGGGTTACTTAACGGTGATTATGGAGGGACACACGTGTGTCCAGCTGGGGTGTGGGGAGCGATCGCAGAGGCCCCCTAGAGGGGCAGCTCCCCAGGTTGTCTGGGGGCCCTGAGGTGGCCTTGCATCCTTCAGCGTGAAGTAACGTTTCCCCACGGGAGCACCCAGGGCATGCACACAGCTGGAAGGCAGAGGTGGGGATTATGGAGCTGGACCAAGCAAGAAAACTGTTCAGGTAAAATCCTAAGACTAGAAGATAGGAAAGTCCAATCTGTAGTTGCCTTTGGGAGTTTGCCTTTGAGAAGGGCCTGGAGGGAGCCTCTTAAAGTGCTAAAAAATATTCTATATTTTGATTTGGATGGTGATTGCAGAAGGGAGAGAAGGAAAGAGAGAGACTCTAAGATTACATTAAAAAAAAAAAAAACCCTAGGCCCATTACAATAACTGGACTTATTAATTACTGTATTTTCCAGCATATAAGACGACTTTTGGAAAGGAAAAAAAGTCAACCGAAAATCGGGGGCAAAAGACCGAAACTGCACAAAAATTGCCTGCAGATCTTGACGGCAAAGTAAGTCTTTTCTTTGAAATGGGGGGTAGTCTTATACAGCGAATATAGGCCTAAACCTATGTTTTAACTGTAAAATTAGGGGGTCAGCTTATACGCCGGAAAATATGGTATGTCTTTTTTATTGTTGCTTGTTTGAGGGTTTTGTGGGTTTTTTGTTAATCCTCACCCAAGGATATTTTTTCCCACTGATTTTTAGAGAGAGTGGAAGTGAGGGAGGGACGGAGAGAGGGAGAGAGAGAGTGAGAAACATTGATGTGAGAGATACACATCTATTGGATGCTTCCTGCAAGCACCCTGACTAGGGCCAGGGATCAAACCTGCAACCTAAGTATGTGCCCTTGACCAGGAATTGAACCCATGACCCTTAGGTGCATGGGTTGGTGCTCTAACCACTGAATACACTGGCCAGGGCCATTATGTCTTTTCAATAACACAAATATTATCCACCTTGTATTTCCTTTCTACAAGTGTTTTCATCTGTGTGATCTCATTTATTTCTCTTAACAAAGCCTTAGATTAATTAGAATTTTATGCCAGAAACTCAAACTCAAATGGATTAAATAAACTTATCCCAAATCACTCAACTAGAAAAGAACAGAACCAGGATTGGAGTTAGTTCTCCTAGCTTGTAGTTCAGCTCTATTCCCATTATTCCAGGCTAGTTTACAAATTGGGACCTATTTTTTTTTTTTTTTTTTTTCATATTCTAACTGCAGTTTATACCAAGAAGGCCCAAGAAGCATTTCTCAGCTGCCTCTAACATAAACTTTTCCCATCAGTTCAGCCAAGCCTGGATCTACCATGTGCCAGGCAGAACCAGCTCCTGGGGGACTGGTGGGGGAACCCACACCTTCACACAGCTCGTGGCCTCGTGGAGAGGCAGGTTGTGCAGGCCTGGTCATGGCTGAAGTAGAGGATGAGACAGGTGCTGTGCTAAGGGTGACATGAAGGCAGATGAGGCAGCCGTGGCTTTGGTTGGCATTAATCTTATCCCCAGTATATTTGGCTATCCTGAGGACCAGCCTGGGGTGGCTACCAATTCACTGTCTTGCGTGATTCCTGAAGAAGCTGATTCTATGCACTTCTCCTGGCAGTTTTTGTTTCCTCTTTTCCACATATTCCTTGGGTCTAACTTGGGAAGGCAATGAAAGATATGGAGTTTTACTCATCAGTCCCTTCTCTGGAAGTCCTATGTTAACCAGTTTGCTTCTGAGATTGTCAGGTATCAGCTAGAAGATGAGGGGAAACACGGTTTCATTGGCAAAGGGAAAATTCTGAGATTTCTGCCTGATCAAAGTTCAAGGGGGCCAACTCCCCAGCTCTCACCTTGAGGGCCAGCTGTTATGATAGGAGCATGAGGTGAATCCAGATGAGCCCAGATGTGGCCCTGCTCTGCCTCTCCCCACTGCTATAAACAAAGCTTCAGTCTCATCCTCTGGGCATGATAACGCCTGCCTCACAGGGCTGCCCTGAAAATGGAAGGAGAGCACCTATGTCAGACGCCATGGTACTGTTATAATTGGCATTGAATTCCTGCCGGAGGAGACCTTTCAGAGTTCCTCCTAAAACCTCTGGAATGAATTCACCGGGTATTGCATTCACATAAACATCCTTCTTTAAGCGGCCTCCTTTGAAGATTACTTCACACTTCTGCAATGATAGACTTGCCCATTTATTTATTTTTATTTTATTATTATTACTTTTTTAAATCCTCACCTAAGGATATTTTTCAATTGATTTTTAGAAAGAGTGGAAGAAAGAGGGAAAGACAGAGAGAAATATGGATGTGAGAACAACACATCGATTGGTTGCCTCCTGCATGAGCCTGCAATTAAGTTATGCGCCCTTGACTGGAATCAAACCTGGGACCCTTCAGGCAGTAGGCCAACACTCTACCCACTGAGCCAAACCGGCTAGGGCTAAACTTGTCTATTTAAATTCCAGAACAGGATGCCTTTGCTTTCAGAAACCCCAGTATGACCTCTAAGGCTGTCTATCATGCTAGCCTGAAAAAGGTATAGTTCCTGTGACAGCCACCTCATTCAATAGCACGGATGAGATGCAGCTGAAATGGTGACTTTAGCTGGGACCCAGGCCAGGCTCTTCTTTTCCCCTGCAGGCTCAGGCACAGTTACACGTCAAGCGGATTTCCGTTCTCTAAAGTAGAAGAGCTCAAGAGGCCCACAGTGTGGACCAGAGAGTAGGGAGGAATAGCCATGGGGCAGGAAAGGCCTATGAGGTCAAGGAACTACTCTGCTGACTTCCTCTATCTCTTAAAAATGAAAAAGCCTCAGATTCAAAAGCCAGCCCAGCCCTCCATGATGACATGGGAAGCAGGTGGCCTCGCCTGAGTAGCATTAAATTGCCATTCACTCTGTTAAGAAAGCGGAACAGCCAAAGCCAGTTTGGCTCAGTGATAGAATGTCGGTCTGCGGTCTGAAAGGTCCCAGGTTCGATTCCTGTCAAGGGCATGTACATTGGTTGTGGGCACATCCCCAGTAGGGGGTGTGCAAGAAGCAGCTGGTCGATGTTTCTCTCTCATCGATGTTTCTAGCTCTCTATCTCTCTCCCTTCCTCTCTGTAAAAAATCAATAAAATATATTTAAAAAAAAAAAAAAAAGAAGAAGAAGAAGAAGAAGAAGAAGGAAGGAAGGAAGGAAGGAAGGAAGGAAGGAAGGAAGGAAGGAAGGAAGGAAGGAAGGAAGGAAGAAAGAAAGAAAGAAAGAAAGAAAGAAAGAAAGAAAGCAAGCAGAACAGTGTAAGCCTAGCCCTTGAAATGAAAGGTTTCGTTTCCTGGCCCCTCACACCTCCTCTCAGAACATCTCCAGGTCCCCGTGTTTCTCTTGGATCCGGAAGCCAATAAGAGACTCAGAAAATAAGTGCCTAAGCTCCAAGCAGGTGTCTATCATCATTAAAAGGAATAAAGCAGTGATTGTCTAAGCACAGAGTCTTAATTATCAGGAGAAAATGCTAATCTGACGGTTCAGATAAACGTTAGTGCATCTGTCCCCTTTCTTCCCAGGGAGGAAACAGTTTGCTTTAAAAACAGGACTTCATAACAACCTGAAAAGAGCTTCTGGATCTCAAGAAGTGGCAGAACTGAGAAGGCAGAATTCACACAAAGGAAGACTGACTACTTTGGTATCTCAGATCACAAATTACAAACAGTGTGTGCAGCCTGAAAAACTTCACTCAGTGGCCTGCCAGGGAGAAACAGTCTCTTCCCTTTCTCAACCAAGATTTTAAAAAGTAGAAAAGGATCCAGATTTCACTGTTCCACGTGCACGGGGACCCCTGGGGTCTGGGCCCTAACCTGGGCCGTGACCTCTCAGAGGGCCATTCTAATCTTAGCACAATGGCTTCCTCAGATCAAGGTGACCTCCCTCAGCAAATGTTTTCCTTGTGTGCCACTCCCCGGTGCCTTGCCTGTGGTCTTATGCAACTCTTATCTGCGCAGGAGCAAGTGGTAAGGGAATGTCCTTCTGAACACAGCCAATCTCGCTATCAGCCCTAGATCTCTGAGATTACGGTGCTTAATTTTACTTTGGGTTTGGGGAGTTCATTTTCCCCGTGGTACATTCTGGTCTCTGATTTCACCTTCCTGAAACCTTTTTGTCTGAAAGACACAATGTTCGGCCACTTAACCCTTCAGCCCCCGTATTCTTCTAGCTTGACTAGAACTTTATGTGTATCAGCCCAGGGAAATATAGCAGTCGGGGCAGAGCTGGCTGGGACTGCAATCAAACGCCAGTCCCTCTTCTGTCTGGAGATGAGCTGCTGGCCTGCCTTTCCGTCATCCTAAATGCCATGCTCACCAGCATTCCTCTCTTTCCAGTCTGCTCCCCTGCTGGAAACCCCGCTAAGTAACTCACCCTGTTCCCCAAATCCTCTCTGGCTACCTAAGTTATCACTCCCGCTCCCCTCAGCGGAAGCAGGCCCCTCACTCACACTCTGTGCTCCCTCCCCACCTGGGCTTCCTTCCTGCACCTCCAGGCCTCACCCTCAAGATACCCTGACAAGTGAGGGTCATGCTTTCATCCTGCTCCCCCCCCACCCCAGACCTTTTCTTGGCAAGGAGGGGCTTCCTTTGGCTCAGGATTCACAACCAGGCCCCGACTCTTGGTTCCAGAACAGGCTTTGGCCCTGGGCCTAGGACATGGGGTCACACGCCTCCTGGGAGCACACAGGAATGGGCCCTTCCCAGGAGATGCATGAAAACTCAATGACAAAGGTAATCCTGTTTTGTCACGTTGACAAGCAAGAGCAAGCCTGCAGGAGGGAGGGCCGGTCCAGCCCCAGAAGGCAGACAGGGCCATTGCTAGCAGGCCAGAATGGTGAGCAGCTCAGCACCAGATTCTCTGAAGGCACTTCCTTCTAGAGGCCTTCCAAACCAGGGCCAAGTCTTTGTCTCCTGTTCCTCCTACCTAATTTATAACATACACGCACAAATACTCACATATGCATACACACGTACACATGCTCACATCCCCGTACACATGCTCACATCCCCATACACATGGTGTGCGAACAGTTCTTTTCCCATTGAGGCTCAGAGGGTTTTGCTGATTTGGGAATCCTTGAGTCCTAAGAAAAGGTATATATGTGTACCAGGAGCAAGGTCTGCCTGGCATCCTGTCTCTCCCTGGAGTGATAGGAGGTTGACCTCTTTCTCTACCTCACTCTGCCTGAAGTTCTACCATTAACGGTTCATTCTGTTTGTCCTCAAAGGTCTCTCAGTCTTCAGAAGTCTCTCCTCCTCTGAAAAAAATAAATAGTTGGGAAAGAAACTGCTACGGGTCCCCAGCTCCAGTCCTAGCCTTGAATCCATTTTTCAGATGCCTTGGTAGTGTGGGGCCCTGAGAAAGAAAAGCTGAAAGGACCTGCAAGAGAAGGGCGGCCTGGTGAGAGGATGGGGCAAAGGAGCAGCCCATAGTCTCATGTCATGCCCAGTCTGCCTGGGCTGTAAAAGAGGGGAGAAATTTCACTCATGCATTCAACAACAAGTATGGACTGAGTCCTTATTATGTGCCAGGGGTCATGCCAGGCACTGGGATCCTGTGGCAAGCCAAGCCAGCTGGTTCCTGCCTGTGTGGAGTTATGCTTCACTTGCAGGAGGGTGAGTCCCCCCCAAAAATCACACTAACAAGCATGTCATTGCAAATCAAGGTTAGTGTACTTAAGGTGTGCTCTACAAGAATAGCCCCAAGGAACCAACCGCGACTGGGGGACCAAGAAGCCTTTATGAAGAAGTGATGCTTAATCCTAAAGAAGTGGAAATTAACTAGAAAAATCACTGGGACGAGTAGGCATTCCAGGCCGACGAGGGACCTGCGTGTGCGAAGGCCCTGTCGTGTAGAGGCCCACCGAACACTGCCATCGTGTGTGATCATTGACCTTCAGTAAACTCTGAACTTGAAGGAAAGCATTCCCTTCTAAAAATGGGTTTCCCTTTCCCTTTCCCCTTCCACTCAGCCCTGCACTCAAATCAATACCGAGCAACGCAGAGAAGGTAAGTAATGCCGGAGAAAGCCTTAAAAAAACAAAAGTGCAGACAGCAGCTATGACAGCCATTTCCTGTTTGGTATCTCTCACCACAAACCTTCTTGGCCAAATAAATTAGCACAGGAAAACATTTTTTGGAGAAGGATGTGGAAGAAACACAGCCTGAAAAACCAAGAAAAAGATCTCATCTGCTTTTCAGAAAAGAGCAAAGGTCTGAGGTAAGAGCCAGAGCCACCAAACTGGACGGGGAGTCACTGAGACACCGAGTCCCTGCCCTGTGCGTAACCTGGAGGACGCTGAGGCCCAGGGTGGGACCTGGATCAGTCGATGGCGGGGGGGGGGGGCGGGGGGGGGGCCTTGAAGCCATCTCTGGGCTCTGTGTCTGATATTCTCCTCTGGTCCCACCAGACAGCATCTTCTGGCTTCTTTTATCGGAGGAGGAACGACGGGGCCGGAACCGCCTCAGAGACCTCTATAGGGGAAGCTAGGTTGTGGGTTGGGTAGAGGAGCCCGGGTCCTTGTACTATGCAGAGGAGGATGAGGAGTTGTAGACACTAGGTTTTCTGTATTTGATCTTCACGGTGGATCTGGGAGACAAGGACTCACATCTCCATTTTACAAATGAGGAAACAGAGCCTCTGTGAGGAGGGTGAACTCCTGAGGTAACGCCCAGGTAGAGTGGCAGAACTGGTCTACTTTGAAAGGCCATATTTCACTTTCTCCCCCTTTTCCCAGTCTAATTCCTCAAGTTCCCCACCCAGATTGCCAGTAAGTTACCCACCACTTCCAACTGCCCCTCCACTCGGACGGCCTTCTCACACCTGGACAGATGTGCAATGTAACCCGCCTCCGTCACAATGCCCCCAAGGAAAAGTATGCATTGGTTCCTCTGTCCCAGCCCTAAGGGCTGGCTGGTGTGTAAACACTTGGGCTGGCACTGGATCCTCTCACTTTGGGTGAGTGTCAAACATTTTGTTTTGTTTTCTTTTGATTTAGCTCTTCCTCCCAGAAGTTAAAACAGAAAATTCCCAAACTCAAAGTCATACTATTCGAATCCGAACAGCGCTGCATGCTCAATGTCTGGTCTTGTTCTGCTCCAGAAAAGCTCCTTTGCTAACACATTCCAGGTAACAATCAAGCAGTTTGCAAGGGTGGGCTGCTGGCCCTCAGGTCCGGAGGAGGAGGAACACTACAGGGTTCAGTGGCAGAGGGAACTAGTTGTCCTCCAACACCCATTCTCTTAGTCTTTCATTAATAACAGCGCTCTCACATGTTAGCTGAGCACATATAGTATACCTGCCCAGCTAGAGACGTTTTCACAGCCTCCCTTGCAGCTGGGAATGACAACCGGACAAAGATCTAGAAACGGGAATATGTGCACAAATGATTGTGTCCCTTAAGTCTGTGTTTACTCACCTTTTCTCCTTTCTACAGGCTGGAATGTACATGTGAGGACAAGAGCAGGAGCAGCCACTTTGGACCCTAGAGTCGCACACTCAGTGCTGCTCATCTCTGGGCCGTTAGTGAGGAAAGAAGAAAAATCTTCCATGTTGTTCAAGACACTCTATTTTGAGTTCTCTGATTCACAAGCTTAAACTGACCCTAAGTGTTTATGCACTGATGTGAATGAATCTCTAAGTGGGGTACATACCATGCAGCACTTTTCAAGTATATACAATCTTAATACCTATTTCTCAAAAACAGTTTAGGAATGTGCTACTTGAAATACATCTTGTAAAAACATTTAAAACACATTTTCAACATTCTCAGAATCCAAACTGTAACCCCGCCCACAAGCTGTGCTTGTCTCCAATTATTCATCCAAGAGAAGTTTATAGTACATAAACTGCCCTCCCCACAACACTTCTCTAAAAGAACCCATTTCTTTTCCTCAAATCACTGGCCTCATCCCCGCAATAGGCCACACACCCTGCACTTCTAACTATGGGAATTCATGCTCCAGGAGACCATAAAAAGCTGCCAAATGCAGATAGAGCCAATCCCAGAAGAGGCTAGTTATAAAAATTATACTGACACCAGCCACTGGTGTCCTGATTTTAAAAAAGGAAAAAAATATTTATCCAAAGAAGATAAAGCCTCCCAAGCATGAGCAAGAAGCAGTCCCAGGTCATGGAAAAGTTGTGTTTAGAAAACAAGTCAAGAGCTCACTTGATTGAAAAAGAAAACATGCCCACAGTGAACACCATACTTAAAGCTAAAAGATAGAAGCTTCCCTCTAAGATCAGGAGCAAGGTGAGGGTATGCCCTCTCACCACTTGTTCTCAACATTGTACTGGAAGTTCTAGCTAGGCAATGAGGCAACAGAAAGAATTAAAAAGGCATTCAGATTGGAAAGTAAGAAGTAAAACTATTTCTATTTGTAAATGGCATTTTTATGTAAACCCTTAACTAATAGAACTAAGAACAAGTATACCAGGATTGATTTCAGAGATTTTGATTATTGATTTCAGACAGGATGAAGGAGAGAGAGAGCGCTATCAGCTGCCTCTTGCACGCTCCCCACCAGGGATCAAGCCTGCAACCTGGACATGTGCCCTTGAGTGAAATCAAACCCAGGACCCTTTAGTCCACAGGCCAATGCTCTATCCACTGAGCAAACCCGGCTAAAGCCATTTTAGAGGTTTTTAAATAGAAAATCATAAAGAAAAAAAATTTGAACTTTCCTGTTTTTACACTTCTCCCAGCCTCCAAAAAGGGAAGGTGGGAGGGGAGGGGAGCATTGGCTTCTCCATGCAAAGCCCACCCGATGGAAGGCCTTGCATCTGGACTCTCTGGCTCCACCAGAGCCAGCTGAAGATGGGCACCGGGATCAGTCCATCAAATCTTCTTTAGCACAGAGATTTGTAAGAGCAACATCAAGTCTGCTGGCTGCCCCAGCTTTCCCTTGTATTTAAGTCCTGGATTGTGAGTGAAACTGATATTTCTCTTAAACTGAAGGAGAGAGCCCATGATACCTAAAAAAAAAAAAAGATGCTAAGATATGAAGATAAGAGAACAGAGATAGAAGAGATACACAACTTCAATCAAAGCCACAATCCTCAAATTAAAATTAATCATACATTTCCCACTAGAATTCAGAAATGTTTCAAAGTAATATTTTAAGCCTTAGCTGGCTTGGCTCAGTGGATAGAAACTTGGACTGCAGACAAAAGGTCTGGGGTTCGATTCCAGTCAAGGGCATGTACCTCGGCTGCATGCTCTCCCCTGGCCCAGCAAGAGGCAACCAATCAATGTGTTGCTCTCACATTGATATTTCTCTCTGTCTTTCCCTCTCTTCCACTCTATCCAAAAATCAATGGAAAAATATCCTCGGGTAAGGATTAAAAATCAAATGAACGAAGTAACATTTTAAGTTTACCATCCTATTGTCTAGTACAATTGGCAGCACCCAAAGTCCTGTTAGAAGTCAAGAGGCATGTCATTCCCACTAGAATATTATTTAAATGTTAATATATTAAAATAAATAAAGGGAGGGAAAGAAAGCTTGCAAAATACAGACTCCAGTTCAAATTTTATTTGCATACAAAAATATATTATAATGAGGAAAGCATATCACTGTTTCCAACTATATATAATTAATTACAAATATTTTCATAAAAGCACTTTAAATTACATGAAAGCTGTCTTTTAAGAGAAATACGATATTAGCATGGGTGGTCTGCTCTAATATGCTGCAAGCAGGTAAACAAAGTCAGTTTCACTGTTGGAATTGCTCAAGGATGAGCCCAAAGGCTAGTTTTAGGACCAGCTGGGAATGGCCTGGTGGTGGGCGTGTGCTCATCTCTATTCCTTCTGGCAGCAAATTCTGCAGCTGATTTTACCAGGTCCTCGGAGCTTTCTGAAGCTTTCCCCCTATGATGAAAGGACCCAGAACTTCTCCTTTTCTCACATACCTGTAAATAGGACAGATAAGGTTATCCATTCACAAAAGTGTACAATTCCTATGTTTAAACACCATCTTGGATATGCATCAAAGCAACAAACTTAATGTCAGGTTTCCCACACAATGTCTGTCTGATTAACTGGTATGACTGGTCAGCCTGCTGCAGTTTCCATGAAGTAGACAGGCTTGTTACATGAGTCTAATGCAACTGAGCAGTAATTATAAAAAATCTCTGTCAAAACAGGCTTTGGTCTTCTGATGTAGGATGGTACAGTGTGTAAGAAAATGGGCAATAGCTCTGCAGGTAAAGAACACACAGGACTTTCCACCTAATATGTAAGCCTCCCTGAAACAGTGTGAAGAACAGAGTTATTTTTAAATAACCAGCTTTGGATCCAATTTTTCAGATTTTGCCCAGCTATTTAGCAGAGCACAGCAGAAAATATTTTTTATGGGAAATCAACTCTTTCATTGAAAAAGTAAGGGGCTAGGACAAAATTCTCCAAGCTTGTTCTGCGACTGAACAAGAAGAGAGCTACTGAAACGTTGATCTCAGAAGCTCTAGCTGTCCTCTGGCTCCTGAATTCCTGTCCTTTGGAAACAGGGTGCAGTGATGATCAGATATCTCCAGATTTCAACATTTTTAGTTACACAAAACGGGGTATAATTATGTAATGGCCAATGGGAAATAAGGTATTGCATACTCAATGCAGGTCTTTTCGTAACTAGCATGGATCTTTGGCTATAGGGTCTCCCTGGCTAACTCTCTCTCGGGATCCAACCCTCTGGAAGTCAGATCTCACCAAGCCCCTGGATCAAACCTGGGGATTTCCCTGGCTATGGGATGGTACCCCTCTGGCTTGTCAGCATAATGCCTGCATAGCCAACCAGCTCATTTCTTCTCTGAAAAGCCTGGCAGACCATCCTGATGGTAAAGCTCATCTTGCTCTAATGAGTACACCACTTGTACTCTCCATTTCTCAAACAAAATGCCATTGTTTGCTGGTGGCCTATTCTCCCAGTTTAAAAAGTTGCTCGGTCTACTTTAAGGCAGGCTGACTCTCCCAATTTCTTTCTGAGCCACTGGGGTCCTGTATTGGAGCCTAAAGAAGCCTTATGGTGTAACTTCCTGCCCCAGGCAAGTTGGTAAACATTACAGCACTTTATCAGATGTGTCGGTTAGTTTTCCGTTTGATTTTTTAATACCAGGCATGTACTCACTTGCTAATGTTCTGTCAAGATCAGCAATAAAGTCTTCTAGCTCTTTCGTGTCTCCTAGTTTGGCTGAAAAACAATAGTTGGAGTTCAGTTTCCCCATATTAGAGACAGCTGATGACTCCCACCTTTTCTACTATTATTTGACCCCGTTTTACATCTTTCTGTCTTCAGAGATGTTACTGATGAGTGTCCTGTACTAACCCCAGTGTCTGCTCCAGGGTTTACTTACAGTCAACTCAGAACCACATTCTGAAAAATAAACTAAATGATTCTTCGATTCCACTACCCTATCCGCTCCCCAACAATCTGGAAAAAGAACCTCCCTTTGAGGCCTTATAAGTTTGGGGGGTGATAGGGAAGGGGGGAGGGGGCTGAGGAGCAAGGAAGAAAGATAAAATGTTTTGCTTTTTTTGATTGCGTAGGATTTGAGTTTTCAGTCAAAGATATTCAGTAAGCATGGCCCTGTGTGAATGGACACCCAGACCCCCTAATTCCTGCTGTACTTCTCTCTCTGACACTTTCTTGCTTGTACTGTCTGTCACCTTAGGCCCTCAGAGTCCCTCCAGTATGAAATGAATGAAGAGCCACTGGTCCTTGTCGAAGTGGTACAGGGAAGGGGACATGAGGCTTCTCTTATCCCATCTAGGTGCCAGCAAGAGAGAATGAGTCCTTCTCCTGATCTTGTTTCCTCTGCATCCTGATACATATGTTTTCTGTGTATCTTACTTTTTCTTTCTGTAGAATTCATCATTCATGCCTTCTCTGAAATGCATTACCGGGTATACGTATTAATTAACCCCTGCTGGCTACAAATGGCTCTTTGTTTTTAGTTAATATAATCAATTTGCCAGCAGGGCTCTGTTCCCCTCTTTAATTCCTGCCTCTTGAGGATCAAGTAGCAGATCTGGACATGCTTTAAGCCACTTTCTAGACTGCTCTGTCTGTCTGAATTCAGCAGACCTGTTACAGACGGAGGGCAGGACAATGGCGGAGTCCCTGGAGGCTGCTAATATTGCTCTCCTGAGAGAGTTTTAAAACGGCTCCTTTGAAAGAGAGAATTCCACCTTAATGCCAGAGTGAGAAAAGTGATGGGATCTTCATATTTCTCTTCAACCAAGTCCTATTTTTATTGCATTCTGCAACTATTTTCAGCAAGTATAATGTTTCTTAAGGAAAAAAAAAACTCCTTTTGTTTTCAAAAGGGCCCTTGTTCACTGTAACAGAACATTCAGCTCTCTAGCTGGAGTCGCTTACTAGTTCCAAAAAATAAGAGGCCGCTCATGCATCTTTAAAGCTTCCAGGGCTGCTCATCCCACAGCAGAGACGGGCTGGAGCTGCTATTTAGAATCATGTTAAATCATCTTTTGTCTCATAATGATGGCCCCATTTAATTGCTAAATTGGTCATCTGAACTCATTGGTTAAATAGTTAATGCAATAAAAAGACTCCTACTTTCTGCAAAGCCTAACTGTTGAGTTTGAAACTCTGGAACCCACCAGCCAGGGAGAGCCCGCCCTCGGCACAGGCTCGGCCCAGGCTCGAGAATGTCGCCTGAGAGAAAGCAGAGCACTGCGCAGCGTCTACTCGCTTTCTTTCTCCCTGAGAATTTGGGTTTTTTGGTGACCCCATACCACTCCCACCGTGTTATCTGATTTCACCTCCACACTTATCAAAACCCTGAAAAATAATAAATTCCACTTTACACTATACTATACTAAGATATTAGTCATCTATTTGATTTGCTTTTGGGAAAGATGGGTTAAGGATGAGGGGAAGAGAGAAAAGACTTGGAAGAGGAAGGGAATAAGGAAGGGAAAAAAAGAGCTCAAACTAATGAACTCACCTTTCCGAGGAGTGATGGCGGGAGAGAGCAGAGCCGGGGTGGAGTCTGTTGGAGAATTCAGTTTTTCGTCGCTGAAGCTGAAGCTGTTCCTATATAATGAATCTGCACCTTTCAGGAAAGAAAACGTAACTCATTAGGAATGGTCTTCAGTCTATGATCAACAGCTTATCACCAAAAGGAGCAAAAGATATAAATTTCTAGTAAACAAAATGGGTTGATTTCCAGATTTTATATGTCTGCCTCCAAAATGATTTGAAGCAGGAGAGCGAGCGTGTGTTTAGTGTGTGTGTGTGTGGGTGTGGGTGTGCGTGTGCGTGTGTGCGTGTGCGTGTGTGCGTGTGTGTGTGTGTGTGTGTGTGTGTGTAATCACACGCACCAAAGGCCCTTGCGGCCCTGAAAAAGGTCAGGTGCATGGAGTCACCACAACCACACAGGAGCCCACTGCCCGGGTACCTGACCTACACCAGGTTGATTTGGGATCTTAGACATGTGGAATCACCTTTTCTAAAGAATGTCTTCTCTGAACCCCCTAAGATAGATACAAGGTTGGATCCCATGACTGAATAATTTCCCTGCCTGCTCAAGAGAGAATCTTTGTCATGATTCTGAAAGCTGTGTGGCCCTGTGTAAGTCACGTCACCCCTGAGAGCTTACACTCTGGAGTTAAGCTAGAGGGTCAAAGATAAAGATTTCTCCTCCGGTAGCTTGTCTGGTACAGACACTTAGAGTGATTTCATGGTTCCCTCTATTGTCCCCCAAAGACCAGAGAGACAGCAAGGCAAAGTCACAGAAGCAGGGCTGCACTGGGCGTCAAGGAAACTGCTCAGCTACGTGAGTGCCCTTGAGCAAGACAGTATCTCTGGGCTTTAGTTTACCCATCAATAAAGTGGGGAAATGGACTAAATAATCCTTAAAGTCCTTTCCTGATCTGAAATTCTGAGATTCTATTCCTCTATCTTGCCAAGGGGGAGGAAACCAGCCCACAGGCTGCCCAGCCATGCGGCTGTGACTGAGAGGCGCTGCCGGCTGAGCTGCACCAACTCAAAGGGCTCAAAGGCAGAGCAGACAGAGGAAGCAGGATGTGGCCAATGAGGTCACAAAGGAACAGTCTTCCTGGTTAAAACAAAACACAAAGCCAGCCCTGGCTGTAGCGGAGATGATCTCTGGAAATACTCTTCAGGTGAGAGAGGGAAGCTGAATCATGAGGGCCTGGCCAGCCCCCATTCCTCCTTAAGAATTATCCAATCACCTCCAGGTCAGGAGGCGGCAAACATATCCTTCTTTGGTCCCTTGTCTCCCCTGCTCTTCTGCGGAGTTGGGGGGTTCGGGGGGGGGGGGGGGGCAGCACCATCTTGTCTTCCTGGCCCACACACCCATTTTGTCCACCTTCTCAAACACGCCCAACCCTCACAGTTCTCGCCCGTTAAAGGTCCAGCTCACATCACCTGGAAGGACCACGTCATTTTTCTGGGCTTTGATGATGAACACCTACTGAGATCCAAATGCTGAACCTCTCACATTTCCCTAAAAACATATTCCTCAGAATACTGGTCCTTTAAAAAAAGAGAGAGAACAGTGTAATCAACTAAGTTTGGGGAGCACTGAGCATCCTTGGAGATCCCCATTGTGTATTTTCACTTTAACATCCCTGAGACGTCTTGTGATGGGAAGGAAGCCCTATTGCCCAAGTTTACTTGATCATGGGACACTTTTCTGTGGCACCCCTGCTAATATTTCTTAGGACTCTTGTGCTCCGTGGAATTCAACTCGGCAAGTGCCTTCTGTTTGCCTTGTCAGCTAAGCCCTCCTCTAGAGCAGTCTGGGTTTCCTTGAGGAAAAGCCTTTTCCCAACATACAGCAAAGTGGTTGTGTCCACTGCAGACCTACAGCAGAGAGTTACTATCTGTCACCGGGCAGAAGTCAGGAGAATCCCACAAGTCTGTGGGAGAAAGATGAGGCAAGTCAGAGAGGCAGGAAAACCACAGAGGACCCTGGGGAGGCGGGCCTTGTGCCCAAACTCCTGAGCCAGCAGGAAGGAACACTAGGCCTTTGGCACATTATCTCACCCCCATCCCTGGCCCAGCGTGCCAAACCCAGAGACTCGCTGGCCCAGATCTCAGTGGCCACACCTCTGTTCTCTATCTCCCAGAGACAGTTGGCCATGCAGAGCCAGTTTCTCCACCACACCTTATTCCACCCCACCCTGTACCACAGGCCCTGGCCGGGACTTTGGACTTCATCTCTATTCTGCTCCAACTTTCCAGCTATTTTATATCACCATTTACTCATCTTTTGGGAGGAGAAAACACACACACACACACACACACACACACACATACACACACACACACATACACACTAGCTCATATTCTGGCTCATTGATGCTTCTTCTTTCTGTAAGTCCTATGCACAATCTGGGCCAAACTTGACTCCAGACTCCAAAATGTTCAACCATCAAAAGGAAATGAAACCCAGTATCCGTTAGCCAAAACTGCCCACAGTTTAGTCCCACCCTGTGGTAATATTCTACAAATGTCATTCATGAAAAAGATGCAAAGGACAACCTCAAGAGCCTCAGAGATACTGTGGGCCCGGAAGAAGCTGTTGCCATGGAGATGTGTGGGAGAGAGGCCGTGAAAGCTGTGTGGCCCTGTGTAAGTCACGTCACCTCTGGGCCTTAGTTTCTTTTGCTAAAGGGTAGTAACTGAGGTACTCCGTGTATGATACTGATGGGTTTTCTTGATTTATTCTCAAGTTCCTGGCAAAATGGAGGATGGAATACCCAGGACAGGAAAAGTCACCACAGAGAATAGTAAGAATCAAGATTCTGGCCCAGGCTTCCTCCTCTTCCTCAGATAGTAGCGAAGTCTTTAAGAGAAGCTTATGTGTAGTGGTGCCCTAGAACAAACCCCCTAAGAACAAACCACCGACACAAAAGTACCTCAAACTCTTGACCTCTCTTTACTCTTTGCTCAATGAAATTGCATATTACAGACTTTTATTAAGCACCTGCAATGAACAACATCTCACAGTAAGCGCTATGGTAAATTAAAAGGTAAGCAAAGCCTGGCTTCCTGTTCCTGTCATTCCCCTGGAACTCTACTCCTTACAAAATAATGGCCAGTTAGTCTAATGAGATGACAGTAGTGGGTATTATTAATACACATATTAATGTATTATTGCTCCACCCGGGTATCAGGTGCTATCAATAGTGGCTTGAGGGACACAAACAGTGATGATTTGAGGAACCTTGGCAGGTGTCAAGAATAGATATTTTAAAGCCTGACGTCTACTTCAGTCAGCTCTAAAGCCCATCTCACAGCAACCCAAAGCCCCATAAGGCATCCTTGTCAAGTCAACTTCGTGTGCTGAAGCCAGGAACCTCAAATTCAGGGACCACGTTTTGTAAGACACCGTTAGAAGAAATGTAAGCATATTAAATATACAAACATCTAACTTTAGAATCACTAACAGAGCTTGGAAAAACAGAGGCTTGTTTAAAAGGTAGATGTGTGTTTTTAGTTTAGGGGTAGGGAGAAAGGTAATTTAGGGTTAGCGCCAACATGTGCCAGTCCAGCGGGGAGTAAAACCACAGACAGTGAACCTTGGCCAGAGCTCCTGTAAATATAGAACAATCCCACACGTTTAAGGCAGGCAAACTATAGTAATCAACTGAGGAAAAGAAAGCCTTGGACCTGTTTCCCTTTTGCCACAGGGAATGGGGGCGTGGTGAATTTCCATCTCAAAAATCTAAGTTCTGACAGCCTCCCTGAAAATGTGAGAATGGGATAGAATAAGGAAGAGCCCCTTCCTCAGTTGCACCGCTGCTGTCTCAGCTTTGCTTCTGGGACTGCTCCTGCCTCTAGACAGCTCTCCAGGCGGCCTTCGGCGTGAGACCTGTCACCCACCCAGAATTCCTAACGCAGTACGAGGGCAACCAGAGGGCTCCGCACTCCCCATTCTCTCACGGTTTGAACAAGTTCAGGTTCTAGTCTCAGGGGCTCCTATGTCTGATCAGCCGATATGCTTCCCATCATGCTGGCATCCAGGGTCCATAAGGTCCCCTCTCCCAGGGCCAAGCTCGAATAGTCCAGGCGAAGGCATTCAAACATTCTAGTCTTACACGTGCTAAGGTAGCCAGTTGCTTGTCTGGCCCTACAATATCATAATAGCCCAAGCATTCACAGAAAACTTCAGACCTTAAACACATTTGGCTTAAAGTTATTTTTCAAACTATGCTGTTTTCTCACTATTTTTGGAAATCGTTTTAGAAATATTGAAAAAACAATATCGTTTGAAAAAGAAGTTTAAACCAAAGATGTTTGCAACTCCTGCAGCACGTCTGATGATCAAGTTTGGGCCACACTGCCCTACTCCTAACTACACTGCCTGCTCACTGCTGGAGTTAAACTCTCCACGGAGGGGCCTGAGATTATCTGTCAGAACCCAAGTAGGGGAAAGGAACAAGCTATCTTGACCACCCCCATTTGAATGCCACCCCTAAGGTGAAGTTATCTTGCAATTGTTATTTTGGTCCTCTCCACGTCTTCGGACTCCCTAAGTGGGAAGAGAAAGAAGTATTTCCTTATTAAATATCCATTTTGCTTTCCCATCTACGTAACTTGCTTCTTTGGGTGGAAGAAGAAATGTCTATCTGTCTCCTTTGGATGCAAGTAACCTAGTGAGAAAAGGAAGGATTCTAAAAAATAAAAAAATTAAAAAAAAAATACAGAAATGTACCTAGCATAGGTTGAGCATCAACCTATAAATCAAGAGGTCACGGTTCAATTCCTGGTCAGGGCACATGCCCACAATGCAGGCTCTGCCCCCAGTGGGGGATATACAGGAGGCAGCCGATCAATGATTCTCATCATTGATGTTTCCAAATCTCTCTCCCTCTCCCTTCCTCACTGAAAGAAATATATATATATATATATATATATATATATATATATATATATATATATATATATATTAAAAAACAGAAATGCAGTGGGAACATCTTCAGAGCAATAAAACTATAAGGACAAAGTGAAAACTAAGGCAACCTTGATTTAGAGTTTCATACATTAACGTTTTCATGGAAGACACTGACTTAAATGTATTTAGGGGTGTCGAACTCAATCAGAGAAGGGACCAAAATCTAAAATCCAGCCTAAATCGCGGGCCAAATGATTTACTGAACAGTCATAAACTGTCATTGTGATGGAAACGCAGCGGAGTGCAGTGATGACAGCGCGGTGCGGGCCACATTGCAAGGCCTGGCAGGACGGATTTGGCCCGCGGGCCTTGTGTTTGACACATGTGGATGTGATCTACATGATATACCCTGATATATGCATTTTAGTGTTTTTCTTGAAAGCATTAAGAAAAGCAAAAAGCCCTGGCTGGCTTAGCTCAGTGCGTAGAGCATTGGCCTGCGGACTAAAGGGTCCCAGGTTCAATTCCTGCCAAGGGCATATGCCCGGGTTGCGGGCTCAATCCCTAAGTGGGGGGCATGCAGGAGGCAGCCAATGATTCTCTCTCATCATTGATGTTTCTATCTTTCTCTCCCTCTCCCTTTCTCTCTGAAGTCAATAAAAATATAAAGAGCAAATATTTCTTCCTAATATGAGCTATGGATATTTCTAATTACACTGTTAAACAGCATCAGTTCAACCTCACAACTAGAGAAGCTGAACCCCACTCATCACCTAGGATTGACAGTGCTCAGCCTGGCCCCACTGCCCCAGCAGATGACCATTTGAAAGATACCCCTTCACACACAACCACCACTGCTAAACAGGCACTCGTCCTGGGTCCAATGGGACTTCACTTCTATTCCTGAGGACTTGGTTCCCATTCCAGCCAACAACCCACCCTGAAGAGCAAGGCCTTAGAGAGAGAGAGAGCCCATGTGGTTCTGATGTCTTATCAGAAAAATACAGATAACAGTGTCTACCTTATAGAACTGTGGTAGTGATCATATGAGATAACACATTTAAAGCCCAGCAAAGAGATGACTAATAGTAAGAGCTAATAAATATTAATAGTAATCATAGTCAGGGCTTGGCAAAAGTGTGTCTCCCTTTTGGACGACTGAATTCAGCAGGATCTACCTCTCTCAAACATTCTCTTCCACAGGAAAACATAAAACTGACAAATGATTAAAACGAATTCCTGTACTCAATTCTTGGTGGCAATTAAGATACACAAAGTATGCTTCCTTAAGAAATTATTTAGATACACACCGCTCCTGTCAAGACTAGTTCTAAGCAGTCATATGGGGGACAAAGCACACATTTGTTGAAAAGACTGATGTCACCGGAGCCTTCTTTATGCCCTCCCCATCACTTCTCTCAACACCAAACTAAGGTTTAGTCCAACAGCTAACAACAAAGCAGAAAACAAAATATACACACATACCCTAAAGAACAATACAGATTATTTCACACATCCCTCCCCAAAACCATTCAGAATGTTTCCAGTACCTTCTCTTTGAGGCCCCTGAAAACAGATCCCAGCTCTGAAACCCTCCCCAGGGGAGCTGCAATCACCCATGAATGGGCGAGCTCAGACCATATTGCAGCCAAGCGCGGCTGTGGCTTAGAAAGGAGCTGTTCTTTGCAATAGGCCAGCACTGGACAGGCTGCCCAGCTTTCTTTCCTGTGGGGGAGAGAACTTGTTCTCCGTGAATAACTTTGCTCCATGCCCCAGTAGAAGGAGACGTATTTCAGTTTGGCCACAGAGAGTGAGACACATTTCAAAAGTTTTTAGACTTCCCTGAGAAATTAAATAGAAGCAGTCTGGTCATTAGCCACAAAGTCCAAAAATACAAAATGGAAAATTAACAGCACACTATTCCATTCCCTTTCACCTCAAAGCTGCAATTAGATCTAACCCTTGGGCAAGGCAGCCAAGAGAAAGCCAGCTGGAACTCCGGTTTCTGACTCAAAGCTGAGGGGTGGTGCCTGCCCTTTATCCCTCCTCCGGAGAGACGGCTCGGCTCGTGTTTAAGTCTAGGACTGAACCTTTGCCCTCCAACAAGGAAGAACTTCAGATTTCAAAAGGAGAGAATTGCAAGGAAAGGTCACTGCTTTCACTTCCAGAGTCAAGGACAGCAAAAGAGAGTGCCATGCATGCTTGAAGCCAACTAGGGAGTGAAGTCTCGAGAATAACCCAGAATTGCTTCAAATTTCACTTTGAAAAATAAGTAATTTGAAACCGGCAAGCATGTAATACTGAAAAGTCACCAAATGTGCTCTCTGACACCTACACAGACATCCATAATCCTCAGAGGACATCTGGGTTCCGGGAGAAAGCTGTCTCTCCTGAGCTTGTTTAGGACAGAGACCCTGGCAGCCGCCAGCAGGCATCTCCCCGCTGTCTGCTCTCTGGCTCCCTGTCCAGTCTCCCAGAGGCCTGGAGGAAGGAAGGGCCACTTCCGAAAACACTTGAACCCAGCAGTGCCAGGGATTCCTTCAAAACTCTCTGTCATGGAGCAGCAAGTCTGGGAGCTCGGGGCCAAAAGAAATTGCAAGAAGTTATTTCAAACATCCCAAGAGCAGCCGTTTATGAAACTTTTCCTGGTTTCACACATGTTTCAGTCTTGTGCCCTCCCACGCCCCCTCCCATCCCCATTCCTGTGCCACTTGCTCCACATCCTCTGAGAAGTCCCTGCTGAGAGAGGAGGAAGAGGGCAGGAGCGGAGGGGAGGGAACTGTGGAAAGGCTTGGTCCCAGGAGTCCCGTCTGCTGCTTCAGGGAACCCTCCACTCCAGCCTGTGACACCTGCGGGCGGGCGGGCGGCGGGGAGACCCACTGGCCCTCAAGAGCCTTCCCCGGGTTCTTGCACCCGCTGGGCGACCGCCCCGCGTCTCCCCTCTCCGGTGCCCTAGCGACTGCCGGAGCGCCCTTGTCCCCAGACACCGCGGTGCCCACGGCTCAGACTGCAGCCCGGCAAACGGAGCGGGAGCCTCGGGGCGCCGGGCACCCGCTCGGAGGGCGCACTCACTCTCGGAGTCGCTGAAGCCGCTGCTGTCGCTGACGCTGGCGCTGCTCCGCCGCTTCATGCGCTGCAGGTGCTCCTCGTAGTGGAAGTGGCGCGCGTGGCAGGGCGACGCGAAGTCCGCCAGCACCGCGTCGAACTCGCACAGCGCGTCCGTTAGGTCGCCGGCGGCCGCCGAGTCCAGGGCCGGCGCTGGGGGGGCGGGGGGGGAGGAGGACACAGGCTCAGACCTTGGGACCCGCAGGCACCCCATCCCGCCCGCCCGGAGGGGCGCCCGCTCCGGGGAATGGCTAACTCTCTGACAGTCTCCCCTCCCCTGGAGCCCGGTCCCCATCCCGCCGCTTCAGAGAGGACATGGCCCCCCGCGGGTACCACTGCGGCCAGGCCACCGGAGGGAGCTCCCACGCGCCCCGGCTCCGTGCGCCCACGCTCGCTCCCCCGGGGGCGGTGCGACCCCGCGGGCGGAGGGAACACTGAGTCAGGCTGCGCGCGGGGTGGGGCTCGGGTCCTCAGCCCTGGAGAGGGGGGGGGGGGGTGACCCGCCGCGGGCAGGCTCCGCTGGTGCGGATGGCGGGAGGTAAAGTGCAGAGAGAACACGGCATCCCTCTTCTTTCCCGCCTTTCACCAAACCCCACGCCACCACCACCTGTAAACCCCGGGCTCTAAGGGGACCCCCACTCACCTGCGGCGGCGGCGGCCGCGGGGCTGCCCTGCGCGGCGGGCGGCTTCATGGGCAGCTCTGCCCGGCGCGGGCGGAGGGTCCTGGAGGCTCTGTCCCTGCCCCGGACGATCCACTGAAGCGGGGATCGGCGGTCGCGCTCTGTTCCTGCTCTGCTCCCGCTCCGCTCCTGCTCTCCTCCCGCTCCGCTCTGATTCTGCAGCCGGTTCTGCTGCTGCTGTGCCGGTCGCCCAGCGCGGTCTGCACGCGCCCTTTCAGCAGCGCAGCCTCCGCCGGAGCCTTATAGCCGCCGCGGGCGGGGCGGGCGGGGCGGGGCCAGTGCGCGGGGGGCGGGGGGGAGGGCAGCCGCCCGCCGGGGCGCCCTCTCCGCGGACACCGCCCTCGCCACGCGCCGCCCGGGGACCGCAGTGACTAGGACTGGCTGGAGCCCAGGTTACAGCCCAAATATTTACCCGCCGTTTTCCCCGCGCACCCTGACAACCCGGCCCACGAAGATGGCTTTGACGTCACCAGAACCCCCAAAAGTTCATCCTTCGGCTGCTTCCCGCCCTGTGCCCTGAACGAAGGGCAGCCTCAGTTCCCTTCTCTGTGAAATGGAAATGCTGAGCCTCCCGGGTTTGCTGTGAAGAGTAAAGCAGCTGAAGGAGAGATCCAGGGGGCGTCTCCCACGCTTCCCCACCCAACTGCTCTGAGGGACCTAAAAGTTGTGGGTGGAGCCGTGGCGGGGCAGCTCAGTGGGTTCCAGCGTGGCCCCAATGTGCCAAGGCTGCCGCAGTTCCATCCCCATGGGGCACGTACAAAGAGGCAACCAATGAAGGCATGAATAGAAGGAACAACAGATAGATGTTTTTCTCTCAAACCAATAGATAAAAATTAAAAGAAAGAGTTGTGGGTCCAGCCAATGTGGCTCAGTGGTTAAGCCGGGACCTATGAACCAGGAGGTTGCGGTTAGATTCCTGGTTGGGACACATGCCCGGTTTCCGGCTTGATTATTACTGGGGCCTGTGAGAGGCAGCCGATTGATGATTCTCTCTCATCGTGGATGTTTCTATCTCTCTCCCTCTCCCTTCCTCTCTGAATGCAATAGAATCATTTAAAATTTAAAAAGAGTTGTGGGTGTAAAGTGTGGGGGCAAGAGAATCAGAAGTCAGTGGAGCCCACGGTTTACCAACCTTGACTGCTCCCAGCTGAGCCAGAGCCTGAGGACAGTCCCCGCCTTTATTCTGGAGGAGCTTGTTAGGCGGAAGAAATGGCTTCCTAGGTGCAGAGTACCTGGGCCTCTCTGAGTCCACACTCATGGGCCACCCTGCCTGGCTGCCTGGCAGGGCACCGGTTGTGACTGTGAATGACTCCTCTTGTGCTGCCCAATGTAGTAGACACTGACCACAGCTGGCTATTTAAATGTAAAGCAATTAAAATAGAATAAAATGAAAAAATTGAGTCTCTCAGTCCAACTAGACACAGGTCAAGTGCTCAACAGTCATCATTGCTAAAAATTCTACTGGAAGAACTTGCCAGGGTTTCGGATTCGCAAAGCTAGCTTCAGGGAGAAACAATGGTCTTGTCCTGGTTATCAAGGGCCCTCAAGTTCAAGTCTGGCATGTACCATTCTTAGCCCGGAATTACTGCTTCTGTTTTACAGGTGAGGTGCAGAGAGGTTAAGTAGCCCGCTAATCAGGTACTGATGGAAAGGCAGCCCTATCTGGTTTCAGAGCTGCTTTGGGCTTCACCACACAATCACTTCCTCCACAGAGTAGGGTGGAGGACTGAGCAGATAGGAGGAAGAGGCTCCAAATATTGAAGTAGATAATCCAGGTCCTTAAAGCAACAAGGCAAGGCATATATATGCATCTTTTATTTTTTCCTTTTTCCCACCTCCCTTTATAATTTTTTTTCTTTTTCCACTGGTGATGCCCTCAGCTTGCAAAGCAGCAACCAATTGGGCAGCTGAGACCAAGGAAATGCTTTTCAAATGTGTCTCTCCCTCCTGGCAGGGCCTGAGTACAGGGTGGTGGACAACCCAGCCCAGCTCTTGCATCCCTGTCAGTTGAAGAATCAGCCAAGCTGATCTTCAAAACAGCCTGCAAAACAGCTCCAGAGTTTAGGAGCCATTCAGTTTACTGAGAGAGTGACAATGAAGGTAGCCTCTCATCAGGTTGGCTGGCTGTTGCCATCTGCGCCCCATGGTAAAGGAACCCACCCAAGCATTGAGGGGCCCCAACTCAAAGTGTCACCTCTAGCATGGGTGTTACCTTGGTTATGGAAAACTTCTGCTCTCGTTCTCTTTCCTAATTAAAATTTTAATATATAGGAAGATATAGAGAATTGGGTAATAGCACTCTGTGTAGCCACCGCTGAGAATTAACACATGTTAACCTTTTATTTTTGCTTCAGATATTTTTTGAGGTATAATTTATATACAACAAAGTATGCAAAATTTGAGTGTAAGTTCGGTAAATGTTTACCTATGTAATTACCATCCAGATGAAGATATAGTATATTATTATCACCCTAGAAGAGTTCCTATGCCATTTTCCAGTCAATGGGACCCCATAAGTAACCCTTCTGATAGTGAACCCGAGGATTATTAGTTTGTCAATTCTAAAACTCCTTAAACAAAATCATAGTGTATTCATTTTTTTATACCTGGCTTCTTTTGCTTAACGTAATGTCCATGCATGTGTGTTGTTGCAGTATTAATCCATCCTCCTGCTGGTGGACATTAGTTTTGTTGCTGCTGATGATGGGGTGGTCTTACTGGAATAGTGCCGCAGTGAGTATTCTTGCACCTGTCTCCTTGTGTACATGATTACAAGCTTCTAGGATATACGTCTAGAAGTGGTATAACCAAATTGCCTTAGTTATCTCTAGACAGCAGCTTTATATTAGTCAATGACTAGAGATAACTAAGGCAATTTGGTTATCTTATTGGTGCACATAAATACTCATGTCTTTATGAATATTTATGTGCACCATTTATATTATGTGCACTATTTATATTAGTCAATGACTAAGAGATGACTAAGGCAATTTGGTTATCTTATTGGTGCACATAAATACTCACGTCTCTTGGGTTTATACCTAGGAGGGAAATTTCAGAATCACAGGGGAGGCATGTGCTTACCTTTCAAAGATACTATTTTCCAAAGTGTTAAATTAATCTACACTCCCAGCAATGTATAAGAATTCCAATTGCTCCATATTTGTGTCAACATATAATATTGCTAGACATGTTAATTTTAGCCATTCTAGTGAGTGTATACTGAAATTTTTTCCTTTTTTCAGTGGCTTTAATTTACATTTACCTAAAAAGTAATTAAGTTGGCCACCTCTTCATATGTTTCAAATATTTCTTAATAAGAGAAATTAGAATAATACAGGTAAAATTGAAATCCTCTTATCTGTATTTCCCAGTCTTGCCTCCCTCCCTCCCTCCTCAGAGAAAATCAGTACCATATTAGACCATGTTTTTATACCTAAACTATCTACTAATAAAAGCCTAGGTGGCCCTTGCACGTGACATCGCCACAAGATGGCCACCACAAGATGGCCACACACACAGCAGAGGTGGGCCTAGCTGCTGCTCTGCGCAGTGAGCCCTGGGAGTCCCACAGCTCCGCGCAGCATGGAGGAGGCCAGTCCCAGCATCTGCACCATCTCATGTGAAGGAGGCAGGTCCCAGCAGAGGAGACAGGTCTCAGAGGAGGCAGATCGCAGCAGGGAAGGGCAGTTGTGGGTGATCAGGCTAGCAGGAGAGGAAAGTTGTGGGTGATTGGGCTGGCATAGGAGGGCAGTTGGGGACGATCGAGCCAGCAGGGGAGCAGTTAGCTGTCTATCAGGCCAGCAGGGGAGCAGTTAGGGGATAATCAGGCTGGCAGACAGAGGTGGTTAGGGGCAATCAGGCAGACAGGCAGGCAACTGGTTAGGAGCCAGTGGTCTCGGATTGTGAGAGGAATGTTCGACTGCTGGTTTAAACTGGCAGTCAGACATCTCCCGAGGGGTCCCAGATTGGAGATGATACAGGCCAGGCTGAAGGGCACCCCTCCCCCCCCCCCCCCCGCCCCCTGTGCACAAATTTCATGCACCGGGCCACTAGTATTTAGCTCATCTAATAACAGAGTGATATGCAAATTGACCATACCTCCATTACACCCACAAGCCAAGCCACCAGCCAGTCAGGAGCGAGTATGCAAATTAACCCAACCAAGATGGCTGCAGCCACAGAGAAAGCAGGAGGAAATGGAGGTAGCCAAGCTTCCTGCACAACCTGGATGGCTGTGGACTCCACTCAAAGCTACAAAGTTTCAATTATAGAAGATAAATAAATCCCAGATTCTAGGGTCTCCGGTTGGGTCGCCAGGGGGTGTGGCCAGCCTGGAAACCACCACAGGCCCCTCTCCCAGGCCACCTCACACCCTAAGAGAGCCCCCATCATGATCCAGGGCACCCTTCAGGGCAAACTAGCTGGCCCCCACCAGTGCACCAGGCCTCTATCCTGTCTAATAAAAGAGTAATATGCAAATTGGTCATCACTCCAACACACAAGATGGCTGCCCCATAGGGTCAAGTAGCTGCCCCCAGGTGGACACAAGATGGCTGCCACAAGATGGCCAGCAGAGAAGGGCAGTTGGGAGGGACCAGGTCTGCAAGGGAGGGCAGTTGGGGGTGATCAAGCCTGCAGGGGAAGTTAGGGGTCACCAGGCCAACAAAGGAGGGAAGTTGTGGGCAACCAGGCCTTCAGGGAAGGGCAGTTGGGGAGGACCCAGGCCTTCAGGGAAGAGCAGTTGGGGATGACCAGGCCTGCAAGGGAGGGCAGTTAGGGGCAATCAGGCTGGCAGGGGAGCAGTTAGGCACAATCAGGCTGGCAGGGCAGTGGTTAGGGGATGATTAGGCTGGCAGGCAGAAGTGGTAAGGGGCAATCAGGAAAGCAGCCAAATGAGCAGTTGGGAGCCAGCAGTCCTAGATTGTGAGAGAGGTCCCAGATTGGAGTGGGTGCAGGCTGGACTGAGAGACACACACCTCCATGCACTAATTTCGTGCACCAGGCCTCTGATATGTTTATATAAAATGTATACTATTTACATAACTACTTTCGTGTTACAATATGCTTTGTTTTCAGTCACCATTGTTTTCACATATGTTGATACATACAAATCTAGTTTATTCATTTCATCTGCCAAGTAGAATTCCACTGAATGATAATAACACAGTTTAATTATCTGTTTTTCAGTTGATGGACACTTAGGTTGTTTCCAATTCATCTCTATCACAAACAGTACTACAGCCATCCTGTTACCTATCTCTTAGTGCACACATGTGAGTCACCTTCTACGTTTATCTCGATTCCTTCCTTAGAACCAGACAAAGGCAAGGTCAAACGCTCAGTCCTTTGAGTCTTCTGTCTGGGTTCCAGAGGGGAGGGCAGAGCCTCCTAACAGTCCACAGCCATATGAACATAGTGACAAAGATGACTGACCTCACTGTTCAGGTATGAACTTGTCCCTCCCTGAGGAGGGGTTGGAGCACTGTCCTTCACCAGCCCAGAACCATAACATCCTTACACTAGGATTTATACACAATTCAAATTCTAGAAGGTCATTTAGTTACACATGTCTCCTTCCAAGAAAAGACTTGAGGGAGCTTATGATTTCAAAACAGAACAATCACAACTTCTTACAGTTTTAAAAACTAGTTCTTTTTCTTAAAGAGTATTTATTTATTTATTTATTTATTTAGAAAGGAAGGGAAAAGGAGAGAGAGGGAAACATCAACAGGCTGCCTCCTGCATGTTCACTACCAGGGATCAAGACTGAAACTGGGACATATGCCCCAACTGGGAATCAAACCAGCAATGCTTTGGGATGATGCCCAACCAACTGAGCCACACCAGCCAGGAAAAAGACTAGTTCTTTATCTAAACTGGTATCTCTTCCTCCTTTGTACTGTTAACTCCTCTCTCTTTAACACTTGTCCTGATTCTCCATCTAACAGCCTCATCATTTCTTCCCAGGCCCTGTGGAATCCCTCCTCTGTATAATTAAACTCTGAGGTTCCCTACAGGTCTCTCTACCTTGTCTTCTCTACACTCTTGCCAGACCATCTCATCCCCTCTCATAATTGCAGCTAATATTTATAAGTTTTCAAATATTTATTTCTAGACTGACTTTTTCCCCATCAAGTCACTTACAGCCAATCATCTATGACTTTTAGCCTTCCACTACAGACAACCTGTAGAAGAAGCTTCCAGTTGTTTCCTAATATCTGGTCTCCCCTTCCTATTTAGTAATAAACTAGAGGCCCAGCGCACAAAATTCATGCGTGGGTATGGTCCCTAGGCCTGGCCTGTGTTTGTGATCAGAGCCATTTTCCCCAGCTGCCTGCAGCTGGCCCCGCCCCCCATCACCACCCACTCCTGGTTCCCAGATCACCATCGGGCAATTGGAGCCTTCTGGCCAGAGAAAGAAATCAAGATTTGGTCAGTGCACCTCATAGTGATTGGTCGATCTGGTCATTCTGCCATTAGGGTCAATTTGCATATTACCCTTTTATTATATAGAACTAGAGGCCCAGTGCACAAAATTTGTGCACGAGGAAGGAGGGCCCCTCAGCCTGACTTACACCCTCTCCAATCAGGGAGTTCTTAGGGGATGTCCTACTGTCAGGTTAGACCTGCTCTTCTTGTTCTCTGCTCTCTGTGTGCCTGCCTTCTCCACATCACAGCGTCGGCCAAGCAGGCCCTGCTGGGTGCTGCCTGTGGGCCCAGTAGCCTGCTTGTGGGTTGCCAAGGCTACAGCCAAGCAGGCCCTGCTATCTGCTGTCAAGCTGCTCAGCCGGACCTGCCTGGGGACAGGTCTGGCTGCGCCATCCACCCTGGAGTCACTGGTCCGACTCTGCCTGGCTCCCCGGACCCTGCAGCAGCCACAGCCACTTCAGGTCTAGCCATGCTTCCCTCTCTGGCCCTTGAAGCAGCTTCAGTGGCTGCTGACCAGGCCCTCCTCCAGTGCAGGCGTGTGGAGGCCCCTGCTGTCCCACTCCCCCACCCCGACCTGTTTGGGCAACCTTCTCCTGTTCGGTTGACTCATTACAGCATCCTGGTTAATTAGCATATTTCTCAATTATATATAGGTAGGTAGGTATGCACATGGATTCCCAAAATACAGATTATATTCCCCAGCTTCCTTTGCAGTTAAGAATGTTCATGTGACTAAATTCTGGACAGCAGGCTTTGAGCAGATGTAACCTATACAAAACTCTGGAATGTATCCTTAAGAGAAGGGGATAGGCACCTTCACCTTTATTTCTCTCTGACGGATGGAAGGCAGACATGAAGCTAGATTCACACCATGAGGAGGCAGCCATGTACTGAGGACAGCAGCACAAAGATAGAAGATTCCTGGATCCCTGATGCCATGGAGCCATCACACCAGCAAATTCTGAAAACCAACATATACATGAAAAATAAAATAAAATGCTCATTTTGTGTAAGCCACTATGAGGGGGTATAAGCCATATAATTGGGCCTAATCCAAATATCTAATACCTTACATAAATCTCATCAGGAACCCTTCAACTCTGGACTTTTAAGTTTAAAAAGCAGTACTTCTTTATCACTTAAGCAAGTTTGAGTTATATTCCAGTGACCATATTAGTTTTCTAGAGCTGCCATACAAGGTGCCACAATCTGGGTAGTTAAAATAAGAGTTCTGGAGGCTAGAAGTCCAAAACCAAGATATGAGCAGGGTTGGTTCTTTCTAAAGGCTGTGAGGGAGAATCTGTTCCATGCCTCTCTCTTAGCTCTTTATGATCTAGTGGCCAAATTTGGCATTATTTGGCTTGTAACTGCATCACTTTGTAGATGATCCCTGAATTCATCTTTTTCCCCAATTTTATTTTATTTTTTCCATCATCACTTATTCTCTCTATGCCTTCTTCCACCTCCACCCATCCCCCTTCACCTTTAAAATCACCAGACTGTTGTCATGTCCATGAGTTCTCTCTCTTTTTTCTTTTTTGCTCAGTCCCTCTGCTACCCCAACCCTCATCCCCAGAGCTGTCTGTCTGCTTTCTGTCTATGAGTTTGCTATATTTTTCTTGGAAGTTCAATTTGTTAATTAAATTCCACATATGAGTAGAATTTCATGATATTTGCCTTTTTCTGACTGGCTTATTTCACTTAGCATAATACTCTACAGGTCCATCCATGTGGTTGAAAAGGATATATTGGGTCGGCAGCTAAGTAATTGCGGGTTTCACACATATATGGCTTCAGTTGAATTTTTAGGTTTGCAGACGTAGTACAAATGTAAAACACATTTTGTTATTTGATAGTTGGCTATTCAGCTGTTAATCAGTAAAAAAAAGTTTTTTGATCTGTTTTGTAGTTTTCGTTTGGTGTTCGTTTAAAAATGGAAAATCAAAAGGAACATTTTCGTCATATTTTGCTTCTTTATTTCCGCAAAGGGAAAAAAGCATCCCAAGCTCATAAAAAGTTATGTGCTGTTTATGGTGACGAAGCCTTAAAAGAACGGCAGTGTCAAAATTGGTTTGCCAAATTTTGTTCTGGTGATTTTTCACTCAAAGATGAAAAACGCTCTGGTCGTCCAGTTGAAGTTGATGACGCCCTAATCAAAGCAATAATCAATTCGGACTGTCACAGTACAACACGTGAGATTGCAGAGAAGCTTCATGTATCACATACATGCATTGAAAATCACTTAAAACAACTTGGCTATGTTCAAAAACTCGATACATGGGTTCCTCACGAACTGAAAGAATCACAGTTAACGCAACGCATTAGCAGCTGCGATTTGCTAAAGAAACGTAATGAAAATGATCCATTTTTAAAACGACTGATAACTGGCGATGAAAAATGGGTTGTTTACAACAATATCAAGCGGAAAAGATCGTGGAGCAGGCCAGGTGAACCAACTCAAACAACATCAAAAGCTGATATTCATCAAAAGAAGGTTTTGTTAACAGTTTGGTGGGATTACAAAGGAATTGTCTACTTTGAACTCTTACCACCCAACCGAACGATCAATTCTGATGTCTACATTGAACAACTAACGAAATTAAACAATGCAGTTGAAGAAAAGTGGCCCGAATTGACAAATCGAAAAGGTGTTGTATTCCATCATGACAATGCAAGGCCACACACATCTTTGGTCACTCGGCAAAAATTAATGGAGCTTGGTTGGGATGTTTTGCCACATCCACCATATAGTCCTGACCTTGCACCATCTGATTACTTTTTGTTTCGATCTTTACAAAACTCCTTGAATGGTAAAAATTTCAATAATGATGATGATGTCAAATCGTACCTGATTCAGTTTTTTGCTAATAAAAACCAGAAGTTTTTTGAACGTGGGATTATGATGCTGCCTGAAAGATGGCAAAAGGTCATTGATCGAAATGGGCAATACATTACAGAATAAAGTTATTTAGTTCCATGAAAAAATTGTCTTTGATTTTCTTTAAAAAATCCGCAAGTACTTAGTTGCCGACCCAATATTTTTCTTCCTTTTTACAGCAGAGTAGTAATCCATTGTGTAAATGTACCACAGCTTTTTTATCCACTCACCTACTGATGGGCACTTGGGTCTGCCTTCATCATCGCATGGCCTTTCCCATGTGTGTCTTTGTCTCTTCCCATTTTCTTAAAAGGACACCAGTTATTTTAGATTAGGGTCCACCCAAAGATAAGTATGACCTCATCTTAACTTGATTACATCTGCAAAGACCCTCTATTCAAATAAGGTCACATTCACAGGTACCAAATGTTAGGAATTCACCATATTTTGGGGGATCACAATTCAACCTACAACAGTGACATAAGCTCAAAATTGAGCTACAGTTGTCAAAATTATCTTTAAGCATCAGGTTACACTACCTGATTTCAAGACTTCCTATAAATTCACAATTATTAAAACAGTGTGGTACTGACCTAGGACTGCCAAAGAGACCAATAGAACAGAATGAGTTAGGAAATAGATACACATATATTTCATTAATTGATATATGAGGAAGGTGTCTGCAATTCAATCAGGAAATAAAAGTATTTTCAAGAAGTGGTGCTGGAATAACTAGATATCTATTCAGAAGAAAATTTAAGTAACATCTACTATACCCAATTAATAAAAATTAATTGAAATGGATCATAGACCTAAACATGAAAGCTAAAACTACAAAGAAAATACAGGAGACTATCCTCATGATTTTGATGTAGAAAATGTTTAGACAAGATACAAAAGGCATTCACTAACCACTTTTTTTAAATTGAGAAATCAGACTTCATCAAAATTTAAAACTTTTGTTCATCATAAATATCATTTTTTAAAAAGACAAGCCATAGGCCAAAAGAAAATATTGTAATACTGGTACATATATCTTACAAAGGATTGTATTTAGGACATAGAAAAATCATCTACAAAATAATAATAATAAAAACAAGCAACCTAATAAAAACAAAAGATGGGCAAAATACTGGAGCATACATCTCATAAAAGAAGATACATGAATTACTAATAAATACAGAAAAAGTCAAATATGCCACTATCCTGTGACCTAGCAATTCTACGCATTTTCCCAAGAGAAATTTTAAAAAATGAATTTTCATTCATAATAGCCAAACACTGATAATACAACAGAAGAGTAGACATATAACTGTGATGTATTCATATATCATAATACTGCTTAGCAGTAAAAATAACAAACTACTGACACACACACAAAAAATAGATGATCTTAGGAATATTACACTTGCAAGAGTGCTATGGTAGGTGGAATAACAGCCCCTCAAAGATGGCCAGGTTCAAATCCTATATAATAAAAGCCTAATATACTAAGTGCCTGGTGGTCCAGTCGATCATTCAACCAATCAAAGCATAATATGCTAATGATATGCTAAGGTAATTTACAACCACTCACTATGATGTGCACTGACCATCAGGGGGCAGACACTCTGACCAGTAAGTTAGCTTGCTGCTGGGTTCTGGCTGATCAGGAATGAGCGAGACAGGCCAGACATGCCCTGGAGCCCTCCCGCAGCCCCTTTCTGGCTTGCCAACCTCCCCGGCCCCAATCAGGCACCAGTGGGGTCCTTGGGCCTGGCCTGCATCCTCTCGCAATCCGTGCTGAGGGACCATCCCCCTGAGTGCACAAATTTCATGTACCAGGCCACTAGTAATTTATAAGAAACAAGAAGCCCTGCTGCCATGGCTCAGTGGTTGAGCGTAGACCTATGAGTCAGGAGGTCACGATTCAATTCCCAATCAGGGCACGTGCCCAGGTTGCAGGCTCAATCCTCTGTGAGGGTGTGCAAGAGGCAGCCGATCATCTCATCATTGATGCATCTATTTCTCTCTTCCTTTCCCTCTCTGAAATCAATAAAAAATATGTTTTTTAATAAGGAGATGAATGTGGGCAGAAAATTTATAAAAAATAATTTGATTGTTTATTGTTGAAAGTATTACATATGTTCCCTTTTGTCCCCCATTGACCCCCTGCAGCCCACCCCACCCCTCTCGCCCCAAGCCCTCACCACCCCATTGTCTGTGTCCATGGTAGGCAGAACATTTTAGAGTTCAGGGCCCTCCTTGAAGAGGGCCCAGCTGAGACTGAAAAAAGGCAGCTTTTTTCCCATAATTGCCAAAACATGAAGACAACCAAGATATCCTTCAGTAGGTGAATTAATGAATAAACTGGTATAGCCAGACAGTGGTAATTATTCAGCACAAAAAAGAAATTAGTTATCACTCTGATTGGTGTGGTTCAGTTGGTTGGAACATCCTCCAGTGCACCATGGTTATGGGTTCAATTCCCAGTCAGGACACACACCAAGGTTGTGGGTTTAATCCCTGATTGGGGTATGTATAGGAGGCAGTCAATCCATGTTTCTATCTCTCTCTCTCTTTCCCTCTTCCTTACTTTCTCTCTAAAAATCAATAAAAAATACATATTCTTGGGTGAGAATTAAAAAAAAAAAAAAGAGAATAAAAGAAATTAGCTATTAAGTAATGATAAGACATGGAGGAACTTTAAATGCATATTTATGAGTGAAAGAAGCCAATCTGAGAAGCCCACATTCTGTATGATCTCAGCTATAGAGATTCTAGAAAAGGTAGAATTATGGCATTAAAAAAAGTCAGTGGTTTCAGCTGTTAGGAGAGAGAGAAATGAATAAGTGGAACGCAGAGAATGTTTAGGACAGTAACCTAATGGTGGATACGTGTCATTACACATTTCTCCAAACCCATAGAATGTACAAGAATGAACTGCAACTATAAACTATGGACTGAGGGTCATTACTATGTCAATGTAGTTCATTGATTGTAACAAATGTACCTTTGGTGAGGGATATTGACAGTGGGGGAAGGCTATGCTTGTGTGGGGTTGGGAGGTATATGGAAAGTCTCTGGACTTTCCACTCAATTTTGCTCTGAACGTAAAACTTCTCTAAAAAATAAAGTCTATTTAAAAAAATAGTAAATGGAGTCATGTCAGAGAAAACAAGAGACCTTTTAGAGATTAAAAAAAAAAAATACCTCCATGTGATTTCTTACTGATTATGTGAATATGATTGCCATACAATAAATTGCACAAATTTATAAAGTGTATAATTTGATAAGTTTTTACATATGTCTACAAGATAGTGAACATGGCCACCACTCTCAAAGTTTTCTTCCCGCCCCACTGTAGTCCCTTTGGGCCCCTGCTGTCCCCTCCCAACTCCCAGGCACCCAAGGATCTGCTTTCTGTCGCTATAGATTAGTTTGCATTTTCTAAAATTGTATATAAATGAAGCATATAGTACATACTCTCTTTCTGTAGTTATTTTGAGATTCACCCAAGTTGTGTGTATCAATAGCTCAGTCCCTTTTTGCTAAATAACATTCCATTGTATTGATATACCACAGTTTGCTTATCTGTTCACCAGTTGATCAACATTTGGGTTGTGTCCAGTTTGAGCTACGACACAAAGCTGGGATGCAACGATGAGCAGATGATTTTGTTTCTCTTGAGCAAATACCTAAGAGTAGAAAGAGTTGGTCATATGGCAGGTGTGTGTTTAACTTTCAACTCCTAAGAGAAGTACAGTACTTCAATGTGACTTTAAACCAAAACAACCACAGCAAATCTCAGGCAGTTTCAAAACAGAAGTTTGCCTACAGCCGTGTTCTGCAACTTGCTGCTGCCACCATCTGGAGAGCAAACAGAGAAGTGTCCCCAGAAGTCCATTTCCAAGACCAGGCTCTGCTTTCTAGGCTCTCTTCTGCCATGTTGCCCCCAACCCCATCATACCCATAGCCTACAGCCCATTCAAGGACCGTTTACCTAATATGACTACAGGTGAGGAATTTCAAAGTGATTCGAGCTACAAACAGCTCGGTGGGGAGGAAGGGGCTTAAATCTACTCCCTAGCCACATGTGGCATCCTAATGTCACAGTGGAAAAAAGAACTTCAAATGCCAGAAATTGAGTTAGCACTCTCTTTACAACCCAAACTAGCTTTACAGGTTGTGAAATATATCACAGGTGTTTTCCCTCTGGTGCCTGGCACAGGGTCTATTCTTAATTTGCATTTGAATGAATGAGTAAATTAATGAATACCATACGTATTCCTCTATTTAGTCATAGTAACAGTAAAGATGCCATTGGTTCAAGGCAAAAGCACCCAGTGAACCAGTGGTGCGAAGCCCTGGGCTCTGGGACCTGCCTTGCTCCTGTACTAGCTGTGCACCAGGGGCAGCACATGGAACCTTTCTGAGCCTCAGTTTCTTAAATGTAAGAAAAACAGCCTGGCTTTTTTAGCTTTGGGGACATTTAAATCAGATGACACCTGCAAATCTTCTTTATAAACTGTCAGGGTGCCACAAATGTAAAATGTCTGCATTCACAAATTTACTTACAAATGTATTAGCAAATAAAAACAATTACACAAGATGGCATTCTTTTACGCTGTCTTCTGAAAACTTGGGTCTGCTTCATGTATTTAGCTTGACATTGTTAGTGAACAAATTTTTGCCAACCTTAGTAAACCAGGAAGCTGAGTCAGAAAGAGGTTAATTGAACTCCCAAAGATCAACCACAGGGCCACTTTTCAGGCAAATCTGAAGCAGGTTTTCATCATCTACATTCCCAGCAGTGTTTGTCCACACTTCTGTGCAATTCTGCCACTCCTCAGTGTGGAGACCTGCGCAGTAAGTCTCCCTGGAAAGGAAAGGCTAATTTCCCCCATGCACCACGGGGGATGGTTAACTCCTGTGCTTGAGTATTTTATTAGTGGCGTTAGTTAATTCTTCTCAGGAAAAAAGACCATCTGGTTCAAATATACTGTCCAGCATTATTAAAAGAAAAAATGAAACCGTCTTAATGCAAGAGATCATTTCCACCATTGTTAGAATAAAACAAAGATACATAAAGATCTACAATTCTTCAGGATGGGCCAAATCCTCATCTAACCCTTCCTTTACCTCCCCCGCCTTTCCCTATTACCCAGAGTGTTTTAAAATGAATATCTGCTAGCCAGTTTTGCTCAGTGGGTAGAGCATTGGCCTATGGACTGAAGGGTTCTGGTTTTGAGGGTTCGATTCCAGTCAGGGCACATGTCCGGATTGTAGGCTCAGTCCCCAGTAAGGGGCATGCAGGAGGCAGCTAATCAATTATTTTCTCTCATTGATTTCTATTTCTATCTCTCCCTCTTCCTTCTTCTCTAAAATCAATAAGTATATATATGCTAGAGGCCTGGTGCATGAAATTTGTGCACGAAGGAGGGGGGTATCCCTCAGCCCAACCTGCACCCTCTCCAACCTGAAACCCCTTGGGGGATGTCCAACTGCCTGTTTAGTCCCAATCTATAAGCAGTCGGCCATCCCTCTCACAATCCAGGACTGCTGGCTCCCAACTACTAGCCTGCCTCCTTCCTGATTGCCCCTAACTGCTTTTGCCTGCCAGTCTGATCACCCCCTAACCACCCCCTTGCCAGTCTGATTGATGTCTAACTACTCCCCTGCCAGCCTGATCAATGCCTAAGTGCTCCCCTGCCAGCTGGATCGTCCCCAACTGCCCTCCCCTGACACCCCGGTCACCCCCAAATGCCCTCCCTTGCATATTCCCTCTTTATTAGATAGGGTTTTTTCTTTAGCATATTGGACAGTCTTAACTGGTTTGGCTCAGTGGATGGAGCATTGGCCTGCACAGTCAAGAGTCCGAGGTTCGATTCTGGTCAAGGGCATGTACCTTGGTTGGGAGCACACACCCAGTAGGGAGTGTGCAGGAGGCAACTGATCGGTGTTTCTCTCTCATAGATGTCTCTAGCCCTCTATCCCTCTCCCTTTCTCTCTGTAAAAAATCAATAAAATATATATTTTTTAAAAAGAAACATTTAAGATTCCTCCATATCTGCCTGGCTGGTGTGACTCAATGATTGAGACTTCAGGCTGCCACCGCTGGAAGGGGATTGTGCTCTGGCCAGCCTGAGACCCCAGCCCAGGCTGCCACCACTGCCCTGAAGATCACACGGTGGGGGTGCACTGCCCTGCTGACCTGAGATCCCAACCCAGGCTGTTGCCACTGGCCAGGTTTCACACCAGGTGCTGACACCTCCCAGCCAGACACCCCGGGCTGCTGCCACTGGGCAGGGATCACTGAGTGGGGAGCAGGTGCCTCCCAGTTAGACACCCAGGACTGCTGCTGCTGGGTGGACTTGAGGACTCCAGCAGGGCTAAGAGGACTGGGCCCTGCCATTTTGTTGCAGAGTGCTGGTTAATTTGCATACTACTCTTTTATTATATAGGACTAGAGGCCCAGTGCATGAATTTGTGCATGAATGGGGTCTGGCCAGCGTGGCCCCAGTTGGCAGTTTGGGGCCTGGCCTGTTGGGAGGAGGAGATGGTGGGAGGTTGGCCAGCGGCCTGTCCCAATTGGGGCTCAATCAGGGCCAGGACATCTGGGAGAAGGGGCTGGGGGCAATTGGCTGGCGGGCCTTGTTCCCAAAAGGGGTAAGGGGCGCTGATTAGGGGTCAGTGGCTGGGGGAGGGGCTGTGAGTCAGGGCCCCCACCACCCCCATCAGTCAGCCAGCCCCACTCCCAATTGGGGGTGGCGGGGATGATGGGCAAGGTTGGCTGGGGGGTGGGGCTATGGGCTGATGGGGTGGTGGGGGCCCATCTGGGGTGGAGCCAGCCAGGAGGAGGGGCTGCAGAAGGTTGGCCAGTCAGCTTCACCCCCCATTGGTGTGGGGAGGTGGTGATCAGGGGATGGGCTGATGGGGAGAGAGGCTGTGGATTGATGGGGTGGGGCAGGACGATTGGAGTTGGGGCAGCCATAGGGAAGGGCCATGGGAGGGGAAAGGTTGGCTGGCTGCCCTGTCCTCAGTTGGGGTGGGAGAGGCCAATCAGGGGTGGGGCCAGCTGGGGGAAGGGACCACAGGAGGTTGGCTGGCTGGGTCCCCACCCTCCTCAGGCTGTTTCACTGGCACTGGGTGTCATAGCAATCAGTTGTTCTAGTCATTATGGCGTTCCAGTAGCTGGCTTTTTATATATATAGATTTTGCTTAAAAAGATGAATATCTTATTTGGGTTGGGGTAGGGAAACATCACTGTAGAAGTGAAGTGGTAAATCGTGACCTTCTGAGGACCAGAAGATGGATTCTCCGTCTTCTGCATTCCATGACACTGTATTGTATTTTCCAATGAGATTCCGCCCCCCCCCCCTCCCCGTGTTCTAACAACAGCCGCCTGCATTAGAAGGAATGAGAAAATGAACAAACACACAAAGGAAGCTCAGTGGGGAAAAGCAGAAATAAAAATGCCAAATTCCCTTCTGAGTAGCAGAATCTTCTGGCAGAGAAAATTTCAAGATGACAGTACTAATTGCAGTGATGCACAAATAAGGCAATGATACGTTTTCAATAATAAAAGCAGACCAGCTACAGGGATTCCCAGGGCTATAGCAGCAACACTCCTCGTGACCCCTCCCTGCCATACTCTGAGAGAGAGAGGTCCTCCCACCAAGCTAGTCCCATCTCTCTCTGCCTGATACATTCACTCTCCTGAAATACTCTTCAGAGGGGTGACCTTTTGAGAAGGAAATGTAGTCTAACTAATAACTTTTAATTTTAAGTTTGGGTAATTATGCATGAAAAAGAAACAATGAAAATAAATTCTATGCTGTGAACATAGAGAATTTCAGTGTTCCATAAACAAATAAAATAGGATATAGCATACTATAAATAAAATAGGATATAGCAACTTAGGTTAAGAAATCAGTGTAAGTACAGAACCTTTCACCTCTCTCATGAAATGGGGCCCAACTCAGCAGCTGTTCTTTGGATCATCCCCAATACATGTGAATATGGCTAACACTAGGATGTTGTTCTCTAATTTCACCAAATGGAAAAGGGACTCCTTGGAGGGTTGCTGATTGACTGTCTTAAGGAAGGAGGGGAAATCACTTTGAATATGGGATATCTTGTTATTTCCAGAAAGCAAAGATGCCTTTTAAAAATATCTGCAATCAAGTAATTCAGAGTGGACTCTCAATTACATGTAATGACAATTTAAGTGCCATCTTCATATGCAGTGTAAATCAGTTGTTCTCACCTGAGAGAACATCAGAATCACCTGGTGATGTTAAAACACACAGCTGGGCCCACTCCCAGAGTTTCTGACCCGGTACATCTGGAACAGGGCCCAGGAATCTGCATTTATAACAGGTTCCCAGGTGAGAACCACTGGTATAAATTATCTTAATTGAGCTGGGTGAGTCTGTGATGATAATCAAAAGAAAAAAGTCAATATAAAATGTACGGAAAGGCAGTTATAAAAAGTTTCATTTCTTAATAGATGTTTGTATCTCCTTTTAAATACATTTTGGTTTATACAGCATAGTTCTTTCAAAATCTGTATAAATAATGAGTGGAAACGCACAAGTTAATGAAACAACTCCAGAAAAAAGTAACAACTGCTAAAGCAAGAAAAAGGTAATAACATGGTAGAAAGAGATCCAGACCTCAATCAGCACCAGCAATGCACAATAACTAAGCAAAACCCTGTGTTCCAAGATGATGGACTAGCCCACATGTGTCAAACACAAGGCCCGCGGGCCAAATCCGTCCCGCCAGGCCTTGCAATGTGGCCTGCACCTCGCTGTCATCACTGCACTCCGCTGTGTTTCCATCACAATGACAGTTTATGACTGTTCAGTAAACCATTCGGCCTGAGATTTAGGCTGGATTTTAGATTTTGGCCCCTTCTCTGATTGAGTTCGACACCCCTAGGCTAGCCAAAGAAGAGAATTAACTCAATCCTTCATATCCTAGAAAAGAAAATCTCTAAATGCTTCATTATAATGAGAGGCTCATGAGGCAGCAAGATGTTTCCCATTAAAATATCAAATGAGATTAATATATCATAATGACAGGACCATTTGCTTGGCGATGCTGGCCATGGGAAACCTAAACTGGCTTCATTCCTGAGGAACATGTCAAGTTTCAATAAGCTAAAATCTATGAAAAAAGTAATAGACGATCCCCACGGATGAAATAAGGTGCAGGTTAAGTCACTTAGCTGATGACTCAGGTTTCGGTTGTCCTGGACGATGAAATCAAAGAATCCAGCAGATCTAATTTTGTCTTGTTTTATTTTACCTTTTTTTTTTTTTTTACCTTATTTTACCTTCATTCCTTCAAACTAATATTCCTACGTTGTTTTGTTTGTGTTTTTACTACTAAGCTTTCTGTCTTTGATATTCTATGTGTAATCCATGCCTTCCTATGACTCTCTAATCATTTGTGCTGCCTTTTCTCTTTCTCTGCTTGATCTGTTGTCAGTCATATCTTTCAGTCTGTTTTCTTTAGGCATTCAGTTTGTGTATATATTTTAAATAATGTACATATCTTATGGTGTATATATTTTATATAATGGTGTTTATATTTTAAATTTTATATACTGTTTATAACCTGTAACCATATGATTAGTTTCCATATCTTCAATTGTTGTTTTTCATTTTAATGGGTATGTGGATAATGCAATTTAATCAATTTCACATTTTTATCATTTAGATTATATTCACTTTTTCACTTTTATAGATGATCCTTTGATGAATAGTCTAGTAGCCTCATCTCTTTTTTTTTTTTTTAACAAAAATCAATATTTTATTGATTTTTTACAGAAAGGAAGGAAGAGGGATAAAGAGTTAGAAACATTGATGAAAGAGAAACATCAATCAGCTGCCTCCTGCACACCCCCCCACTGGGGATGTGCCCTCAAACAAGGTACATGCCCTTGACTAGAATCGAACCTGGGACCCTTGAGTCCTCATGCCGACGCTCTTATCCACTGAGCCAAACCAGTTAGGGCTAGTAGCCACATCTTTATGTATATCCATGATTGTTTCCTTAAAATAATTCATAAATCTATTCATAGGTTTACTAATAGAATAAATTTATAAATTGCTGCTTCAAAAAATATAAAATTCTAAATCTTTTAGTATATTCACATTGCAAAATAACAATTATATCAATTAGATGATGACTTTCAGTAGAAAACACAAGGCAATGCTATCACACCAGTTAATTTCCTTCAGTTACTCTCCTGAAGGCCAATCTTTAGAAATAGTAACATTTTTTAGCTGTTTTCCTGAAAAAAGTATTTAAGAAAAATACTATGAGTTCACATTTTAACAATCTCGTACAAAAAAAAGTAACTACTCTTTAAAATGTCACCTTTATTAAACTAGTGCTGCCTGCGGGCACCTCACAATGCACTGCCTGTTTTGTGAAAGCACATTTGTTTGACTTCAAGGTTTGGCATTCCCATCCTCCTTTCTGCTGATTCTCCTAAGCAATGCCAGCTAAGCACTTTGTTTCAACCACACGGTCTGGGCTCGGCACAGCTATACCATGCCTTTTAGATTAAATCTGATTTCTTCCTTCAAGTGGATGCTTTATTCTTATAGCCAACAGGGCGCAGAAGTCAGAGAAAGAAGATCATGTTTTATAATGTTTATTAATGTCTTAAAACTATGCCCATCTGTTCTGAGTCTAAAAGAAATCAAAGTTAGGCTTACAGAAAATCAGGCACAGTGAATCAATCAATTTATTAACCATTGTTGAGTACCAACAATGAATAAGGCAATAAGAGTAACCAAAGTCAGAGAGTAAACTTAAGAAATACATTCGTAAACATTCCACTTTCTATTAGTTTTAGTTGATTGTCCTGGAATACTAAATGAGTGTTTTTAAGTTAATATTTTGTTTTTATAGATGTTTATTTTTTCTTAGCCTGGAAGAAGATCATTGTATCTGGGCTTTTAAAGTATCCTATCTTCCTATTTTTCCTCAAAAGATTTTTTTTTTATTATTAAGAAATTTGAGTCTCTTGCCATATGAGTATTAGCTTTTTGCTTTTTCTTCTTTGAAATGTCCATTCATGTCTGATGCTTATTTTTCTTTTATTTATTTACTAGAAGTCCAGTGCACAAAATTTGTGCACTTGGCAGTGGGGGAGAGGGGACCGTCCTCAGCTTGGCCTGCACCCTCTCACAGTTTGGGAGCCTTCGGGTGATGTCCCACCACCAAGGAGGTGGGAGAGGCTCCTGCCACCGCCACCACTGTGCTCCTCAGCCATGAACCTGATTTCTGGCTGAGCAGCACTCTCCCTGTGGGAGCACACTGACCACCAGGGCGCAGCTCCTGCATTGACCATCTGCCCCCTGTGGTCAGTGTACATCATAGCGATCAGTTGTTCTGCCATTTGGTCAATTTGCATATTAGCCTTTTATTATATAGGATATTTTTAAAGTTGACTTTTATGAAGCGTAGAAGGGACAGGGAGAGTGAAACATCTGTGTGAGAGGGAACATCTATTGTCTGTCTCCTGCACCCCTCCCTCCGACGACAGAGCCCAAACCTGGGCATGTGCGCTGAGCAGGAATCGAATCAGCCACCTTTTGGTGCATAGGGTAATGGTCCAACCAACGGAGCCACATTGGCCAGGGTGACATTTCCAAACTTTTAATAATAAAAGCAGCTTACATTTATCTAGGATTTTATAGTTTGTGTAAGTGTTCTCATATACCTGCTTCATTTGATAGTAGGGGGGAAAAGATGAGAATTTACAAAATCAAGGCTGTCAGATGTTTGTGACAAAATATAGTAACAATATTATTTAAAAACCAAGTCTCTGTAAATAAGAGTTAGTTAAAGGCATACCAAAAAATGGGACAGCCGAGACCGGTTTGGCTCAATGGATAGAGCGTCGGCTTTGGGACTGAAAGGTCCCGGGTTCGATTCCAGTCAAGAGCATGTACCTTGGTTGCGGTCACATCCCCAGTGGGGGGTGTGCAAGAGGCAGTTGGTCGATGACTCTCTCTTTCATCGATGTTTCTAGCTCTCTATCTCTCTCCCTTCCTCTCTGTACAAAATCAATAAAATATATTTTTTTTAAAAATGGGACAGAAATTTATCAGCATGATCTTTTGTGTGTGTGTGTGTTTTAATAAATCTTTATTGTTCAGATTATTACATGTTCCTCTTCCCCTCCCCCTCAATTGCTCCCCTCCACCAAGTACCCACCTCACCCTCTGCACTTTCCCCACCCCCCATTGTCCTCATCCATAGGTGCACAGTTTTTGTTCAGTCTCTTCCTCCACATCCCACTCCCCTTTTCCCTGAGAATCGTCAGTCCACTCCCCTTCCATACTTCTGATTCTATTCTAATCACCAGTTAATATTGTTCATCAGATTTTTTAATTCTCTTGTTTTTGTTTTTAAATATATTTTATTGATTTTTTACAGAGAGGAAGAGAGAGGGATAGAGAGTTAGAAACATCAATGAGAGAGAATCATCAATCAGCTGCCTCTTGCATACCCCCTACTGGGGATGTGCCACAACCAAGGTACATGCCCTTGACCAGAATCGAACCAGGGACCTTTCAGTCCACAGGGTGACTATCCACTGAGCCAAACCGGTTTCGGCAATTCCCTTGGTTTTTAGTTTCACTTGTTGATAGTTATGTATTTGTTGTTCATAATTTTTATCTTTGTCTTCTTCCTCTTCATAAATAACCCCCTTCAGCAATTCATATAATTCTGGTTTGGCGGTGATGAACTCCTTTAGCTTTTTTTTATTAGTGAAGCTCTTTATCTGGCCTTTGATTCTGAGTGATAGAATTACTGGGTAGAGTATTTTTGGCTGTAGGTTCTTGTTATTCATCACCTTGAATATTTTTTGCCATTCCCGTCTGGCCTGCATGGTTTCTGTTGAGAAATCAGCTGACAGTCGTATGGATGCTCCTTTATAGGTGACTACCTGCTTTTCTCTTGCTGCTTTTAATATTGTCTCTTTGTCTTTTGCTCTTGGAATTTTAATTATGATGTGTCTGGTGTGGTCCTCTTTGGATTCCTTTTGTTTGGAGTTCTGTGTGCTTCCTGGACTTGTAAGTCTAATTCTTTCACCAGGTGGGGGAAGTTTTCTGTCACTATTTCTTCCAATATTCTTTTTTTTTTTTTTTTAGGAACTAAAAAAGAAACTTGTTTATTGTGGGGACAAGAGGATACAAGCAATATAAAAATCAAAAGCTTATCTGGCTTTATTGGCTTTTCTTTCTCTTGTTCAATGGGGGTGGGATTTTATTTGTACATTTTTTTTAAGGGTCCCCACCTGCTCATGAAATTCTTATACAGGGGGAAGCTATGGGGCACATATTCCTTAAGGGACCCATTGGGAAAACTCAACTCTTATCAGGACAAAGCGACTGCTCACTTCCTCCCCTTCTGCTTCATGTGTACTACGAAATAGTCATTGCATGCGATGGTGAGCCCAGCAATTAGCGAGAAGAAGCTCTGGAAGCCCACTCTGCCATCTTGGCACTGGTCCAGGTCCTTCATTATTTTGTCTACAGCCAGAGGGTCTTTTTGATTTTCCAAAAACCCAGGGAACTTCTTTTCCATGAGTACTCGTAGGTCCTCCTTCGTCAAGTAGCCTTTATCCCCAGCGAATTTGTGAAACGTGAACATCATGGTTTCCATGGTGTGTTCCATTTGAGACGGCATTTTGGTGAGGTCGCGGCCGGATCGGCGGGATCGGCGGCTGCGGGGAGGCGGTGGGGACACAGCTAGTGAGCGGAGCGCCCCAATATTCTTTCAGTATCTTGTTCTCTCTCTTCTTCTGGGATCCCCATAATTCTGATGTTGGTTTGCTTGAAATTGTCCCAGAGGTTTCTTACACTATCTTCAACTTTCTGGATTCTCTTATCTTCTTGCTTCTGTGGAGGAGTGTCCTCTGGCTCTTTGTGTTCTAAATCTTTGTCTTGATTCTTGCAATCTTCCAGTCTGTTTTTAGGACTCTGTGTAGTATTTTTTATTTCAGACAATATTTTCTTTATTTCTAGTTGATCCCTTTTTATTTCTAATTGATCCCTTTTCATATCCTCATAGATCTCATTTATTTTATCGGCCCTTTTGTGCCTTTAAATCAATGCAGGAGAAGGAACACCACATAACCAGACATCCTAAAAAGAGAGACCATGGGGAGACAAAGAAATAGGCCACACATGAAAGAAAAGCAGGCATCACCAGAAAAGGAAGTAAACGAGTTAGAAGCAAGCAACCTACCAGAGCAAGAATTCAGAGTAATGATCATAGGATGGCTAAAAAGAATGGAAGGGAAATTTGACAATAACCAAGAAGAAATGAAGAACCATGAGAAATTGAAGAAGAACCAGAGGAATTGAAGAAGAATCAAGAAGAAATGAAAAATGACATCGCTACCATGAAGAACTCAATAGAAAGCATCAAGAGTAGACTAGATGAAGCAGAGGACCGCATCAGTGAGCTAGAAGACAAGATGGAAAAAAATATCCAATTAGAGCAGCTTCTAGAAAAAAAAATTAAAAAGCAGGAGGAGAGCCTACTGGAGCTTTGGGACAATACAAAACAAAACAATATTCGAATAATAGGGGTTCCAGAAGGAAAGGAAACTGAGGTAGACATGGAAAAAGTATTTCAAGAAATAATGACAGAAAACTTTCCTGAGATAGAGAAGAAAAAAACACACACAAATCCAAGATGCTCGCAGAGTCCCAAGCAAAATGAATCCCAGAAGACCGACGCCAAGGCACATTATAATTAAATTGGCAAACACCAACGACAAAGTAAGAATCTTAAAAGCAGCCAGAGACAGAAAGTTACATACAAAGGAACCCCCATCAGGCTAGCAACTGATTTTTCAACAGAAACTTATCAGGCCAGAAGGGAATGGGATGAAATATACAAAGTCATGCAAAGGAAGAGTCTGAATCCAAGAATATTTTATCGGCCTTGAAAAACCTTATAACTGTAGTTTTGAACTCAATGTCCATTCTTTTCTTTTCCTCCATCTCCTACCTTTGTGTCCTGCCTCTTCTCTGCATTTTAGTTGTTTCCCTGATTTGATGGAATAGTTTTGTGTGCTAGGTGTTCTGATAGAGCCCAGTAGCACAGCCTTCCCAGTTACCTGAGGTGGACAGTCTTGGTGTAGCTCTTTGTGGCCCTGTGTGTGCAGTCTTGTTGTTAAGCCTTGCTTATTGTTGATATCACTAGGAAGCGTTGATCTCCAAGCTAATTGGCTCTGAGGTTCAGCAGTGCCTCAGCTAGGAGGGCTTCTGTGCTCAGGTTGGATGGGACGGAGTCTCGGAGTGGTGCAGATAAGCTTTGGTTTCCTGTCAGTCTAGCCTTAGGAAAGTCCTATTCACGGTGAGTCCTGCAAGATTGGTAAAGGCGCAGACAAGCTTTGGATTCGGGCCAGTCCCTCCTTAGGGAAAGCCAGCCTCTGGGAGAGCTTCTGTGCTCAGCTTGGATGGGGGCAGAGTCTCGGGTTGGTGGAGACAAGCTTTGGTTTCCTGTCTGCCCCTCCTCGAGTCCCATAGTAATGGCCACTGGCTTCACACACCTCTGAGAGATCTCTGCCTGCTGCCTGACTGTCTGGCCTCTCCCTGACTGGGGCCATCTATCAGAGCAATAGGGTGATTCTGGTTTCCTCCTAAACAAGAAAGCCAGCCATGCGTTAGCTGTCCACCCTCTCTGTGCGCCTGGAGTAAGCCAATAGTGAACTCGGCCCACCCTCTCCATGAGCCAGGATTAAGCCAGCAGCAAACTCGGCCTGGCCAGCCCTCTCTGCACACCAGGAGTAAGCCAGCAGTGAACTCTGAGGCCGCCTTTTCACACGCACAATTCTCTGCACCTTCACAGTTTCAGAGGCTCAGCACGCCTTCTCTCTCCTTCCCAGATGGCAGAGCCTCCTCTCAGCCAGCCTTCCGGTGCTTCAGGGTGATGCCTCCCCTGTTTTCCAGTTCTAAATTCAAAATTGTTGTGGTAGGCTGCATTCGGGTGTCTACCTTATGCTGCCATCTTGGTTTCTCAGCATGATCCTTTTGTGAGCCAACTTCTTTAAGTGTTAGTCCAAACAAGAGATTATCCTACTGTTCTATAAAACTCAAACTCAAACACTTGTTGAGTTCCTAAAGTATACAGGCATTGTACTTGATCTAGGAATAGAACAATGAACAAGAAAGACAATAGCCATGAAGCTGTTGATAAACAACTTTAGTAAAATAAATATATTTCTATTTCAATTTTAAAAAATTATTTCATGCATGATATCTTTTATGAAGCTTTACTTGGATTCACTTGGAAAGTCCAGTAGAGTTGATGACCCCTTCTGTGTCCACACTGGGCCTTACAGTGCTTCTTTTATAGTGCTCAACATGCTGACTTGCAATTATTTGTGCACATGTCTGCAGGAGGCATCTGTTACTTTGTTCCTCCAGGATCTTTTCCTTCTAAGGAAGTCAATTACACCTGAGAGGAGGCACAAGGTGTAGTTTGTTCCTTAGAGGAGATGGGTCTGACTCAAACAGAACCCTTTCTGAAGGCTTGATTTGGATCTTGGAAAAGAAATAATTTGTCTCTGCTCCAATAATTAATAGTACTAATATGAACAACTAGAGCTTTGCCTCCATGGCAAACTCTTAGGAATCCAGAGGAGAGCAGAGGTGTGAAATAGACTGATTCCTGCTGATACTCTAAGCCTGAATCCAGTGGTGACTGAAACCCACATATCTGGAATTCCCATTTAAAAGAACCAATATATTGACTTTTAACTTGAGCTTTGTCGGATTAAGTCTTATCCCTTACTATAAAACTGGGGAAGTATCTCTGAAACCTGTTTGGCTCAGTGGATAGAGCATCAGCCTACAGACTGAAAGGTCCCAGGTTCGATTCCTGTTAAGGGCATGTACCCTGGTTGTGGGCACATCCCAAGTAGGGGGTGTGCAAGAGGCAGCTGATTGATGTTTCTCTCTCATCGATATTTCTAACTCTCTATCTCTTTTTCTCTTTGTAAAAAATCAATAAAATATATTTAAAACTGGGGAAGTCTCAACTAATACTGTATGTGTGTATATTCTCCAAGAAATTGAAAGCTTTTAGAAGCACTTGTGATCAATGGCCTAATTTGCACTGACATTGAACTGGTGGCAGCTGCTCACGTAGCCGGCATATGCCTAGATGAAATTGCTCAGCTTTTAGAGAGGATACATATAACCCTAGGTCCACAAAGTCCTAGGAGGATTCATGAGAGGATGTGTATACGCAGAATTTGTAGCTGAGAAAGTTAATTGCTGCCATCAGATGCTCAATGGAATCTCCACTGTAGAGAGCCACCTGAGAAGGCACATGGACATTCTTTTAATTCTTATCAGCTGAGCCCAAGGGCAGGACTGATTTCTTATCTTTATCCATGTACTTGGAATGAGGAACAAATAGGACCTTGACTTACCCAGATCTTGATATGCTAAATATTGTACCAAAAAATGAGGAACTTACCCAGATCTTGATAAATAGGATCTGGACCCACCCAAAACTCCTTTTGGCCTTAAACTTCCCCTTTGGAAATCAATAAATGTTCTGTGCTGTCAATGGTGTGTGTGACTGCCTCTCCATCAGAGAGGTGGCGCCCACCTAGCACCCAGTTTGATGAATCTATTTCTGCCTTCTTGTCTCTTTCTTTCTCTAATTTTTTAAACAGAGAAAATGCCCACTGCACTCCACCTCAACCCAATTTCAGTGATTGCAGTTATCAATCACATCTGGAATCATAGAGCAGGAAAAAAGAATTTTTATAGAACTTTCCTTCAAGTCTAGATAATGCAAAAACTTGCTATATTCCAGGTAAAATCAATTCATGTTTGTTTTTTTTATTTGTTTTAGTGAGTGAGGATGCTTTATGGATTGTTTTTATAAGCCCTTTGAAGGATACAACTGGGAAATGCAAGAAAAGATGAGAAATCCAAACCCCCCCATGACCACAGCCCTCTCCCCATATTACAACTGATAGACCCCCCTGAGTGCTCTTCCAATCAGTGGGATCCCTTGAGCACTGACTAGACCTAATTCTGTTATTAATTTCTAGTTCCCATTCCTTTTGTTTCTTTCCATCCCTTTTTTTTTGTTGCTGTAAATACATATAAAGTTTATCGTCTTAACAATCTTAACCAATTCAAAATTGTTCTATAAAACTCAAACTCAAACACTTGTTGAGTTCCTAAAGTATACAGGCATTGTACTTGATCTAGGAATAGAACAATGAACCATATATTAGGATATTTAATGCAAAATCAGTTGCATTAAATATCCTAATATATAAAAACCCAGGGCCCATAATGATCAAAGGCTTGACTGAACACCAGGGTGCATGCGCAGTAGGCTCCAGTGGGCAGGGACTGGCTGCTGACCTCTCTGGGAAAGAGAGAGGCAGGGCTGATTATCTGCTGTGGATCAGACACTGGCTTCTCTCTTTCTCTCAGGGCCTCACCAGCAGCCACACCTCTCTCTCTCTAAGAGATCAGCAGTTCAGCCCACTCACCAGCAATCTGGGGTGGCTTTTGATCAGCCCCACCTCTCTAATCAGGCCCAGAGATAGGCCCAGAGACACTGACTGACATAGAAACTGACCAATCAGAACCAAATCTAGGTGAACTGTGAGGAGCCAATGGCTGCCTAGGTTAAGATGACCAGACATCCCGCTTTTGGTGGGACAGTCCTGATTTTTAACAATTTGCCCCACATCCTGTGGAGACAAATTGGACTTTTTTAAAACGCCGCGGGACGCAGGACAAATTGTTAAAAATCAGGACTGTCCCGCCAAAAGTGGGACGTCTGGTCACCTTAGCCTAGGAGGTAGAGCTTTTGATGCTGTTATAAAAACCTACCGATCAGAACCAAATCTCAGTGAACTATGAGGAGCCAATGGCTGCTGAGGAGGCAGAGTTTTTGATGCTGACTGGCATAGAAACCAACCAATCAAAACCAAATCTGGATGAACTGCAAAGGCAAAACCTAAGGTGAGGGCCAAGGAGGACAACAGCTGTTTGGTGTAAGGTATAAGAAAGTGGTTCAACTTTTTAATGACCAGTTTGGCAGTATAGTACATATGGCTGGCTATCAGTCCAGATATAAGGGTTGTGTATTCTTGTCTGCCAAGAGCATCTCCTCCTGAAGAAAAAGGCCTCCCCTCCCCCCAATCTATCTATACTAATAAAAGGGTAATATGCTAATTAGTCCGGATCAATAGGCAATCTTCTGGACATCTGACTTCTTTCTGGACAAAGCCATGGTGGTGGGGGCAAAGGCAGAGGCAGCTAGGGGCAGTTGGGACAGCAGGGGAGGGAAGTTGGGGGTAAGATCAGGCTAGCAGGGGAAGGCCATTGGAGGGGAGGGAAGTTAGGGGCAATCAGGCAAGCAGAGGCAGTTAGGGGCAATCAGGCAGGCAGGTAGAGAGGTTAGGTGCAATCAGGCAGGCAGGCAAGTGAGCAGTTGTGAGTCAGTGGTCCCAGATTGCGAGACGGATGTCAGGGCCAGGTCTAAACTGGCAGTCAGACATCCCCCAAGGGATCCTGATTGGAGAGAGTTCAGGCTAGGCTGAGGGAACTTCTACCACCCCCCACCCCACCCCCAGCCACTATGCACAAATGTTGTGCACTGGGCCACTAATATGTATATGGTTGTGTAACATCACTACCATACTTTCTAAAACTTAGTTTTCTATTGCTGCCATAACAAATATTACCACAAATTTGGTGGTTTATAACAACAGAAATTTATGTTCACCATTCTAGAAGCCAGAAGTCAAAATCAAGGTGTCAACAGGAGATGCTCCTTCCAAAGGTTCTAGGGAACATTCTTCCTTGCCTCTTCAAGCTTCCAGCGACTACAGGTGTCCCTTGGCTGTGACTGCACTACAATCTCTAACTATGCCTTCTTTGTCTCTTCTCCTTTTCTTTTCTTTTCTTTTAATAAGACCACTTGTCTTTGGATCTAGGGCCCCTTCTCAGGGGTAATCCAGGATGATCTCATCTTGAGATTTTTTAATTACAGTTACAAGACTTTAATATAAGTTACATTAAAGGTTACATCCAAATAAGGTTACATTCACAGGTACTGGGGGTTAAGACATGGACATATAATATCTTTTTGAGGGCCACAACTTCACCCAGTACAGCTGGGTTAGCCCAGAAGCATTGTCAAGATAATACTTGATTGTAAATGCTAAATTAGGTGATCCCAGGAAGCACTGGAAGAGGAGTGGGATGTGATAAGGAAGAAAAGGAAGCCAAAATAGAGTGCCTTCATGAGTAAGTTACCATTATGTGAGATGGGGGAGCCCTGGAGAGATGATGTAGAACACACTCAGGGCTATCCTACTTATGAAGCAAGGAAACTTTTATTTATGCTTACAATTTAATTTATCACTGGCCAGAGGTTTTTCCCAGAGGCATTGACTCCCTGGCACTTGTTTCCCTTTAACTTGGGGGGGAAAGAAAAAAAAAGAAAAAAGAAAAAAAAAACCTCTCAAGGGAAACAATCAAATACTTATAGTAGAACAACATCTCAATGTCCTGAAATGCTGAGTGTTTAGTTCATCAGAGATGTGGGTGGAGGAAGCATTGAGCATCTGATCCAGAATGGTCAGCAAGTTTTCATTTCACTGCTTATCTATCCTCCTATCTAACAAAAGAATAATATGCAAATTAACCATCATTCAGCTATACCCAACAGCCAATGCCCAACAGCCAATCAGAGCAAGTATGCAAATTAACCCCAACCAAAATGGCTGCGACCACAGAGAGCAGGAGGGAGGCTTGGGTTTCCCTGGCAATGGAGGAAGCCAAGCTTTCCACACACCCTGGCAGGCCCAGGCCTCCACTCAAGGATACAAAGTTTCAACTATAGAAGGTAAATACATTCCAACAGAAATGGTGGCAGCCATGGAGCTGGAAGAGCAGGAGGCGAGGGTTGCCCCTGGCAATGAAGAAAGCCAAGCTTCTGCAGCCCTGGCCAGCTCAGGCCTTCATTCCAGGCTACAAAGTTTCAATTATAGAAGATACATAAATTCCAACAGAAATGCCTGAGGTCATGGAGCAAGCAGGAGGCTTGACTCTGCTCCAGGCTACAAAGTTTCAATTGTAGAAGATAAATAAATTCCAGATGCCAGGGTCTCCACATGGGTTTCCAGGTGGCATGGCTGGCCTGCAAACCACAACAGGACCCTCACCCAGGCCACCCCACACCCCAAGGAAACCCCCACCCTGATCTGGGACACCCTTCAGGGCAAACCAGCTAGCCCCCACCTGTGCACCAGGCCTCTGTCCTATCCAATAAAAGAGTAATATGCAGATTGACCATCACTCCAACCCACAAGATGGCTGCCCCTATATGGTCAAAGATCCTGCCCCCATGTGGACACAAGATGCCCACCACAAGATGGCCAGCAGGGGAGGGCAGTTGGGAGACACCAGGCCTGCAAGGGAGGGCAGTTGAAGGTGATCAACCCTGCAGGGGAGGGCAGTTAGGGGTGACCAGGCTGGCAGAAGAGGGAAGTTGGGGGCAAACAGGTTGGTAGGGGAGCAGTTAGACATCAATCAGGCTGGCATGGGAGTGGTTAGGGGGTGATCAGGCTGGCAGGTAGAAGTTTGTTGGGGTAAGCATGAAGACAGGCAGGTGAGCAGTTGGGAGCCAGCAGTTCTAGATTATGAGAGGGATGTCCCAGATTGGAGAGGGTGCAGGCTGGGCTGAGGGACACCCCTACCCCTACCGTGCATGAATTTTGTGCACCAGGCCTCTAGTATATAGATAAAAGCCTAAGTGACCAAATGATCAGTTGTCCAGACACTATGAAATGCACTAACCACCAGGGGCAGATGCTCTATGCTGGAGCTGCTCCCTAGTGGTCAGTACGCTCCCACAGCCAACCTCTTGTGGTCCGTCCCCCCAGCCAGCCAACCTCCTGCGGCCCCTCCCCCCTCAGCCAGCCAGCCTGATAGCCCCATTCGGGGCAGCCAACCTCTCACAGCCCCTCCCCCCAGCTTGCCAACTTCCCGTGCTTCCTCCCCCCAGCTAACTTCCCATGCCCCTGATGGCCCCAATGGCTGGCAAAGCTGAGGAACCCCACCTGTGCACAAATTCATGCACCAGGCCTCTAGTATTAACAATAAAATAGAGCTACTCAGGAGATCAAAGGTGGTGACCAAGTAGATGGATGTTACACTCACCTCTTCCCAGGACCAAACTTGAATTACAATTAAAATATAGAACATCAACTGAATAACCAGCTGAAGACTAGCTGCATAGAAGTCTTATAACCAAGGATTTGCAGAAGAAGCCATATCAATTCTGGTAGAAAGGGAGGAGACGTGAAAGGCCTGGCCCCTCTTCCACAGGCAATGGTGGCTGAGCTTCCAGAGGGATATCTCAGCTACAAACGTTCCCCCTGAAGAGTGTGGGGTCTCAACCCCACACCAGACCCCCCAGCCCAGAGCACCAGAGCCTGGAAGAGACACCCACATAACATCTGCTTGTAAAAATCAGTGAGATTCTGTCCACCAGGGAGAGACGTGTCTGCCAGAGACATGAACACCCTCTTAAAGGGCCAACCCACAAAAGCTCATTCACAGCTACTCACCCTGGGATCCAGCAGAGGGAAGGGAGCAGACTAGAGTTGTGTGATGAGAGACTAGGGTTTGTGGTTCTGGGGAGAGAGCTGAAGAGACAGCCACCAAGACCCCTGTGCTGAGCCCCACTCCTCCACCATAGACATTATCTTTCTTGGGTAGAGCACTGCCTGGGTAGATGCAATAGCCCCACCCTCTGGACTCCCTGTTCCCCATACTACGAGCTCATGCCCTGCTGAGGAGTCAGCTACCTATCCTGGAGTGTAGAGGTCTGGGCAGGCTCAGGTGGTGTCAGTGTCTAAGTGGTATGGATTTGGGGCAGAGGCCATTCCACCCCTCCCCCCTAAACCCATACCCCTCCCCCCCCCACTTTCCTATGTACCTGACTGGTGGCCTCCATACTATGATTTAATAGGCCCTGCCACCTGGATCCTGCCTCTTCTCTAACCTCATTCCTGCCTCCTTTCTCTCCCAGCAGACTTCCTGTGTCTGGCTTTGGCACTGGGAGTGCCTCCTGTGGTTGACTCATTCTCCTCCTCCAGGTTGCAGTCTCACTCTCACCTCCTAGAAAGGCTTTCACTGACAATCTCATCAGAAGCATTCTACACAAGTTACTTGTTATTTGATGGTTGCTTTTCTTCACAACATTTATCATGATCTGAAATTATACATATATATTTCTTACTTGTTTATTGTCTCTGTTTATATCACTAATCTGTAAATTTCAAATGGACTCCCAATACCTAGCACAGTGACTGACATTTTCTTCTTCTTCATCTTCCTCATCATCATCATTGTAATGAATGAGACAAAATAAGACAAGTGAACTGCTGAATATTTCATGAAAATTTTCCATAACCTATACTACTGCAGAACTTTTCTTCTCTGAGATCTTTTTCTTCTTCCTTCTGTCCCTTTCTCAACCCTTTCTCTCTCTTGATTTCTCTATGGCTTAAAATATACTTTGCTGCTCACAGAGAGTGTGAAACAATTATATTCTGTCCTAGCTCCTGACTGAAAGAGCATATGATTTTAACTGCTGGCTCACTATCTACCTTAGTTTTCCCTTTCAATAAGTGAGCATGAATTTTCTATTTAGTAAAGTCTTTCTAATATACAGGGTGACCCCCAAAATGTATATATACTTTAAATAACTATAAGGGTATTGTTTATTAAAATACATTTCCTTTCCAAAGTATAATAGAATCAGCTGTTAAAATGTATGTACATTGGTAGGGAGACCTCCAGTATTTAGCTTAATGGTGTTTTTCTATTGAGGAGTATTATTAATGTGTGACAGGAAGTGTTGAGGGAGTGAAGAAAAGAGCCATGGTTGGCAGCACTATTAATAGCAATTTGGGAAACTGAGAGCTACAGGAATAGGACTCAGGTCCAACCTAAGAACTTGAGGTCCACGCTAGCCAGGAATGACCAGAGCTGTCTGGTAGCATTGCCCTGTAAATATTTACTGAATTGTTTTCCCTTTTATTTTACCAAACTATAGGTCAACAAGACCCTAATTAACATAAAATAAAACAAAAAATAATACTTTATCTTTTCAAAACAAGAAGAATCTACTAGAGTTTGTTCACTGATAAATCACTAAAATAATATTTTATGGAAAATTACTAAGTGATTTTGTACATAAAACAGAGAATTGCAAAGAATTGAGTAACAGTATACAAATTATCTCCAGTCTCCTTTGCACATTTATTTGAACAAAATTAATCACTATTTTGTTTACATATGTATATGATATATATCACATATTTTTATATATCACATTTATTTGAACAAAATTAATCACATATTATATTACATATGTATATGATATATATCTGATAAAAATGGGGATATATTGTATTCATCAATATTTTATCACTGAATACATGAACAAAGAGTTTAAAAGACCAATAAAATTTTACTTTACATGAATGATTATGAAAATATGTAGGATATTTTACGTGTTTTTAACACACTTAGGGCTTTTGGTCACTGCAAGTTTTTTAATTTAATTTACATGGTATTTTTGTTCTGGAAAATTAAAATTGTGTGACCAATAAAAAGTGGAGAATGTAAAACCTAAGTTTAAAGAGAAAAAAAGAATGATGGACACTATCAAGCTGTATTAATAAGGTACTTTTTTTAATGAATGATGGATGGATGAATTTAGAGTCCACTGAATAAAAGAATGATACAATTATTTTATTCTAAAATGTAACTATGGAACCCAGGAAATAATATCTTTTGCAATTCTGAAAAATTTTAGAAGTCACTAAAATTTCTTTTAGGAAGCATATTAACTAATCTCTAAATTTGAATCCCAAATTTCCAGGGAAGAGAATCTGATTGGCCCAGTGTGGATCAGACACCTGCCTGCCCTACTGGAATCTGTTGTGGCCAGGAAGGTGGGGTCATAGGCTTGCTGTCCACTCAACACAGGGGTGGGTGGTACATGATCAATAGCTCTCAAAAAAGCTGGCCAGCTAATAAAGGCACCCAAGACAGTTTGACTAGTTAATGAATGTTTTTATTTAATATGCAAGTTAACTTATTTTTATGCCAAATCCATTCTTTTAAAAACTTTTTTAAGAAAATGGACTTGAAATATATTGGCAGCCACTGTCCCAAAAAATGTCTGAGGCACACTGACCCTCAAAGACAACTGAGGGTGCTGGACATGCGGCCAGCCCCACCACCTCCACTGGTCTCCCTCTGGGATGAGAAGCAGCTCAGGCTCTTTGTTCAGTGGAAACCCTCAGAACATGAAGTATCACATAATCCTCCTTCATGACATAAACTTCCTTCCTCTTTCCAGGCAGTGGTCCAATGTGTATTTTAGATTCCTTCTTTAGCATCTGTCAGCATTTCTGCCTCTTATTTCATAAGCCAACCTATATTTTGCTCTTTATTTTTAAGCAGGTTGAGTAATACAGCTATCAGTCTAGGCCAAAATTGGATTGATTTGCTCGTGACTATGAATAACACAACGGGAATAAAAAGGAAACATGTACAGACAGTGTGTCTCCAGAGTGGCACAGGAGATTCTCAGAGGAACATCAGTCTCCAATTCCTTGCTTCCCTGCTTCAGACATTCTGTGCTTATGCCATTGTTAAAGAGTGGGAATTGTTGAGCATGCTTCCAGAGAGGCCGTGAACTAGGCCCCAGATAGAGTTGTCAGTGCTGACATTAGTTCAGGCCTTGAGATATGGTCTCATGGCCCCTTCCCAGCATGTAGGCCTTCTTTCACAGAGCACTGTCAGCTTTCTGAAGAACAGGATGACCCTGTGAATAAGATGGTCGTCAATGGCATAATCCTGACATCGCTTAGGAAAAACTGTTTTGTCTTGGGTTACTTGTTCTGCAAAAACAGGATATGGTTAATGTGCTTAAACATGGTCCTACACAAAGGGTTTCTGCTGCTCTCTGGTCTCCCTGCGTGGAGAATGGCAGAACAGTCACCGGTTCTGGCCAGCTAATAAAGGCTCCCTAAATTTTAATTTGGTCTGGGCTCCAGTGGTCATTCACTCGCCTCTGCTAAACAACACCATGAACTTTGTTATATGCAACTACTACCTGTACTTAAAATAAATAAATAAACAAACAAACAAACAGCTATATTGTGTTATAATTCACCCATTCAAGGTGTAAAATTCAATGTTTCTTTATACTTTATGAAAATTTTCCATAACCTATAGTGGCTGGCAAACCACAGCTCATGAGCCACATGTGGCTCTTTGGCTTGTTGAGTGTGACTCTTCCACAAAATACCGTGTGAGTGAACACATACAGTGCAATTGAAACTTCATGGCCCATGCGCAGAAGTTGGTTTTCAGCCTGGGTGAGTCTGTTTTGAAGAAGTGGTGTTAGAAGTTTAAAAATTTGGCTCTCAAAAGAAATTTCAATCATTGTACTGTTGATATTTGGCTCTGTTGACTAATGAGTTTGCCAACCACTGACCTATATCATTGCAGAACTTTTCTTCTCTGAGATCTTTTCTTCCTCCTTCTGTCCCTCTCTCAACCCTTTCTCTCTCTTGATTTCTCTATGGCTTAAAATATACTTTGCTGTTCACAGTGTGAAACAATTATATTCAATTTTCACAGAGTTGTACAAACATCACATAATTTCATTGAGAACATTTTCATTCTCCACAGAAGAAAGTCCATATTTATTAGCAGTCACTTCCCATTCCCCCACACCTACTCCCCAGCCTTAAGGAATCATTAATCTACTTTCTCTATGGATTACCTATTTTAGGTATTTCATATTGTGGACGAAAGGGGCTACATGCTAACCTGACAGGCTCAGGGAAGGCTTTCATGGAGGTCTTACAAACTCAGAGACCTAAACTAACCACAAAGGATGGTCTGAAATTAAAGTTTAGCTAAAAGCAGTTTTGGTGGGTAGTTACGTCCTAGGCCGGTACCTTCATTGACAAGGTCAACCTTTACCTTAATTGAGCCTATCTGACTTTTTTGCATCTATGCTAACATACCCTTGAAATGTCTGGGTAGCTTGTAACTTCCTTTTTTCTGGACCCCTTGGGGCACAACCTAATGTGCTGAGCACCAGGAAAGATACCACAAATTCCTTCATTATCATGTTAATTGTTCCCGCACCTACCTAAGTATGTGTCTATCACTTTACTTTTTATCCAATCCTGGGGTTTCCCTGCTTTGCTTTCTCCCGCCTCTCTAGTCTATCACCAATGGATTTCATGAAACCCACCTACGTACCTTCCTTTGATTGCAATATATAAATATAGATGTTACCCACATTCTCCAGAGCATTATCTCCATTTGTTGAGATTCTGCTTTCCAACATATGTCAATAACTTGGCTCAAATAAAATCACAAAAATTCTTGTCAGATTTTCAGTGGTTGTTTTTATGTTAACAATATAAATAAAATCATAAAATCTGTGGGATTTTTTTCACTTATGTAATGTTTTCAAGGTTCATCATTTTGTAGCATGAATTAGTACTTCATTACTTTTTATTACCAAATAATATTCTGTTATGTGCATTTTACTATTGTATCAGTCAAGGTTCTCCAAAGAAACAAGACCAACAGTGTGTGTGTGTGTGTGTGTGTGTGTGTGTGTGTGTGTGTGTAAAGAGAGGAGATATTATTTATTTTTAAGGAATTGGCTCAAGTTACTGTGGTGACTTGACAAGTCCATATCTGATGGAATAAGCCCTGGCCAGGGTAGCTCAGTCGGTTGGAGTATCATCCCATACATCACGGTTCCTGGTCAGGGCACATACCTAGGTTTCAGGTTCAATCCCTTCATATATATACACACACACCGTATTTTTCAGACCATAAGACGCACTTTTTTTCCCCCAGAAGTGGGGGGGAAAAGTCCCTGCGTCTTATGGTCCAAATATAGCCTACACATATACTTTTTAAAAAAAGTTTTTTTACTTGCCCGGCTCTGTGTGGTCTCTGTGTGCTTGCCCGGCTCTAAAATGGTTCTAAATGCTGCTGTCTACTTTACAGGGTTGATTACATGTTTTTATGACTGTGATGTTGGGTTTTAATGCATATAAAATATTTTAGGACACTATTTGTTTCAGAATCTTTTTTTCTTCATTTCCCTTCTCTAAAAACTGGTGCGTCTTATGGTCCGGAGCGTCTTATGGTCCGAAAAATACGGTATATATATATTCTCTCTCTCTCTCTCTTTCTCTCCCTCCCTCTCTCTGAAATCAATAAAAACATAACTTTACGTGAAGATTAAAAAAATAATTGAATGGAATAGGCTGGCAGGTTAGACCCAGGGAAGAAAATCAGTTCAAGTCTAAAGGCAGTCTGCTGGCAAAATCCCTTCTTGTCTGGGGAAAGTCCATCTTTTGTCCTATTCAGGCCTTCAGCTGATTGGATGAGGCCCACTCACATTATGGAGGGTAATCTGCTTTATTCACAGTTCACTAATTTACTTGTTAACTTTTTTTTTTTTTAATAATCCTAAACAGAAACTTCCAGAGTAATGTTTGACCATGATCCAGCCATACTGACACATTAAATTAACCATCACAACATTTTACTTTTTCATGCACCAGGTGATGGAAATTTGTGTTGCTCCCACTGCTATAAACATTCATGTACAGATTTTTGTGTGGACGTATGTTTTTACTTATCTAGAAGTGATATTACTGAGTTAAATGCCAACTCTATGTTTAACATGTTGAGAACTGCCAGAAACCATTTTCTCACGCAGCTATACCATTTTACGTTCTCACTAGCAAAGTGTAAGGGTTCCAATTTCTCCATAACATTGCTAATACTTATTATTTCTTTTTCATTATAGCCATCCTAATAGTTGTGAAGTGGTAGCGAATTTTCATTTCCTTGAAGACTACTGCTGTGAAGACTTTTACATGCTTATTGATTAGACTTTTGTATGTCTTCTTGGGAAAAATATCTATTTAGATTTTTTGTCCACTTATCAATTGGGTTATTTCTCTTTTTATTAACTTGTAAGAGTTCTTTGTATATTTGGAAAACAGGTCCCATACTCGACATATAATTGACACATTTTTTTTCTCTCAATCTGTGGGTTGCCTTTCAATTTTCTTGATGATATCATTTGTAGCACAAAAGTTTTTACTTTTTAAAAAAATATATTTTATTGATTTTTTACAGAGAGGAAGGGAGAGATATAGAGAGCTAGAAACGTCAATGAGAGAAACATCAACCAGCTGCCTCTTGCACACCCCCTACTGGGGATGTGCCCGCAACCCAGGTACATGCCCTTGACCGGAATGGAACCTGGGACCTTTCAGTCTGCAGACCGATGCTCTACCACTGAGCCAAACCGCTTTAGGCAAAAATTTTATTTTTAATGAAATCCAATTTATTCATTTTTTGTTTTTATTGCTTATACTTTTGGCTTTATATTCAAGAAAACATTGCCTAATTCAATGTCTAAAAATCTACTTCTATGTTTTCTTCTAAGAGTTTTACGTTATTGCTCATATATTTATGTATAATTTTGAGTTAATTTTGTGTGTGGTGTGAAGAAAGAATCTTACTTCATTCATTTACATGCGGTTATCTAATTGACCCAGCCTTTCAACTTACACTTTTACTTACCAAATTTGTCCTTAAATAAGCTCATCTTTTTCATGTAGGTAATTTTCTTTAAGTTATAGCACTACTATAAATGTATAACAAATATAATTTGCCATAAAAAGAAGAGAACATAAATATTGCCAGGGTGTTATCCTGTATCTAGAAGGGTTCAGGAATCTGGAGATGGACTGTGAATAAATTAATAAAGGGACTAGACATAAAATATAAATTTGGAATACATGGAGGAGCCAGATGGAGCTTAGCTTTAGTTACTAAGTTCTTTTGAATCTCCAGACCCATGGCTTTTTACAGTGGTGCCTCGCATAAAGAACGCCTCGCACAGCGAACGCTGCACACAACGAACTTCACAGCAACAGGACAATGCTCAAAGGGAAGCGTCATCTGATAACGAGGAGCAACAATCAAACAATCAACCAATCCCAACTGCTGACATCAAGAACATCCTGGTCAAATGGAAAGCAGTTCAGGAGTTTACCAATGCCCACTATCCGGATTCAGCTGAAGCAAACAGGATCAACGATCTTAACTCTGGTACTCTTGTCCGTTATTTCTGGCAGATGTTGGAGAAAAGAGAAAAACAAACGACTTTGGACAGGTTTTTCATGAAACCATCGGCCAAAAAGCAGAAAATGGATGAAGATGTGCAAGATTCGGTAGACTCTACTTAGTCTGTCTTAAAATTAAAAAAATGTGTGTGTTTTTTTTTTAATTATGTTTTTAGATGTATTTAAATAAAAATAATAACAAAAAAATTATCTTTTTTTTATGTCATCTTAGCATATTTTATGCTACAGAACGAATTATTTTTTTTAACATGTATTGTTATGGGAAAACGCGTTTCACATAACGAACTTTTCGAATAACAAACTTGCTCCTGGAACGAATTAAGTTCGTTGTGTGAGGCACCACTGTATTCACATACTAGATGTCCAATACAAAAAGAATCGTGCAAGAATGGGCCTTCCTGCCGGGATCGGTTTGGCTCAGTGGGTAGAGCGTCAGCCTGTGGACTGAAAGGTCCCGGGTTCGATTCCAGTCAGGGGCATGTACCGTGGTTGCAGGCACATCCCCAGTAGGGGATGTGCAAGAGGCAGCTAATCGATGATTCTCTCTCATCAATGTTTCTAACTCTCTATCCCTCTCTCTTCCTCTCTGTGAAAAATCAATAAAATATATTTTAAAAAAAAGAATGGGCCTTCCTTCCCCTGGCTGCTGGCACCACCTAAGCTGCGACCAGAGCCACCTTTCCGCCTTCCCATGCTGCTCAGAGGCCTGGAGAGGCTGAGGCAGTGTGGAACCCCATCCCCAGCTGCTCCGCACCTGTGTATGCAAATTAACCAACCATCTTTGTTGGGTTAATTTGCATACTCACTCCTGATTGGCTGTTGGGTGTCACAAAGATACAGTCATATATATATATATATATATATATATATATATATATATAGAGAGAGAGAGAGAGAGAGAGAGAGAGAGAGAGAGAGAGATAGATATATACAATATATATAGATATATATAGATATATATAGATATATATAGATATATATAGATATATATAGATATATATAGATATATATATTTTTTTTTAGATTCATCAAGCTGGGCGCTAGGTGGGCACCACCTCTCTGATGGAGAGGCAGTCACACGTACCACAGACAACACAGCACATTTATTGGTTTCCAAAGGGGAAGTTTAACGTCAAAAGGGGTTTCGGGTGTGCCCAGATCCTATTTATCAAGATCTGGGTAAGTTCTTCATTTTTTTGGTACAAGATTTAGCATATCAAGATCTGGGTAAGTCAAGGTCCTATTTGTTCCTCATTCCAAGCACGTGGAAAAAGATAAGAAGTGCCCTCGGGCTCAGCTGATAAGAATTAAAAGAATGTCCATATGCCTCCTCAGGCGGCTCTCTACATCTCACCCTTTTTTTTACTAATTAAAATAAAATTTAAACATTAATAATAGGAGTCTGCAGTAAATTATGTTAAGATATCAATAAGAGCTTGTCTTTCTACTGAAATATAAGAGGTATGAAGGACACTTGTCCCCAAAACTGCAGTAGATCCAGCCTTTTTAGAACTGGATCCATTCATAAAATTGAGGTATAATACCTCCTTTAATGTGGCAGTTAATACCATTCCCTGTGTTAGAAATAAAGCAAGACCCCAAGTCAGGGGCTTGGTAAAAACATTAAACATTAAACATTTTGATTTCTATGTAGAAGGGTGTGCACACATGGTCTAGAAGTGCATGCACACGGACTTTCCTCGCCCTGGGTCTTGGGTAACCTGCAGCATGCACAGGTGCTGACTGCTGTCATGGCAAGGTATCTTCACTATCTTTATTTCTTGACTATTTCTCCTCTGTTCTTGTGGGCCACTGCTTATTCTGTGGCTGGAACAATCCTATCAGGTTCTCTCCGGGATCAGTTGTTGCAGGAATCCATACAGTCTTGGAGTTTTCTGCAAATATAAACATATTCTCGACCAAAGGTTGATAAAGAAATCATTTCTATAAATTAGACTTGGGATCCTTTTGATTTTTAACCAAATGATTTTCCTTTGGCTTATTTTGATATCATGTGTGTCTTGCTGTTAGCATTAAAAATGGAAATTAATTTTTTAGTAAGATTTTTTTAAACCAAAGATTTTTAAATCAATTAAGGCCTGATATAATTTACTTATAGGATATTTCTTACAGTATATTATTCTACTATCCTCCTTTTTTATTTATTAGGAGGCTTTTGGAAAATTTTTATAATGTAGTTTTGATAACTTTACATTTTAATTTTTTTGCACAAAAATATGATTACTTTAGGGTTAATTGCATGTTAAGCAATTTTACCATGAAATGAACTACCAATAGAAATTTCGGTTAATGCTTTAGGAACAACTTTTTGTACAATTAGATTTTTCTTGAATATTCACTTATTTCATTTAGCCAATTTAAATTAATCTGAAAACTTGACTATTTTACTGTCAAATATAATACTTTAATGACAACCTTAGTTTACCCTGTAAATATTAATGGAAAGGATTGTATACATCCTTGAGAAAGTTCCAAGCATTCCTGGTGTTAGACTGGATTTAGATATAGGGCAGCTGCCATCAACCACTTATCTGTTGCCTGCGTCTCAATATGAGCTGTTGGGCCAAGTCTGTGTTTGTAGCTGGGTCACATCTCTGTTGCCTGGGTCCCTATTTGAGCTGGACATGGGAAGCGTGAAACAGCCATGGGGCAGGAGAGCTCCCTCAGTAGGGGCAAGTGTTCAAGCCCCTGTAATGTTGAGGAGGTGAGGATCTGTGCCACACCTCAGTACAGTCAATTTTTATCTTTCTCTTTTATTAGTGTAGCTTTTTTCCCTAAAGCAAAGCAAACACACATATCAAAGGTAAAGTTTGGTAAGCAGTAAAGTACCAGGTTGAGGGAACTGCCTTCGGCTATTCAGCTGTTTGGCCAGGAGCAGATAATAACATGTTGGTTTTCAGGTTTGGGGAAATTCCCTCACCTGTCTGGCAGCAGGCAATAACACATATCTTCAGCCCTGCTGAAGCCTCAAGGTTCACCAATTTTTTGATGAACTTCTTGCATTTATGACCTGCTGAAATTAGCCCCCAGAAAAATATAAATACTAAGAAAACAAAACAAGACTATAAAATTTTAGAGATATAGATGAGTGCTGAATGCCTCCTTTTTTGTTAAAAGGGGTGACCAAAGAGAGTTAGGAAGCCACTAGGGAAATAATAGCACCAAACTGAGATATCCCAGGTTATAAAATTAAAAGAAGGAATTAAAAAGAAAACACTTGTCTCACTGAGTGATTTGAGGAGATTTAGGGCTCTTTTTTTTTTTATGAGTGAATAGATAAAGAGGGAATTCCCTCTGCACTCTCAGCATCAATCCTACCCTGTAGGAAACATTTCTCTTTATCATTAGCAACAAGAGTAATGGGGAGAACCTGGGCTGGTTAAGGAGCTCTCCATGCTTTCAATCGTAGATCCCAGGCTTATCAATTATTGCTCTGCCTTGAGAAACCTTGTTGGATAAGCTGTAGAAAATCTCTCCCTAATGGATGGTGTGATGATCCAATACTACGGTATATGGAAGGCAGTCCAACACAGGGTAAGCATACAAAATGTAAGTGGCCTCTTGGCATTCTTGCTGTTTCCATAAAGAGAATCGAATACCCGAGCAGTGTTTTTCCAAAATGTGGCTGAAGTCTTAGCAACATCAGAATTCCCTGGAAGCTGAAACCGGTTTGGCTCAATGGATAGAGCATCGGCTTGGGGACTGAAGGGTCCTGGGTTCGATTCCAATCAAGGGCATGTACCTTGGTTGCAGGCATATCCCCAGTAGGTGGTGTGTAAGAGGCAGCTGATCGATAATTCTCTCTCCTTGATGTTTCTAACTCTCTATCTCTCTCCCTTCCTCTCTGTACAAAATCAATAAAATAAAATAAAAATTAAAAAAAAAATAAAAATTAAAAAAAATAAAAAAAGAATTCCCTGGAAGATGAGTCACCCCCAACTCAATTACACACAATTTGGGAACACTTCCAAGGGCCTGCTGTGAATATCTATAGCTTCTCTCACTTCTGTTTTTGACAGACTGGCCTGGGTGAATTTTCCCAGCTGAATCTGAGTCCACCCCATTTCCAAACACACAACCTCTGACAACCATGGCCAACGTGTTCTCAAGGCTCCGAGAATTTGATTTTATGAATGACAGGGGGAAAAGGCTAAAATCACAGAGAATCCAAACTGACAGAAGTCCAACCTTCCTCGAGGCAATAGTGCCCATGGTCTATCCTACTCTCTTCTCTTGCCAACATCCGGCAGAAGGCACAGAAGCAGAAGCAAGGTGCCAAGGCCACCTGGGGCTGCACCAAGGAGGGGCTAGACAATCCCAACCGTGAATAATCAGTTCCTGAGAAGCTGCAGTTCATTCATCTCGTGAAGAGCTCCTGAGCCCCTCCCAAGACTGTGCAGGCACTGTGGGGAACACTGTGTGAGAGGGTACAGGAACTGCACCTGGAACCTCGCTTCCCTGGACAGGGAGATAAGCCACAAGTCATATCTACACATGAGGGCTCCCAAGGTGTGATATCTATCATGAGTTCAGGGGAAGGATAAATAAACAGTGTCTGGGCACTGATGGGGGAGGAGAGGCAGCACATGTTCCAGAAGAGGGGTGAATAGGGAAGCTGGAGAGCGAGGGTGAGCATGAGAATTGATGTAGAATGTCATTAAAACAATCAATTAATTCTCTTTCCCCTTTAGGTCCTATGTTTCTGATTTAGGTTGGCAGATGGGATCTTGATCGTAGCCTTGAGCCTACAAGCCCTCCTTGTGGGTAGCTGTTAATTAAGACAGCTACCGACAGATGAGAGCAGCTGTTGATGAGGGTGCAAGAAGTAAACAAAATGTTAACTAGAGCTGTTTAAAACAGATTAGATAAATCTGATGGTGGAAAATATTCAGAAGAAAGAAAACTCCTCCTGCTTGATTTTCTGTGTGGCTTGCCTGGAAAATGTATCCTTGTAACCATCCTTTTGTGTAGTTTGCATCCATGAAAGTATCCTGGAAAGATTGCCTGTGACAAACCCCTTGGGAGCATGTGGAACTCTTAAAGTTTACTGTTCTTTCCTGTGTTGTACAACTTTAATCTCAGAACCTTCTGCGTGGGGTAGCAATGATATGGTAGTTATAGAGGTGAGAAAAGTCATCTGAAAGGTCAGGATGTTTAGAATTTCATTTATTGTGTTCCATAAAGAAGGGGAATGGGAGATGGAGAACAGGTAAAAGCAGATTGGCAGCCATTGGTGCAAAGACAGATGGACATGTTACTGGTGAAACAATGAGACCTTGGTCCTTCTCTTCTTGAAGGAAAGATTTTAATCAAAAGACAAAGTGCAGTGAAACAAGCAAGAATTTATTGGCCACAGCAGAATACACGGAGGACAGTGAAACAAGGAAGAGCATAGAAGCAACAAGATAGCCTAGGCTGGGCTGCTTTGGCTCACTGAGAAGTCAGAGAAAAGAGGGCCTTGGAGACAGGTTCAGGGGGTTAGCTGCCAACTGCCCATTGCTCCCCTGGTTGCAAGTCTCATGGAGTTGCTTAGAGTTTAGGGTAGGGGTGTCGAACTCAATCAGAGAAGGGGCCAAAATCTAAAATCCAGCCTAAATCGCGGGCCGAATGGTTTGCTGAACAGTCATAAACTGTCATTGTGATGGAAACGCAGCGGAGTGCAGTGATGACAGCGCGGTGCGGGCCACATTGCAAGGCCTGGCGGGACGGATTTGGCCCGCGGGCCTTGTGTTTGACACATGTGGTTTAGGGGATATGTGCCTGTGGGGGAAAGAGAGGAGAAAGAGGATGGCACAGGCATGCTCTCCTGGTGGAGTGTGCTCACTGGGTCCTTTGCGATGAGAGTATTTATTTCTCATTTGCTGGTGGGAATCTTAAGGAAGGTCTCAGGGGAAGGTCTCAATAGAATATTCATCAGCTTCCCAGCGTGCTCTTTCAGGTCAGTGTTCTCTGCTGACGGGTTGGCACCAAGGCAGAGTCATTAGTCAATGCAGCTGGTCCTGTGGCACCTATTGATTCCATTTCTCTAGAGAGCCCTGACTAATACAGAGCTCTACAAATGTAACATTCTAGAGAATGTTATATTAAATATATGAATTTTTATAAAAATAATTTTATTTTGTAATAGTTATCCATGTTTACTATAAATAAAACAATAAAGAAAATGCAAAGGAAGTAAACATTATCCAATGCTAACACATATACAGTATACGTGTGTATGTGAACACAAAGATGTATGAATATCTATAATAATAAAAGCATAATATGCTAATTAGACTGGACATTCTTCCGGACAACCTTCCAGACGAAGCCAGGGCTGCAAAGGAAGCCCCGGTCCCAGGTGCCAGAGGGAAGCTGGTGCTGGCAGCCAGAAGAAAAGCCTATTATTGTATGAATTTTATTCATCGGGACTTTGGTATGCAATCTAACCTAATAATAGAGTGATATGCAAATTAATCATCACTCTGCTACACAAGCCATGCCCACCAGCCAATCAGAGCGAGTATGCAAATTAACCCAACAAAGATGGCAGTTGATTTGCATATGCAGAGGAGGGAGGAGTGAAGACTGAAGACAGCATAGAAGGAAGAGGGAGGGAAAGTGGAAAGCAAGGCAGCTGTGGCTGCTGGAGGGAACACTGGCAGTGCGTGTGGGGAGGGGCGGGGCAAGGTGCACAGCAGCCACGGAGGCGGCGGCAGGAGGCAGGCACGGCAGGTAGGGTGGGCAGGGAGCGCAGCAGTGGTGCAATGGGTCCCAGAGGCAATGGCAGTGGGCGCAGCCATGGAGACAGAGGCAGTGGCAGGTGCAGCAAGTAGGGTGTTCGGGATAGTGGCTGCATGCACGGTAGGGCACCCGTCCCGCCCTCCCCATCCCACCCCACCCTGCCTGCCGCATCAGAAGGGGTGGGGGTGGGCCTGGGAGGGAAGCCCGCAGGAAGTCTTGCAGGAATATTCCTGCAACAGGTGCCTAGTATTATATAAATGGGATATTATATATGCTAATATGTAACTGGTTTATCTCATTCAACACTATGTTGTGGAACTCTTTCCAGTATAATTTTCCATCATTTTAAAAATTATTATTTTTTAACTCTCACCCAAAGATATTTTTCCACTGATTTTTAGAGAGAATGGAAGAAAGAGGGAAAGACAGGAATAGTGATGTGAGCCCTAACTGGTTTGGCTCAGTGGATAGAGCATCAGCCTGTGGACTCAAAGGTCCCGGGTTCGATTCCAGTCAAGGGCATGTACCTTGATTGCAGGCACATCCCCAGTAGGGGGTGTGCAGGAGGCAGCTGATTGATCTTTCTCTCTCATTAATGTTTCTAACTCTCTCTCCCTTTCCCTTTCTGTAAAAAAACAAAAACATAAAATATTATATATATTTTTTTAAAAGAAATAAATAAATAGCAATGTGAGAGAAATACATCAATTGGTTGCCTCCTACATGAGCCCTGCTTAGGGCCTGGGCCAGGAAAGAGCCTGTAACTGAGGTATATGCCCTTGACCAGAATTGAATCCAGGGCCCTTCAGTTCAAAAGCCAATGCTCTATTCAGTGAGCCAAATCGACCAGGGCTCCATCATTTTTAATGAATTTGTAATGTTACATTGCACACACCAATTTATTATTGATAGATATTTAGACACTAGAGGCCTAGTGCACGTAATTCATGCACGAGGGGGGGGGGTGTCCCTCAGCCCAGCCTGCACCTTCTCCAATCTGGAACCCCTCGAGGGATGTCTGACTTCCCATTTAGGCCCAGTAGGATCAGGCTTAAATGGGCAGACAGTCATCCCTCTCACAATCCAGGACTGCTGGTTCCCAACTTCTTGCCTGCCTGCCTTCCTGATTGCCCCTACTTCTTCCTGCCAGCCTGATCACCCCCTAACCACCCCCCTGCCAGCCTGATTGATGCCTAACTGCCCTCCCCTGCAGGCCTGGTCTCCCCCCCTCCCCAACTCCCCTCCTCTGCTGACCTGGTCACTCCTAATTGCCCTCCCCTGCTGGCTTGATCATCCCCAACTGCTCTACCTTTCAGACCTGGTGCTCCCAACTGCCCTCTCCTGCTGGCCATCTTGTGGCGGCCATCTTGTGTCCACATGGGGGCAGCCATCTTTCACCACATGGGGCAGCCATCTTGTGTGTTGAAGTGATGGTCAGTTTGCATATTACTCTTTTATTAGATAGGATTAGATAGGATAGAGGCCTGGTACAGCAGTGGGAGCCAGCTGGTTTGCCCTGAATGGTGTCCTGGATCAGGGTGAGGGTTCCCTTGGGGAATGGGGTGGACTGAATGAGGAGCCTGTGGTGTTTTGCAGGCCAGCGCAAACCCCGGGAACTGAAGTGGAGGCCCTGGTATCTGGGATTTATTTATCTTCTATAACTGAAACTTTGTAGCCTTAAGTTGAGGCCTGGGCCTGCCAGGGTGTGTGGAAAGCTTGGCTTCCACCAAGCTCTCTGTGGCCTCAGCCATCTTGGTTGGGTTAATTTGCATACTCCTGATTGACTAGTGGAGTGGTGGTTAATTTGCATATTACTCTTTTATTAGATAAGATTCTCTTTTTTTCAATCTCATACAAACTTATACAACTCTTTTCCTCTGATTATATCGATATATATGGTAATTTCTCAGAAGTGGGATTCACAAGTCTTTATATCACAAGATCATTTTAGAATTGTAAACAGAAGAATAAAATAGCTGGTGGGAGGGCATCCTTCTACTGAAAGAGAGTAAACCAAATTCTGTCCATAGGAGCTGGCAAGCCAAAAACACACCAATACCTGTTATACACACACACACACAACACCCTGCCCTCAGACTAACATATGATCTACAAAGCAATACTTGTAATGGGCTCCATTCTTAATGAGGAACCTCACAGCCAGTCTTGAAGATTTCAAAATATGTATTGAAAAGGGTGGATTTGACCCTGCCAGTTTGGCTCAGTGGATAGAGCATTGGCCTGGGGACTGAAGGGTTCCAGGTTCAATTCCAGTCAAGGATACATGCCCAGGTTGCAGGTTGATCTCCAGTAGGGAGTGTGCAGGAGGCAGCCGATCAATAATTCTCTCTCATCATTGATGTTTCTATCTCTCTCGCCCTCTCCTTTCCTCTCAGAAATCAATAAAAAAAAAAAAAAAAGTATTGTTTTTCAAAAGAAAAGGGTGGATTTGGCAGTGATAATGGCAACTCTAAAGATCAGTAGGAAAACTAGAAATAAATAAGAAGTATTAGTAAATATCATTTATATTGCAAAAAAATAGAGTGAGGATAAGATAGAGCAACAAATCAGAAACTCAGAGCCATGAGATCTTTATCTGTCTCCACAGATCTCTGAATTTTGTCTCTCTCTCTCTCTCTCTCTCTCTCTCTCTCTCTCTCTCTCTTTCTCTCTCCATTTTCTGAGCACCTGGTGCTGTGACAAATACAAAGATGCAAAAGAGGCAGGGTTAGAACCCCTGACTTAAATTTTCCAGGCTGGCTCCAATCTGTATATATAAAAAGAACAACGGAATAACTATGATGCCCACTGTGGCCAGCGAACCAGCCCAATTGGGGGGCAGAGCCAGTGGCCAACCTCCCACAGCTCCTCCCCCTGGCCACCCCAACCTCTGATCATCCCGCCCCACCACAATCACCCACAGCCCCTGTCCCCTGGCCCTGCCTCTGATCACACCCCCCACCCCAATAGGAGGCGGGGCTGGCCAACCTCCTGCAGCCCTTCTTCCTGCCTGGTCGCAACCCAGATTGGCTCCCCCACCCCAATCAGGGCCAGCCAGCCAATCACCTGTGGCCCCTCCCCCAAGCCAACTCCACCCTGGATTGGCCCCACACACACCAATCGGGTGGGGCTGGCTGGCCCCTGACCCCCTGCTCAGTCACCCTATCCCATTCAGGAATGGGGCCAGCTGGCCCACTGCCCACAGCCTCTCCTACGGCTGGCTTAGCTCCCAATCAGCCCCCATCCTAATTGGCCCCTCCCTCCAGGCGGCTGGCGAATATTCCCTCTCCCCCAACCCCTCCACCCCTGCATCTCCTCCTCTTTACGGCCTGGCCCTGATCCGCCCTATTGGGGCCAGGCTGGCCAGACCCCACCTGTGCACAAATTCGTGCACTGGGCCTCTAATTTAAAATAATCACATATTGCATAAAAACCTGAAATCTGTACATCCCTGCATTAAATGAAAATTATTCAAGTCATTGGATTTTTAGCTTTTTATAATCTTTTAGCATAAACACTCACAATTTTTCACACGCTTCATAAGGTTTACTCTGGCTCTTTCAAGCATCACGGTCACTGTAGCAAGGTCAGTCCTGATCTGAGGCACTTCTGGGCTGTGGGAGGAGCTAGATGGAGGTTCTGACTACAACCTCTGCCTCATGTGGAAAGAGCCATGAAGATGCAATTGCCTCTTTGGATCATAGGGTTTCACCAGTTTCCTTGCAGAAAAAATAAAAGCCAAAACCCAAATATTTACTAAACGAAAGTCAACCTCCCTGCTAAGCATCCCACAGTCTGCAAACTCTTCCTCTCCTGACTTTATATTTTCCCAGAGCACAGAATCTCAACATTAAAATTAGGTTCCTTTTTAAAAGAGCTTTTTTAAAAAAATGCCAAAGCCCAGGCCCCACACAGCCGAATTGAATCAGAATATCCAGAGAGAGGTCCTGAGCATGGTGCTTTTCTAAACTCTCCTCAAGTGACTTCAATGTGCAACTAAGGTAGAGAACCACTGTCCCAGAGCCAAACACAATAGCTCTCTGCCCAGGCTCACAGGTTTTTAAAAGAAATATTCCCCAGCTTCTATCCCAGGGCATCAAATCCAAATCTCTAAGTGGCTACAGTCTTTCAGACTATACTACTCTAATGTAGGATATTAGAATTGCTTGACTTTATATATCTGTTTCATGAGTTGACTTGTGGAATATATTTAAGCCATTATTATACACTGATAATTAAGAAAAAAAGAATCCCTATGAGGGACCCATGATGGCTTTCTTAGGTTCCACACATGAGATGGCCATGGGTACCAGGTAGGGAGCTCCTGAATGCAGTGCTGTTTCCTTCGAGGTAATGGAGCTTGGAGGCCGGATGTCCCAGAAGTGGTGCTGGCCAGAGGCTCCTATTGTCTCAAAATAAACTCCTCAAGGCACAATGGAGAGCCACCTCCTTCTGTGGAATCCATTAGGAGCCCACGTCCTGGTAGGAAGCCCTGGCAAGGTGCTGCGGGAGATACAAGGATATAAATAACAACTGTAAACACTGACATGGCACTGCCTTGTTCAGGCATTGTCCTAAGAGCTTCGCATGTGCCCTCATTTAAACTTGCAGCCCTATGAAAAGGTTACTATGCCCCATTTGATGAGGAACCTGAGAGATTAATTAATTTGCCAAAGATGGCACCACTGCCAAGTAGCAGAGCAGAGGTTCAAACACAGGCAGTGACGTTCCTCCCTGGGCTCAAGGAGCTTGCAGTCCAGCAGTGGTGATGAGGCAGGCATCCTACGAAGGCCCACAGCAAAGTAAAACGCGATAAATGAGGTGTTTAGAGGAGGTTCACATGACTCTCAGGTCCCCGGGTGGTCATGAGAGAAGATGTGCAGTTGTGCTGTGACACGTGGCAGCAAAGGTTAAAGGAAGACTTGCGGGCACAAGGAGGGAACCTGGAACCCTCATGTGCATAAGAACAGGCAGCTAGATTCATGAATACAATAGATAGGGTTCCCATATAATTCTAATCTGTGAAATGGGTGGATAGTGCATTAAAAGGCTTGGTTCACTTTTATCCCACATTTAAAACACCCAATGTCTAGACTTTTGAGTCCAGGAAGAGGGCTGATTTGACTAAATGGTGCCCAGAACCCTGACGGCTTCTACCCTGAGAGCTAGGAGAAGGCTGCTGAGGCGTGTCTCGTCCTGTGCTCCGGGGGATTTATTTGGTGTCAGGGAAGGTAACTGTGGAATAACCAAAGTGGGTCTGACACAGTCCTTGACTCTTAGGACCTCCAGTTTGAGAACCTAGACTCATGGGATACTGGTCGCCTGCATAAAGCTTCCTCACTCTGCATACAAGAAGGGGGCCTGGAAGGCTGTGACCTGCCCGAGACCAAAAACCATTCTTCCACTGTCAGATCAGGGCCCTCTCCTGCCCAGAACTCTGCCACTTCAACAACCACTGGGCAATGGGCTTTACATTCAACAAAAGCTCTATCTGGGATTTTTAATCCCTGTGGAAGGCAACTATCCAGACATACAGAATCAGAACTTTACATATGATACAGCTTTCAACACATAGAAACAATCTTATTTCCCAAAAACAATTAAAACACAAAAAACAGCTCAGGCCTCTGTTCTTCTAATTCCTAAGAAATGAGAAAAATAAATAAAATTAAGTTGGAAAGCTTGCCCTCCAGTGGGGAAACAATGAACTAACCACATACTTCAAAGCCAAAAACAATTACTGCCCTAAACCACAAGCGTGCTAACTAGGAAACAAATATAGTAAGTCAGAGATGGAATCTGAGTACTGCCAATGGGCTTAGCCTGGGCCTTGCCCTGAGGCAAGTGATTGTCTTGTTGAGACTAAAAACATACAAGGTCAGCCTACACATACTACATGACTACTGAGCATCATGAGAGAGAGGAAGGAACAGAGGCAAAGTTGAAAGGAGTAGCTTCAGATCCTGCTCCGAGAATCTCTGTAGCCCGGGGGAAAGCCTGTGTCCCTATTAGCTTAAGTGTCGTATAAAATGAGGATGATAATGTCTCTCCCACAGGGCAACTGAAGCAGGAATTTGGGGGGAACATAGGCAGGCTTACTGATTTTTTTAGAATTGGGGTCCATGGATAAAAACACAGGGCCACAGACTGGGAGAAGGTACATCTCCATAACACAAGGAAGCCAGGAGTAGTTGCATTTACATAAGACAAGAGAACTGAAGGGAGCCAAGAAAGATCTATATTTACAGAATATCCCTGACCTGTTTGACTCAGTGATAGAGCCTAGGGCTATTGACTGAAGGGTCCCAGGTTTAATTCTGGTCAGGGGCATGTAACTTGGTTATGGGCACATCACCAGTAGGAGGTGTGCAGGAGGCAGCTGATGGATGTTTCTAACTCTCTATCCCTCTCCCTTCCTCTCTGTAAAAAAAAAAAAAAAAAAAATTCTTTAAAAAAGAGCTTCCCAATATGAAAGAAAAAAGCCACATGCTAACCTGACAAGCTCAGGGAAGGCCCGAGTGGCAGTCTTGCAAACCCAGAGACCTAAGATAACCACAAAAGATGGTTTGAAAATTAAATATCTAACAGGTTATAGTAGATAGTCATATCCCAGATACTTTCCCAAAGATCAACTTTGATCTTTTTACTGAGCCCATTTGCCTTTTTGCCTCTAAGATAACATATCTGTGAGATGTCTCGGTAACTTGTAACTTCCCTTTTTCCGGAGCCCCTGGGGAACAACCAAATGTGGTGGGCGCCAGGACAGATGCCTCAAATTCCTTCTTTACCATGTTAATTGTTCCTGCACTCACCTGAGTACACATCCATCATTTTACTTTTTATCCAATCCCAGGAGTTTCCCACCGCTTTGCTTTCTCTCGCCTCCTTACTCCATCACCAATGAATTTCATGTAACCCACCTATGTCCCTCCTTTGATTTTAGTGTATAAATAGAGAAATGTAACCCGCCATTCTTCGGAGCATTATCTCAATCCTTTGAGGTTCTGCTTCCCGGCATATGTCCACAGTTTTGGCTCAAATAAACTCTTTAAAAAATTCTTTACAGGTTTCAATGGTTTTTTTCGTTAACACCAGACAAGAAAAAGCTAAAAGAGTTCATCACCACCATACGAGTATTACAAGAAATGTTAAAAGGAACTTTTTAAAAATAATTTTTATTCTCGACCAAAAGTTAATAAAGGAATATTTTCTATATAATTTATTTGGGAGCCTTTTTATTTTTGCCCAAATGATTTTCCTTTGTCTTATACTGCTTTTCTCTATTTTCACTTTTTAAAAATATATTCTCATTTATTTCAGAGAGGAAGGGGGAGAGAGAGAGAGAAAGAGAGATCAATGAGAAGGAATCATTGATCAGCTGCCTCCTGCATGCCCCACACTGAGATCAAGCCCACAACCCGGGCATGTGCCCTGACCTGGAAGCAAAGGTGACCTCCTGGTTCATGGGTAGATGCTCAACCACTGAGCCACGCAGGCCAGGCTGTTTCCTCTTTTCCTCTTTTTTTAAAGCTATGTGTCTTAGTTTGGGAATTTTTGTTTGTGGTTACCATCCTATATAATAAAAGCCTAATGTGCTAAGTGTTTGATTCAACCAATCAAAGCATAATATGCTAATGATATGCTAAGGTCGCTCAACCCCTTGCTCTGACTTGCACTGATCACAAGGGGGATCACGTAAAATGACACAGGAGGATCAGAGGGGGCAATCAAAATGACACAGGAGGATCAAAAGGGATTACTAAAATGGTAACCCCCCCTCTGATTCTCCTGTGCCATTTTAATTCCCCCTTCTGATCCCCCCTATGTCATTTTAAGTGATCCCCCTCCCCCCACCTTGATACCCCAATTCCTTTTTTTTTACCCCTAGAAATGAGCTCAAAAAGAAAAAGCTACTCCATGGAGTACAAGAAAGGAATCGTGGAAGACTCTTGGGGCCAAAATCTTACTGTTTTCTGCAAAGAGAAGATGTTGAGTATCCGATTGGTCCGAAAATGGCGAACAGAGTATGGTAACCTCATTGAACAAGTGGACAAGGGAAATGCTAAAAAGCGCAAGTGTGGATCAGGTCAGCAACCATTATTTTCCGATCTGGAAGACCTGATCTGTGAATGGGTTGTTGACAGGAGAGCAGAGACTTTGGTTGTGAATAGGGCTCAGATTCAAGAATTTGTCCTTGCAATGGCACCACAGTTTGACATAGTCCCAAAAGACTTCAAAGCATCACAACACTGGCTGGATAATTTCCTTCAGCGAAATGAACTGTCTTTAAGAAGATCTACAACATTGTGTCCTTTATTGATGATGCTGACTTCTCTAAATACAATCTTTCCAACATGATTGCTATGGATGAAACTGCAGTGTTTATGGGCCAATCATCTCAAACAACAATTGAACAGCGGGGTGCCTCCTTAGTGTACATTCCCTCCACTGCTTACAAAAGTGCACGTGTTTCCTGTATTTTGGCAATTCGTCTGGATGGCACTAAAATCCCACCTTTAATCATTTCTAAGGGCAAGAAGGAAACGATTGAATGTGATTTGGGCGTTTTTATTCTTGAAACTGAAAAAGCCTGGGCCACACAAAGTTATAAGGAAGTGGGTCGATTTATTAGATAAGGCACTTTTATTAGTAAGATTAAGGTAGGAAACAGAAGCCACTCTAGGCATTTTTTTAAAAATATATTTTATTAATTTTTTACAGAGAGGAAGGGAGAGATATAGAGAGCTAGAAACATCGATGAGAGAGAAACATCAACCAGCTGCCTCTTGCACACCCCCTACTGGGGATGTGCTCGCAACCCAGGTACATGCCCTTGACTGGAATCGAACCTGGGACCTTTCAGTCCCCAGACCGACACTCTACCACTGAGCCAAACCGGTTTTGACAGGAAGTGGGTCGATTTAATGCTGCCGCTTGTTATGCGAGGGAGCCAAAGAGGTCTGCTAGTCTGGGATGCAGCCAACACTCACTGTGCTAAAGACATGAAGACATTATTCACAAAAGAAAAATAGATCAGATAATGATTCCCATAGGAATGATGGCCTATCTCCAGACTCTTGATATTGCAATAAACAAGCTATTCAAAGATAATTTGCGCATGGAAATTAATGACTACATTGAAAATAGAATGGAGAGAAATCAGTGTGGAAACTTTATGGAACCTAAACTGCAAGAAGTTGTGACTTGGGTGAAGAATCCATGGGAGAAAATCACTGACAGTTACATTGCAAATGCACTGCAAGCAGGCTACCTTGACAAGAAGTACTCATTTAAAGACAGTGCTATTGCTAAACATAAGAGATTTGGTCCACTGATTCTGAAAGAAATGGAGTCACAAGAAATTCACCAGGAAATTCAGGAATTGGATTGTTATGATGATGTTCCAGAAGATGATGACATGATTGTCATTGAATAAATGAGTAAATTCTTGATACTGTAGGATTCACAGTTTGTCTGGTTTGTGTTGACAACTACGGTACTACCGTACCGTATACAGGTAATAAATTTCCTTTATTTTCATTTAACAATAAATGTGTACCATACTCTTCTTCATGGAAAAATAAGACATCCCCTGAAAATAAGACCTAGCGCATCTTTGGGAGCAAAAATTAATATAAGACACTGTCTTATTTTTTGGGAAACAGGGTATTATATTCACCAGTTAATACTGTTCTTCAGATTTTTTAATTCCCTTGGTTTTTAGATTCACTTGTTGATAGTTATATATTTGTTGTTCATAATTTTTATCTTTATCTTCTTCATCTTCTTAAAGAAGACTTTTCAGCATTTCATATAATTCTGATTTGGCAATGATGAACTCCTTTAGCTTTTTTTTATTTGTGAAGCTCTTTATCTGGCCTTAATTCTGAGTGATAGCTTTTCTGGGTAGAGTAATCTTGGTTGTAGGTCCTTGCTATTCATCACTTTGAATATTTTTTGCCATTCCCATCTGGCATGCATAGTTTCTATTGAGAAATCAGCTGACAGTTGTATGAGTGTTCCTTTATAGGTAACTATCTGCTTTTCTCTTGATGCTTTTAATATTCTCTTTTTGTCTTTTACTCTTGGCATTTTAATTATGATGTGTCTTGGTGTGGTCCTCTTTGGATTTTTTTTGTTTGGGGTTCTGTGCACTTCCTGAACTTGTAAGTCTAATTCTTTCACCAGGTGGGGGAAGTTTTCTGTCACTATTTCTTCCAATAGGTTTCAGTATCTTGCTCTCTCTCATCTTCTGGGACCCCCATAATTCTGATGTTGGTTCGCTTAAAGTTGTCCCAGAGGCTTCTTACACTATCTTCACCTTTCTGGATTCTCTCATCTTCTTGCTCCTCTGTGGAGGAGTGTCCTCTGGCTCTTTGTGTTCCAAATCTTTGACTTGATTCTTGTGATCTTCCAGTCTATTTTTAGGACTCTATAATATTTTTTTACTTCATTCAGTGTATGCTTTATTTCTAGTTGATCCCTTTTCATATCCTCAAAGGTCTCGTTTATTTTATCAACCTTTTCTAGGAAATTTTTATGAAGCCTTATAACTGTGTTTTTTGAACTCTATGTCCATTCTTTTGCTTTCCTCCATCTCTTTTCTTTGTGGTCTGCCTCTTTTCTGCATTTTAGCTGCTTCCCTAAGTTGATGGAGTAGCTTTGTGTGTTGGGTGTCCTATCAGGGCCCAGAAGCTCAGCCTTCCCAGTTACCAGAGGTGGATAGTTTTGGTGTAGCCCTTTGTGGGTTATGTGTGCAGTCTTGTTGTTAAGCCTTGCTTATTGTTGTATCACTGGGGAGAGATGATCTCCAAGCCAATTGGCTGTGAGGATCAGCAGTGTCTCAGCTAGGAGGGCTTCTGTGCTCAGCTTGGGGTGGAGTCTCAGAGTGGCACAGACAAGCTTTGGTTTCCTGACAGCCCTGCCTTACGAGGGTCCTATTCGCCAAGTCCTGCAACCCTGGCTGCTGGCACGTGCACCACTTGGGAAGAGGCTGTTCTTGAGTTTTGCCTGCTCCCTGACCATCAGTTTCTTCCTGGACTAGAGCTGACTATCAGTGCAGGTGGGAAGTTTTGTTTTTCTCCTGAACGAGAAAGCTAGCCACTGGGAAGGCTTCTGTGCTCCGCTTGGATGTGGCGGAGTCCCAGTTGGCACAGACAAACTTTGGTTCCCGTCAGCCCAGCCCTAAGAGGGTCCTGTTCCTGAGTCCCGCAGTGATGGCTGCTGGCCACTCGCTCCTCTGAGAGAGTTTAGCCCACTGCCTGACAGTCCAATTTCTTTCTGACTGGAGCTGGTTATCAGTGCAACAGGGAAGTCTTGTTTTCCTCTCAAACAAGAACGCTAGCCGCACGTTAGATGCCCATCCTCTCCACACATGTCACAAGTAAGCCAGCAGTGTATTCGGCAGCTGCCCCTTCCGCAGGCACAGATCTCCACACCTCCACAGCTCCTGAGGCTCAGTGTCCTTTCTCTTCTCTTCCTAGATTGTAGAGCTTCCACTCAGCCAGCTTTCTGCTGTTTGCTCTGTTTTCCAGTTGTAATTTAAAAATTGTTGTGGTAGGCTGCATTTAGGTGTTTACCTTATGTCACCATCTTGGTTTCTCCTATGCTATAAGTTTTTTTGTGACCTTACTTGTTTCAGGTAGAAAAACTCCCTTGAGTATTTCCTGCAATGGAGGCTTTCTGGTGATAAAATCCCTCAGCTTCTGCTTATCTGGAAACATCTTTATTTCTCCTTCATATTTAAAAGATCATTTTGCTGGATATATATTCATGGCTGGTAATTTTTCTCTTTCAGATGTTTGAATATTTAGTTCCACTCTCTTCTGGTTTGTAGATTTTCTGCTGAGAAGTCAGATAATATTTTGATTAGTTTTCATCTGTAGGACACTTTCTTCTTGTCCCCGGCTGCTTTGAGAATGTTTTTGTCATTAACTTTTGACAGTATTAATACAATTTGTCTTAGAGAGGGCCTCTTTAGATTGAGGTAACTAGGTGTTCTGTTTGCTTTTTGGATTCAAGGATCTAGTTCTTTCATAGGTTTGGAAAGTTCTCATCTACTATTTGTTTGAAGAGGCTCTCTGTTTCTGTCTCTCTTCTTCTGCTGGTATATCTATTATTTCCTGGTGGAGTCAGATACTTCTCATAAAACTCATTTTTCTTTACACTCAAGTCTCTCTCTTCTTCCCTCTGCATCATTTCTAGATTCCTATATTCAATATCATTAATTCTTTCCTCCTTCTGATTGGCTCTATTTTCTATGCTCAATAATTTACACTTAATCTCCTTAGTTGCATAATTTATTACCAGGATTTATGATTGATTCTTTTTTAAAGTTTCAATTTCTTTGGGTAAGGAACTTATTTTGTTCATTGTTTTCTGAGAGTATTGAATTACCTGTCTGTATTTTCTCATATCTCGTATATTTTCAGAACACAATATCAAAATCTCTGTAAAATTTATATTACATATTTCCATGTGTTTCAGCTTGCTTTCTTTGTTTTCTTTCTCATCATCCTCATTACCATGGTTATTCATGGTATTTGCTGGTCTTTTTTGTCTAGGCATGTATGTTTGTCTGTATTAATGGCCCCTCTCTAATAGCTTTTTCTGAAGAGGTCTTTCTTTCTACTCTTTTCAAATAGATAGCTCTGAATCACAAGACTTTTACTTCTGTGAACTCCTAGATTTGACCTCCACAGTAAGTTAAGTGCTGCTTGGGGTTGGGTTTGTTTGTTCCTCATCGTAATAGCAACACTGGACACTCCTCTCACCCCACCCATACACCCCAAAAGCCTCACCTGGGTATCAATCACAGAGGGAAACTGTATTTCTGCTGTAATAACTTAGCTTATAGATAATATGCTCCTTAACCCGACCCCAAGAGCAACAGTAAACAAGTTTTACACAAGAGGTAGCAGGGCTCTGTAGTTGTTTCTTTGTCTGAAACTCCACTGTCTGATAGTGGACAGGCACAAGGAAGAACCCACATACTCTGTCAGGAGTCTGCTGGCTCAGTCACTATTTGCTCCTTTGTCCTGCTTGACTGCCCCCTGTAGCTTCTTCCTGGCCAAAGGAAGCACCTACTCTCACTGGCTTTCTCCCCTCTCCAGGCCAAGCCTCAATCTCCCAGCTGAATCTGCAACCATCTGAGCTTTTTTTTTTTTTTTTGTCTCCCAACTCATTCCCATTTGCCCACCTTTATATGTTTCCATGTGCAGGTCTCTGAAGCATAACTCTGTATTGAGTAGGGAATTCTTTGTTGAGTGATAGTTGGTTAATTTGTTGAAATATCAAGGAGTTATCAAGGGGATCTCTCATGCTTGCCATTCCTCTGATGTCACTCCTCAGATTTGCATTTATTTAATGAATGCACAATGTCTGTCATTATATTTTGCATTAAATTCTATTCTATTGGACTATTACCCCATCCTTGTTCTGATTCATATTAGCCTATTATATCTAATTCCATCCCTTTATTTCAATTTTCCTGTTCTTATTAAGTATGTCTCTTGTAAACAATCTTTTAACACAATCCAAAAATCTGAGTCATTTATAACTTAATCCATTTATTTTTAAATCAGTGTTACACCAGACTTACTGCCATCCTCTTTTCCATTTACTGTATGTAATCTTTGTTCCTCTTTTTCTGCTTCCCACTAGAAAAACTAATTCATGTCTGATTTGTTTTATATCTTCTTTCTTATAGTGGTTTTTATAACTATATTCATGTTTGTTTAATCTCTGTAACTTCCTCTTAACCACAACCATATGTCTTTATTGACTTGAGAGAGAAAGGGAGAAACATTCATGTGAAACTTTAGTTTGCCTCCTGACTGGGGATCGAATTTGCAACCTATGTGCCCTGCCCAGAAATTGAACCCACAACATTTTGAAGTACAGGACATTGCTCCAGCCAGGGTCAGAGAGGAACTTTAGCTCTCTTAGGTTTAGTCTTTATCTCCAACTCTAGTCTGTGCATGAAAAAGGGGTTCTATGGAAAGTAACCTCACAGGTTAATCTGATCATAAATTCCTAGCTGGGTCAGACATGGGTAGTTATCCCCAGGCATATAACTTTAGTAAAAGATTTTAAACCAGCCCTGCCCATTATTTTTGTGCATCTAGTTTAACACACCTTTGAAATACCAGAATACTGTTAGATGAGGGTATTAGCCCTCAAGAGAACACTTAATGTTAACTATCCTGTAATCTGATCCCTGCTTTGCTTTCCCCCACTTCCACATAACCTTCCTTAAATTCCCTCCTTAATTTCAAATGTATAAACACTGTAAAACTGCTATTCTCTGGAGCATTTGAGAATGTACTCCCTAGCATATGTCATCAGTTTGGCTCAAATCTTATCTAATAAGAGAGTAATATGCCAATTGACCATCACACCAAGACACAAGATGGCCACCCCATGTGGACACAAGATGGTCGCCACAAAATGGCCTGCAGGGGAGGGTAGTTGTGGGAAGTTAGGGGTGACTAGACCAGCAAGGGAGGGCAGTTGAGGGGGACCAGGGCTGCAAGGGAGAACTATGGGGGAGGACCGGGCCTGCAATGGAGGGCAGTTGGGGGGAGACCAGGCCTGCTGTGGAGGACATTTGGGGGGACCAGGCCTGCAGGGGAGGGCAGTTAGGGGTGACCAGGTCAGTAGAGGAGGGCAGTTGGGGGAGACCAGGTCAGCAGTAGAGGGAAATTGGGAGCCGGAAGTCCTGGATAGTGAGAGGGATGTCTGACCACCTGGTCTGACATCCCTCAAGGGGTCAGATTAGAAAGGGTGAAAGTGTGGGCTGAGGGACACCTCCCCCACCCCTGTGCACAAATTTCGTGCACCAGGGCTCTAGTAAACACACAAAAATTTCTTACGGGTTTTGATATTTCTTACATTAACAAATCTTAATGATAATGCCTAGTTTTAATTGCTATAATAAAGTTTCTCTTTAAGATAAGTCAACTTTACAAAAATATTTAATCATTCTTCTCACATCTCTTGTAGCATCTTACAGATTTTGTATCTTTTAATATTTCTCCTAAAGTATTTTCCTTGAGGGTCTTTGTAAGGTAAATCTTCTGAGGTTTGTACACGTAAAAACATTTTAAAATGTTGTCTGTCACATTCTAATGCTAACTTGGCTGGATATAAAATTTTAATTTTTTTTCTTTGATACTTTCATTCAGTAATGCTTTTGAGAAATCTGATGTCAATCAAATTTATTCCTTTGATAATACTTTTTCTCTGAAACTTTTACCTATTCTTTGAAACTTTTAAATTTCACTATAACCAATACTTATCTCTATATTCATATTGTGCTTCAGTTTTCTAAACAGTAATTTTCACTACCTAATATATATTTATTGTATTTCTCTCTCTTCACACCATAAGAACTTACTTTTGCTCTATTATGTGACATACCACAAACACTGTCCAAAACAAAATTGGGTGCTCAATAACTAGATTGAATTGTAGTTCTCTATTCTCTATGCTTTGCCCATTAAATTCATTCCTCAAAACACAAAAACAAAACCTGAAGCCATATTCTTAAACTATCACACTATACCTTGAATCTTCGTGGTTTTTTTCCTATCTATTCTGATAAACTTGGCAGGACCAAACAGGACAAAGGACTTTCTGCTTTCCTCTTGAGACAAGAGATTTTTTAAAGCAATTGGTTTTATTTTATTTTTTTACTTTTTTTTTTTAATATATATTTTATTGATTTTACACAGAGAGGAATTGAGAGGGACAGAGAGTTAGAAATGTCGATGAAAGAGAAACATCGACCAGCTGCCTCTTGCACACTCCCTACTGGGGATGTGCCCGCAACCAAGGTACATGCCCTTGACCAGAATCGAACCCGGGACCTTTCAGTCCGCAGGCTGATGCTCTATCCACTGAGCCAAACCGGTCCCGGCTAAAGCAATTGGTTTTAAAATGTCTCTCCTTTAGGCTTATGTTTATTCTTTAGCTTTGCATTAAAAGGGCCTCTACCAAAATTAGGGATAAGGTCAAGGTAGGGGGTGAAAGGAAATGATACAACCCTCCCCCTTATTTAAAAATGATCCCTGACCATCTCTCTGATTTATACTCAGAGATGAGTCACAGGAAGGAGAACAGATATAGCCTCTATACACTGACTGATAAACTACTGGATTTCACTAATCCCAGTGTCACCCATTATCCTGCCTTCTTCCTTACCTTAAACCAAACTCCTCACATCTCAACCGTATCTGCCTATAATTTTCAGAAACTCTAAATGATACCAATGGAATACTTTTTAAAAGACTACTGCTGAAAGCATAATTCCATCTTTTATGTTGAAAGTAACATATCAGATTACACATTTGCCAGGATATCTAGTGACAGAGATTGCCTACTTTTTAAAGGATTAAAATATTAAAAAGAAAACAATCTGATGTGGCACCAGAATATATTGGTAGGAGATTTTTTAATAAGGTTGAAAAAATTAAGATGATGAAAAGTTTTTACTCTCTCAAAGAAAAAATATTTTGCAAAAGTATTTTGATTGTGTGAAGCAGTAACACAACACCAATAAGCAACTCTGTACAAAATAATTTATAACAGCATTATATAGGTTGACATTGTTTTACAGTAAGTGTTTTTCTCTCAATAATTATGAATCTAAAATAGCTTAGAGTGAAAGAAAATCATATTAATTAGAACTATTACTCTAAATAAAATCTCCCTTTTAAATTTATAATTGCCTTAAAGGGAAGTATCCATATTACAGACATATTTACAGTTCTGCAAGAAACATATTGAGTGATTCCACTACTGTTTTCTATACAAGAATGAAATAGCTATCCTATGCAAAAAATTGCCTGACAATACTGTTTTAATAATTAAATAGATTAAATTCTCATTCTCGTGATATAAAAAATATTTAGTAGTCTATGTATGACTATAAGAGTAAAGATGCTTCATTATAATTTGTAATCTGCTCTATTATGCTTCCTTGAAGCATATGCCATTCAGATATAAACTATTAACACATGAAGGAATTTAATAGCCAAGAAAGCATAATTCTTGCCTGTGGGTCTTTAAGACTGATCTAGAGATACACAATAAATTTGCCAGTAAATTTCAGTGATTAAGAGGCAAACCAATCCCCACATTCTGAATCAAAAGAAATTTTCATTTTCATGTATATTAAAAAAATAAATCAAGAAAAAAATTAAGGTAGGGAAAAAAAAGGGTCAAACTGAAGTAAATTTTAAGCTAAACCTCAATTTCTGACAAAAGTAGTTCCATATGGTTTTTAACGTACATATTGTTAGCACTTTAAAACTGATGTGCTTTAATTAAAAAGCAAAAAACAAATAATATGACAAATCAATAAGAAATCAAACCATAAATTCTAAAACCAGGATCTAAGAAAAAAACAAAAAACAAAAACAAAAGTGAGACTGTATACAACTTATTTTAACATGAAATTATCATATTCATGATAAAGAAGTAACAGCACCATCATAATGCTGATAATTCTAAAGTTTAGGAAAACTGTACAAGTACAAACAGGTCATTTTAACAGATGCTTATGTATACTGGCAGAGTCAGATAAAAAATAAAATAAGCTTACACAATACTACATTGAAAAAACTATTCAATTATTTCATTTCATTTCTATATTAAAATACACCCTGAAAGAAACCCTGATCTGAAATCAGCTTTGAATCTATAGGAACCAATTTTCTATGGGATTTCAAATTTCATTTGCCAAGACATCATAGTTGGCCATATGGTTTAGTGCCGCACTATGACTGCTGACTTCATTCACAGCAGGCAGGAAAGCAGATGTGAAAGGGAACAGGTTATGACAGGCCATCCTGTATTCTTCATACTGGGAATTACAGTTCCCAAAGCTGCCATCAAGCAGTGCCTCAGAAACCTTTATTAAAATCTATTGAAACAAAGGGAAATAAAAAGAATTACATTTGGTTAATAATCACTGAAATCAAAAGGTGCAATCTGTTCATTAACCAAGAGGCCAACAAGCTATAGTCCAAAATAACTTCTTGCTGTCTATCCTAAGTAATCATCTCAGAAAAGGAACATTTCAAAATCAATTCTGCAAAGCCTTAAAAAAGCAGTAAAATTCTAATATTTGAAAAAGTGAATCCCTGAAACTATGATTATTAAAATAAGTGCCCTTTATTAATAATAATAGCTCCCACATATTAAGTGATTACTATGTGCCAGACAGATAGTAAGCATTTCAGTTTATTACTTCAGTAAACCCTTATACCAACTCTATGATGTTGCATTTTCATCCTCATCTTTGCCAGGAGCCAAAATCATCAGTAATTAATATAAATGCAAGAAGTCCAGTCAGAAGGCTGAATGGGGCTTTTTGAAATTCTCAGGGCTAAATATCTGCATTTTATTATCTACTGCTGATGACTCAATAGCCTAAAGCAAACTCCCCCAACCTGATAATCTTATTGTTTACCAAACATCACCTTTGATATATCTGTTTGAATTCCTCAAAGGCAATTGTGTATTCTAGCAAATAAAAGCAGATGGGAACAGACTTAGTGGAACTTGGTCCTGTTACGCCCAGATTTCGTGATCCCCAAAGACCACCAGGGAGACGAGTCTCACGCAGTAGCAGAAAGCCTGTATTCCATGCTAGCATGGGCTCTGTCCCACTCACACCAACAGCGGCATGGTGGAAGAGAGCAAGCTTCAACAGACCAATGGGTTTTATAGGGTTGATGATGTCACTGCTTTGGCTGACCCTGATTGGTTGGGTGAGAGCCAGGGTCCAGTTACACTAAACTGAGGATAGCCCCGCCCAGCCCTTTCATTATGAGGAGTTAGCCCCGCCCTGCCCTTCAGTCCCTTGTACCAAGCTCACAACTGGCTTCCTCCATATTTTCCAAATTTATATTTCTTGTCTTGTGAATTAATTTGCATGTCAGGTTTTCTCCAAGTCTTTGAACCCCAGGCCATGTGGGCCCTGGCTTCACACATCTTATACATGAGGAAAAGGAAGCTAAGAGATTTAACAAGCCTAATGTGATATAGCTCTTAATTAGAACTTGGATTCAAATCAAGACATGAAGCCGGAAGGCCCACTCAAGAATTATGTTGTAAAGGCATGTTTGTTAGATCACTCAGTATCCAGTTATGGGAGTTATTAATCATTCTCTGTTAACCATGATTGCCTCCTGTTGGTTAATGAAAGGACATTCTGACAGGCTGAGAGTTGTGTGCCCCTGGGCCTTGGGAATCAACCTTGGAACCATTCTCCTTCAAAAACTGCCTATGGAAAGATTAAACCACCTTGTTGCCCAAACAATGAAGTCCCACCCCATTCTCCTACTTTCTCATGCCTGTAATCCCTACTTCCCCAAGTAAACCTTGTCCTATCCTGTACAAGCAGCTGGGTTATGGGGGGGGGGGGGGGGGCTGCAGAGCAGATTTTTGTAGATGACCTGCTACTCTCCTGTATTGCCTGCAGTATTAGAATAAATGCTCACAGATGATTTAAAAAAAAAAAAAAGGAAGGAAATGAGTGTGAAAGTCTTACCTTTACATTTTTATCTTTTATAGTTTCATCCAGTCTAGTGGCAATGGCAACTGCTTTCTCTTGCCTTGACTTGTCCAGAAAATACATCATTTTAGCACCTGAAATACCAAGACATTTCAAAATGAGTAAACTTCTTTGGCTAACGTTTGATTTGATTTACATTAACCAGTGGTATAATTTTTGGTCCCAAGTTCTTAACAGTGGGCTGGAACTGCCTCCCACCAGCTCTCAGGAGGCAATTATGACATCGCTTCCCACTTCCCATTCAATGACATTCCACTCAGAGTTGGGTACAAAGAGATGGTTGCTAAACATTTACCAGGAGATTAGATTTAATACCTCCTCCCCACACACACAAAAAAAAATAGTCCAACTCAAAATATAAACACAGGCTACCTTGTGGCATCAATCAATCATTTTTAAAAAATATATCCTCACGAAAAAGGGATTTTAAGGGGATCCAAGATGGCTGCGCCCAGGTGAACACCTAGCCGCAGCCGCACACAACAATTTCAATAAAATACAACTAAAATATAAAACGGACATTGCCCAGAACTGCAGGAAGGTTGACTGACTGGAAATTCTACAGCGAGAAGCAAGGAGAAAACCAGAAGGAGGCGCGGAGGAGCTGGAAAAGCCCAAGGTACGGAGACGTGGCGCGCGGAGAGGACAGAGCCGGAGAGGAGGGAGGCGGAGTGCCTGGCGGGCGTTCCCTAGCGGAAAGGAGATAAAACTCCGACTGTGTTGGGACTGCTCTGAACCCCAGTTCTGGGCCAGACCCCGGGGACTCAGGCTCAGCCATAGGGAGCCAGGCTGTAAGGCGGAACCCCGGGGAGAGGCGAAAGGAGGTCCCGGAGGCGCGCACACTGCGTGCAGAGAAGAGACGGTCGGCTGTGCCACGGGATTGCCCTGACGGGAAGGAAACCTGGGCTCCAGACTGCTCTGAACGCCACCCCCAACTCCACTTCCAACTGAACTGAACCCCAATACCGGGCTCATTGGGGGAGAGCATAGACTGTTTGGCAGCAGGCGAAAATCGAGGGCACCTTTCTCTCAGAGGCGCCGGCAGCAGCGAGCACTGAAGGACCCGCATAGGGCGGGGCTGACAGAAGCCAAAGCTGCAGGCTCCACCCTGAAACCCCGTCCCATCTGTAACTGCGAAATTCGACAACAAAATAGATCACAAACGAAAGAAATGGAGGACAAAAAGCGTCTGGATATAGAGTTCAAATCTACGCTTATAAGGTTTTTCAAGAATTTCCTAGAAAAGATGGATAAGGCCTATGAGGATATGAAAAGAGATCAACTAGAATTAATAAGGAGTCAACAAGAAATGATAAGGGATCAACAAGAAATAAAGAATACATTGTCTGAAATAAAAAATATTTTACTGAGTCCTAAAAACAGAAGGGAAGATCGCAAGAATCAAGTCAAAGATTTGGAACATAAAGAGCCAGAAGACACTCCTCCACAGAAGCTAGAAGGCAAGAGAATCCAGAAAATTGAAGATAATGTAAGAAACCTCTGGGACAACTTCAAGCGAACCAACATCAGAATTATGGGGGTCCCAGAAGATGAGAGAGAGCAAGATATCAAAAACATACTGAAAGAAATAGTGACAGAAAACTTCCCCCACCTGGTGAAAGAATTAGACTTACAAGTCCAGGAAGCTCACAGAACTCCAAACAAAAGGAATCCAAAGAGGACCACACGGAGACACATCATTATTAAAATTCCAAGAGCAAAAGACAAAGAGAGAATATTAAAAGAAGCAAGAGCAAAGAAGGTAGTAACCTATAAAGGAGCACCTATACGATTGTCAGCTGACTTCTCAACAGAAACCATGCAGGCAAGAAAGGGAATGGCAAGAAATATTCAAGGTGATGAATAGCAAGAACCTACAGCCAAAAATAATCTACCCAGCAAAGCTATCACTCAGAATCGAAGGCCAGATAAAGAGCTTCACTAATAAAAAAATGCTAAAGGAGTTCATCACCACCAAACCAGAATTATATGAATTGCTGAAGGGGGTTCTTTCAGAAGAGAAAGTAAACAAAGATAAAAATTATGAACAACAAATACGTAACTATCAACAAGTGAATCTAAAAACCAAGGAAATTAAAAAAATCTGATGAACAATATTAACTGTTGAACATAATAGAATCAGAGGTATGGAAGGGGAGTGAACTGACGATTCTTGGGGAAAAGGGGAGAGGGGGGCGTGGGAAGAGACTGAACATAAACTGTGCACCTATGGATGAGGACAATGGGGAGAGGGGAAAGGGCAGAGGGCGGGGTGGGAACCTGGTGGAGGAGAGCAATGGTGGGGGTGGGGAAAGGAACATTTGTAATAATATGAACAATAAAAACTTATTAAAAAAAAATAAAAATAAAAATAAATAAATAAAAGGGATTTTAAGCCGAAAAAAAAAAATATATATATATCCTCACATAAGATATCTAAGAAACAAATTACCATCAGAGGGCTGTAGTTGAGGGACAATAAGAAAATGTTTCAATATTCACAAAGAAAATAATTGTTAAAGTTTTTAAAATATAAACCCAGTTTATATTTCTCTAATACAGTGTTTCCCAACCTTCTCTCATGATGAGAATCACCTGGTGGAGTTGTTAAAACACAGATTCCCGGATCCCAACTAAGAAGTGCTAAACTAGAATTTTTGAGAACATATAGGTAAAATTGCATACCTAACTTAGTGCTCTGTATATAAAATCTGTCTTAGAGCACTAGTTAAGTATACAATTTTACCTATATGTTCCCCAAAATTCTAGTTTAGCACTTCTTAATTGGGATCCGGGAATCTGTGTTTTAACAACTCCACCAGGTGATTCTCATCATGAGAGAAGGTTGGGAAACACTGCTCTAATAAATCACACAATCCATGCGTAAGGTTTAAGGTGCAGGAAACTGAAGTCAGGGACCACCAGGACATACTAAAGTAAGGTTTATTCCCCAGTAATGAGCGGCTCATTACGGAGGTAGAGAAATCAGAATTAAAGGAGTGGGGAGAGGAGAAATGACCCAGCCAGGCTGCCTCCACAGACGGAGATGGAAAAAGCAGCCTCTGGAGGGCTGGGGAGCCTTTTGAGGGGAGGAACAGGAAGGGGTGGGCTCCAGGGCACTTCGACATGAGCTGATTGGTGGTTCAATGTCTTGGGGGTGTCTCTGTGGCAGATGCCAGTAATATCATAACTCCACCCACCAGTTGGGGGGAGGGAGGATCTCATACCATGTTCTATGGTCATTTTACTCCTGGATTATTTAAATATATTAATATATTTTATTGATTTTTTTACAGAGAGGAAGGGAGGATAGAGAGTCAGAAACACTGATGAGAGAGAAACAGCTGCCTCCTGCACATCTCCTACTGAGGATGTGCCTGCAACCAAGGTACATGCCCTTGACTGGAATCAAACCCGGGACCCTTGGGTCCACAGGCCGACGCTCTACCCACTGAGCCACACCGATCAGAGCTAAAAAATGTATATTTTATTGATTTCAAAGAGGAAGGGAGAAGGAGAGAGATTTAGAAACATTAATGATGCGAGAGAATCACTGGTTGGCTGCTTCCTGCTCACCCCATACAGAAGATCGAGCCCACAACCTGAGCATGTGTCTTTGACCAGAATTGAACCATAGACTCTTTGGTGTGCAGACTGAATCAAACCAGCTAGGGCTACTACTGCATTTTGTTTATTAATTTTTATTGTTAATTGTTAATGTATAAGAGCTCCACGTATATTATTAGCTTTTTATCAGTTATATATCTTTGAATATTTTTTGGTCTTTGAATTTATGGTGTTTTCATTTTTATAAGTCAAAAATGATCTTCTCTTTAGAATTTCATATGATGTTTGGAAAGAAGTTTCCCATAGTTATAATAAAGAAATGTTTTCTTCTATAACCTTGTTTTATGAGAAGAGAAATTCTCACCTCCCTTACTAACAGCAGTGTAATTTCTCACATAAATTATTCAATAACTTTTTTTCTCATCTGAATTAACTTTTTTTCCACAGATATTAAAACCAAAAAGTTTCCCTTGGCAACAAGAAAAGATTAGGTTAAAGTACTTAAATAAAGTGTATGGCTTAAATTAGGAATTCATTACACACACACACACACACACACACACTTCATTTTGTCATCAATTCCCTTTCCACAATCTCTTGTTCAGTTTGTATTTATGCCATGTTGTCATTTTATAAATTTAAATAAATTGCCTAAATTCTCTCCTGGAATAAGGTGGAATATAAATAAATTCTCAAAATGCAAAATACATAAAGTTATATAAGAAAAAATCAGATAATCACAACACCCAAAGGCAACCATTCATTAAAGCTTTAGCATACATTTTTTGTAGCCTTTATCTCATGTATATTTTTACATGGCTGAGATTATATTTTGTTAATTCTGCATACATATTAAGACATATTTACCGAAGAGAAACCAAGATGGCGGCATTGGTAAAAACCTAAACTGCTGCCTCACACAACAATTTCAAAACTACAACTAAACAACAAAACGTCTATCACCCAGAACCACAGGAAAGCTGGCTGAGTGGAAGTTCTACAACTAGAAGGAAAGAGAAAAGAGCACTGAAATGTGCACAAGCACTGGAAAGCCTAAGTACAGAGGCGCACAAATTGGGCTGGTGGTGGGCGATTGGATGTGCTGCTTTTTTTCAACAAGAAGGGAAACAAGCAGCCAATTACTGTGAAATCCAGTTTCTGGAGAGATGCTGGGGACCCAAACTCCAATGGGGAGAAGCTGGACTGTCAGCCACTGGGTCGAAAAGTGAGGATGACTTTCTTGCAGAGGTGCTCCCAACAATCATTGTTTACTGAGCTGAGATGCGGGGTGAGGACTTGGAAACATGAAAACACAGAAAAGGCTGATTGGCAGCCATCACTGTTTGCCACGCCCTAGCCTAGTGACATCCTGAGATTCCACTCTGCACAATCTACAAACCCACCCAAGCTCCATGCAACGGCTTTTGCAAGTAAATAGCTGGCCCTATCGCAGTTTAATCAAACAAACTACAGCACCCGTCAGATAGCTCCAAAACCTTCAAACCCCAAGCAAAGAGGAGAAATCTGTAGTTCTCGCTGTAGCTCCTGTTGGGTGGCCTCAGACAGTAGCTGAACTGCACTCAATTGGAGAACCAGAAGCGAGTGTATTTAGTAGTCTGTGTGAGACAACACCAGATTTCAACTACTCTCATAAGGGACACATTCAAGAGGCAGACTCAATGAGCACCAAAGCCCCACTAAAACAAATCCTGCCCCATAAGCGTGTCTCCAGCACAGCAATTCTTCCGTTATAGACACAGCGGGTCCTCACAGCCAATTGGCTTGAATGTCAATTCCTCCCAGTGACACCAACAACAATCAAGGCTTAACTAAACAAGGCTGTACACACAGTCCACAAAGGGGTGCACCAAGAGTGTCCACCTCAGGTAACTGGGAGGCTGATTCATTGGACCATATAGGACATGAAGCACACAAAGCCACCCTACTAACTCAAAGAAGCAGCAAAAATGAGGAGACAAGGAAACAGATCACAAATTAAAGAAATGGAGGAAAACAAATGACTGGATATAGAATTCAAAACCACAGTTATAAGGTTTTTCAAGAATTTTCTAGAAAAGGCCAATAAATTTAACGAGATCCTTGAGGATATGAAAAGGAACAACTAGAAATTAAACATACACTGACTGAAATAAAAAATATTATACAGAGACCCAACAGCAGACTAGAGGAACTCAAAAATCAAGCAAAACACTCAACCGGTAAAGCAAAAAGAAAAAGGAATCCAAAAAGTTGAAGATATGTAAGAAGCCTCTAGGACAACTTCAAATGTACCAACATCCAAATTATGGGGGTGTCAGAAGAGAACAAGATACTGAAAATCTATTTGAAGAAATAATGACAGGAAACTTCCCCCACCTGGTGAAAGAAATAGACTTACAAGTCCAGGAAGCGCACAGAACCCCAAATAAAAGGAATCCAAAGAGGACCACACCAAGACACATCATAATTAGTTAAAATGCCAAGGGCAAAAGACAAAGAGAGAAAATTAAAAGCAACAAGAGAAAAGCAGGTAAGTTACCTATAAAGGAGCACCCATACGACTGTCAGCTGATTTCTCAACAGAAACTATGCAGGCCAGACAGGAGTGGCAACAAATATTCAAAGTGATGAACAGCAAGAACCTACAACCAAGATTACTGTGCCCAGCAAAGTTATCATTCAGAATTAAAGGGCAGATAAAGAGCTTCTCAGATAAGAAAAGCTAAAGGAGTTCATCACCACCAAACAAGTATTATATGAAATGCTGAAAGGTATTCTTTAAGAAGAGAAAAAAGAAGAAAAAAATAAAGATAAAAATTATGATCAACAAATGCATATCTATCAACAAGTGAATCTAAAAATCAAGTGAATAAAAAATCTGATGAACAGAATAAACTGGTGAATATAATAAAATCAGGTGTACAGACTGGGAGGGGATTGATAATTCTCAGGGGGGAAGGAGTGTGAGGGTTACGGGAAGAGACTGGACAAAAATCATACACCTATGCATGAAGACAGTGGGGGGGAGGTAAGGACCAAGGGTGGAGTGGGAACTAGGTGGAGGGAAGCTATGGGGGAAAAACAGAGAAATAATTATAATAATCTGAACAATAAAGATTTATTAAATTTTAAAAAAGGACATATTTACCCTTGTTATAACATTTTAGAATACACATCACTTTATACAATTACCTGCTATTCTATCCTACAAACCTGATACATCTCCCTATTACTGGACAAACTGGACATACCTTAATCTGTTTCATTCTTGTTCCCATATTTTCACACATTTCAGTTAAGATATTTGCTCTTAAAACTCCTTCTTTGCTTTGGAATAATTGTTTAAAATTATTCACAAAAGTATGACTACAGCAAAAGATACAGGTAATGTGAAGTTCTTGATAAGAAAGATTAAGTTGATTTCTTTTTTCTTTTTTTTAATATATTTTATTGATTTTCTTACCGAGGAAGGAAGAGAGATAGAGAGCTAGAAACGTCAACACGAAACATTGACCAGCTGCCTCTTGCACAACCCCTACCAGGGATGTGCCCGTAATCAATGTACATGCCCTTGACCGGAATCAAACCTGGGACCTTTCAGTCCGCAGACCGACGCTCTACCACTGAGCCAAACCGGTTTCGGCTATGTTGATTTCTTAAATTGCTGTGGCAATTTACACTGTAGCAGCAAACTATAATAATGCCTGTTAACTACATCTTTACTAAACTTTAATCTTTTCCAAACACATAAAAAATTTATTAATTTGTGTTAATGTTTGTTATTTCTCATTGAATCTTTATTATTCAAAGTATTACATAGGTCCTTTTTCACCCATTAATCTCTTCTAGCTTGCTCCCATCCCTCCCACCCATCACAAAGGCCTTCATCACCCTATTGCCCACGGGTTATGCATATATGAACAAGTTCAGTGATTGATCTCTTCCCACCAACCCTGCTCTACCTTCCCTCTGAGGTTCTATGTCTCTATGTTCTATGTTTCTATGTCTCAGAGTCTATTTTTGATCATCAGTTTATGTTGCTCATTGGATTCCACATATGAGTGAGATCACAGGATACTTATCTTCCTCTAACTGGCTTATTTCACTTAACTTAATATTCTCCAGGTCCATTCATGCTGTTGCAAATGGTAAGAGATTTTTGTTTGTTTGTTTATCTGTGTAGTATTCCGTCGTATAATGTACCAGTTTTTTTGTTTGTTTGTTTTTTTCCACTTATCTGCTGATGGGCACTTAGGCTGTTTCTAAATCTTAACTATTATAAATTATGCTGCTATGAACATAGGAGTGCATATATTCTTTCTGATGAGTGTTTCAGATTTCTTAGGATATGTTCCTAAATGTGGGATTACTGGGTCAAATGGGAGTTCCATTTTTAGTTTTCTGAGGAAACTCCATACTGTTTTTCACAGTGGCTGTGCCAGTCTGCATTCCCACCAGCAGTATACTAGAGTTCCTTTTCTCCACAACCTCACCAGCACTTGTCATTTGTTGATGAAAGCCATTCTGACCAGTGTGAGGTGATATCTGGTCATTTTTATTTGCATCTTAGATAATTAATGATTTTGAACATTTTTCTTGTATATCTCTTGATTTTCTGTATGTCCACTTTGGAGAAGTGTCTATTTAGATCCTTTGCCCATTTTTTGATTGGACTGTTTATCTCACATTTATATAAATTGTATGAGTTCCCTACATATTTTGGAGATTAACCTCTTACCAGATATATCATTAGCAAGTATGTTCTCCCACGTAGTGGGCTCTCTTGCCATTTTGTTGGTTTCATTTTCATGTAGTCCCATTTAGCAATGTCTGAGATTTTGGTGTCTATAGTTTCTTCTAGGACTTTTATGGTTTCACATCTTACACTTAAGTCTTTTATCCGTTTTGAGTTTATTTTTGTGTATAGTGTAAGTTGGTAAACTAGTTCCATTTTTTTGTATGTACCCGTCCAATTTTCCCAACACCATTCTATTGAAGAGACTGCCTCTGCTCCAATGTATGATCTTGCCTCCTGTGCCAAATACTAATTGAGCATAGAGGCTTGGGTCAATTTCTGGGTTCTGTTTTATTCCATTGACCTATATGCCTGTTCTTCTGCCGATACCAGGCAGTTTTGAGCACTGTGCCTTTGTAGTATAACTTGATATCTGGTATTGTGATTCCTCCAACTTTGTTTTTCTTTCTTAAGATTGCTGCATCTATTTGGGGTTATTTTTTGTTCCATTTAAATTTTTAGTGTTTGTTCAAGGTTTGTGAAATATGCTGTTGTTATTTTAATAGGATTGCATTGAATCTATAGATTGCTTTGGGTAATACAGACATTTTAATTATGTCGATTCTACCACCCCATGAAAAGGGTATATTCTTCCACTTGTTTATACCTTCCTCTATCTCTTTTTTGAACATCCTGTAGTTTTCAGAGTACAGGTCTTTTACCTCCTTGGTTAAGTTTATTCCCAAGTATCTTATTTTTTGTTGCAATGGTAAATGGAAAAATTTTTTTCCCTTCTCTTTCTGAAAGTTCCCTATTGGTATATAAAACTGCTATGGATTTGGGGTGTTAATTTTGTATCTTGCTAAGTTGCCAAATTCATTTATTAAATCTAATAGTTTTTTGATGGAGTCTTTAGAGTTTTCTATGTATAGTATCATGCTATCTGTGAATAAATGAGTTTCACTTCCTCCTTTCCAAATTGGATGCCTTTTACTTCTTCTTATTTGATCACTATGGCCAAGACTTCCAGAACTATGTTGAACAAGAGTAGTCAAAGAGGGTATCCCTGATGTTTATTTATCTCTGATCATTAATGAAGTTAAAGATCTTTCCAAACTTTTTAAAAAAAATCACATTCTAACTTTTCCCATAAACATTTTAACCCTGGTATTTAAATACCAACCTGAAAGTAAATGCTGAAGAGAGGTAGCATTATGTCTGAGAAAATCCTCATTAAAACTTTCCAAATCCTTGTTGAAAAATAGCTTCTGTATTTCTTGAGATAGAACTTTGCTCACGATGTCTGGAAGATTACTATGGTTAGACACTAAAAAAACAAATATTAGAAAATTTAAAAAATTTAGGTCTGTTCCTTGAAAGAAAATCAGTTGAAATACATCCATTAAGCTAGATATATTTTAAAAGTAAAAATATTATTGCTCCTTTGTAATATAAATACATTTCAGTTTAAAAATGCACTAATTTCTAGCATTATTTTTGCTAGCATGCTTAATTTATAAACTTACCTTCTTTTAAATGCTTTATGTAAACATTATTTTTTAGTTTACAATTTGTAAATCTCTGTTAATATGCAGCTTAATGAAAGACAACTAAATTGTCACATTTGCTTTTACATAAATGTTATCTTGTTTATACTTACCAGAGTTAGAAAATTTAATTAAACACTCATGTAACCATGGGTTATTACTATCTATGGCAAAAGCTCGTTTAACAGACTGCAACATTAACAGGAACTTTCCTGTGTCAGAAAAAAAAAAAAAAATAGGATCAATATTTATGTATGATACTTTATTCACTTTATTTTAGCCTTACTTAAAATCCAGAAACAAAATGCTAACTTTCCTCTAATATCTATAAGCAAAATTCAAGGACAACTTTTATTTTCTAAGGAAAGGCATAAAATATCATAAAGAAATGGTTTAGATAAATAATTTGATTATTTAAGCTATTCTTAAAATGGATTTGATTATAATATTCTAATTTATCACCCAGTAAAGTTCTGAAGTAGCACAAAAAAAACACCAATGATTACGATTATTTTTTAAAGGTTGAAATAGAACATTAAAAAACAAGAATAGATCTGACAAGATTATACTGAATATGGCCATCAATATAATTAGGGGGGGGGGCGGCTAGATGTAAAAAGGTTAAGGGATACACACACATACACGCACACATATATATATTAGAGGCCTGGTGCATGAAATCATGCACAGGTGGGGTCCCTCTGGGTGGCCTGCAGGGATCGGGCTGAAACCTGCATTCCGATGCCACCTGTATCTCCTACCTGCCCCTCTCCATGCCGGCCCACTGCGCTGCCGTGGGCTCGTGCCCTATCAGTCCTGATCGGGAGAGGCTCGTGCTGCCACAGCAGTGCTCACCAGCCCTGCATCTGGCGCCCTCCCAAGGGATGGAGGCTGAAACTGGCTCTCCAACATTCCCTGACGAGTCCCAGATTGCAAGAGGGCGCAGGCCACACTGAGGGATCCCACCGGTGCACAACTGGGCTGGAGAGGGACCATGGGAAGGCTCCAGGGTGTGTCTGACCCATCTCACTCAGTCTTGATCCAGCAGCAAGTGGAGCATCTGGTGGTCAGTGTACATCACATGTGTCAAACACAAGGCCCGCGGGCCAAATCCGTCCCGCCAGGCCTTGCAATGTGGCCCGCACCGCGCTGTCATCACTGCACTCCGCTGCGTTTCCATCACAATGACAGTTTATGACTGTTCAGTAAACCATTCGGCCCGCGATTTAGGCTGGATTTTAGATTTTGGTCCCTTCTCTGATTGAGTTCGACACCCCTGGTGTACATCATAGTGACTGATCAACTGGTAGACTGTCTGCCCCTGGTGGTCTGTGACATCATAGCGAGCAGTTGAGCAGCCTAAGCGTATTATTAGCATATTACACTTTGGTTGGTTGTCTTTGTTCTGCTGTTTGGTTTATTTGCATATTACCCTTTTGTTATATAGGATACTGTATATACTAGAAGCCAGATGCACGAAGATTCGTGCAAGAATAGGCTTCCTTCTTCTGGCTGCCAGCAGGCCGTGGGCTTGCTCCAGCAGCCTGTGCAGTGATGGCAAGCCCTGCGCACTCCGGCGCTGCTTCCTCCTCGCCCTCCTTCCTCTGTGCAGCCCTGGTGCTCCTGGGAAGGCGTCGAGGGGAAGAGGTGGGGGGAGCAAGGCAGGCAGGGAGGACTGGAGAGGTTGGGTGTGCTAATGCGTTTCTTTCCCATTGTGAAAGTGGGATGCAACTGGCCCCCATTCTCCTCCACTTCCTCCTCCATCCTCCACCACCTGCCTGCCCACCCTCCCTCGTCCCCCATCACTCCTCCCCTCTTAATCTGGCAAGATAGGGAAGAGGGAGATCTGATAATTTGGGTTACAGAGTAGGTGGCCTCTTTCATTTATTCAAAACAAAGCTGAGCCACCTGCTGCTGCCACCATCACCTCTTGGCTGGCCTGGGGCTCCTGGGCGCAATAACTGTGCACTGAACGAGCTCCCAAGCCGTGCCTGAGGAGCTGCTATAATGCTAGGGATGAAATAATGAAATAATGAAATAAACACGAGACAAATTAACAAGAGAAAAATGCACAAATTTGCTGAAAAGGGTTTTATTTACCAGAGCAGAGAGACAGGGGTGAGGGAGAGGGAGATGCCAGACACTGGGAGCTATGACCTCAGGCACCAGAGGGTTGCCTCTGAGACCAGGAGCTGGGCCACAGGAGGCTACAAGGATGGTTGACAGGTGCTGAGCACATCAGGGAGGCCCTGAGGAGGCTTACTGCCCAGAGGCCCAGAGCCACCGCCACCTTTGTCAAGTTAATTTGCATACTCACTCCCGATTGGCTGTGGGCATTGTGATGTGACAGTCAATTTACATCTTTCTCTTTTATTAGTATAGATAAATATGTACATGTAGAAACACACACACCCACAGAAGTATGGTGATGATAGCCAGAGGAAAAGGGAGGTAGAAGTGGATAAAGGAGGATAAAATGGAGATGGAAAAAGACTTTGAGGTGGCAAGCACATGATGTAGTATGCAGATGAGTTGTACACTTGAAACCTGTATGGCTTTTTAACCAATGTTATCCCAATAAATTTAATTTTATATATATATACATACACACACACACACACACACACACACACACACACACACATATATATAATGAATTAAAAGCTGAATTCAAACCATTACCTTTTCTAAAATATATTTCAAATGCTAATAGATGAGTGTCAATGTTACCAGCAACAAGGTTCTTAAGAGGTGTGAGGAACTTGATGGCTTCTTCCAATGGATTTTCTATCTATTTTGAAGCAGAAAAAAAAAATTATAATAGTTTAAAAACAGCTAAACAAGTCAAATTTGTCTCCAAATTTTATATTAATACATATCTGAAATAATTTCTACAGTGTGGGGTAAGAAGAAACTCTCCTCTAACCTCAAAGTTTTTCCATTGGTCTAATAATGAAATAATGAAATAAACACGAGACAAATTAACAAGAGAAAAATGCACAAATTTGCTGAAACCGGTTTGGCTCAGTGGATAGAGCATCGGCCTGCGGACTGAAAGGACTCGGGTTCAATTCCGGTCAAGGGCATGTACCTTGGTTGAGGCCACACCCCAGTGGGAGGTATGCAGGAGGCAGCTGATTGATGTTACTTTCTCATCGATGTTTCTAGCTTTCATATATATATATATATATATATATATATATATATATATATATTTTATTGATTTTTTATAGAGAGGAAGAAAGAGAGATAGAGAGCTAGAAACGTCAATGAGACAGAAACATCGAACAGCTGCCTCTTGCACAACCCCTTGACCGGAATCGAACCCGGGACCCTTCAGTCCGCAGGCTGACACTCTTATCTACTGAGCTAAACCGGTTTCGGCTGTTTCTAGCTTTCTATCCCTTTCCCTTCCTCTCTGTAAAAAATCAGTAACATATATTATATATAAAAAAAAGAAAAGAGAAAATGCACAAATTTAATTACATACCATACATTCATATGGGAACCCTGTATACATGAGACAGAGATCCCACATACGTGAAAAGTTCAAAGACCGAAAGGGAAAATAAAGTATATATCACATTCTGAGTTAAGGACCACTTTGGATATTTGGAAAGAAGGTAAGAAAAGCAGATGTTTAATAATTAGTAGTTTACCCTGCCATATAGAGAGGCCAAAAAAGGTTATCTCAGATAATCTCTTACTTTGGGAAAGGCCTCTAATTCGATTCTTCTAGGTAGTTAACAGAGGCAGAAGTTTCTCTTAAGCCTACAAGGTCTTGGTTGCCTTTAGGCACTGTAGGAGTGACTTTTTCTGAATCCCTACAACAGATCTTTTTATATAACCAACTGAAGGAGATATTACTCCAAGTACTAACAGCCCCTTATACTATAAACATATAAAGTAAGGAGACAAATATAATTGTACCAAATAACAGAGAAAAATAACCAATTAAAAAGTAAAAACAAATGAAAGATTTACAGTAAATAAAACAGGAAAAAAAATATTTCCCTAAATCTGGTCCCTAAATAATTAAATCCTGGAGATGAAGAACTAATTCTAGCTAACACATACCTAGCAAGATATATGAAATGCTTCCATATTTAATAGATAACTATATTGCTGCTATAACAAATTAACACAATTTAATGTTTTAAGACAACACAAATTTATTATCTTGCAGTTCTGTGGGTTAAAAGTTCAATATGGGTCTCTAGGGATTTAAAATCAAGTGTCAGCCAGAGTGCATTCTCTTTCAGAGGCTCTAAGGGAGAACATGTTTTAATGTATTTTTCAGCTTCCAAGGCTGCCTACATCTTTGGCTTATAGCTTTCTTCTTCCCATCCCTCCCATCACCTTCTAGGCCAGCAACAGGGATGGAGTTCTTCTCACACTACTCATGTCCTCTTTCCTCTTCCACTTTTAAGGGCCTCTTGTGAATTTACATTAGGTCCATCTGGATAATCCAGGCTAATCTCCTATCTTAAGGCCAGCTAATTACAACCTTAAATTCCATTTGCCACCTACATTCCCCTTTGCCATGTAACTTAACATATTCATAAGGTCCAGGGTTTAGAACACGGAAACCTTTGGAGGGTAATAATTCTGCCTACCACAACTACAATTCTATGTATAATATGCATTAGCAAAATTTGCATATTATCACTCAAAAATTATTTATGGCATATCATTTGAAATGTTACAAATGGCCCTAACTGGTTTGGCTTAGCAGATAGAGCATTGGCCTGCAGACTGAAGGATCCCAGGTTTGATTCTGGTCAAGGGCATATGCCTGGGTTATAGGCTGGATCCCAATAGAGGGCATGCAAGAGGCAGCCAATCAATGCTTCTCTCTCATCATTGATGTTTCTATCTCTATCTTCCTCTCCCTTTCTCTCTGAAATCAATAAAAATGTATTTTTAAAAATGTTACAAATGGCTTCTGATTTATAAATTTAAATAACAAATTTATAATTTACAAATTATAAAGTTTATGGCCAGAACAGAATTAACATAAATTTTACCAAATTAACACAGTAAATTCATCTCACCCTTTCTAATTTTTCAGGTATAAGCTCTTCTTTGAGACCACTGGCTTCTTCTTCTTCATCGTCCCTTTTTTTCTTTTGATTTTTTTGTTGACGCTCCCTTTCTGCATGCTTTTTCTCTTCTTCTAATTTAGCCTTTTTCTGAGCTCTTCTCTGCTTGCTAAGCATTTTCTTCAATTCTTTGGCTGACAGGTTTTCTATAAATATCCAAATGCAGTCAATGTTTCATTTTTCTTCATATTCTTATACAATATAAACTATTAGGAAAGATTTTGGGGGGAAGGGGAAAAGGCAACTATACAAAAGTTTTTAGAAAGTGTATTTCTTAAAATATATTTTTATTGATTTCAGAGAGGATGGGGGAGGGAAAGAGATAAAAATATCAATGATGAGAGAGAATCACTGATTGGTTACCTCCTATACACCTCACACTAATGACTTGTGAGAGAGGGAATCGAACCACGACCTTCTGGTTTATGGGTCAAGGCTCAATCGCTGAGCCATGCCAGCAGGGCTAGAAAGTGTATTCTTAATGGCTAGCACTATATATGGCACATAAAATACAACCAGTAAATGCTGCATTGACTAAAATTAACCAATTCTAGCCCAGTTCTACTTCCTATACATGACTTTAGGCAAACCATCTCTTTCATTATCATTTCAAACTGTGTAAAGGAGGGCTGATGATACCAACCAATATTCTCTTAAGGGTATTTCAAGAATAAGACAGTGTATATAAGCACACTTATGATCTCCAGACACCACAATAATATCACAAATCAAAGGTGAGAAACTTGCCTCTATGCTATTTTTCAAATATTCCTAGATATTAACATTTTAGTGAATAAAAGCTATATATTCTCATTAACATTATTAGATATGAGAAGTTGTAAGAATAATTATTTTTCCCTAAGGAGCTCAAAGCCTTTTTTAGTGACAAATAAATAATATCGTTAAAGAGCCTAGCCAACAGACATTTATATTTTTCCTGAATTGGCCTTACTGAAGATAAAAATATGACAAGAGATCTAGTCATATCTGGTGGTAGCCAGATATGACTAGATTAAATTTGCATTGAAGTGATTAAGTAGCATCAGCTACAAAACATTATCCTGCTGCTTTTTCTAAGTCTTCACCCAATTTTTTTCACACACACACACCATCTTCACATCCATGTGACAGTGTACTTTTCTATGTATTGTTTATACTAATATCATTCTTAAATGTAGTGTTCTTTTCAAATTTTAAAAAATAGTTCTTTCTCAGTTACCTGAATTTATTTCTTGTTGTTTGCTTTCATTAGTTAAGGGATTATCATACAATTTCAAGTATATTTCAATTGCTGATCTAGCAGCCTTGAAATAGAAGGCATGTCTTCTGAGCATATCTTCTAATCTCAGAAGATCAACATAGGCACGAAGAGTCATCTTTCTCATGCAGTACGTATGGAAGTCAAATTGATCATCGGTTATCTCAAGAAAATGCTTAAAAACAAAATCACAATTATTTCTTACATTTTGTCAATAATGTCTACTTTTGAAAAGAAAACCATAAAAAGCCCCAAAACGTTTTAAACACAATTTCACTTATTTGCCCTCTCCAATGTTTAACACTATGAAGGACAACAAGTTCTTTGCAAAATTCTTAAGTTTCTCTTTCTACAATTGATTATCATTCATTAGAAATCATGTTTTGTGATGATACTCAATTTCTATGTAATAAGTCAGATTTTTAAGTCTGGAAATTAGCATATACTGATATTTTACTTTTAATTAAAAATTTCTCCTTAGTATTCTTCAAAAATCGGCATGGCAGAGTTTAACAGCTCTGACTGAAGACTATATACCCTAGATTCAAACAAAATGTTTATATATCAGCCTGCTTTGCTCAACTATGAGCTCTTCAAGAGTTGTCATGTCTATCCCCACTGCCTGGCACAAGGCAGCAGACACTCAATAAGCACAATATTGGCCAATTCAAGAGATCAGTTGCTAATCAGGCATGTGACTTCAATTATCTAATTCAGTGGTTCTCAACCTTTCTAATGCCGAGACACTTTAATACAGTTCCTCATGCTATGGTGACCCCCAACCATAAAATTATTTTTGTTGCCAACTGTAATTTTGCTACTGTTATGAATCGTAATGTAAATATCTGTGTTTTCTGATGGTCTTAGTTGACCCTGCTAGAGGTTCCCAACCTGTGGAACCGCTGCTATAGTGCCTAAGACCATCGGAAAACACAGATATTTACATTATGGGGGTCACCAAAATATGAGGAACTGTATTAAAGGATCGTGGCATTAGAAAGGTTGAGAACCACTGATCTAGATCCTCGATTACTTAAGTTAATAATAACACGTATATTGCCAATTTCATAAGGTTGTTAAAGATTTAAAAAAAAAAAAAGAGCATATTTTAAAGTTCATTCTAAGCTGTGAATTGCTATACAAAGCATTATGGTTTTCTCTCGCTCAATAAGGTACTCTTAATTACCTACATTCCATTTTAGCCAAAGTTCTTAGTCTGGAGCATATGTATAAACTGAATAACATTTTCCTAAGGAGAAAGCTTGAGGCTTTCATCTAATTTCAAAGGGTCCATGGTTCCCCAAAAGTTTAAGCACCAATCCCTTACATTGAAAGGAGATTAACTCCCTAGAAACAATTTATATTTCATTTTATTTTATTTTCTTCCCTATATGCATCTCTACCTGCCTTTTTTTTTTCCCCTCTCCTACTTTAGCTTCTCCAAAAACAGAAAAAAGAATGATTCAACACACCAATATAGAGCAAGCTCTTCCACCTTTCATCTTCCCTCTATCCTGGGGCCTCGTAATTCACCATGCAGAGGACAAATTAATGTCCATATCATTTGATAATTTTAGTTGTCTTGGTAATTAGAAACATACCATACAGAGAATTACATTAAGTGCCTGAGATTTTAAAAAAGGAGAATTTTAAGATAAGACATATACAATGTACACAATAGAAAAATGAACATATTAGTTTTATTTACTATTTCAAGAATCATGCTTTAATGATGTTATATTTGAAAATTGCATTCCTCCCATCAATAACACAAACCAATTCATAAATAGCAAGCTTGTTTTTTTTAAAAAAAAGAATTATATATTTCATACAGTTGTTCATGATCTTCTTTGATGTCAATCAAGTTATGTCTAACACAGTAAGAATATCTTAAAATTCAATAAAACTGAATAAGAAAAATGACAGTGCCAAAATTCATGGAGATGAACACTTTAAGAGGTGATAGGACCTTTTTTTTAGGCTGAGAAACAGCACATTTCAAGAGATATTCCTAGCAGCATTAGTAAACATCTCAGAAGGAACCACAAACATTTAAAGCCTCCTCTTTATCAGTAACAGCCCACAGGCTGCCTCTCTCCAGTTAATGTCTTCCATAAATAGGATAACCAACTTATCCACTCTGCCAAAGGCTTTCAGTTTTTCCACTGAAAACCTTGTGTCTCAGGAACTTGCTGAAGACCTCCAAACTTGGATGTTGATCACTCTATAATAAATAAACTAATGGTGGTAGCCAGATATGACTAGATTAAATTTGAAAACATAGGTACTATAAAATAATTTTGCTTTTGGGAGAAATGATGTTTAGAGAATCCTACTTAAAAACAACTAAACAATGTTAGGTTGATTTTCCATTTTTTAACTTTTTATTTGGAATAATTATAGATACAGAGGAAGTTGCAAGATAGTATGAGATGTTCTGTATACTCTTCCTTCATTTCCCCCAAAAGGCTACATCCTACATATCTATAATACAATATCAAAACCAAATGACTGACATTGGTATAACTTGTGTTATACAGTTTTTTAGATTCGCGTAGCTAATACCACAATCAAGATACTTAACTGTCTAATTACCACAAATATCTCCCTTGTACCACATTTTGAAGTGATTTTCAGATCTCCAAATTTATAAAACATAAAAATATACTAGATAACACAGATAGTTAGTTTTCCTGAACTTTGACTAAATATGAACATGATAAGATCACTTAGCTCACCGTAGACTCTAGGTATCCAAATTTTAACATACTGTTTATGCCCTTAACTCATCATAAACACTAGTTCTTTCTCTTTCTTTTTCTTAGTGATAGGAAATAGTATAACGGAGGAATTGCTTAAGTTCCAAAATTAGGCTTGAATCAAAGTAAGACAAGTCAGCAAAGAAGTAAGAAATACTCTTCAGAGCTTAAGAATGTGGTTTTCATTAGGCATTTGCTATAAGGCCCTTGCTACCATTCCTTCTGAGAGTTACTGAAGTAGACTAATAAGAACTTACACACAGAAAAACAACAAAAACCTCTGACTTAAGATATAGTAATAACTAGACCAAAGAGGACAAAAAGCAACACTATTTTCTTTATAGAGAAAGAATCTGCCAATATAAAGCATGTGTCAATTTGATAAAGATTAAGATGCACTAGAAGTTATGAACTTCCTATAGTTCTGAGCTATCAGAAATCCTACATCTTATCAAAAAATTTTAGAAATATGTATTGCTGCTCTGTTTCAGATACAAATCAGTACACTAAAATAAACAGAAATCAATCATCTGAAAAACGGGAAAAGAAAATTCAACTTTTTAAAGTTGATTTCAGAGAAGAAGGGAGAGGGATAGAGTGATAGAAACATCAATGATGAGAGATAATCATTGACCGGTTGCCTCCTTCGCGTCCCATACTGGGGATCAAGCCTGCAACCCAGGCATATACCCTGACCATGATCAAACCGTGATCATCTGACTCATAGGTTGACACTCAACCACTGAGTCACGCCGGCCAGGCGAAAATTCAATTCTTGAAAGATAAAATAGTTTAAAATTTTATTCTGAGCACAAGTTTATACTCAATATCTTAAAGACAGTTGTTTTGCTTTGCTTTGAATAAAACTCAAGTTCTAAACATCATATTAAGTTAGACTCTCTCTAACCTGTATATATAAAATCCTAAAATCCTATAAGGGGGGCAAGATAAAGACAGAAAAAGTACTATACTGGGCCATTCTAGTATTCTAACATTTCAAATCCAGTTAGTAAAAGCTCACAGTACATAATAAGTAATATGGGTCCCAACTGAAACTGCCTCAATGGAAGAATGCTAGAAGGAGTTCTAAAAGGCATAAGACTTAGCCCTTATTTGAACTTATCTTTCTATTCACTGACATTTTACTTAGAAGTAAACTATAGTTTTATTTTTGAAAGGTGCTCATTTCTTTACAAAATATTTTAAACTCAGGAACAAAAGTAACACATGCAGATACCTATTATAATAAATATTTTAATTCAGTAATTACTCCTAAATCAATTATATCATTAAGAATTTTCTAGATTACTTAATTATATTAGAAATTAATTTGAGTCACTCGACAAATTTTAATCTCCCTATTTGTACTAGGCATTCATATATACCCACTAGATGAGTTACGTCTTACTTTTAGTATGAATTCACTATGAAAAGACTAACTTACAAGTAACATAAGAACAGGCTCTTATTTATCTGCTTCTACCGTGTTTCCCTGAAAATAAGACATCCTCCGAAAATAAAACCTACTTACAGGTTTCCTTCTGAGTGAAATATAAGGCATCCCCCGAAAATAAGGCCCCCCTAGGCTAAACATGAGAGATTTGGTCCACTGATTCTGAAATAAATGGAGTCACAAGAAATTCACCAGGAAATTCAGGAATTGGATTGTTATGATGATGTTCCAGAAGACGATGTTCCAGAGGATGATTTTTGCTCCATTTTAATCTCGACCAATGATTTCCTATACTTTTTTCCTTAAAAAATGCTTTGTCGTCGAGACCGGTTTTTTGGCTCAATGGATAGAGCGTCGGCTTGGGGACTGAAGGGTCCCAGGTTCGATTCTGGTCAAGGGCATGTATCTTGGTTGCGGGCATATCCCCAGTAGGGGGTGTGCAAGAGACAGCTGATCGATGACTCTCTCTCATCGATGTTTCTAACTCTCTATCTCTCTCCTTTCCTCTCTGTACAATATCAATAAAAATATATTTTAAAAAAAATGCTTTGTCAAATCATGCTTTTTGAACTAGAAGTACAGCTGATTCTTGAACACAGGCTTTTTATAGTTTTTAAAAATCTGTGTATAAAGAATACCTAGGCAGTTCAAACCCATGTTGTTCAAAGGTCAACTCTATTTTTGATCCATGGTTTGAAATCCACATATGCAAAGGACAGACAATAGTTATAGGATAATTTTCAACTACAAAGGAGTTAATGCCCCAAGGACCTTCAATGTTCAAAGGTCAACTGTACTTAATCTCTGACCTACAGAATTTTACTTCATGTTATTCAGCCAAAATCACTAAAAATTCCAGGTAAAATATCTAAATAAAACTCAGTAATGAAATCATAGTCTAACAACCTTCAAAAATATTAAAAAGCAATTAGTAGTATAGCTATTAATGCTAGGGAAAATGGAAATGAAGCTGGAAGGTTCACAATTATGATGATCCTAAGGATACTCAAATTTCATTTTCACAAAAAATCTAATAATTTCCTGTTATGGTCCTGCTGGGATTACTGATCCATAAGTAAACAATCTGTCTCTCACCAAGAATGTCTTGGTTAATGAAAAATGGATCTTTTCTAATTACAAACAGTCATCAAGCTACTGATCTACATTTGTATCACAGAAGAATCTGATTTACACAATGCTTGGTTATTTTCTGAATAGTTCACTTATCATCCAAGGGCTTTATATTTTCAAGAAGCTGAAAATAGTTCCCAGAGATATAACCATCAAGCCCAGACTTAAAAAGAAAACAAAACAAAAACTAGGTTATTTGTGAAAGGGCTCAGGTATAATCCTAGCTCCAGTTCCCATCAAAAGCCACCCCCTAAGATTTAGCCTTTTCTTTGGGTAACCTCAGAAATTTCATACGGGAAAAAGGCCAAAGTGACTGCCAGAGTGCAGACTTCAGGCTCACCTGACTATGATGCCTGCGGTTTAATACTGCGTCAGCATGGGAACAGTGGTGCCGATTGAGCCCAACTGAGGGCTGCTGAGGACTGCCTCAGGGGTGCATTTGTGGCTCTTTTCCTCCTGTTGTCCATTTGGAAGGAGAGTGCTTCAGAGATGACAAAGAACAGGAAAACAAAATTCACACAAAGGAAAAGAAAAGGCCCCTCACTAAGGCACATCACACACATCATCCTAACAGCAAGTAATAAAAATAAGCCTGCAAATCAGTCACAGACTGCTGTACAAAATACTGAATGCGAGAACAAATATCCTGGGAAGACAAACTGGAGAGAGGCTGACTACTGAGCAGATCCTGACATAAAGGGGAAAGAGGTTGCCATCAGCTTGTGTGTCCTTCTAGGCTAGTAATGAAAATCAAATAATGGCCCGATTAGGGAATAGAGATTTTGAATATATGTTATTAATAGCAATAAATTACTAAATTAATCTTTTACTTCTTCCTTTAGACAAAAATATGGAGATGTCGAAATCATAACCATCTGAGGATAAACAAAAGCAATCATTTATTCACAACCTCTGAATGTTTGAAAGGCTAAAGGTCAAGAAGTTTCCAGAGGATAAAAGAGGTAGATGATCCCATGTTGAAAAATACCTGCTTTTTTTCATCACTTTACAGGAAAAAAATAAAGTCAAAATTCTATCAACTTACCCTTTCTACTTCATGGCATTTTTTCAAGGCATCCCCATATCTCCCCAACCGCTGATAAGCTAAAATGCACTCTGTTTGAAACCACATACACTGCATTTCATTTAGATTTTCCATGGCAGATGTTCCTTCCTGAAATAGAAGCATTCATTAATATAAGAAGCAAATAACAAAAGAGATTCAAAATATCTCATTTTCTCTTTTACAACTATAGCTACAAATATTATGATAATAGCAATCTATCTATATAATAAAAGTCTAAGAGACTGTTACAGTGTAAGGACCAGAATGACCAGTTGCTATGATGAGCACTGACCATCAGGAGGCAAACACTCAAACAGGAGCTGCCCCCTGGTGGTCAGTGTGCTCCCATAAGGGAGCACTGCTCACTCAGCCAGAAGCCGGGCTCACAGCTGGCAAGCGCAGTGGTGGTGGCCTCTCTCACCTCCACGGTAGCAATAAGGAGCAGTGAGCTGAGCAATAAGGAGCCTGCCACTAAGGAGCAATGAGCCGAGCAGTAAGGAGCAAGGGATCCCAGATTGCAACAGGGATGTCTATCTGCCGGTTTAGACCCGATCTCTATGCCAGCAGGAAGACATCCCCGAGAGGTCCTGGACTGCAAGAGGTCACAGGCTGGGCTGAAGCCCCACCTCCCATCCCACACCCCCAGTGCATGATTTTCGTGCACCAGGTTTCCAGTTAAAAAATATATTGATGGGCTACCAAAAAGCTCCTATCAATTTAAAATTATGTCTTATTTATCCATCTCTGTTGGGGTATTCAACACTCTACCTAAGACTCCAGTTTACTGGCCCTAGCTGGGTGGCTTAGTTGGTTAGAGTAGTGTTTTTCAACCTTTTTTGGGCAAAGGCACACTTGTTTCATGAAAAAAATCACAAGGCACACCACCATTAGAAAATGTTAAAAAATTTAACTCTGTGCCTATATTGACTATATATAAAGTAATTCTCTTGAATAGGAATCAAATAAACACAAAGAAAGTATTTTATAATTACTTTATTATGAAATATTAAGTAAACAAAATAGTGAAAAATTATAAAATTCTTGTCTTGTCTGCACCTACGGCACACCAGGCAACATCTCGCGGCACACTAGTGTGCCGCGGAACAGCGGTTGAAAAACGCTAGGTTAGAGCGTCCTCCCAACACACCAGAGTTATGGGTGTGTTCCCCAGTCAGGGCACATTCAAGAATCCTCCCTCAGGGAGAGGGGGAGGTTGATTGTTGGTGCTGTTGAGGCCTTGAGGCTAATCTTGTGTGTGGTAGTGGCTGTTGCAATGTCTCAAATAATTTTACTGGTACAGCCCACCAAGAGGCCAGAGGCAGAACTTATGCTGACTATGAATCAGTGAGTGAATGCATGGGAGGTGTTTGTAAAATGTATGAAGAACATCTAAAGAAAACGCATCCAACAGCCCCTTATCACGTGATATCAGCCAGTTATTTGATTTTAATAGAGGCCCTGAGCACAAGATTCATGCATAGTGGTGGTGGTGGGGGGGGGTGTTTGTCTTTCAGCCCGGCCTGCACCCTCTTGCAATCCAGTACTGCTGGCTCCTAAGTTTGCTTGCCTGCCTGATTGCCCCTAACCACCTCTGCCTATCTGTCTGATTGTCCCTAACTACTCACCTGCCTGCCCGATAGCCAGTAACTGCTTGCCTGCCTGCCTGATTGCCCCTAACTGCTTGCCTGATCACCCCTAACCACCTCTGCCTCAGCCCCCGCACCAGGACCCAGGCTTCCCTCTTCTGGCTGGCCACAGGCACCTGGGACTCTGGGCAGTGCTGCTCAGGCCCCTGCTTTGTCAGGAAGAAAGTCCAGAATGACATCCAGAAGACATCTGGTCTAATTAGCATATTACCCTTTTATTAGTATAGATTTATGATCTGGAAGACCTCTGCTGTCTTGTTCACTGAGTTGATACCCAGACATACCAGCCTCATAACAAAGACTGAATTAAAGAGAAGATCTACGTGCTCTTCCTTGGCAGGTCCAAAAGACCAGGAAATAGTTGTGTTGGAAGCACTGGGGATTGGAGGTGAGCTAGGAACACAGATGTGTACAGCTATCTGTAGTGGAAGTTTTGTATTATAGTAATCCTGTTTCCATTTTGGTACACTCTAGACTAGGGGTGTCGAACTCAAACAGAGAAGGGGCCAAAATCTAAAATCCAGCCTAAATCGCGGGCCGAATGGTTTAATGAACAGTCATAAACTGTCATTGTGATGGAAATGCAGCGGAGTGCAGTGATGACAGCGCGGTACGGGCCACATTGCAAGGCCTGGCGGGACGGATTTGGCCCGCGGGCCTTGTGTTTGACACATGTGCTCTAGACAGTTGGAATATGTTAGATGAAATGTGAGGATCTTGTTCAATATGCCACCTGTGTCTCCAGCCACCCACCCCTGGTTCCCATTCACCATTGGACAATCAGAGCCTGCCAGCCAGTGAAAGAGACCAAAAGGTGGCCATTGTGCCTCATAGTGACTGGAGCAGTTGTTCTGGTCATTCTGCCATTAGGGTTAATTCGCCTATTACCCTTTTATTATATAGGTTTATTGTCAAATCTGTCAGTAATAGGTCCAAGCTTGCTTTTCAGTTTCCCAGTCTCCTCTCTCCATGTTAGGCTTAGGAAATGTTGTCACTTTTTTGGTACCCAGGTATCTACTTCTAACAGCATCTACTGCTCTATGCCAACTTTTCTCCTATGAGCTGACTAAACCAAATAATGGAATTTGTTAAAATATTTGGTAATTCAGGCACAATGTGAATTCTGAGAATAATGTAAGACATAAAGCACCTAGTTTCAGTGCAGGGGTACTAGAGTGTTGTCACATTTTTGAAATTATTTCAAAAATATTTTATGTGAACCCAGAAAGATGACAAGGGTACATTTACATAAATAATTTCAATCTTCAATTCTTTAGCATACCCATTTTGTGTTATCAGTTCAATTTTCAGAATTCTTATTAAAAGTATAAAAACTAGTCAGAGAAAGATAAATATAACATGATCTCACTCATATTTGGATATAATGATCAACACAATTTGATGAACAAAAATAGATCCAGAGACAAATGGCAGGGGAGGTGAGGGGGGTGGGTTAGAGAGTAACCCAAGGACTTGTATGCATGCATATTAGCATAACCAATGGACACAGACACGGGGGCAGTGGGGGTTTGCCTGGGATGGGAATGGTTGGGGAGCAGGGGTTCAATTGGGGGGGAAAGAGACGTATGTAAAACTTAAGATAATAAAAAAAAAATATCCACAATACTAAAAAGTATAAAAACTGTTTAACTTTAGGTGAATGAAAGTATGAGTGCATTTTATTTCTTCTTTATAGTTACATATATTTTCCATTCCTTAATGACAACTGTTTATAAGAAATTTAATTAAATTTCATTTAAAAAACTTTACCAACTAGAACTATACAACTTTGCATCAACAACTCTATAAAAATTCTAAACTGTAAAACATCAGCAAGAAGGAAATAAGAATATTTCACTCACTTATTAGCAAGCAGATGCAAACTGATTATTAAAGATTGTTAGCAGTTCTCCTCCTGTAGCTTACTATGTTATCTACCACAGGTGACGGATATGTCTAGCTTATGACCAGTATGGATGAACTGAACAAGCTCTCCATACAGCATGGCAGCTGCCAAGAGTGGATGATTGAAAGCAATTATGATGAGCAAGCTAGATTTTACTGATTACTCTCAAACAGCCAAACTTTTCCCTTCTTCTCATTGCCCTGACTTTTTCAGACACATCCTTTCCTAGCTTTCAAAATTGTGATACAGTGGAAAGGGGCACTGAAAAGTTTGAGCTCGGGAGAAACCAAGATGGTGGCATAGGGTAGACACCTGAATGCAGCCTACCACAACAATTTTGAATTTAGAACTGGAAAACGGGGGAAATCACCCTGAAGCGCCAGACGGCTGGCTGAGAGGAGGCTCTACTATCCAGGAAGGAGAGAAGGTACGCTGAGCTTCAAGAACTGTGAAGGTGCGGAGAACTGTGTGTGCGAAAAGGCGGCCGCTGGAGTTCCCTGCTGGCTTACTCCTGGCGCGCAAAGAGAGCGGACAGCTAATGCACGGCTCGCTTTCTTGTTCAGGAGGAAAACAGAACCACCCTATTGCTCTGATAGACGGCCTCAGTCAGGGAGAGGCCAGACTGTCAGGCAGTGGGCAGAGATCTCTCAGAGGTGTGTGAAGCCAGCAGCCATTACTGCGGGACTCAGGGAAGGGTTGATGGGGAAACAAAAGCTAGTCTGCACCACCCTGAGACTCCGCCTCATCCAAGCAGAGCATGGAAGCCCTCCTAGAGGCTGGCTTTCTCGTTCATTCGCTGAGAATAGGACTTTCCTAAGGAGAGGCTGGCGGGAATCCAAAGCTTGTCTGGGCCTATACCAAAGAGGACTCACCGCGAACAGGACTTTCCTAAGGTGAGACTGACAGGGAACCAAAGCTTGTCTGTGCCACCCCGAGAATCTGCCCCATCCAAGCTGAGCACAGAAGCCTTCCTAGCTGAGACACTGCTGATCCTCATAGCCAATTGGCTTGGAGATCAACACTTCCCAGTGATACCAACAACAATCAACGCTTAACAACAAGACTGCACACACAGCCCACAAAGGGCTACACCAAGACTGTCCACATCAGGTAACTGGGAAGGCTGAGCTACTGGGCTCTACCAGAACACCTAGCACACAAAACTATTCCATCAAATCAGGAAAGAAGCTAAAATGCAGAGAAGAGGCAGGAAACAAAGGAAGGAGATGGAGGATAGTAAAAGAATGGACATTGAGTTCAAAACTATAGTTATAAGGTTTTTCAAGAATTTCCTAAAAAAGGCTGATAAAATAAACGAGACCTATAGGGTATGAAAAGGGATCAACTAGAAATAAAGAAAACATTGTCTGAAATAAAAATATTACACAGAGTCCTAAAAACAGTCTAGAAGATCGCAGGAATCAAGACAAAGATTTGGAACACAAAGAGCCAGATGACACCCCTCCACAGAAGAAAGAAGATAAGAAAATCCAGAAAGTTGAAGATAATATAAGAAAACTCTGGGGCAATTTCAAGCAAACCAACATCAGAATTATGGGGATCCCAGAAGAAGAGAGAGAGCAAGAAACCGAAAGAATACTGGAAGAAATAGTGACAGAAAACTTGCCCCACCTGGTGAAAGAATTAGACTTAAAAGTCCAGGAAGCACACAGAACCCCAAACAAAAGGAATCCAAAGAAGACCACACCAAGACAAAATTAAAATGCCAAGAGCAAAAGACAAAGAGACAATATTAAAAACAGCAAGAGAAAAGCAGGTAGTTACCTATAAAGGAGCATCCATACGACTGTCAGCTTATTTCTCAATAGAAACCATGCAGGCCAGACGGGAATGGCAAGAAATATTCAAGGTGATGAATAGCAAGAACCTACAGCCAAAAATACTTTATCCAGCAAAGCTATCACTCAGAATCAAAGGCCAGATAAAGAGCTTCACAAATAAAAAAAAGCTAAAGGAGTTCATCACCGCCAAACAGAATTATATGAATTGCTGAAGGGGGTTCTTTAGGAAGAAGAAGATAAAGATAAAAATTATGAACAACGAATACATAACTATCAACAAGTGAAACTAAAAGCCAAGGGAATTAAAAAAATCTGATGAACAATATTAACTGTTGAATATAACAGAATCAGAGGTATGGAAGGGGAGTGGACTGACTATTCTCAGGGAAAAGGGGAGTGGAGGGTGCGGGAAGAGACTGAACAAAAACTGTGCACCTATGGATGAGGACAATGGGGGTGGGGAAAGGGCAGAGAGTTGGTTGGGAACCTGGTGGAGGGGAGCATTTAGGAGGGGTGGAAGAGGAACATTTGTAATAATATGGATAAAGATTTATTTAAAAATAATAATAAGTAAATAAATACCTTATATTTAAAGTGAAAAAAAAGAAAAACTTGAGCTCTAAGCAATATTTATTATGCAACTAAAGATGATTGAAATAACCTCTTCAGAAGCCCAATCACAGTGCTATAAAATGTGAGACAAACACATTAAGTGCTACATGAACATAAACAGTATTACTATTTTCCTACTTTTTTCTCCTAATACTCATCATTCTTGCTAATACCTTTCCCCAACATTTTATCTGCCACTTTACATCTGCTGTTGATCCCATGGCTCCTGAGTTTTAGAAACATTAGTCACTAAAGTTTCTGCTCCTATACAACACAATCCTAAAATCTAGGCTTTAGAGTCAGAGACACCTAAGCTAGAATCCTGGCTCCAAATAAATGGCAAACTGGGTGGTCTCCAGATGGCACAGTACCTGACCTCTCTAAATTATTTATTATATACTATGATGGTAATGATAGCATAGGATTAAGATTAAATAACATCATATACACTGAGTGGCCAGATTATTATGAACTCTGAAAGCATAATAATCTGGCCACTCAGTGTATATTCTATATAATAAAAGACTAATATGCAAATTGTCCCCTCAACTCGGAGCTCAACCAGCAGGCAAGCTGGCCAACCACCCATGTCCCTTACCCCTGGCCAGGCTGGCCAGACCCCACCCATGCACAAATTCATACCCCAGGCCTCTAATACACACACACAGACACAACAAGTGGCCAGATTATTATGCATTTGGAGATCATAATAATGTGGCCACTCAGTGTGTGTGTGTGTATGTATGTGTATTCTTTTTTTATCTTATTGATAATCTTCACCCAAGGATATTTTTAGGAAGAGTGGAAGAGAGAGGAAAAGACAGAGAGAAACATCAATGTGAAAGTGACACATCTATTGGTTGCCTCCTGCTCAAACCCAAACAGGGCCCAGGCCAGGGAGAAGCCTGCAACTGAGGTACATGCCCTTGACTGGAATCAAACCTGGGACTCTTTAGTATGCAGACTGACGCTCTACCCACTGAGCCAAACTGGCCACGGCTCTCCTTATCTCAATTCTACACAGAATTTTATGAGCAATTCTCAAGTAAGACACTGTAAAAATTAAACAGCAGTAACAAATTTATAGTTAGACAAAGAATTATAAATATAATATCACACACATTCACTTAAGTATGGCACATTGCTTATTTTTGTATAAAGTTATGTTGCTTCCGCTAATGCTTTTTAAATTTTAATCCTCACTCAAGGATATGTTTCTACTGATTTGAGAGAGAGAGAGAAGAGAAAGAGAGGAAAAAGGAGACAACAAACAAAAAAATCTACATGAGAGAAACACCTATCTGTTACCTCCCATACACACCCTGACTAGGGATCAAACTCAAAACCTAAGTTTGGCCGGGACCGGTTTGGCTCAATGGATAGAGCGTCGGCTTGGGGACTGAGGGGACCCAGGTTCGATTCCGGTCAAGGGCATGTACCTTGGTTGCGGGCATGTCCCCAGTTGGGGGTGTGCAAGAGGCAACTGATCGATGACTCTCTCTCATCGATGTTTCTAGCTCTCTATCTCTCTCCCTTCCTCTCTGTACAAAATCAATAAAATATATTAAAAAAAAACAAAAAAACACACCTAAGTTTGTTCCCACATTCCCTAACTGGGAATCAAACCCTCTACCTTTTGGTGTATGGAAGGATGCTCTAACTGAGCCACCCAGATAGGGCTGCTCCTACTATTGTTTTTTAACCATTCCCCACCAGAAGCACATGTACACATATATACACTCAACCTCCTCTGTAAGAAACCATACTTAGGGTACGAGCTAAATGGAATTTGAAAAAATAACAAAAAATGAATTCTCAAGAACTTTAGTGGCAAACTTCAAAAATCACCACAGAACTGGTTTAATTTTACTAACTCATAATTACATGCTATTTCCTACCCTTGTGAACTTGGAGCACATTTCCTCTGCTTCTCTTATCATATTTGCTCGAAGCATATACTTTGCGCATTTGGAATTTATGAATCTATCAGCCGTGTCTAAAGACTGTGCTTCATCCATCCACTTTGCAGCTTCTTTGAGATTACCTATATGCTTTAAGATATTAAGATATTACAGAAATTATAGTTTATGATTAAGAGAAATACAAATAACAGTTTAGAAAGACAAATTAGAAATTTAGTGCCATTTTTGTAAAATTTATCTAGAAATCTTTAGATAAATTAAAATTCACTTACTAAGAGCTGAATCAAATGATTAACACTGAGTCTAAAAATATGCAACCTAAAACTCTTTAGGATTATTAGAGTATTAGAAATAGATTATTATGGTTACGTAAAAGTTATTTCTACACAAAAATAACTCCAAGAGTTCTTACGTGGCTAAATTCTTCAATTATTCATAAAGCACGTCTAGGATTTTACCTTGTAAATTTTTGCTTTCATATAGAATAATTCTATTAGAGTTGGAGTACTAGCAATTGCAGCATTAATATAATCCAGAGCCAAAGAATATTGCCCAAGTTTATCAAAGTGCTGTGCCAGGAAATACTGAACCCAGAGTAGTGTTGTTGGGGGTTCCTTCTCCCCATTCTCTGCAATCAAACAAACATAAAATTATTATAGGGAAAAAGGCAAAGTAAAGAATAAAGGATATCAGATACTTTCTCTCCCCCAAAGCATAATGAAATTAATAATTATAATAATAAACAGTAAAAACCCAGCAAGATAACCAATTTCAACAGAAAGAGGTATGACTTCCTGTCATCAAATTCAAAAAGTAGCAGCCAAGCAAAGAAATAAGATACTAGTGTCATAGGCTTCTAACCCCACCCTCACTCCAAAGAAAGTCCTGAAGAAAGAAGATAAATCAATTTAACTATGAATTCTCAAGGCTGGGAGTGTAAGACAGCAGATCAAGAAAAATAGATTGGAGAAAAATGTCCCTAACTCCCACTGCAAGATTTTCACATAGGCAAGAACTGCTAGGACTTAACACTGTCTAGGCTTCAAGACTAAGTTAGGGAAACCCAAAGTTGAAGAGTATAAAGAAGACTAGAAGCCCAGTGCATGAAATTCGTGCACCAGTAGGATCCCTAGGCCTGGTGGGCAATCAGTGCTGATCAGAGCCTTCTAGCTGCTGGCCAAGGCCTTCCTTCATTCCAAGCCACCCCTTGGTGATAAGCAAACGACATAGCGAGTGGTTGAACTCCCAAGGGGACACTTTGCATATCAGCCTTTTATATATATAGATACTTTCCTGACAAGGTAGAAGTAACTCTATATGACAATAACACTCATATACAATCAGCTGTTACCCATCCTATATCTTCAAGCTACAAGAGAATAGATAAAAAAAATAGCCAAGACCAGTTTGGCTCAATGGATAGAGTGTCAGCTCGGGGACTGAAGGGTCCCGGGTTCGATTCCGGTCAAGGGCATGTACCTTGGTTGTGGGCATATCCCCAGTAGGGGGTGTGCAAGAGGCAGCTGATCGATGACTCTCTCACATCGATGTTTCTAACTGTCTATCTCTCTCCCTTCCTCTCTGTACAAAATCAATAAAATATATTTAAAAAAAAAAAAAAAAAAGAATAGATAAAGAAATAACTACCAAGCTCTCAAAATAGATTATAGAAGTGGCTAAATTAAGTTCTACAGATATAAAATGAGGAAGAAAGAATGAAAAAGAGAATTTGCCCATACTACATCAGAAAAACTCAGGTCATCTGGACTAGCTACCAAATAAAACAACAACATGCAAATGCACAAATTACTATAAATTAAACACAAATAATAAAGAAAGGCAAAAAGCCTAGCATTTATCTTATTCCTCCTCCATAAATTATAGTTCAGAGGAACTGAATATTTGATGAGAAGTTCTTTATAAGATTTCTTACTAATAAATACAAAAGAAATGATTATTTGAATAAAATAAGAGATTGGGGCAAAGATTCTCAGTGGCTGCTGAAACCATTAGGTGAGAGGCCAATGAGGAATGCTTTAATGGACAGATCAGGCTGGCACTGTCTGAAACCTGACCAACCTTAACATCACAAAGAGACAGAGTATCTTCTGCCTCAAATTGTGATATAACAGGAAATACAATGCATCACATATGAAGTATTCAAATGGAACCTGATTCTAATCAAGCTTGTAAATTTGTTTACAAGAAATATAGATGATAGCAAAACATATTAAATGATATCATGAGAAAGCAAATCAGCCAAATCCAGAATATGGGACATTACACAAGACAACCTTTAACTTTTTTTAAGGGAGTGGAGGACATTCCTCAAGATTAAAAGAATATCAGAGACATAAAAATCAAGTGTGGACTTTAGTGGGATCCAGATAGAAATAAACCAATTATACAAAGACTTAAGGTAATCAGGGAAATTTGCATGTACATGGGGTATTAGATATGGTATGAGAATTAATTTTGTGTTAGACAGAACTGTGGTTACATCTTAAACCTGTGGTTTTAAACAGCTAGTGATGTATACTAAAGTAATGACAGGTAAAATAGTATGTCTGCTTTAAAAATATTCCAGGAAAAGAAGTAGACAGAAGGTACTTCAAATAAGACTGGCAAAATGTTCACAGCAGAAGCTGGGTGATGGGGACACAAAGAGTTCATTATTCTATTTACTTCTGTGTCAATTATATGGAATTTGTTTCAAACTGACAAAAACAAGGGAGCAATGACATATAAAAGACATGAAGAAACCAGACTAAAGTTACCATCTGCATCACTGAAAGCAATCTAGAGAGTTTTTCTGAAGTTGCCTTGATTTACATATGCCCCTATAAACAGAAAAACAAAGAACCAAATTTTATAGAATTTGAAGAAAAAACAAAAAACAAAACAAACAAACAAAAAACAAAGAGGAGAAAGTAGGGATTCAGTAATAATGTATTTCAATAAAACTAACTGGCCCTAATCAATTTGGCTCAGTGGATAGAGCATCGGCCTGCAAACTGAAAGCTCCCAGGTTCGATTCTGGTCAAGGGCATGTACTCTGGTTGCAGGCACATCCCCAGTAGAAGGTGTGCAGGAGACAGCTGATCAATGTTTCTCTTCATATATGTTTCTAACTCTCTATTCTTCTCCCTTCCTCTCTGTAAAAAATCAATAAAATATGTTTAAAAAAAAAACCCACAAAAAACCTAACTGCATCATTTCTGGCAAGCTATTCAGTCTCTCAAGTCTTTACTTGTGTTAAAATAGAGTTAACTCCCACCTCACATTAAGGAAATTTTTAATTAAATAAAATTGAAGTGCTCTTTGTATTTTATTCACTAATTCAAAAACTTTTCAGTAAATAGTTATCATGTATCATGTACATAATAAACATAAGATAGTTTTAGTGAAAATTACAATATTAAATATGGATTAAATGAGTAATCAAATTCCAGTTGAATCTAATTTAAACTTACCATAAGGGCTAAAAAAGTCACATGTTTTAAGAGAGGCTTCATAATTAGTAACAAGCTCCTGGATCACAGATATCTGTCAAAGAAACAGTTTTAAATATTTCATTAAAGGTATTTAATTTATTATAAATTAAATTAGATTTGGAAACAATATACAGCTTATTTCAAAATTAAAAATTAACTAAGCTACTAAAGTATCTGCTCTTCCCCATTTCCTATGTAGGGAAAAGTGAGAAAAAAACCACACACACACACACACACACACACACACACACACACAGAAAACACACTGATCTCTTTATTAATAATAAAACAGAATCTCATTAATTTCTCATCCTAATAAGTAGTTTCAGGTGTTTTTTTTTGTTGTTTTTTTCTTAAATATATTTTATTAATTTTTTACAGAGAGGAAGGGAGAGGGAGAGAGAGTTAGAAACACCGATGAGAGAGAAACATCAACCAGCTGCCTCCTGCACAACCCCTACCGGGGATGTGCCCACAACCAATGTACATGCCCTTGACCGGAATCGCTTTCAGTCCGCAGACTGATGCTCTACCACTGAGCCAAACCGGTTTCGGCAGTTTCAAGTTTTGAAGGACAAACTATTATTAGTTATTACAAAACCTTTATTCCTCCAATAAACACATCTGTATACTTTATTACTAAGTTAATTTTTTTGCTTTTTGCTTCTCACTGTTTTACTATGGAGTTGTAGGCCATTATATATTCAAATTTTCTAAAATGTCACTCATAAAAAAGTCAAATAAAATTGATCTAAACTATACAGTGAGTTGATGAAAAAAGAGGTTAAGTAAACTAGATGTCCACTTTACTAAACAGATTTGAATTTCAATGCTACTCAGGTAAAACAAAAATATTATAAACTGCACTATAAATGTTATATGTCCTGAAAGTGCCAAATGAAAAGTTACATGAATTATAAGTGGCAGTAGACATTAAATGTAACTACTGATTTTAAATGCCTATTGATGTTAACTATTTAGAATAAATTGGAAAATAACCATCTTATTTGTGAACTCGAAGAAAAAAATAAGGTCAAAAGTAAAGGAATTTCCACAGCAACTATACTTTTTTTTTTTACAACGAAGTTATGTGTGCATACTTTCTGTCTAATTTATATAGTATACAAGAGGCCTGATGCACGAAATTTGTGCAAGAGTAGGCCTTCCTTCCCCCAACTGCTGGCACTGGTTTCCCTCTGGCACCTGAGACCCAGGCTTCCTCGAAGCCCCAATTTCATCCAGAAGGTTGTCCAGAAGGATGTCTGGACTAATTAGCATATTATGCTTTTATTATTATAGATATGGTTTGGGGATTGTAAAGTTTTGTGTAATGAAATCTGTTACAATAAAAAAAAAAAAAAAAAGTGAACGAAAACCATTAAAACTTTTAATAGTGTCTGACCAATATGGTATTATTTTGATAATTTGAGAAAGTTTTCTAGTTTTATAAAGTGAGATGCTACTAATACCACCAGAAAAAAAGAATATAACAAGCAGAGTAACAATAACAATAATAAGCCAGACCGGTTTGGCTCAGTGGTAGAGCATCGGTCTGCGGATTAAAAGGTCCCAGGTTCGATTCCAGGCAAGGGCATGTACATTGGTTGCGGGCACATCCCCGGTAGGGGTTGTGCAGGAGGCAGCTGGTCGATGTTTCTCTCTCATTGACGTTTCTAGCGCTCACTCTCTCTCTCCCTTCCTCTCTGTAAAAAATCAATAAAATATATTTTAAAAAAATAATAATAAGCCATTAATTGTCACAAGTACTTTAAACATGCAAAGAAAAATTAAAATTAGCTGAAAGTATAAAATGGAAAAACCAGAATTTAACCCAAGCAGCAAGGCTAGCTCTTAACTACTCTGCTGTATTGGTCACCGATGTCCCCAGCATACTTACTACTCAAGGGCAATTCTTGACTCACAGAGTTACATTAAGACTAGAAACCAATAACTCAAAATGGATTAAGAACCTAAATATAAGGCCTACAACAACAAAACTCTTAGGGGGGGGGAAAAAACAAAAACAAAACAAAAAAAAACTTCCCAACATTGGATTTGGCAATGCTTTCTTGTATATGACACCAAAGGTACTGGTAACAAACAAAACAATACAAAAATAGACAAATTAAACTTCATGAAAGTTTTGTGCATCAAAAGAGTCTCTACTCACAGAGTAAAAAGGCAACCCACAGAATGGGAGAAAATATTTGCAAATCATATATCTAATAAAAGATTACTATCCAGAATATATAGAGAAATCATAAATACAAACAAAAAAAAGCCCAATCTGATTTAAAAAATGGGACAGATACTTGAATAGACATTCTTTCAGAAATGATATAAAAATAAGCCGTAAGCACATGAAAAGAGGCACATGAATAATCATTATAGAAATGCAAATAAAAACTACAATGAGATACAACTTCACACCCAGGAGGAATGGCTAAAACAAAACAAAACAAAAAATTGAAAACTAACCACCAAAGACTCAAAGGACTATTTTTTCCATGAAGTTTAACATTAACATTAACATCAGTGAATCCATGTATTCATGTGTTTTTATTGTAAACATCTGAATTATTCACATTGTCATAGATCCTGAACTCATAAGCAAGCCAGGAAGCCACTCTGCAAGCAAACAGTTACTCTGCATAAGAAGAAAAGTCATAGAACACTTAATGTCCAACCTGAGTCACTTCAGAATGTTACATATATTGACTTCTTAATTCATACAGTATCAGGAACTAAACTGCTTGGTTGGTGACAGGATTGACCTGGTTTCAGGATTATTCCTGAAATAATTAAGAAAAGAGGCTCAATCTTTTCTTGGTTGCTTGCTTTTCCCCAGCACCTTCATCTTTCTTCTCATCCTGGGGCATCTTCTCCTTCACCTTCACCTCCTACTTCTTCCTCCTTTGCATCCTCAAATTCTTCCTTGTCACCTTCTTGGCAAATTCTTTCTGTTCCTCTCCTTCCTTTTCATCAGCTACTTCCTTCTCCTTCTCCTCCTCCTCTTCAGCTTCTCCTTCAAAAGGGTGTTCATCCTTAGCTTCCTCTGCTTTTGCAGCCTCAATGTCTCTTCCACCTTGATCTGCTCCTCCTGGACATGGCTGGTGTATTAAGAAGGGAAGGAGCAAGCGGACATCAAGTAGGAGCTAGTCTGTAAACCACCTTAGGAAGATCGACCAAAGATCTGGGAACTCCGGGAGTAGCCACTGGCTATGCTTACCACACTGGTGAAACTAAGCTGGGTCTCCTCACCTTCCAAGAGTTTCCTGTAAACTGCAATGTCAATGTCCAAAGCTACATTGAGGAGGTCCTGGTATTCTTTTAAATACCATGCCATTTCACTCTTTGTAGTTCTCAAATTTCTAATTTGTTGACTTTGTCGTGTATAGCACTAACATCAGAGTTCTGTTTATCCTCCAGCTCTCACAGCTGCTTTCCCAAAACTTAGTTCATGCCCTGGCATGTTTTGATCTCCAGGGTCTTGCCCTTGAGCAGGTGGCAGCTTTCAGATACCTCCTCCTTGGTGGCATACACCCCATAGGTGTTCTTGGCAGTGCTCTTGATCAGCATAGTGAAGCAGCTCTTGTACCATTCTTTTGCATTCTGCATGTTCTTGGCAGCCAGCTTCTCATATTGGGCGCGGATGTCCTTGAGCATGGCAGAGAGGTCGGACTTGGAAAACATGCCCATCTCCATGAAGATCTGAGCATACTGGATCTGCACCTGCAGCTCGGTGATACCCTCTTCATGCACCTTCTTCAGAAAGGTGATTTAATTCATCAGGCTGTTGGTGCACTTTTCAAGCTCATCATCAGCGAGAGCCACTTCATCTGCACCTTTGCATGCCTCCATTAGCCAGCCCTCTGCATCATCATGGTTCAGTACCTTTTCCTGGTAGCATACCTGCAGGTTTCTCCCAATCCCTTCCAAGCTCTGGTGCCTGCTAACTGCCCACTGCCCTCTCCTCGCCAGGGACTGGCGCAGTGGGCCAGGGCCCATTCAATTTTCATTAAAATGTTCAACCCCAGCCTGCTCCACCGCTGTCCACAGTCAGTCCATGGGCAGACAGTGATCCCAGAGACCCTGGGCACCCCAACCTACCCAGGGTCCCAGTGGCTGCCTGGACACTGTGGGTGGCATCAAGCGCTGCCCCTCGGCCTACCTTGGCCTCGACTCAGCAGGCAACATCAGGCTCTGCCCACCTAGCCTGCCCAGTTACTAATGGTGGCCTGGAAACTGTGGATGGTGTCACGCACTGCTCGTCAGGTCTGCCCGGTTACCAGTGGTGGCCTGGACCCCAAGGGTGAATAAGGCACTGACCGCCTGGCCTGACTTGTCCCCGAGAGCAGCATGTACACTGTGGGTGGCATCAGGCGCAGTCCGTCAGTCCTGCCTGACCCCAATGGTTGCCTTGATCCCTTGGGCACTATCAGGCACTACTCGCCAGGCCTGCCTGGTTACCAATGGCTGAATGGACCCCAAAGGCAGCATCAGGCCCTGCCTGCCCATCCTGCATATGCAAATTTCCCCTCCATCTTTGTTGCTTAATTTACACACCATTCCTGATTGGCTGTGGGTGTACAGTCAATTAGCATTTTTCTCTTTTATTAGTGTAGATAAACTAGGAGCACAGCACATGAAATCTTGAGACACAGAACCCGCGCCGCCATGAGAGGCAAGACCCAGAAAGAGTCCCGCGGCTACAGGAGGCAAAACCCAGAAATCCAACCATGCCTCCGGTCAAGTCCTCCTGAGTCAAGTCCCCACCCATCTGCACGCCTTGCCGTGCATGCAGCTTCCTGCTGACCAGTTGTTACGGTGTGATGACCACAGGTTTTTATATAATAGATAGCATATTTTTACATGAAAATCTTTCTAAAACAACTTAGCAAAAAGACTGCAGCAAAAGTGAATGAAGACCAAATTTTACCTTTTCTGTATTGTAATATAAGGATTTCAAAGTAGTAAACAACGGTGGGCAGCCTTTACTGAAGTTAACTCTCAGGAACGTATCCATTAACTCTCTAAATTTTTCACCTAGAAAGGAAAGTGTATTTTGTTATGGTTTAATTAATGTAAATAGTTCTCAAAATGATTTTATAAGTAAAAATCAATTCGGAAACAAATAACACTTCTTGCCAATTTTTAAACCCAAAAGTCAGTCAGCAAGCATGATTTCTTGTTTGTTACCAGCATAAAGCCTAACACCAAATATCTCAGTTGGCAGCTATAGTTTTCCCTAGACCTAGGTTCAAAATATCAGAACACTTCCAAAGATAGATAAATAAAAGGACTATGCAGCTTTGAGTAAAAATATAGTCACCACTCTAAATATAATCCCCATAGCAAATATATCTCCTAATCTCAACAACCAGCACTGATTCAGTCCTATGAGCAGACAACTCATAAAGGACTCTGAAGATTTAAAATGATTCTACTGTAACTACACTATATTCAAGTAGCAGCCAAAATAATTTTTAAAAACTAAAGCAGTATTTACAAATGTTCCAAACCAACTACCGTATTTTTCGGACCATAAGACGCACCGGACCATAAGACGCACCAGTTTTTAGAGAAGGGAAATGAAGAAAAAAAGATTCTGAAACAAATAGTGTCCTAAAATATTTTATGTGCATTAAAACCCAACATCACAGTCATAAACACATGTAATCAACCCTGTAAAGTAAACAGCAGCATTTAGAACCATTTTAGAGCCGGGCAAGCACACAGAGACCACACAGAGCAGGGCAAGTAAAAAAACTTTTTTTTTAAAGTATATGTGTAGGCTATATTTGGACCATAAGATGCAGGGACTTTTTCCCCCCACTTCCGGGGGAAAAAAAGTGCGTCTTATGGTCCGAAAAATACGGTAGTTATTTACTTCAACATTCATTCACTCCACAATCAACTACCAAGCACCTACTATGTGCCAGGCACATTCCCAATACTGGGTATTAAAGTTTAAAAATCATGGAACTTAACATTTCAGGAGAAAGACAATAAATAAAAGAACACATGTTATTAGACATTAGTCTGAATGCTGGGGCATTCTAACATTAGAATTAAAATAAATACCCTATTTGCAATATCAAGTAAATAATTCTATTACTGTTAAACCTCCCAAAAATAATTTTGGTATCACTTCTTGAAAGCAGATAAAAAACTGAAAAGGTTATTAATATTAAATACAAGGCTCTAACTCAGATATGTGAACTTTTTGACAGGTATGGCTCCATGATTGAAAATTACCATGTACCAAGAAGTCAGGCACATGCCTGGGTTACATGCTCAATCGCAGTAGGGGGAGGTCAAGGAGGCAGCTAATTGATGTTTCTCTCATCAATGCTTCTATCTCTCCTTTTCCCTTCCTCTCTCTAAAAATAAAATATATATGTATATATTTTAAAAAGAATGCTTGTTTGTCATAAATGGTTTAACGAAAAGTAAGGTTAAGAAAATGAACTCTCAAGGTTTCTTTATGAATCACACTTTACAAAAAAAAGCACCAACCTGAAGTGGTTTTTTCTATTTGTTATGACCAATAGGGCTAAACAAAATATGTATCCTCAATATAATTACATGCCATAAAATATAAAAGAGAAATTTAAATTTTACTGAGTGCAAAATTTATCAAATATAAAAAGTTACATTTGTTAACTCAATTTACTATAAAGACTGTTTCCAGATTATCACTAATCTTTTATGTGAAAATATACAAAGTATAGGTCTTTTGAAAATTACAGATTACCAAGACAACACAAAATTTCTCTTTGGGTTAAACATACATCATTACTTCCTTAAAAATCAAAAGAAATTTCAGAAATCAAATCTTTTCAGCACGTCCTCTGAAATAAAGCAAAAGTTAACAATATTGTATTGTGGTAGCAGAGATGTTATTGCTTACAGGAATATAAACCTCCACTTACTTTGTATGACCTTGTGCAAACAACTTGTCTACTAAAAACCTATCCTTCTCTACTGTAAAATGAGTGTAACACCATTAGCCTCAAGAGTACTCTTCTGCCGAAACCGGTTTGGCTCAGTGGATAGAGCGTTGGCCTGCAGACTGAAGGGTCCCGCATTCAATTCCGGTCAAGGGCATGTACATTCGTTGTGGGCACATCCCCAGTAGAGGGTGTGCAAGAGGCAGCTGGTCGATGTTTCTCTCTCATCGATGTTTCTAACTCTCTGTCCCTCTCTCTTCCTCTCTGTAAAAAATCAATTAAAAAAAAAAAAAAAAAAGTACTCTTGTATGGTTCAAGCAAGACAATAATTATACAATAGTAAGCAATGTGTATGACATATAGTAATCAATAAATGTTGTCTATCATTATATGCCTTGCTATCTGACAACTGTTGTATTTATATAGTTAATAATCTTTTCCATTATTTGCTATCTGCTGAAAAACAAGCATTTTATTTTCATGTCAGAGATTATTCTAAACTCCACTTCTTGGTCAAATTTCTCAGTCTATCCATATTATACTGGCAGATTTTATTTAAAACTAAAGGCCCAGAGGATCCAAGATGGCTGCTCGGGTAGACATCTAACCGCAGCAGCACACAACAATTTCAATGGAATACAACTAAAATGTAGAGTGGACATTGCCCAGAGCTACAGGTAGTCGACTGACTGAAAATTCTACAACAAGAAGGAAAGAGAAAACCAGAAGGAAAATCAGAGGAGCTGAAAAAAAGCCTAAGGTACGGAGACATGCTGCGCGCTCGCACGCACGCGCGCGTGAGAGGACGCAGCCAGAGAGGAGGAGAGGGCTGGGTGCTGCCTGGCGTTCCCTAGCAGGAAGGAAATAAAACCCCCAGCCTGGGCTGAACCCCCGAACTGGCAGCGCTGAGCCCCAGTTACGGGCCAGACCCTGGGGACCCAGGCTCTGGCGGGGGAGACGGGGCTCTGAGGCGGAATCCCAGGGGAGCAGCGAAAAGCAGGGCCCCCGGAGTTGCGCGCACTTTGCATGCAGAGGACTGAATGTTGACTCTGATGCTGGATTATCCTAGCCGGAAGGAACAAAGCCTCCGGCGGCGCTGAGCCTCAGTCCGGACTGCTCTGAACCCCAGTTCTAGGCCAACCCCTGGGGACCCAAGCTCAAGCAGAGGGAGACGGGGCTGTGAGGTGGAGTCCTGGGAGAGCGGTGAAAGGCCAAGGCCCTGGAGTCACGCACATTGCTTGCAAGGGAAGGAATGTTGACTCTGATGCGGGAATGCCCTGGAGAGAAGGAAACAGGAGCCCCAGCATATTGGGTCCCATTTTCGACTGCTCTGAACCCCAGTCCTAGGCCAGACCCTGGGGACCCAGGCTCAGGCAGGGGGAGACGGGGCTGTGAGGCGCAATCCCAGGGGAGCGGAGAAAAGCGGAGCCCCCAGAGTCGCGCACACTGTGCGCAGAGGACAGTCTGTTGACTCTGATCCTGGACTCCCCTAGCGGGAAGGAGAAAAAAAAGCTCCAGACTGGAGGAACGCGACAAGGAGCAGGAGCCCCTGCCGGACACCGGCCAGCCAGGCACCAGCAAGGAGCCGGGCGACGGGGCCCGGGGGGCGGGGGGTGCCCCTGAGCCCTCGACCGCTGAGCGCGGGCAACGGAGCCAAGGACGGGGGCTGCTTCCTGGGCGGCGCCGACCCCAGCAACAGGCTGAAGCAGCGCAGGAGCCCGCAGAGAACAAAGGGGTGCCACAGGCCAACCTGCTGAGCTCCCAAGACGAGGAAGAAACCAAAGAAGTTCTCAATGTGAAGAAATCAAGTGAGAGCAAAAGATAGTAAAATTACTTAAGAAAGAATACAAAGAAGATCTTGAAAAAATCAAAGATTAAGTCAGAACTCAACTCACTAGCCAACATTGCAACATAAATGCTTTAAAAAAAAAAAAAAAAAAGGACAGAATGTTGGAACAGCGGCGGCCAGGTCTAGAGTGGCCAGGCACAAGGCAGTGGCAACCGGGCCCGGAGCAGCAACGGCCAGGCCCCAGAGCAGCAGCAGCCAGAACCAGAGCATCAACAGCCAGCACTGGAGCAGCCAGACCTGGGGCAGTGGCAGCCAGGCCTGAGGCGGAGGCGGCAAAGCCCAGGGTGGCCAGTCCAGGAACACCCAGACCTGGAGTGGCCGGACCCGGAGAAGCCAGGCCCAGAGCAGCCTGGTTGGGAGCAGCCAGGCCCAGAACAGCAGTAGCCAAGCCCGGAGCATCCAGGCCGGGAGCAGCCAGACTCGGAGCGGCCGGGCCCGGGGCAGCTGGGCCCAGAGCAGCCGGGTCTGGTGCGGCCAGGCCCGGAGCAGCAGCTGCCAGGCTGGGAGCGGCCAGGCCCGGAGCAGCGGCTGCCAGGCTGGGAGAGGCCAGGCCCGGAGCAGCAGCTGCCAAGTACAGAGCAACTAGGTTGGGAGCGGCAGTGACCAGACCTGGAGCAGCTGGTTGTGGAACGAACCAGAGCAACAGAGGCCCGGCCCGGAGCAGCCAGGCCCTGAACAGCTCGCTCCTCGCCTGCCCCTGCCCCACGGCTACCTCTCAGACATGGCTGGAAACTTTTGTGGGAACTTGAGGGTCTGCTGAATCAAATGATGAAGGCTTAGATCTGGATGTGTTGAGTTAGTATAGTGCTGGGGTATTGCTCTGTGAGTGCCTTGGGTGGGGCCTGGATGAGGCTGGTTGACCTATTTGGAAATGTCTTTTGTGTGAAGTGTATCATTGGGCATATGGAGGTATTATTGATATGAGAAAATGCTAAGTAACAGATTTACTATCTGAAAAGGGATTTACTATCGGGGAAAGGGAGGGAGGAAGAGACTGAACATAAACTGTGCACCTATGGACGAGGACAATGGGGGATGGGGAAGGGGTGGAGGGTGGGGTGGAAACCTGGTGGAGGGGGGAAGAAATGAGGAACCTTTGTAACAATATGAACAATAAAGATTGATTTAAAAAAAATAAATAAATAAAATAAAATAAAATAAAATAAAACTAAAGGCCCAGTGCATGAATTTGTGCACAAGTGGGGCCAGGCCTGCTGGGGGAAAGGGATGCAGGAGATTGCAGGGCTGGCCCCACCCCAATTGGAGGCTGGCAGTGGGGAGCAGAAAAATCTGTTTGCTATCAGTTTTGTACAAAATGGGGGGAGAGAAGGGGGGGACTATAAATCAACTTGCCAAACATATTTTTATTTGTATATGCACAATGTATTTCTAGAAGAACACACCATATACTGGTAACAACAGTTGTCAGGAAGAGACAGTTTTGTACCCTTTGACTAGTATTTGAAACTATATGAATGTATCATCCAAACAAGAAGCCTACCAACAGCTACTCAACTACTCATTCCCATATGGTATTATATCCAAAAATTACTATTACTCATCTCGTAGTTTTTGCTTTAGGTATAAGAAAAACTCTTTCAAAATCATCAAAAAGATATCAATATGAAAAGAGCTAATGTACTTTTTACCTCCTATACAGCCCAAATGTGAATGAGTTTAACTACATGCAACAACCTGAAACAAGGTCATTAATATACTATTGTTCAATAAAAGCAAATCACAGAATATAAACTATAATACTCCAATTTATAAGTACAAAAGCAGGGTTTTTTTTGTTTTGTTTCTGGACATATAAAATATATAGAGCTCTATAAAAACAATGGCATGATTAAACCAACTATCAGGAAAGATGTCAAATCTGAGGAGAGAAGACCTTCAATAGGAATGTGATATTCTTATATTGAACATGGTGAGCTCACAACTCTTTCTTTGAACTTATTTTCTTAAATTATCCAAAACTACAAAATTTCTACCACTTTAAATCATATTACCTCATATAAAATTTGTCATCAACTCCAAGAATTTCATTTACCTTCTAAAATGGCATTTAATTTTTAAAGTCACATAAGAAAAATTTTATATAATTTCTGATACATAAAACCAACATATAGCTATATACTGAACACTCTTATTAACTGATGCATAATAAATTAATAAATGACCACGCCCACCTCCCAGAATGCTACAGATGTAAAATGTAAATTGTGCTGAGTAATTTTAACAAATAGTTATTAGTGTTACCAAGATATGCTAATATTACCTGGGACAAGATTCAAAGGCAATCTTCTAGGTGAAATTGCTCTGGGATGCTGCTTACTAATTTCTTCATAAATCTGAAGCCTCTCTTCTAAAGTGCCTATTATCAAAAAAATATATGTGAAATTCAAATAATAATCAAAACTTATCCCATATAATAAAAGGCTAATATGCAAATTGCCACTTCAACTGAGAGTTTGACCACAGGGCAGGGCCTGCTGTCCAACCTCTGGCTTCCCCTCCCCCTGGCCAACTGGATTGGCCTCAAATGAGGCGAGCCAGCCAAACCCCATCTGTGCATGAATTCATGCACAGGGCCCCTAGTATCTATCATAAAATACTAATAAACTTTAAAAATTATAAGAAAAATTAAATGAACAATATTAAAGCAATTCTAATTTTTATAAGAATGACATTAAAATGTCTGTGGTGGTGAAATAATATAATTAGTAAACAACTATTTTAAAAACAATCTCTGGAAAAATCCAAAACTTCTTTTAGTAAAACATAATGTATATGCAACTCAAATCATATACACTCAAGACGAAAATACTCAAGATAAACTACATTTGCCTTGTATTCCTTGGTACACAACCCATGAAAAAGAAAATGTTCTTTTATAACAGAGATTTTAACCAGAGTGGAACAAGAGGCACACTGATGTGCAAGAAAAAATTTTAAGACATGCAATACTTGACTATTTAGTCAGTGGCACTGACCTCTTTTCCCTTAGAGTGTCAAATAGAAAAATGACAATACCCAACACAACAAAAGCCATCCAGTGTGAATGAATAAAAATTATACCTATTTTTTGTCAGATCGACAAAAAATATATATTTTGGTGCGCAACAAAATTTTAGTAATTATGTGGGCCATTAGATTAAAAAGGTTGAAAATCGCTTCTTTATAACATATTTTACATGAGCTCACTAGTCCAATGAGGTCTATATATATACCCACAGAAAGTCTATAACATCCGTTGATTAAGCTTAAACCTACGAGACCTGAGGCCCTGAACCTAACTGTCCCCTATACCTGGGCTCCGGAGCATTAAAGAGAAAAAAAAAATGATATAAAAAAATGTTAGTTACATGCAAACAAGTGTTAGAATAAGATGGAACTTGGAGACATTGTAGAAAATAGGTCTAGGCAAAGAAATGAAAATAGGTACAGCAAGATAGTGGCAGATTAGGAAATTACCAAAAAATTGGTACAGTGGTCTGGTAGGGTTAAGAGAAGCAACAGTTTTAAGATCTTGAATGCAAATGTTTTCTATGTGAAAAGATAAACTAAATTTCTAAAGCAGCCTTGTCACTTAAAATACTCAATGAAAATCCATCATAAAGAACCCTATTAATACTAGTTATTTAAAGTAGTATTATAACCGAAACTGCTTTGGCTCAATGGATAGAGCATCGGCTTGGGGACTGAAAGGTCCCGGGTTCGATTCCAGTCAAGGGCATGTACCTTGGTTGCGGGCATATCCCCAGTAGGGGGTGTGCAAGAGGCAGCTGATCGATGACTCTCTCTCATCGATGTTTCTAACTCTCTATCTCTCTCCCTTCCTCTCTGTACAAAATCAATAAAATATATTAAAAAATAAATAAATAAATAAATAAAATAAAGTACAATAGTATTATCATTTCTCCCAAATACAATGATATAAAATATACTTCTAATAGAAAGTTGTATTTTCCCTCCCAAGATCACCTAATTTTATAGTACTAAATAGAAGCTATACATCTAATATAATCTATATGATACTTTGCAACAAAAATTTGCAGATTATAATCTGTATCTGGTTTGTTATTCTAAAACAATATCCTGCATAATTTACAAAGGTAGATTGCATGCATTATTTTACATAAGCAATAAGCCAACTGACTGTAGAATTTTCAGAAAAAGCAAACAAAGCTCTTTTTAAACTATGTGATTTATGAGAAATTTAATTCAGACACAGAAATACAATTACTGAGATAGAATCCAAGATGGCAGCATAGGTAACACCTAACTGCAGCCTCACACAATTTCTTTTTTTTTTTTTAAGAATTTAGAAGGCATGGGAGCCAGGTGGAAACCTCTCTCTAGAGGAGAAGCTCACTCAAACCCTGGACCTGTCAGCTTTTATTCACTTGAATACACATTTGCCCTTTAGGAATGCATACAGGTATATCAAAGGTAAAGTTTGATAAACAGTAAAAGGATTATCAGGTTAGGGGAATTGCCTTCAGCCATGGAGCCCACAGCAGGGCAATATTATGCTGATTTTCAGCCCTGCTGAATATCAAAGTCCATTGGCCTTCCAATGGGTCTTTTTGCATAATATGCTAATTCTGTTGGTTTTAGCCTCCAGCATTTCCCCCTTTTTGTTTTCTTAATAAATCTAGAAAGGTGAATGCTGTTTGCAGGGCTTGAGTTCTTTTAAGACTTTTCATTCCACATCTGCAAACTGGAATTAAAAATGTAAGAACAAGAATGAGAAGGACAATAGTGGTTATGTTAAAAAGTAACTGTAGAGAGATTCAATGAAAAGAATTGAGTTCTTTTATGTCCTTTTTAAATTGCTGCCAGGCATTTAAGGAACTATATAATTTGTAGTAAGCTTCTTTCTGGGCCATCAGTTCTTTATGGGTTCTCTTCCCAATCATTGTTCCCTGTGACATGACAGCAATGATATTTGAGTTCTGGATGGTGGACAAATGGTGGGCAATGACAATGCAAGTCTGACCTTCTTTGGCTTTTTCCAGGGCAACCTGCACCATTGCACAACTGATCACTGCTAGCATGGCAAGGCTTCTTTACCATCCTGGACTGTTATCTTCAGCATATTGCTTGTGGCTACTGCTATCTATGGCTGGAGTAGTCGACTGTCTGCAGCTGCAGGTACAGAATTAGGCTCCATGTGCAAGGTTCTCTCTCAGATTCATGTTGCAGGAATCCACACAGACTTGGAGGAGTTTTAGTTAGCAACTCCAAAGTTGGTACAGGTTTTGTGCACAGTGAACTTCTCCACCTTTCTGGTGAATTTCCACTTTTCCTTTTTCACTCAGGCAAATCTTGTTCTCCGGATTCCTATTCGGGCACCAGAATGCCGCATCCAGCTAAGGTTAAGGTTCTGGCCTCACGACCTTTGCTCCAGCTCATTCTGCGGGGCCAGCGAGCGCCCTCACACAACAATTTCAATAAAATACAACTAAAATACAAAATGGACATTACCCAGAACTACAGGAAAGTCGAATGACTGGAAATTCTACAACGAAAAGGAAAGAGAAAACCAGAAGGAAAATCAGAGGAGCTGTAAAAGCCTAAGGTACGGAGACATGTTGCGTGCACAGAGGACGGACACCTGAGAGGAGGTGGAGGCTGAGTGCCTGGCTGGCGTTCCCTAGCGGGAAGGAGATAAAAGCTCCAGACTGTGCTGAACCCCAGATCTAGGCCAGAACCTGGGGACCCAGGCTCAAACAGAGGGAGCATGGGCTATTAGGCAGAATCTCAGGGGAGCGGCGAAAGGCAGAGCCCCGGGAGGCACGCACAATACACGCAGTGGACGAACTGTTGACTCTGCTGGTAGATTGCCCCAGTGGGAAGGAGACAAAAGTTCCAGACTGTGCTGAGCCCCAGTTCCGACTGCACTGAACCCCAGTTCTAGGCCAGACCCTGGGGACCCAGGCTCATATAGAGGGAGCCTGGGCTATAAGGCAGAAACCCAGGGGAACGGCGAAAGGAAGTCCCAGAGGCGTGCACATTGTGTGCAGAGAACGGGCAGTTGACTGTGCCGTGGGATTGCCCTGGTGGGAAGGAGACAAAAGCTCCAGACTGCTCTGAACCCCACTTCCAACCCCACTTCCAACTGAACTGAACCCCAGTTCCGGGCTTATTGGGGGAGAGCCTAGACTGTTGGGTAGCAGGCGAAACTTGAGGGCACCTTTCTCTCAGAGGTGCTTACAACGAGTACTGAAGGACCCTGAAGGACCCTGAGGAACACTGAGACTCAGGAGCCTCATAGGGCGTGGCTGATGGAAGCCAAGGCTGTAGGCTTCACCCTGAAACTCCGCCCCATCCAAGCTAAACACAGAGACTTTTAAGGTTACCAACTCAAGGAAGCTGCGAAAATGCGGAGACAAGGAAACATCACAAACATAAGAAATGGAGGACAAAAAGCGACTGGATATAGAGTTCAAAACCACGCTTATAAGGTTTTTCAAGAATTTCCTAGTAAAGGCCGATAAGACCTATGAGGATATGAAAAGGGATCAACTAGAAATAATAAGGGATCAACAGGAAATAATAAGGAATCAACAAGAAATAATAAGGGATCAACAAGAAATAAAACATTCTCTGAAATAAAAAATATTAAACACAGTCCTAAAAACAGAATGGAAGAACGCAAGAATCAAGTCAAAGATTTGGAACATAAAGAGCCAGAAAACACTCCTCCGCAGAAGCAAGAAGACAAGAGAATTCAGAAAGTTGAAGATAATGTAAGAAACCTCTGGGACAACTTCAAGTGAACCAACATTAGAATTATGGGGGTCCCAAAAGAAGAGAGAGAGCAAGATACCGAAAACATACTGAAAGAAATAGTGACAGAAAACTTTCCCCGCCTGGTCAAAGAATTAGACCTATAAGTCCAGGAAGCACACAGAACCCCAAACAAAAGGAATCCAAAGAAGACCACACCAAGACACATCATAATTAAAATTCCAAGACCAAAGACAAAGAGAGACTATTAAAAGCAGCAAGAGAGAAACAGGTAGTTACCTATAAAGTAGCACCCATAAGAATGTCAGCTGATTTCTCAACAGAAACCATCCAGGCCAGACGGGGATGGCAAGAAATATTCAAGGTGATGAATAGCAAGAACCTACAGCCAAAAATAATCTACCCAGCAAAGCTATCACTCATAATCAAAGGCCAGATAAAGAGCTTCACTAATAAAAAAAAGCTAAAGGAGTTCATCACTGCCAAACCAGAATTATATGAATTGCTGAAGGGGGTTCTTTAGGAAGAAGAAGAAGAAAAAAATAAAAATTATGAACAACAAATACATACCGGTAACTATCAACAAGTGAATCTAAAAACCAAGGGAATTAAAAAACCTGATGAACAATATTAACTATTGAATATAATAGAATCAGAGATATGGAAGGGGAGTGGACTGATGATTTTCAGGGAAAAGAGGAGTGGGGGTGCGGGAAGAGACTGAACATAAACTGTGCGCCTATGGATGAGGACAATGGGGGGTGGGGAAAGGGCAGAGGGTGGGATAGGAACTTGATGGAGGGGGAAAAAATGAGGAAATTTTGTAATAATATGAACAATAAAGATTAAAAAAAGGAAAAAAAGAAATACAATTATTTTAAGAATAACTCTTAGTCCTAATAATCAAGTATTTCATAATAAATGCAGTGTTCACAATCATGATTATAAACAATGTATTAGTTTGCTTTTGTTTAAGATGTTTCCTTCCCCCAATAATATGTTTTGGAGCTCCAATGTGGCTGGATTTTTGGAACTGGAATATGTGAAAAATAATTTTTAGATTCTGTTAATGATTGGAGACTTCATGAAATATCAAGCAACCTCCACTAAAATTCACATGAAGGCTATTGCGGGCTTTTGTTTATTTATTTGTATTTTTATAAAGCAGTTCTGATCCAAAACCGGTTTGGCTCAGTGGATAGAGCATCAGCCTGCGGACTGAGGGGTCCCGGGTTCAATTCTGGTCAAGGGCACAGACATTGGTTATGGGCACATCCTCAGTGAGAGGCATGCAGCAGGCATCTGGTAGATAATGTTTCTCTCTTATCAGTGTTTCTGACTACCTCTCTCCCTTCCTCTCCGTAAAACAATCAATAAAATATATATATAAAAAAACTTTTTTTCACTATCCCAGATATAACAAGTGTTGTAAAAATAGTTAAAATAATATCATTAAGACAAAACCAAACCATTTCAATGCCCTATTTCAAGTCACAAGTTGGAGCTCCAGAACTTAGCATGAGGGAGAAAAGGTCCTAAGGAACCTAAAAAGATAAAATAATGCAATTAGTTTTATAATGAAGACATTTTAGATTAAGTATGCATTCTGACATACAGAATACATTCTATTTTTCTTACTAAAACATGTAAATAATCTGTATTAATAGCTACACTAGAGGCCCGGTGCACAAAATTTGTGCACAGGGGATGTGTGTCTGTTAACCCCGCCTGCACTCTCTCCAATCTGGGACCCCTTGAGGGATGTCTGACTGCCCATTTAGGTCCCATCCTACCAGGCAGTTGTACATCCCTCTCACAATCCAGGACTGCTGGCTGCCAACTTTTTTTTTTTAAATATATTTTATTGATTTTGTACAGAGAGGAAAGGAGAGAAATAGCGAGTTAGAAACATCGATGAGAGAATCATCGATCAGCTGCCTCTTGCACACCCCCTAGTGGGGATATGCCCGCAACCAAGGTACATGCCCTTGACCGGAATCAAACCTGGGACCCTTCAGTCCCCAAGCCGACGCTCTATCCACTGAGCCAAACCGGTTTTGGCTGGCTCCCAACTTCTTGCCTGCCTGCCTTTCTGACTGACACTAACAGCTTCTGCCTGCCAGCCTGATCACCCCTAACCATTCCCCTGCCAGCATGATTGACACATAAGCTCACCTACCAGTCTTTTTGCCCCTAATTGCCCTCCCCTGCAGGACTAGTCACTCCTAGCTGCCCTACCCTGCAGGCCTGGGTCCCCCAAAACTGCCCTTTCCTGCAGGCCTGGTTGCCCCCAACTTTCTTCCTCTGCCACTCTGTTTACCACTAATCCTGTGGGATTGATCACCCCCAACTGCCCTCTCTTACAGGCCTGATCCCTCCCAACTACCTTCTCCTGCTGGCATGATTGCCCACAACTGCCCTCCCTTTCAGACCTGGTCCCTCCCAACTGCCCTACCCTGCTCGCCATCTTGTCCACACATGGGGTCAGTCATCTTTGATCATATGGGGGAGCCATCTTGTGTGTCGGAGTGACAATCAATTTGCATATTTTTCTTTTATTATATAGGATTGAGGTCGGGTGCAAGGGTGGGTGCAAAGGTTTGCCCTGAAGGGTGTCCTGGGTCAGGGTTAGGGTTCCCTTGGAGCGTGGGGAGGCCTGAGCAAGGGACCTGTGGTTTTCAGGCTGGCCATACCCCCTGGCGACCCAAGTGGAGGCCCTGGTATCTGGGATTTTATTTATCTTCTATAATTAAAACTTTGTAGTCTTGAACTGAGCCAAACCTCCTGCTTGCTCTGTGGCCCCAGCCATTTTTGTTGGGTTTTATTTATCTTCTATAATTGAAACTTTGTACCTTAAGCAGAGGCCAATGCAGGCGGAAAGCTTGGCTTCCTCCATTGCCAGGGAAATGAAAGCCTCCTGCTCTCTCTGTGGCTGCAGTCATATTGGTTTGGTTAACTCAATATGACCGCAGCCACAGATTATGGTCCTGATTGACTAGTGGGCATGGCTTGTGGGTGTAGAGGATGTGTGGTCAATTTGCATATTGCTCTTTTATTAGATGGGATGTCAGTAACTGGTAGTTTAAAGGAAAATCATAGTTATCTCACATTTCCAACTTTCAGGCATGACTTCTGTCCTATTTTAAAAAACAACAACAAAAAAACACTAGATTGATCTAACCAATATTAAAATTTCCATCATTTTCTAACAAACATTTAAAACTATTTTAGTAATTGTGACATTAAATTTTAAATACAAGCAAAAATCCAAATTAATTTATAACAAGAATTAGGACATAACAATATATACCAATAAAAAGGTAATATGCGCCGAAACCGGTTTGGCTCAGTGGATAGAGCATTGGCCTGTGGACTGAAGGGTCCTGGGTTCAATTCCAGTCAAGGGCATTCAACATTCTGCTTTCAACATTCCCTAAGCCATATTTCATAATTATTTCAGTCATATATTTAGCCATAAATAACAGGATTTTAGAAATGTTAATTGCTAACATTTAATTATGAAAATGTTAGGGAAAATTTGAACAATGACCCTAGATTTCTAAAAAGGGTCAAGGTTATATAATTTCAAAGATGTGCTGGGGGGGCAATGTTAAAATATGTACACAGATAATAATTTAATAAAAGTAAAATAAAATAAAATTAAATTAAATTAAAATAAACTAAAAAAAAAAAGATGTGTAACATTTTACTCCACACAAATTAACCTAGTTTTAAATTCACAGAACAATTTTTATGCCAATGTATATACCATATACTCCCAGGAAAGTTTCTTTAGCCCAATTCTTATTTAGAGGTTGACTATAACAGACATCCAATTCTTTAAAAATATTAAATAATCAGCCGAAACTCGTTTGGCTCAGTGGATAGAATGTCGGCCTGCGGACTGAAAGGTCCCGGGTTCGATTCCAGTCACGGGCACATACATTGGTTGCAGGCACATCCCCAGTGTGGGGTGTGCAGGAGGCAGCTGGTCGATGTTTCTCTCTCATCGATGTTTCTAACTCTCTATCCCTCTCAATTCCTCTCTGTATAAAATCAATAAAAAATATTTTTTTAAAAATTAAATAATCAGAGGCCCGGTGCATGAAAATTCATGCAGGGGAGGGGAAGTCCTTCAGCCTGGCCTGCCCCCTCTAACAGTCTGGGAGCCCACAGGGGTGGGCAACACCCCCCTCAAACTCTGCTGCTGCCACTGATGGCAGCACAAACCTCAGCCGGTCCTGGTTGCCTGAGCCTCAGGTGGCCCTGGGTGGCTGGGCAGCCACCATCTAAGGCTTGCCTAAGCCTCAGGCTGGCCCTAGGTCTGGGGGACTCCTCAGATAGGCCCTTCAGCTGGGCTGAGGGGAGTGGACGCCGCCATCTTGTGGCTGTGAGTGCCGCCATCTTAGAGGGCATGGTAGTCAATTAGCATATTCCCTCCTTATTGGCTGTGGGCACCACCATCTCTGTAAGGGTGTGATGGTCAATTAGCATATACCCTCCTTATTAAATAGGATTATGACACTTCCCTGAAAGAGAACACTCATTGTTTTTCCCATCTCTCTAATCTAAATAGGTAACATAATCATTATCTATACACTTTTCTCAATTAAGTATAAATATTTTAATTCATTTTCATTTCAATAATTTTCCTACATGAAAAAATGAATTATAGGGCAAGAAATAAATGTCTTCAAATATTATCACAATTTTAAATGTTATTATACTTCAAACAATAGTTAAAAGAAGGTAGAAAAGAAAAATCAGTACATACTAAGTTGCAGAGCTTTTTCCAGGCCTTCATAATAACACCAATTTTCTGCATTCCGATCAATCAAGTTTTTGAATACTTCACTGGCTTCTTTTAATCGTCCCAGTTTCAATAGCATTTCCCCTAAAATTAAGTTTAAAATCACAATCATTTAACTTAAACATTAAATACCTTTTTGATCCCAGAGATATCACTGAACATTATTAGTATAGTAGATATTTATAGAGAACAGAACTGTATGTGCCTCCCTCCCAGTATGTATGGGCATATTGCAGTTTATATAACTAAACATACAATAGATTAATTTATAGCTTGCCTTCAGAAATGGACCTTCATTTGTACATTCTACTATACTAACACTAAAGGCCCAGTGCACTAATTCATGCATGGATGGGGTCCCTTCGCCTGGCCTGTAATTGGGACTGATCGGGGCCACAGGAAGTTGGCCGGCAGGGGGAGGGGCCACAGGAGGATAGCCGTGGGAGCACACTGACCACCATAGGGCAGCTCCTGCATTGAGCATCTGCCCCCTGGTGGTCAGTGTGTGTCATAACAACTAATCAGTTGGTCATTCAGTCGACCAGTCGCTTAGGCTTTTATATATACTAGAGGCCTGATGCACCAAATTCATGCAAGAATAGGCCTTTCTTCCCCACAGTGGCCGGTACTGACTTCCCTCTGGCACCCGGAACCCAGGATTCCCTCCAGCCGCCAGTAGACACCCTGGACCCGGGCTTCCCTTGCAGCCTTGGCTTCATCCAGAAGGTCATCTGGAAGGATGTCTGGTCTAATTAGCATATTATGCCTTTTTATTATTACACTTTTATTATTAAAGATTGTTAAATAATTTAAATGAAATATCCCTACCTTCCTACCGCATGATTTAAATGTACTTTTCCTGATAAGTTCATATATTAAACAATTCTCCATTTGATCCTCTTCATTTCCTTTCCAGGTCACAAAATTTGAATTAACTCGTAAAACAATAACACTAAACCCCACTTCACAGCAAGAAACCACACAAACCATGTTATGTGGGACACCTACACGGTTCAATTTATATGTGGCTTTCAAGAAGCCAATCAAGTTGAAAGTGAGCATGGGGAATGAAGATCTAAACTTCTCAAACATAATAGAAAGCACACCTAGTCTCAGATAAACAGGAGATTCTCAAAAAGAATATATCTCAACTTCCCATCCCTAAAATTTCCCATTCCTCAAATAATCTATTTCAAACAAATAATCCTCTGAAATGTCTTCAAGTCATACTATTTCAGTTTTCATCATCTTAGAGAAGGCAACATATAACAGTGGTTATTATATACAACTAGAGGCCCACTGCATAAAAATGCATGCACTGAAGGGGGTTCCCTCAACCCCGCCTGCCCCCTCTCACAGTCTGGGAGCCCTCAGGGGCGGAAGGCTACCCGGTGATCAGGAGAAGGCGACAACCCCATCACCTCTGCTGTTGCAACTGCTGGCAGTGCAAGCCTCGGGCCAGCCCCGGGTGGCTGGGCAGCCAACATTCAAGGCTTGCCTGTGCCTTGGGCTGGCCCTGCCTGGGGGCAAGCCCAGATGCTCCATGTGCTTGCTACCCTCCCACCCACCCCGCAGGGCTGATGGGACTCTGGCGGTAGACATGTGGAGCAGCCAGTCCCGCTCCAGTCCCACATGCCACCATCTTGTGATGGTATGACAGTCAATTTGCACATTACCTCTTTATAATATCGGATTATTTTGCTATTTATATATGTTATATATTATTCAAGATGCATGTTATTATACATTTGTCAAAATCAAGAGGGTATAGTAAAACTAACTATATGTAATTTAATTACTAATTTTACCAATTTCTAGCTCTAAACAAGTTACAAACTTCCAATGTCTATTTCCTTACCTCTAAAATACCAACTACATTAATTCACTTCTATGATAATCAAAGGAAATAATTAACTTAAATGGTTTAGCATAATACTTGGCACACAAGTGAATATATATAAACATTTGCTACTTAAAACTATAAACATGCCCCATTCCTCCAGAATTAACTTCTGGTCAGTCTAATTTTTACCCTGCTTATACTATTCTTCAAGTCCAAACAATTTATTATATGCTAATACTATAAGGTAAAGGTTATTACTAGATGATAATCCCAGTATCAATTATTATTCTTATTATATTTTACTATACATAAATAGATACAGATATAGATATACAGATATGGAGGGGTAAAATATAAAGGTAATATAATTTCCGCTTAAGAAAATTAAATCTGCACCCATGAAAAACACACATGGTGTCAAAACAAGCCAGAGGAAAATCATTTGGGCAAAAAATGAAAAAGGATCCCAAGTCAAATTTATAGAAAATATTCCTTATTAACTTTTGGTCAACAATATGTTTGTATATTTTTCAGAAAACAACTCTGAGACCATGTGGATTCCTGTAACAGAAAGACAGGACTACTCCAACCATGAAGACAGAAGAGAAGCAGTCCAGAGATGGAAGACACTGATGTCGCCTTGCCATAATAGCAGTCAGCAGCTGTGTATCACTGCAGGTTGCCCAGGACCAAACCAGAGAGGGTTGGACCTGCATTACTACTATCGTGTTTCCCCGAAAATAAGACATCCTCCGAAAATAAGACCTACTAACAGGTTTCCTTCTGAGTGAAATATAAGGCATCCCAGAAAATAAGGCCCCCCCTAGGCTCTGTCTCAGAAACTTTGTGAAACCTAAACTGCAAGAAGTTGTGACTTGGGTGAAGAATTCATGGGAGGAAATCACTGACAGTTACATTGCAAATGCACTGCGAGCAGGCTACCTTGACAAGAAGTACTCATTTAAAGACAGTGCTATTGCTAAACATGAGAGATTTGGTCCACTGATTCTGAAAGAAATGGAGTCACAAGAAATTCACCAGGAAATTCAGGAATTGGATTGTTATGATGATGTTCCAGAAGATGATGACATGATTGTCATTGAATAAATGAGTAAATTCTTGATACTGTAGGATTCACAGTTTGTCTGGTTTGTGTTGACAACTACCGTACTACCGTACCATATACAGGTAATAAATTTCCTTTATTTTCATTTAACAATAAATGTGTACCGTATTCTTCTTCATGGAAAAATAAGACATCTCCTGAAAATAAGACCTAGCGCATCTTTGGGAGCAAAAATTAATATAAGATACTGTCTTATTTTCGGGGAAACAGGGTATTTGTCCACCATCCAGAACTGAAATATCATTGCTGACATATACACATAAGGAATTATTTGACACTGAAATTGGGTCTCAAAAGAACTGGTGGCCCAGAAAGAAATTCACTACAGACTGATTCATATGCCTTTCAGCATAACCATTATTGCTTGTCTCATTTTCAATTCTTATATTTCTAGTAGGACATGATCTCACTCATCTAGGGGAAATGGTGAACAATATAGACTGATGAACAAGAACAGACCCAGAGATAAGGAGCCATGGGTCAGACTGTTGGACCTCAAAGGGAGGTTGGGGATAAAAGGGAGAGAACAAAGGACTTGTGTGCATTATATTGTCAAGGACAATAGGGTGGTGGGGGCATGAGTGGGGAGAGGTGGGAGACTGGAATGGGGGTTGAGGACAAATATATGATACCTTAATCAATAAAGAAAAATTTTTTTTTAATTAAATCTGGCCAAAACCTGTTTGGCTCAGTGGTAGAGCGTCGGTCTGCGGACTGAAAGGTCCCAGGTTCGATTCCAGTCAGGGGCATGTACATTGGTTGCGGGCACATCCCCGGTAGGGGGTGTGCAAGAGGCAGCTGGTCGATGTTTCTCTCTCATCAACATTTCTAGCTCTCTCTCTCCCCCTTCCTCTCTGTAAAAAAATCAATAAAATATATTTTTTTAAAAATAAAAATTAAAAATTAAAATAAAAAAATAAAAATTAAATCTGGAGTCAAACTTCTTGGCCTCATATACAGCACTACAACCAGCTTACCTGGCTGTGTGACTTTAGGTAAATCACTTAACTCTCTGTTCCTCAGTCCCCCAACTCTAAAGTGAATATAACAACTACATCATAATAAGTGTTTAGAATATTGCCTAATACATGATAAATCTTATTTAAGTGTTAAGACAGAATAAAATATACAGTTTTAGCTCTTTTCTTTAATTAAAAAGAAAAGGCAGGTCAACTAACCTTTAATTTCTTCCACCGCAAGTTTATCACATATTTGTTTCTCATATGTTTCTATATGTTCTAAAGATTCCTGAAATAGATCTGCTTCTCGCATCACTTGATTCTGGTATAATATCAGTTCACTGTATTCATAGTCAATTTTGTTGAGAGGAACCTAAAAAAAAAAAAAAAAAAAGACCAAATTATCATATTTATATAATTACATAAAGCAATTTCAGATCTTTAATTTCACTGCTTTCTCGGGAAAGCAATTCACATGGACTTAAAAAGCAATACATGAACAATTATAAATAGAAGAGTAATTAATACCAAAGATTAACATCCTTTAAAATAAAGGGATGGAACACTGGTATAGAGCAAAGTGAACAGGTCCTGTACACCCAAAAAAGTATAAAAATGGTTAAAATGAATCTACATTAAAAAACCTAAGAGAACTCATCAAGGAGACAAAATCAATATATAGAATCAATTATATCTCTATGTTGTAGCAACAATCTGAAAATTAATTAAAATAATTTCACTCACAACAGCATCAAAAAGAACAAGATATTTAGGAATAAATTTAAGAAACAAGATCTAGATGCCTATGGGTAGGGCTCAGTGGTTGAACATTGACCTATGAACCAGAGGTCATGGTTTGATTTCTGGTCACGGCACATGCCAGGGTTTCGTGCTCCATCCCCCAAAGGGGCGTGCAGGAGGCAGTTGATTAATGATTCTCTCTCATCCTTGAGGTTTCTCTCTCTCTCACTCTCCCTTCCTCTCTGAAATAAATTTTTTACAAAAGAAATAAGATCTATATATTGAAGACTACAAAATATGCTGAGAAATTACAGACAGACCTAAATAAATGGTGAGATAGTACACTCCACAGTAATGGCCCACAATACTCAATATTTTGATGGCAATTCCAAATTGTTCTATAAATTCAATGCAATCCCTACCAAACTCACAGCAAGCCTTTTGCAAAGAATGTATAAGCTAATCCTAAAATTCAAATGGAAATAAAAAGAACCCTACATGGCCAAATAATTTGAAAAAGAACAAAGTAGGGGAACATGTGCTTCACATCTTCAAACTTACTACAAAGCTACAATCATCAATAAAGTATGGCACCGACACAAGGATCAGTGGAACAGAATAAAAGTCCAAAAATAAGTTAATATATTCTGGTCAACTGATGTTCTACAAAGGTGCCAAGGCAATTCAATAAAGGAGGAGTAGTCTTCTCACAAATAATAGTGGGACAATTAAAGTAAGCAAGAAAAGACCTTAGATTCATAATTCATACCATACACAAAAATTAAAATGGATCACACACTTAAATGTGAGCACTAAAACTATAAAAGAAAATCTTATAATAGGAGAAATTTTTTGTGACCCTATGTATAAAAGAAAAAAATTAATTAGACTTCACCAAAATTATAAAATTTTTCTTCTTCAGAAAACACCACTAATAACATGAAAATACAAGATACAGGTTGGGAAAAATATTTACAAATAATATTATGTGATAAGGGACTTGTATTAAGAATATATAAAGAACTTTCACAACTCAGTTGTAAGACAAATAACCTAATTAAAAAGTGGGCACAATGCCAAAACCGGTTTGGCTCAGTGGTAGAGCGTCGTTCTGCGGCCTGAAAGGTCCCGGGTTCGATTCCGGTCAAGGGCATGTACTTTGGTTGCGGGCACATCCCCAGCGGGGGGTGTACAGGAGGCAGCTGGTCGATGTTTCTCTCTCATCGACGTTTCTAGCTCTCTATCTCTCTCCCTTCCCCTCTGTATAAAACCAATAAAATATATTTAAAAAAAAAAAAAAAAGGGCACAAAATCTGAATAGATATTTCATCAAAGAAGAAATATTAATGGCTAGCCGAAACCGCTTTGGCACAGTTGTAGAACATAGGTCTGCGGACTAAAGGGTCCCAAGTTCAATTCTGGTCAAGGGCATGTACATTGGTTGCGGGCATATCCCCGGTAGGGGGTGTGCAAGAGGCAGCTGGTCGATGTTTCTCTCTCCCTTCCTCTCTGTAAAAAAATCAATAAAATATATTTTTTTAAAAAAGAAAAGAAATATTAATGATAAGCCCTAACTGGTTTGGCTCAGTGGATAGAGCATCGGCCTGCAGACTAAAGGTCCCAGGTTCAATTCCAGTCAAGGGCATGTACCTTGGTTGCAGGCACATCCCCAGTAGGGGTGTGCAGGAGGCAGCTGATTGGTTTTTCTCTCTCATCAATGTGTGTAACTCTCTATCCTTCTCCCTTCCTCTTTGATCACAATACTTAGTAAAGCTGAAAACACATTGCTACAACTCTAAATTCCAATTTTAGGTGTACACTGAAGAGAAACTCACAAATGTGGCTAATGAAACAGCAGACAAGAATATTCATTACAGTACTGTTTTTCAATAGAGGCAAAGTAGAATGGATAAACTATGGCTTATTCATATAATCAAACTCCAAACAGCAGTTAAAAATGGATAAACTAGCCCTACATGTATTAATATAGACATCTAGAAAAGTTGAATGAAAAAAAACTGCATATCACTCATAAATTTCTAAATACACAAAATAATACTAACTTTTATGAACTTACACATAATGTAAATGCACTGGAATGACATACCAATTTCAGAATAGTGGCTACTTCTAGGGAGGCACTTGGGAGAACTTTAGCTATTTCTCTAATTTCATTCCTTTAAAAAATAACAAAATCTGGATATAAAAAATGTTAACACCTGTTTAATTTCTTGTGTATATTTTTGTTCTTTTCTATTTTACATATTAAAATGTATTTATTAATGTTTACATCAAGTATAAAGCAATATATATTAGAGAAACAATTCTCAGTCACAAAACTTCCATTTTTTTGTAGTTTTCCTTTATCATCTGAATATTGTTGAAATTAAAATGTACAAATATTTTTATATTAATTATTTTGCATTAAAAATTCTGGACAATTAGCTCAGTTGGTTAGAGCAGTGGTCAGCAAACTCATTAGTCAACAGAGCCAAATATCAACAGTACAACGATTGAAATTTCTTTTGAGAGCCAAATTTTTAAACTTAAACTTCTTCTAATGCCACTTCTTCAAAATAGACTCACCCAGGCCGTGGTATTTTATGGAAGAGCCACACGCAAGGGGCAAAAGAGCCACAGTTTGCCAACCATGGGGTTAGAGCATCATTCTAATATGCCAAGATTGCACATTCGATCCCTGGTCAGGGCACATACAAAAATCAACCAATCCTATATAATAAAAGCCTAATATGCAAATCAACCCAAGGCAGAACGATGGGTGGGATGACTGGTCACTATGCCGAACACTGACCATGAAGGGGCAGAAGTTCAACGTAGGAGCTGCCCCCAGCCTGCAGGCACCTGGTCAGTCAAGGTGGGTGCCAGAGGGGACTCCCCAATTGCCCCACTGGTCACCCAACAGATCAGTTCTGATAGTAGGCCAGGCCTAGGGACCCTAACCATACATGAATTTCGTGCACCTAGTGAATGCATAAATAAGTGGAACAAATTGACCCCTCTCTCTCTCTTCCTCTTTTTCTAAAATCAATCAATCAATACAAAAAAATTCTGAGCCCCACCCCACTTTTTTTGTTTGTTTTTTGTTGTTGTTGTTGTTCATTCAGTTTTAGGGATTTGGGGGGGGGAGGGTTCTGTTTGTTTGTTGATTTTTTTAAAGAGAAAAGTTTATAACAATACCATTGCATTGAAAACAGCTTGGGATGTTGGAGCTAATGCCAGCTGTTAGTACTGTTCTTTCAAGACAGCCTCCCTAAGACGCCCAAATCTGGTGAGATAAACCAGCCTTCCCCCGGGGGTTAGTCACACAAGACTAACCTAGAAGAAGCTTAATGGACATGGGGTGAATAGAGAAGGACTAAGTGTAGCACCTACTCACATCAACCCTATAATGACTGAAATAACCCCTCCCCTCTATTTTTGTGTTGTTTTTGCACAGACTCCAGAAAAGTGAAAGCTGCCAATCTGAGTAGGACTCAAATGTGAGGAACTGCTGGTCTTGGATTTTTCCCCCCCAATAAATTCAGTTGATCATGTAGATTAGATTAAATAATTTTAAATTTTAAAAAGAGCTGAAATGCAGTGTTTTTTTTTACTGTAACAAACAATGTCAGTGCTTTATTTAATAACTAGAAGCCCAGTGAAGGAAATTCATGCTCTTGGGGCAGGGGAAAGGGTCCCTCAGCCCAGATTGCAAAAGCAGACAGGCCAGACAAGGGACCCCACCGGTGCAAGATCAGGGCCAGGGAGGGATGCAGAGGTTGGTCAGCTGGGGAGGGACCATGGAAGAACTCCAGGGCATGTCTGGCCAGTCTCACTTAATCCCAATCAGCCAGAACCCAGCAGCAAGCTAACCTACAGGTCAGCGTGTCTGCCACTTGAAGATCAGTGCATGTCACAGCAAGTAGTCAACTGGTCAACTGTCTGCTACCTGGTGGTCAGTGCACCTCATAGCAAGAAGTTGAGCAGCCTTAGCATATCATTAGCATATTACACTTTGATCAGTTGAATGGCCAATCAGCCGACCCAACACTTAGCATATTAGGTTTTTATTATAGAGGAAGGATTCTCTTCTGTCTCATGGCATTTGTCTACTTGCTTATATATTAGAGACCCAGTGCATGAAATTTGTGCCCGAGGGAGAGTCCCCTCAGCCCAGCCTGCACCCTCTCCAATCCGGAACCCCTCAGGGGATGTCTGACTGCCAGTTTAGGCCTGATCCCCAGGACCGCAATCCCAGACCGCAGACTCCTTACTGCTCACCTGCATGCCTGCCTGCCTGATTGCCCCTAACTGCACCCCCTGCCAGCCTGATCAACCCTATCAGCCTCTGCCTTCCGGCCTGATCACTCATTACAGCCCTCCCTTCCAGCCTGGTTAGTCGTAACTGTCCCTTCTGCTGGCCTGGTCACCTCCAACTTCCTCCTCCCCTGCCCCTCCCTGCCAGCCTGATCACCGCTAAACACCTCTGCCTGCTGGCCTGGTCGCTCCTAACTGCCCATCCTGCTGGCCTGGTCACCCCAACTACCCTCCTCCCCGCTGGCCTCCCTCACTGCCCCCCCCTCCCCAGCCCTGCTGGCCTGATTGCCCCATGCAGGCTGCTGTTTGGTTGCTGGGTTAGGGCATCATGACCAATTTGCATATTACCTTTTTATTAGTATATAGATTGTCAGTTAAGCATTTGTAATTTTAATACAATAATTGTACATATAGTTTGTATTTGTGTTAAAGATGGTAGAAATGTGCTATGTTTATGCTTCTATATCCAGTTTGTATAAGCTGGAAAATAAATAAATATAACAAAAAGAAATTAAAAAAAAAACAAAAGAATTCTGTTTTTTTTTTCTAACTACAGTTTACTTTCAATACTCTTCCATACCAGTTTCAGATGTATAGCAAAGTGGCCAGAAAACCATATATTCTAGTCTAGAGTGTTCCACCCTGCTGCCCCAAGCACCCACCATACCCAGTTATTGTGACATTATTGACCACATCCTCCATGCTGCAATCTGCATCTCTGTATTCTGCAACTACCAATTTGTACTGCTTAATCCCTTCACTTTCACCCAACCCAATCCCCCTATCTTCTGACAGCTATCAGTCTGTTCTCTATATCTGTTTCTATTGTTTATTTTGTTCATTAGATTCCACATAAGTAAACCATATGTTATTTGTCCTCCTCTGACTGGCTTATTTCACTTAGCATAATATAGTAAAACCTCAATATAATAGACTAATTCAGGCGAGGGGGTGTCCATTAAAACCAAAAGTCCATTATATAAACATACATTTTTCTGAATGTGTACATTAAAAATTAGACAAATTGCCGAAACTGGTTTGGCTCAGTGGATAGAGCGTTGGCCTGCGGACTGAAAGGTCCCGGGTTCGATTCCGGTAAAGGGCATGTACTTTGGTTGCGGGCACATCCCCAGTGGGGGGTGTGCAAGAGGCAGCTGGTCGATGTATCTCTCTCATCGACGTTTCTAACTCTCTGCCCCTCTCAATTCCTCTCTGTGTAAAAATCAATAAAATATATTTTTTTTAAAAATTACTAGACAAATTAGTTTACCTATTTTTACTTACATAGACACGTGTGTAATTAAAATTAAGTATGTATAAAATTTTAATTTCACAGAAAAGTTTTCTACATGTATTACTGTAACTTTTAATTTATACTGAATATGTTTAATAAATGAATGCATTCACCAGTCACCAAGAGGACACAAATGTACATGGTTGAGGCATGGCTTACCACACACATTAGAACATTGTCCTATAAGAATGTGTTAAAACTACTACAGAGCCAGTTTGGCTCAGTGAATAGTGCGTCAACCTGCAGACTGAAGGGTCCTGGGTTTGATTCCGATTAAGAGCATATACACAGGCTGTGGTCTCCAGTCCCAGTAGGGGGCATGCAGGAGGCAGCCAATCAATGATTCTATCTCATCATTAATGTTTTTATCTCTCTCCCCCTCTCTGAAATATATATACACACACGTGTGTGTGTGTGTGTGTGTGTGTGTGTGTCAAAAGAGCTTAAAAAAAAAACTGCTACAGAAAGTCTCCCCATTTGACAACCAAATCAATTACCTTGAGTAATGCAGTGTGATCATGTCTTAATTATTTGCTGAACATTGTTTATGAGGGGTGACTCTTGGATTTAATTATGTCTACTATACTTGTAGATATATTTATTTATGTCAGCGAAATTATTACACTGTTTTTTCCAACATATATCCTATTTGCTAAAATAACAGTGAATTAGTAACCAAACAATAACCTGTTAATTTACTTATAAGTAAACCTTGGTTAAAAGCATTTTAAACCCTGGCCAGTTTTGCTCTGTGGTTAGAGCATTAGTCCTTGGATTAAAGGGTCCTGTGTTCCATTCCGGGTTAAGGGTTTAACCTCAGGTGCAGGCTTATTCCCTGGACCAGTTGGGGGCATGTGTGGAAGCAACCAACTGATGTGTTGCTCTCATATCAATGCTTCTCTCTCTCTTCTCCCCTTCCACTCTCTCTAAAAATCAATGGAAAAAAATATCCTCAGGTGAGAGAATTAACAAAATAAATACATAAATAAAATTTTAAATTTAACAGAGTGTTAATTTTCACATAAGACATATGGCCCAGAAATTTTGTCCAATAAATCCGAAGTCCATTAAATCGAGGTAACAAAATTGAGGGTTTATTGTACCCTCTAGGTCCATCCATGCTGTGGCAAAAGGTAAGATTTCCTTCTTTTTTATAACTGAGTAGTATTCCATTGTGTAAATATAACACAGCTTTTTCTTTTTTTAATATATTTTATTGATTTTCTTACAGAGAGGAAGGGAGAGAGGTAGAGAGCTAGAAACATCGGTGAGAGAGAAACATCAACCAGCTGCCTCTTGCACACCCCCTACCGGGGATGTGCCCACAACCAATGTACATGCCCTTGGCCGGAATCGAACCTGGGACCTTTCAGTCCGCAGACGGACGCTCTACCTCCGAGCCAAACCGGTTTCGGCTAACACAGCTTTTTCTTTTCTTTTTTTTTTTTTTTTTTTAATATATTTTATTGATTTTTTACAGAGAGGAAGGGAGAGAGATAGTTAGAAACATCGATGAGAGAGAGTCATCGATCAGCTGCCTCTTGCACACCCCCTACTGGGGATGTGCCCGCAACCAAGATACATGCCCTTAACCGGAATCGAACCCGGGACCCATCAGTCCCCAAGCCGACGCTCTATCCATTGAGCCAAACCAGTTTCGGCTAACACAGCTTTTTCATCCACTCATCTATTGATGGGCACCTGGGCTGCTTCCAAATCTTGGCTATTTAAGTAATGCTGCTATGAACATAGGGGTGCATATATCCTTTTGAATTAGTGCATCAGGTTTCTTCCATTACATTTCCAGAAGTGGAATTGCTAGGTCATAAGGCAATTCCATTTTTAATTTTTTGAGGGACCTATATACTGTTTTCCATAGTGGTTGCACCAATGAATTCTGTTTTAACTTGTCAGTTTTCCCATTTTTCCATAGGCCACAAAACTGTAACTCACATATGGAGGTTGGGGCAATCCAGAAGTTAACTATTTTATAAATGAATGTAGGAAAAAATGTTAAAATAGACTTACTTGCTGAGTTTGTCTAAATTCTTCCAATAGTTTTAGTGCCATGTCATAATCTTTCAGCAAATGGTATGCAATAGCATATCCAATCCAGGAAGCACGCTGTGTTGGCCGCAACTGAAGAAGCTGATACCTTGTCTCCTTTAAATAAATAAATAAAACGTTCTTTTTAAACTTTCTGTAAAGTATTTCTGTTCATCAGTTTTCAGGAAACAATTCGATACCTTTAATTCTTTTTTAATGTATTCAATTAACAAATAAGTTCCACAATAAAACACTTTCTGTGTGCCTTATTAATTATTTAAGTTGTAAAATACCCCATAATGCTCATGGTAAGGCTGTCACTGAAAAGCCGACCCTGGGGCTCATGCTTTTGGGCTGACTTATAAAATTACCTTCATATAATAGGATTTCTTTTGGTAATTGAGAGACTGAGATAGTTTTATACTGAACTAAATTTTGCTGTTTACAAAATTATTATATGAAATCACAATGGACTTACATTACCAGGTGTACCGGTTAATAATGGCGGATTTTGTAATAATAATAAAGAAAAAAAACACACGGTAATTTCAAAAGTGTTTTATTCAAAATAATGTCCATCGCTAGCTACACATTTCCCCCATCTTTCAGGTAATTTGTGGATACTGTCCCAATAGAACTATTCTTATTCTGAGGCAAACATTCAGAGACCCAATTTTCCACTTCTTTGTACATTTTGAAGTGCTGTTCAGAAAGTGCATGTGCCATCTATCGGAACAAATGGTAATCTGAAGGAGCAAGGTCTGGTGAATATATCGAGTGGGTTAATACTTCCCAGGCAAAATCTTTTAACGTGCCTAACTGGTTTTGAAGTGTGTGATGGTGTATCATGGAGCAAAATTATTTTGCCATATCTTCTGGCCCATTCTAGTTGTTTTACAATCAAAGCATGGTTCAAATTGACCTGGACGTTCTTTGTCTTTCACATCAAAATCGTCACTTTTATTTATGTGTTTAAACCAGCGTTCACAGATAACTTGAGATGGAGCATGTTCACCATAAGCTTCCTGAAGTATTCGATAACTTTCAGCAGCTCTTTTCTTCAAAATAATGAGTTAAAACTTCATGCCAATGCTCTTTTATTGGCATGAAATTCAACATTTTTAAGCGTAAAAATATCTATGATGTTAACACCTTCAGAAAATGTGACATATGAAGTTTTGAAGCTTGTTGTCGATACAAAAAAAACAACATATAAAATCACATATCCTACCTAATAAAAGAGTAATATACAAATTGATGGTCACACCAAGACACAAGATGGCTGCCCCCATGTGGACACAGATGGCCTGCAGGGGAGGGCTGTTGTGGGTAACCAGGCTGGCAGGGAAGGGCAGTTGGGGGAGACCAGGCCAGCAAAGGAGGGCAGTTGTGGGGGACCAGGCTTGCAGGTGAGGGCAGTTGGGGGGGACCCAGGACTGCAGGGAAGGGCAGTTGTGGGCTATCAGGCCAGCAGGGAGGACAGTTAGGGGTGATCGGGCTGGCAAAGAAGGGCAGTTGGGGGAGACCAGGTTTACAGTGGTCAGTTGTGGGCAATAAGGACATCAGGGAGGGCAGTTAGGGGTGACCAGGCCAGCAGGGGAGGGCAGTTGTAGGGAGACCAGACCTGCAGGGAAGGACAGTTGGGGAGCGGGGGGACCCAGGCCTGCAGGGGAGGGCATTTGAGATTATCAGGCCAGCAGGGGAGGGCAGTTGGGGGTGACCAGGCTACAGGGGAGGGCAGTTAGGGGCAACCAGACTGGCATGGGAGGGCAGTTAGAGGCAATCAGGCAGAGGCAAGCAAGTGGTTGGGAGCCAGCGGTCAGACCTAAACGGGTGGTCGGACATCTCTCAAGGGTCCCAGATTGGAGAGGGTGCAGGCTGGGCTGAGGGACACTGCCCCCCGACCCCCATGCACAAATTTCGTGAACCTGGCCTCTAGTATATCAATATATGTGTAACTCCATCTATTGAAAAAAATCCACATTATTAACCAGTATACCTGGTATAGTAGGCCCTGAGATAGGATAGAAGTCTCAAACATCTTTTCAAGCAGAAACACCACTGCTGCTACTCTGACAGGTCAGTATCTATTACAGTAGGAAGAAAACACCAGAAATTCCACTATGGCTGCCCCAGAAAAATCAAGATATCATCATTAGCAGAAAATACAACCTCCCTACACAGACCTCACTTCTTCATTGCTCATATGTGCCTCCAAGTTTTAGACAAGTGCAACTGCTTGGAGGAACAAGTCTCATAAAAAAACACCAGCTCCAATGGAATTTTGAAAATGTAATGTTTAGCTTCCCTTCCTCTGTTGTTAGAAATGCCAAAAGGAGTAACAAGATCAGATCTTCTTTTGTAAAAAGATTATCTTTGAGGAAGTAACTATCACTCCTCTATCTTTATGTGTTAAGTGTCTGGTTCCTTTTAGACATATAAAATCACTAAAGGTCTGATGCATGACATTTGTGGGGGAGTAGGAGGTCCCTCAGCCCATCCTGAGCCCTCTCGGAGTCCAGGACTCCTCAGGGGATGTCCACCTGCCGGCTTAGGCCTGAGCTCTAGCTGTCCAGAACCCCTCACTCCTTACCACCTGCCTGCAACGGAAGCGGGAAAGGCTCCCGCCCGCTCCTGCGCTCGCCAGCTTGGCTTCTGACTGAGCAACACTCCCCCTGTGGGAGCACACTGACCACCAGAAGGCAGCTCCTGCATTGAGTGTCTGCCTCCTGGTGGTCATAGCAACCAGTCATTCTGCCGTGAGCGTGATTTGCATATTAGCCTTTTATTATATAGGAATAGGATGCTATTATCACTCTCATTACTTATTTTCATTATTGCTTCTGTCACTCCAACCCTTCATTAAAGTCTGGGTCAGTTTTCTTCTCTCTTCCAAATCCTCCCTGGGCAAATGGAACACTGTAGAACACCCATCTAATAACCTATCTTCTTACATGTAAGATTTCCTTTAATATCTCCTCTATCCCTCTTTAGGGACCCACTCTCACAACCACATCCTAGATCAGGGATTTTCAAATGGTGTGCCAAATGCATTTTTAAAATATGCAATACCTGACTATTTAATCAGGAATCAGGTGCACTGACCTGTTTTCCCTTAGACTGTCAAACAGCCAACACAACAGCCATCTGGTGTGAATGAATCAAAATTATATCTATTTTTTTGGTCAGATTGGCAAAAAATATATTTTTTGGTGTGCCACCCAAGTTTAGTAATTAGCTTATGTGTGCCATGAAATGAAAAAGATTGAAAATCGCTAAGATTGTCAAATAAAAAATGACAAGTCAACACAATAGCCCATTGGCATGAATGCCCTGTCTTGAAACATAAATATATAACAGAGTTGTATCTTATTGGTCATGCTTCAGAAGGCTGCATCTAACTGGTTAATTCTTGGTACCAGAAATCCTTATATATAAGTATAGGCACCTGATTTTTTTTTTTTTTAAGTCACTTTGGAGTACAAAGGATAGATAATTACTATTATTATTTTTATAAATCAATCAAAATTATACCTTTTTTTTGGTCAGATTAAGCAAAAAATATATTTTTGGTGTGCCACAGAATTTTAGTAATTAGTTTGTGTGTACCATGAGATGAAAAAGGTTGAAAATCACTGTCCTATTTGCCACACAGAAAGCATAAAAACAAATTATCTCTCTCTCGCCATTGTGCCTATGCTGCCAACATTTTCAATGACATTCCTACCCTTGTTCTTAAGAGGACACCACCAGTACCTCTAGTTCCTTGCGTCCTTCACTTTAACGACCAACTCTTTTACCTTCATTTATTTCACTATCCCTCATAGGAATCACTCTCTTGCCAATATTCTTAATTTCTTTGCCCAATAAGTATAACTAATGTTAACTCTCACCACACCCAGGCTGTTAAGTACTGCTGAAGAAAAACTACACTATCTTGAAGAATGATTACTATCAAGCTCAGCAGAACTCTTGAAACTTCTGTAAAAAATCTAGGTATAGCCGAAGCCGGTTTGGCTCATGATAAGAGCGTCGGTCTGAGGACTGAAAAGTCCCAGGTTCGATTCCAGTTAAGGGCATGTACATTGGTAGTGGGCACATCTCCGGTGGGGTGTGTGCAGGAGGCAGCTGGTCGATGTTTCTCTCTCATCGATGTTTCTAGCTCTCTATCTCTCTCCCTTCCTCTCTGTAAAAAATCAATAAAACATATATTTTTAAAAAAGGACTTATGGCAGAAGGGCAAAAGTAAAAGTAAATGAAAGACAATTTATTTAAGGAGAACTGTTAAGAGTTGGTGGCCTCCTTCGCATAAGAAAATAAGAGACTGGTCGATGTATCTCTCTCATCGACGTTTCTAGCTCTCTCTCTCTCTCAATTCCTCTCTGTGTAAAAATCAATAAAATATATATTTTTTTAAAAAAGCTGAAACCGGTTTGGCTCAGTGGATAGAGCGTTGGCCTGAGGACTGAAGGGTCCCAGGTTCGATTCCGGTCAAGGGCACGTGCCTTGGTTGCGGGCACATCCCCGGTGGGGGGTGTGCAGGAGGCAGCTGGTCAATGTATCTCTCTCATCGACGTTTTTAGCTCTCTATCTCTCTCAATTCCTCTCTGTGTAAAAATCAATAAAATATATTTTTTAAAAAATAAGAGAATTACGTTTTGGACATACGGTAATTAATTTAGAATACACATGGAGATGTACAGCAGAGCTGAAGATACCAGTATGAAGAGGTCTGGACTACAGAAAGACTGATGTATAGCAACCCTTATCAGATCATTTTATATTTACTAACCGATAATAAAGAAAACTAATCTCTACATTTAGACTTCAATTATAAACGTTCTGTTTACCAAATTTGTGTCAAACCAACAAAGAATCTAGTATAGCATTTGTACACAGGAGATAGTACAGTTTTTTTTTTTGTTGTTGTTGTTGTTTTAAAAAGCGTTAAATAAAGTTATCCTTTGTTGATAATCAAGTATACAGTTCTACAACTATTACTTGGGGAAAGTCCCAAGTGACTTTCCCCTTCTATTCTATATTGAACAATCAAATCTACATGATCTTTGCTTACACTCACTTCATTCTGAATTCACATGTTTTAAGTTATATCTATCTGTTAAAATGTGTACACTTAAGATAAAGTACTTACTCGGTAACCTTCAAGGTCTCTCATTTGGATCTGCAACAGAGAGAGATCCCTCAAAATTTGCAGATTATCTTTATCTAACTTGAGGGCATTTCGGTAACACTTTATAGCTTCATCATATTTCTTATCAGAACGCTGCAAGAGTCCATATACATGCCAACCTATTAAGTTAAGGAAATACAGACATTCACAGATACTAGAAAATACTATGCTACATATCTATGTAATATAAAGCTTACTTTAACAAAATGGCATTTTTGTCTGAGATTTACTTCAGAATGACCTGGGATCAGAGGGAAGAGGACAGTGAGCAAGAGGTAAAGAGATCAGCCTTGATTAACAACTGTTAAATTGTTGAAGCTGGACACATTCACTATTTATTGAAACAAAATATATACAAAAAATGTATTTTAAAACAAGTCTATAATCAATAAATTCTAAAACAACATGTAACCATCAGTTAATTCACCAAAGATATTAAAAACCACAAAATTCAATTTTTATTTATTGTAAATTAAATTCTTAACATATCTTGGAGCCAAAACCACTACCATACTTTCATGCCCTCTCTCTTTGCTCAAGAGTAAGCACTGAGATAAAGAAATAAGTGTTTAGCATTTTGAGAGAACCCGAAGCTAAAAATGTGAAAACACTACTAAGACTACTGATGTTCAATACTGGCCCATAGATAAATAAATTAAATGTAAAAACATAAGAAACAGGACAATATGTGAAAATGTTATTAATATGTAAATAAGCAAAACAAAAATGAACATTAATTTCAATGATCCAACCTTAAAAAGTATTTTTGTTTTTTACAAGCTGGATACTAGATATAGAAAAATACAATTATGAGTATCAGTGAAAATAGCTATGTCGCTATGTAAATGAAACAAGCTGAAGAACCAATATCACACTTGACACTAAATAAAATGTTTTAAAATCAATTTCCTCTGAATTTTTCTTGTAAAGTTTAACAAAAGTTTAAAGAACATAATAAGGTTTACTACACTATACAGGTTTGTAAGTTATCTGGAATGATGTGAAATATCACTAGTTTATGGATATATAGGAAAAACAATGAGGCTCAAAGCACATATAATTATTAGCACTCTCACAATACATACATACTGTATAGCGATTCTCTTTAAAATACTCCAACAAAGGAGGCATAAGGGACAGATAAACTAATACTAAAAAATGTTGATAATTATTAAAGCTAAGTAAGTAGTACATAGGGTTGAATTTTTGAATTAGGAAAAAACACTAATGAATTGAAAAGACATACATGAAATTAAAACTACTCAACCACTGCAAAAGGATACAGACATGACTCTTGACATCATTACGAAGTCCTTTACGAACAAATTCATATGCTTCTTCTTTTTTTCCTAAACAGTTCAATGTTAAGCCTTTCATAGCCAAAGTCTCTGAAAAATATTTTTAAGCTCTATTTACACACAAAAGATTCAAATTATCTTAGGGCTATTTTAACATTTGACACCTGCCATGCTTATATTATTCATATTTTTAATCCCATAGTTAGAAGAACTTCTCTCCAAAACTGCATTTTAAACATTTGCTTAAAGTTTAGCCCAGGTCCTTTTCTGAAGTTCCTTAAGAGGAGACTGAGTTGCTAAAATGCTTTCTGCTCTTTAGAAGATTCTTGAAAGGGGGTTGAGATTATTCTGCTGAGAAAAGGTAACACAGCAGGCACCTGAACCCTGTTGAGTTAAATCTATACAGCAGTTCACCCTTCACCTGAGATCAATTCAAATCAAGAATCAAATCAATCTACCTTAATAAAGAGGAAAAAAATCACCTTACTCAATACTGGAATAAACTGCATTTTTGTCAAGTTTATTCTAACTAATTCTAATTAGGCGAATTAATATCCTTTGCATTTCAAGGATACAACATTGGACTACAGGAGTGGCAACCCAAAAATATGTTTAAAGTAATTAATACGTAAAAGATGCTTTAGATTGAAATAACTCTCTGAATAATCCCCAAAAAAAATAATCCACAAGGGAATTAGATAAGAACAACTGTTTTTCAAATTAATGTCTATGAATTCTGTTTTTCAGAAAACATGGTGATAGAACAGTCCAAGCTCCTATAACCAAACATCTTTTCTGTTTATACATAAAGAACTTCCCTAAAGCTTCCACTTAGATAATGGTTCCATAGTGACAAAACTTGCAAACAAGTTAAATTTCTAAAATTCTATGAAATGAAGACTTCTTTCCATTTCTTCAAAGAATGTTTTCAACATGAGAAAGCTGAGACGGGTCAGCCTATTTTCCCAATAAGACAGTCTCAAGATTTACCAAAGACTAATATTCAGCGACCTCAGCTAGCTGTGCTTTGCTACAGGATCATAATTTGCGTATGTAACCTCATCTATCCTCTTAAAAAATACTGGTGACCAGTGAAAAAGGATGAGAAAGCAAATGCCAACTTATTAATACCAGTGCTAGAAAAACAACTCAAGATAAACAATCTAATGATAAATCAGTAGTGTCAATTTATATATAAAGGCCTGCAGATACATGACATCTACCAAAGAATAAAATGTATTTTACTCTATCTTCATACTACTTCTGTATTGCAAATATTGTCCTAATTTTATACATAGGAAATCAAAGAATAAACTTAAGTTCTAGTCAAAGTAACAGATGAAATCACTTCTATAAAAATATTGGTATATAGTACTCCAACTGTTCCCAAATTGATCAACCAACAACCTTTCATTTAATCGTAAAAACTGTATATGTACATGGACTTAAACATAATAGAAGTAACCTAGAATAAGACTGATATTACTAAAAATGCTTAATATTTATACATTATAGAGCTACTAGGCCATGGAATCTGGGAAGCATTCTTCTTTCACTGTTAGGAAGCCTATCTGTCTGATTTCAGAATTAGATTTCCCCAAAGCAATCTCTCACAAGACAATACCTCCATGTTCAGCAAATTTTGGATTCGAAAGAATCATCTTGCAAAACTTGAGGCCATTTTTATATTGCTTCTGTTCGTAACATTTCTGTAAAGAAATATGAACAAAAATTATTTTATAAAATGATTATATATGGAGCAACTTTTACATAATTGAAGATCTAAATTGAGGTTTAAAACGTGATGGAAAGATTTTATGTCAATTTATATCACTTATAACATTTAGTATGTTTCTGTTACCAAATTGTTCTATGTCTTGAGCATTTTCACTTTTACAGAAGATAAAGAAAAAAATACATTTAATAAATTGGGAATTTAATTGTCAATCAACGCTGCTACAGCTTTTTAAAATTCAAAATCCAAAAGCAAAAACATATATGATAACAACACAGAGAAATACTAAAACTGCATTAAAAGCCTTTGCTATTTCAAAAGTGGAACCAAGAGCCCAGCCACTGTGGTTCAGTGGTGGAGCCTTGACCTATGACCAGGAGTTCAATTCCAGTTCAGGGCACATGCCCAGGTTTTGGGCTCCATCCCCAGTGTGGGGCATGCAGGAGGCAACTGGTCAATGATTCTTAACATTGATGTTTCTACTTCACTGTCCCTCTCCTTTCCTCTCTGAAATCAATAAAAATATTTTTTTTAAAAAAAGGGAACCAAGCTGAAACCGGTTTGGCTCAGTGGATAGGGTGTCAGCCTGCGGACTAAAGGGTCCCCATCAAGGGCATGTACCTTGGTTGCGGGATCAATCCCCAGTAGGGAGTGTGCAATAGACAGCTGATCAATATTTCTCTCTCATCAATGTTTCTAACTCTCTATCCCTCTCTCTTCCTTTCTGTAAAAAATCAATAAAATATATTTATAAATAAATAAATAAACATTACATACCCAGATTAAGGAAATGTTTAGCATTTCCCAATTAATTTGGGAATAAAATTTACTCAGCAGCAGCTTAAACTTTTTGTAAATAGAGTATAATAAATCACGGAGTTGTTTTTCATTATTCTACTGATAACATGATTTGAACTACAGTACCCATATATAGAGAAAGTAAGTGTTCTGTCATCTTTTAGGTAAAATGCCCAATGTCCTGAAATCTTACTAAAAAGTCATAGATGATTTTCCATTAATATATTTCAGATTCCCTAGACCAAAAAAATCCACCTGAAAGGGGAGGGGGAAAAAAAGTTCGCTTCTCCAATTCCAAACTGTGAAAAATATGTCTACGAGAAAAACAAAAAATAAGGATTTAATGTGAAGTTCCTATTAGCTAGAACAGAACAGCTACTATGAAACTGGGGATCTGCCACTGGTAATACTGAAAACATTCTAAATTTAGTATTTATACCAAAGGTAAGCGATAGCTAATAGTCACATAACACAAGTTCTAAGTAACAAATTCGCTATTAAAATCTAAACGTTCGTGTTCAGATGAAAAGACAAACTAGAAGAACACAGCTATCTCTTTGCAACATTAGTTTAAAGTCTGCGGCGCCCGGCGTGTGTGAGAAAAGCAAAGGCGCTCGCTGCCTGTCCGCTTGGGCAGAACAGGAGCCGGGAAAACAAACCGGGAAGGCGCCGGGAGGCTGGCGCCGGACCTGCAGGGAGCAGCACGCCTCCCGCCGGCCAGCGGGCCCCCCTCCGGGCCACCATCCCGGTTTCTGCTCAGAAACAAAGTGTGTGATCCCCCAAGTGCAAAGCCAGCCCGTCCGCCAAGCTGTTACCGCTTTCTCGCAGTACAGCCCGTGCACGTCAAAGGCAGAGCCTGTTCGCTGCTGGGCTTTAGAAAGGCAGTTGATGCCAGCCTTTCACGGGCAAAGCCTGCCGGAGGCGTTAGGGCCCCCAAACAGGCAAAGGCTCCCCCGGCGCACCCCAATTCCCCCGTACCCGTCTGTGCCCGAGCCCCGCCCCACCACAGGCTCGCCCCGGCTTCCATGGGGCCGGCTTTCTAAGCACAAAGCAGGGGGTGAAACCTGCCGAGGGGCTGCGGCTAAAGAAATCCCCCGGGAGGACAGAAGGACAGGTCGCGAGTCCGCCCCGAGGCTCCGCCGAGGTGCCCGGGCGCCGCTGCCGGCCCGCCAGGTCCGGCCGGGGGACCCGCGGAGGCGGGGGGCCAGGTCCGGCAGCTCCGAGGTAAACAAAGACCAGAGCGCGGACGCGGGCGCGGCCGCCGGACCGCTCCCCGCGCCGGACCCGGCCGGCCGGACCGCTCCCCGCGCCGGACCGGGGCGCCCGGGGCGCCCGCCTCTCACCAGGACGCGCTTGAAGAGGTTGCTCTCCTTCGGCGGCAGCGGCACGCTCGGCATCGCGGCGGCGGGGCGCTCCGTTCCGGGGGGTGGACGCGGGGACCAGCCGCTGCCGAGAGTCGGTGCAGATGATGGGTCAGTCCATTCGCCTGGAGCGGGGGCTGGCGATGGAGAAGGAGAACGGCCGGAGCCAGACGCCCCCACTCCGGCCCGGGTGAGGGGCGAGGAGCGGTAAGATGGCAGCAGGGCCCGCCCCCTCCGGCGGCGGCGTGCGCATGCGCCGGGCTGCGGGGGGGGGGGGGGGAGGCGGGGGGGGGGGGAGGCGGGGGGGGGGAGGCGGGGGGGGAAGGCAGGGGGGGAGGGGTTGTTCGGCGGTCACTTGGGGACGTGGGAGGGGGTGCTCCTGCACCGTAGCTCCTGATAAGTCGTTTGCATTGTGCTATGATTGTTTAGTCTCGTGGCCCAAGATGATGCCAGTTATATCAGAGTCAGACTTTTGGGCTTTCTCTCCGCTCAGGAATTTACTTAGTAAAACAGGGCTCGAATCCAAAATAGATGGATGAACTTGTGCAGACTAAGGACGTAGTCACAACGCAGTGAGGTCATTGGACGGGCATGGACGGGAGCTGATGGGGAAGCCCTTTGAAATGTCTCAGAAAAAAACTAACCTCCTCCCCCCCCTCCCCCCCCAAAAAAAGGTATTTCCAGCAATTCAGACTACCTAACATTGTCAGTGAGAATTAATGGTGGTTTTATGGGGCCACTGGTTCTCCAAGTCTACCTACCTACTCTTTCGCCTCGGATGGTTCCCCTTTATACAAGACATAGCAATGAGAGAAACAAAATTCAAACCCAGGATCTTCCAACTCTGGAACACTTTCTACTCTACATGAAAGGTAGCATATCCCAAAACAAAAACAAAGCAGAAAAAGAAAGAATAGTGATAGAACATATGCGAGCCTACTAGAAAGATGCAGGTATGCATCCCTGACAATAGCCATATAGCCCTAGCTGGTGTGGCTCAGTGGATAGAGCATCAGCCTGCAAACTGAACGGTCCTAGGTTCGATTCTGGTCAAGGGCACATGCCCGGTTGCTGGGTCAATCAATGATTCTCTCTCATCACTGATGTTTCTATCTCCCTCTCCCTTCCTCTCTGAAATCAATACAAATATAATTTTTAAAACATTCAGATAATGGTGAGATAACTTAAAAAAAAAATCATAGCCATATATACCAAGTAGGTTTAATACTAAGGAATGTGTAAACATTAGGCACATAAACTTATTTATACATGTTCTGGATATTAATTTGTGCATGTTTGTTAGACAACAAGGTAATTGATGCATAATGGCATTTAGTGGGCTATAATCTGAGAGAGCGCCGAATCCTAACCACTAGACCACCAGGGAACCTATTGTGGGCTATAATCTGAGATGGGTTGCAGCTTATTTGATTTCCCCCCCTCCCCCCCTAGCCTGGGTTTGAGATGGGAGAAAGTATCATGGGAGTCTTTTAAAATAGGAAAGAAACTGTTATTTAAAAGGAGGAGATCTAGAGGGCCTGTTTTCTGGTCAGAAACTAGGTCCCCCAAACTATTAAAGAAGTGAGGAAGAGGTCTTCATGGAAACTTGGCTGATTTGCACCTGAACTAGTCATAGTCTGAGAGCTGAACAGGGGCAGAAAAGTGCCTGCTCACAGCACCCTCATACCCAGACACTCTGTAATCTCTACCCACTGTTTGCTCACTCTAGCAACATTCAGGAAAACTCATTGGCTCCCAATTTATCTATAGCTTCAGGAGTAAAGGGCTAATTTGTGGGACAAGTTGAAGCTCCAGTGCTCCAGTCAGGCCATCCCTTGATTCTCATGCAATATGGACTTTTCTGGAATGTACTTCAGCCAGCTCGAGCTACGTTGCCTCTCCTCAAGTTATCAAAATGACAAACTGAAAAAAGAAAGTAAGAGATAAGGGGGGGGGGGGGTCATAATGCTAAATTGTAAATATTTAGAGACAAGTAATGTTTATCTTTTATGAAAGTTTCCTTTGGGCCTTGTCCAGTCTAACTTATTACAAATGAATAACCTTTGTTAGCTGCCAGATTTCACCATGGCTCTCTCCACCCCCAAATCAGGCAGCCTGTGCTGGTTCTTCATTTGCTCTCTGCAGCTTCCCACCCACTGCCAGCTTCTTCCCCTTCCCACAGACTTCCCAGCAGTACAAAGGAAACCTGCAATCCCAGATACCAAGAAATAGGTAGTTATAAATGCCCATATTTAATATTTTCCTCAGCTGTCTTTCACACACGTTGACATACAATGCATACCTAGGATAGGGGTCAAGGGGGAAGTGAGTAGCTGAAGAGAATGACAGTAGTGTTGCCGATAGTTGTCAGCCTGAACCTTAGACCACATAAAACATGTAATGCATGCAGTCAGAAAGCCTGGGTTAGCCAGTGGCTATAATTTTATTACTGACTTCCTGTTTAGTCTGGAGCCAATCTTTTTTCCACTTTTCAACAGAAAATGGGGTTATAATAACATTATTGTAATCTTTTACAGCAGGGTTATGTGAATATAATGCTTAGTCATTTCTAAGCCCATAGCAAAAATAAAAAACAAAAAGCATTGTAAATCTGAACTCGCTGTCTCTCAGGAAGAATGCTGAAGCCCCATTGGTGTCACGGTGGGCTTTCATCCAGGTGTTCTGTGCTTCAGGTAGGGTGTACCTCCTTAAGGATCATGCACAGAGTAAAATATCAGTAACAACAACTATAAAGAACTTAATACTCACCAAAGCACTTTTTACATACATGATATGAACCAGTGACTCTTGCTAAGCCCAGTAGAGCCAAGGAGTAAAGAAGCTAGAAAAGGATGTTCTCCAACCCATAAACACAACATATATTACAGAGCCAGCTGGCAGGGTAAAATCAAGTATTTTGCTGCTATTCCCATAACCAATTTAACCATGTAACTAAAGGCTGTTGGGAAAATAACTCATCAGATTGCATAATACATTATACCTCAGATTCCCTAATGTTTCCATTCTTTTCTACCTATCTTGTCATTCCTCCTGTGGAGTTCTTTTTTTCTTTTTCTTTTTCTTTTTTCTTTTTTTTATTGATTTGAGAGAGAGAGAGAGAGAGAGAGAGAGAGAGAGAGAGAGAGAGAGAGAGAGAGGTATTAGTTGCTCCACCTGTTCATGAGTTCATTGGTTGATTCTTGTATGTACCCTGACCAACGGGGATTGAACCTATAACCTTGGTGTATGGGGACAATGCTCTAATCAGCTGAGCTACCCAGCCAGGGCCTCCCTTGGAGCTCTTGAGCCCATCTCCTTCTACTTTTCCTGAGTTTTTAGTCCATCCCCACCCCCCTCCACTATTTGCATTTTTCTCTCTTCTTACATTACCTTATATTCTAATGGGAAGAGACAGACAAGAAACACATAAATAAACATGGTAATTCTAGACCTTGGGAAGTTCTAGGAAGGAAGTAAGACAAGTCATCTTAGGAAAATGGGGATTGAGGGAAGAATTACTTCCTTTTTTAAATAATATATTTTTATTGATTTCAGAGAAGGGAAAGGAAGAGAGAGATAGAATTATCAATGATGAGCCCTAGCCAGTTTGGTTCAGTGGCTAGAGCTTCAGCCTGTGGACTGAAGGGTCCCGGGTTTGATTCCAGTCAAGGGCACATGCCCCAGTTGTGGGCTCAATCCCTAGTAGGGGGTACGTAGGAATCAGCTGATCAATGATTCTCTCATCATCATTAATGTTTTTATCGCCCTCTCCCTTCCTTTTTGAAGTCAATAAATATATATTTAAAAAATAAAACAAAGAAAAGAAAAAACAATGGCAGAGAATCTGTTATCTGCCTCCTGCAGGCCCCACAAAGGGGGTTGAGCCCACAACCCAGGCACGTGCCCTACCAGGGAATCAAACCAATGACCTCCTGGTTCATAGGTTAATTCTCAACCACTGAGCTAAGCTGGATGGGCAATGAAAGAGTTACTTTCACCAGGTTCTCAGGAACAATTTCCGGGGAGGTGGTAATGTGAACAGAGACCTAAAGGAAGAGAAGGACATTAATAAGGTAAAAAGCCTGGATAGCATATTCCAGCTAAAGGGAATCACATGCAAATGCTAATGCAGGAACAAGATTAACATGGTGAAAGCATAAAAGGTACAGTACGAACTTCAGGCTCAAGAGGAAAAGTGGTATACAGGTTAGTTGAAGCTGTAGGCCTAGTTGTGTAGGGTTTGCCATCTCAGGCATTGTGGTTTGGTTTTGTTTTATCCTATGTTCAGTGGGAAGCCATTGAAGTAATTTAAACACGGAAAGTGACATGATCTGAAGTTTTTGAAATCCTCACCTGAGAATATGTGATTTTTTTTTTATGATTGATTTTGAGAGAGAGAGAGAGAAACATTGATGTGAGAAACATCCATCTGCTGCCTCCCACACGCTCCCCGGCCAGGATCAAACCCACAACCCAGGTATATGCTGTGATTGGGAATTGGACCTGCAACTTTTTAGGGTAGAGGATGATGCTTCAACCAACTGAGCACCCAGTCGGGGCAATGACAGGCAGTCTTTTAACAAAGAAAAATACCTTTCCTCATGAAGCTTACCTGTTAAGGATTGCCTAGCGGCCAAATCCAAAGAGTTTTTTCAGTTTTACAGTTTCCTTAGCCTCTCTGTAGCATTTCCCACAGTGGGCCACCTTGTCCTTCTTGACTTTTTCTAACTTAGGAAACCAGCACCTGCATAATCCTGGTTTTTCTCCTGCCTTTCTTCCTAGTCATTCTCTTGAGCCTCAATCAAATTCCTCTTCTCCTAAATGTTGCTTGTCTAGACAATTCTGCTTTCTTTTTTCAACAACAGCAATAAAAAATGTTCAGTGCTCGCTTCGGCAGCACATATACTAAAATTGGAACGGTACAGAGAAGATTAGCATGGCCCCTGTGCAAGGATGAACTATAAATTCGTGAAGTGTTCCATTTAAAAAAAATATATATGTTTTATTGATTTTTTACAGAGAGGAAGAGAGATGGATAGAGTTAGAAACATCAATGAGAGAGAATCATCAATCAGCTGCCTCTTGCACATCCCCCCACTGGGGACGTGCCCATAACCAAGGTACATGCCCTTGACTGGAATCAAACCTGGGACCTTTCAGTCCGCAGGCTGACATTCTATCCACTGAGCCAAACTGGTTTCAGCTTCATTGTGATTTTAATTTGCATCTCTCAGATGATTAGTGACTTTGAGCATTTTTTCATGTCTTTTGGCCTTCGGTATGTCCACTTTGTGTGTGTGTGTGTGTGTGTGTGTGTGTGTGTGTGTATATATATATATATATATATATATATATATATATATATATATATTATTGATATTTTACAGAAAGGGAGAGAGATAGAGAGCTAGAAACGTCGATGAGAGAGAAACATCGACCAGCTGCCTCTTGCACACCCCCTACTGGGGATGTGCCTGCAACCAATGTACATGCCCTTGACTGGAATCGAACCTGGGACCTTTCAGTCCGCAGACCGACGCTCTACCACTGAGCCAAACCAGTTTCGGCAAGTGTTCCATATTTTAAAAATAAATTTTAAAAAATAATAAAACGTGTTCATCAAACACCACTACTCATCAGCAAAGCAGAATTAGTAAATTTTCCAGCCCAGCCAATATGGCTCAGTGGTTGAGCACTGACAGGAGATCAAGGTTGGATTCCTGGTAGGGGCATATGCCCAGATTGCAGGCTCAATCCACAGTGGGGGAGAAGAAGATGGGGAGAAAGCGGCAAATCAGTGATTCTCTCTTATCATTGATGGTTCTATCTCTCCTTCCCCCTTCCTCTCTGAAGTCAATAAAAATATTTATTTAAAAAAAATAAATTCTCTAGCTTCCATAGCTTCCATTATTAACAGCAAACAGATTTCAAATCTGTATCAAGCCCTCTTTGGATCTCCTAGCCTTCATTCTTACTTGTTTGTTAAGCCTAGTTTTACATCAGGATGTCTTAAAAGTATTTTCTACTTGGACAGTAAAAAGCAAGCCTATTTTCCCATTAAACCAGTCTAAGTCCTGACTTCTCTATTTTTGTTAGTGACACTACTCTTCTAGTTAAATTTTTCTAATCAACTTTGAGTCCTCTATATTATTCCCCACATCCAAGTTGCCTAATCCTTTAGATTCTAGATCTGTCACATTTCTCCCTTTCTTCCCATGCTTTCCATTCTCACTCCATGTTAAAACTAAATATTGCAAAAAACCTCAAGCCTCATTACTCGACCCTCTATTTTCAGGTCCTCTCTTCATTACACTTTGTTTTTTGTGTGTTTTTTAAAAATACATTTTTATTGATTTTTAGAGAGAGAAGAAGGGAGAGGGAGAGAGGGAGACAGAGAAACATCAATGTGAGAAACATTAATCTATCGATCACTGCCTCCTGCACCCCAGGATGGCTCCAGCCCAAAACGTGCCCAGACCAGGAATTGATGCATCAATCCTCTGCACAGGACAACGCCAACCCGAGCCACACTGTCAGGGTTCTCCATAAACTGTGTGCATTGCTTCTAAATGCCTTTTTTTTTTCTTCCTTCTTTCAAAAGCTCTACTTGGGTTTCTCAGTGTCTCAAAACTTTCAATGGCCCCTTTGTCTAAAACTCAGTCTATTCTCAGATTTTTCTTCCACATTATCCTACAATCAATTACCTTATGTTTGCAGTGACTATACCAGGTCCAGTTCTTTCTAAACTCCATATTTTTATTCAACCTGATAGTTTGTTTTTCTTAACTCCTTACCTAAGGACATGCTATTTTTGCTTTTTATTTTTATTTTTTTTAATCTTTTTTTATTAAATTATCTGTGTACATATCTTTTTAAAAATGTATTTTTATTGCTTTTACACAGAGAACACTTGAGAGGGATAGAGAGTTAGAAATGTCGATGAGAGAGATACATCGACCAGCTGCCTCTTGCACACCCCCCACTGGGGATGTGCCTGCAACCAAGGTCCGTGCCCTTGACCGGAATCGAACCCAGGACCTTTCAGTCCGCAGGCCGACGCTCTATCCACTGAGCCAAACCGGTTTCAGCTGTGTACATATCTTACCATTGCCCCCACCACCACCACCTCCCATACATGTCTTTCTTGCGTTTTTAAATTGATTTTACAGAGAGAAGAAGGGAGAAGGAAAAAGAGAGAAACATCCGTGAGAGTGAAATACCAATTGATTGTCTCCCGCAACCCAAGTATGTGCTCTGACCGCAATCGAACCTGCAACCTTTTTGGTGTACAGGATGATGCCTAACAAAGCCACCCAGGCGGGCAGTACAGAGACATTTTATACTAGAGTTCTCTCAAAGCCGTCATCAGATTCCCACCCCTCCAGTCACCTCACTTCTGTTGTATTCTTGTGTTTGTCTCTGCTTTCTAAACACACCCTCCTACTGCTGTTCTCTCTGCCACATCTTTCCACTCAGCTTTTATCCTCAACCCCCCCACTTAGCACGCTCTGCCTCCTTGCCTTAATTGATACCGAGGCCTTAGCCAGGACATTGTCTCTCATTTTATATCTTCCTCTCTTTACATACTATGGGAGTTGGTGGGGGAAGAATCCGAGGAGAATTTTTTTTCACATCCCACTGCTCTGCCATTCTCTTCTCCTTTCCCTCTTGGTCTCTATCCTTCATTTGTTTGCTTGCTAAGTGACAGTAGTTATCCTTTCAACTTCACTTCTAGCATCCATCTATTATACTACTGTATGATTCCAATATCTGTGTAGATGGTTCAAAACCCTAGCCTTATATAAATAAACTGTGGTACATCCAAACAATGGAATATTATTCAACACTAAAAAGAAATGAACTATCAAACCACAAAAAGTCGTGGAAGAATCTTGAATGCATATTACTAAGTGAAAGAAGCCAATCCGAAAGGCTAAATACTATGTGAACCAGCTATATGACATTCAAGAAAAGTGAAACCATGGACACAGTAAAAGATCGGTGACTGCCAGAGGGAGGGATGAATAGGCAGAGCACAGAGGATTTTTAGGGCAGTGCAACTATTCTGAATGACGCTATAATGGTAGGCAGAGGTCACCATATATTTGTCCGAATTTAGACTTTGGGGTTCACAAAACCAAGAGTGAACCCTAACGTAACCCGTGGACTTTAGGTGATAAGGATGTGTCAATGTGGCTTCATCAAATGTAACAAATACAATGCTCCAGTGGGAGATAGTGATAATGGGAGCGGCTGTGTTTATGTTTTAAAATAAACACATTTAAAACAATAAAGTAAAAACCAAAAAAAAGATAAGATTGAAATAGAATTTAGAAATCTTGGAAACTGTTCAGAAAACAAGCTTTGAATGTGATCACCTCTCTACTTTTGAAAAATTTTAATTTTTCCTTTAAAACTTTTCAAAGCAAGAGCAACAATATTAGTTGGTGAGGGAAATTTTCGCTTTACAACAAATTAGTTTCCAACTTATAAATGAAAACAGAATGATAAAAAAAAATCACTATTTGCAACCTCTAATAATGTAATGGACATACGCACTCATACGTATCTAGTATAACTTTTAAAAGACACACTAAATATCTTGTATCTTCCCTTGAAGGTAGCTAACCCACCTATCAAACAGTTTTGCCAAGAAAAACAACAATCATATAAATCTGGTGAAGCTTTTAGATTCCTTCCTAGGAAATACGGGGTGAGGGGGAGGAACATAATAACACAACACAAGTCTAAAACAAATTTTAGACCCTTCAAGGCAAAGAATCTGGTTTCTTCAACAAATATATTGCAAAGAAAAAAGAAAAAAAAAGGGGGGGGCCTATAGATTAAAAATATAGCAACAAATTGCAATATATGGACCTTATTTGAATCCTGATACGAACAAGCAAACTACTCCCCCCACAAAATGTGACACATAAGGAAAAATTTGAACACCACCTCGATATTTGATACTATTAAGATGCTATTCTTAATTTTTAAGGATGACTATTTTAAAAGTCTTCATCTTCTAGAGCCATATACTAAAATATTTACAGATGGAAAAAAGATGTTTTATATTTGCACCAAAATAATAAAGTGAAGAAAGGAAGTAGGAGGAGGGCACGTGAAATACCAGGTTGATAACTGCTGAGAATTTGTGATAGCTATATGGGGTCATTATTTTGTTCTATTTGTGAACCTTTTTAAAATTTTTCATAATAAAAACAAAAAATAAAGCTATATATCCATATACACACATACAGTGTAGACTACATTATATTCTTCATTTTGGGGCTAAGTTGGAAAACACATTAATGCTTATAATGAGTATTTGAAAATTACTTATGATACTTGGAGAATAAGAGGAAAAAATAAAATTTATTGAAATAAAGATTTGAAAATGTACAATTTAAAACCAAAGCAGCCTGGCCAGTGTAGGTCAGGGATTGAGCATCAACGTATGAACCAGGAGATCAAGTTTCGATTCTGGTCAGGGCACATGCCTGGGTTATGGGCTCAATCCCCAGTAGGGTGCATGCAGGAGGCAGCTGATCAATGGTTCTCACTCATCATTGATGTTTCTCCCTCTCCCTCTCCCTCTCTGAAATCAATAAAATGTATTTAAAAATAAAAATAAAACAATAAAACCAAAGCAAATTATTTAAGAAAAATATTTCGGATGATAGTGGAAGAGAAATTTAAGATGACAGATGAAATTACGAAGAAGTTGTAAGAGTCAACACTAAATGATCTTGTTAAAAAGCTGACTTTAAAGGCTAATACTAGTTTAGAGGGGAAAGGGGAGGTTCCAGGATTAGTCTTTCAAATGTCTTTGCTTTCCTTTTATTTCCTTTTATTTTATTTTATTTTATTTTATTTTATTTTATTTTATTTTTTAAAGAGTAAAAGAAAGATAGTAAGGTGACCTTTCAGGGCCTCTTAAGTGTCTTTGACAGAAAATTATGTGAGTGATCTAGTTTCAATAATGCCAGCAGGTGGCGCATTTCATATATTTTATTTCAAGCTAAGAAAAACTTGAGAACCAGTGTAAATACAAAAGAAATGCTGCCATTTCATTCTTTGTATTCTGCTTGTTTCAGGGGAAATAATAAGACTATAAGGAAAAGAATCTTTGTTTTGCTAGTTATTTTCTACTTTAGTAAGAGCTTGAATTTTGTGTTAAATTGCTAAAAAAATTCCTGATTTCATTTTTTTTTTCTATAGTAAAACATATCTAATTGAAATCCCAAGCTGTTTCCAACTTCTCATTGTGAGATGTCTTAAGATGCCACAGGTCATTAAGACAGATTGATTGCCTTGATTGAATCCCTGCTATATCACTTACTACAATAGTTTTGTTGTGTTGTGTTTTTTTTTTTACCTTGGACAAGTTACTTAAGCTCTCTGTATCTTAGTTTTCTCCCATGCACAATGGGTATTCTAAGGTTATTGTAAGGATGAATGAATTAGTAGGTTTAACCATGTAGACAAAAAAAGATACTTGGAAGTAGATAATGAAAGTTGTATATGTGTTTACATGTATGGCTAATTCTTCTTATATGTATGGTCATAACCTAAGAAAATATCCTGTGAAGTTGGTAATATGCTTTTCAAGAAGAAATATTGTAAATGTGGTTGCTAATGGATGTATCTCACTGGAATTTTTAAAATAAGGCAACATGCTTGCATTTACCTGAAATTGTTTATTATGTGGATTTTTAAATTCTTTAAAATATACTTTTAAATATATATATTTTTTATTTCAGAGAGAAAGGGAGAGGGAGAGAGAAACATCAATGATGAGAAGGACTCATTGATTGGCTGCTTCCTGAACGCCCCCTACTGGGGATCGAGCCTGCAACCCAGGCTTGTGCCCTTGACTGGAATTGAACCCTTCAGTCCCCAGGCCAATGCTCTATCCACTGAGCAAAACCAGCTAAGGCTAAAATATACTTTTATTGATTTCATTGAAGAAAGACGAGAAAGAGAGGGGGGAGAGAGAGAGAGAGAGAGAGAGAGAGAGAGAGAGAGAGAGAGAGAGAGAGAGAGAGAGAGAGAGAGAGAGAAACATCAATAATGAGAGTCATTGATTGGCTGCCTCCTGCACAACCCCACTGGGTATCGAGCCCACAACCCGGGCATGCGCCTTTGACAAGAATCAAACCTGGGACTCTTCAGTCCACAGGCCAATGCTCTATCCACTGAGCCAAACCAGGTTTGGCAAGAATTCTTTAATCGGTGATTTAGAAGCTATTAACCTAAGTTGAACCCTAAATTTTAGATGTGCATGAAACATATATAAAGTCACTAATTTGTAGATATCTATAGTCTCTCTTTTGGATCCCGTATTGTTTTTTAAAATACACATTTATACTCTCATTTAGTCATTAGGTCTTTTCTTAGGCATCGGAAGTCGAAAGTACAGCTGTTAACAAGCAGAATCCACTAAATTTTTGAATGATGAAAATGGGGTCCTCATATAAAAGAAATTAAGGAATCACTACTTTAGTAGCTCGATACATAAGAAAATTCTTGTAACGTTACATTAAATATATTGTAAGTCATCTCCTAATCAAAACTGTAAGGAATTCACTCCTGGGTTTCCCTTAACCTGAAAACCTAAGCTCCACCTTTGGGCACCAGGGACGCGCCTGTCCGGAGGTAAACTACAACTCCCAGAATTCCTGGGCGGGTGCTACTGGGAGGGCGGGTGCTACTGGGAGTTGTAGTACAATCTACGTTCCGGGGCCGCAACCTTGCGCCCCGGGCCCCGCGCCCGGCTGGCACCCTCGCATTTTTTTTTTTTTTTTTAATCTTTCTTGCTTTCATGTTTCTCTTCTGTTTCCTCTTTCACCTCATTGTTTTAACGAAAGTCCAATCACGATGGGAAAGTGTCAAAACGAAGAAGACAGGAATCGATGATTAACCCGGAAGCGGTGACCCAGGAAGTGAAAGTGATTCCTTGCCTTTCTGGCTGAAATGTACCGAGTTAGAGAAGGTTCCGACCTCAGTAAGGAAAGCTGTCGTCTTCATTTTAAGTACTCACAATCCCTTTCTCTTTCATGATCTTAAAAAGTCTTTTTCTTCTTTCTCCAGCATATTTTCCATGTTCCCTTTGTATGGGATCACTCCCTGCACCGAGGTTCACAGTATGGCTTACACGTGCTGCTCGCGCCGGGAGGTCTGTCACTCACGGTGAACCCACCCTGACCACTGTTCCAGAGGACCCGGAGCCCTGTTACCTGCGGTCGGTGTGGAGAGAACTTGCTGTTCTCAGGTATCCTAGAGAGTAACCGTCTTGGTTTTTTGCCCCTTTAACATTGAGGTTCATGACCTTGAGGATTATTCTACTCTTCCTGGGATGGAAATTTTAGCCAGAAGTGTTATAACACATGTTTACCATCCTTTTGCTCTGTCCGCTTTCAACTGAACACACCTCTGATGTGTTTGGGACTTAGATGTAAATGCACACAGAACCTTCCGCTGGAGGACTGTCACTTTTGTGGTTACTGGGCATATATGTATTCATCCACTGTCCCTTTTTGAATGTGATTCAGTTTGTTAAAGGTCATGAGTAGAACCCTGCAAATTTTAATATTTTATTTTCTAGGTGATAATGATATTAGCAGACTTATAATGATCAATAGAGCTAATATATGAATGCACCTCCTAGCAGTAGGAACACCAGTGACGATAAAGGTTGATTTTGATACATTTTGATCTCTACCTCTATTTCAACTTTGAACCACAGGATTTTAGGGGCAAAGTGTTCTTCTTAGAACCCTGTCATACTCAATAAAAATGATTATATGCTTTTGTTAGCTCTTAATTATATCTGCTAGAGGGGAGAACAGATAATTATTATACACAGCCAATTTCACCTAACTTGTAATTGTTTTCTTTTTAACTTGTAGTTTTTTAAAGTAACTTTTCTTGATTGTAAAAGTAATACATACAATACTATAAGTATAGAAGACTTGGAAAACACTGACAAGTAGAAAAAAAATAGAAAGCAAGCAAAAGGTATCAGTAATTCAACAACTAGAAATCATCTTAATATTTTGATATATTTATATTTTATTTTTCTTTTTTCAAAATATTCTGTACATTTTTTACATGTATTGTAGATAAAATTAGAAAATGCAATTGAGATTATGTTGTTTTGTACAGTTGATCCTTGAATAATATAGGGGTTATGGGCAACAATCCCCCAGTTAAAATATATATATATATATATATATATATATATATATATATATATATATATATATATATGGCTGATGTGAAAAGTGTCCCCTTGGGAGTTCAACTGGGAGAACAGGAGTTCGATTGCTTGCTATGATGTACACTGACTACCAGGGGGTGGTGCGGAACATAGCGGGCGACCAGCTGTGGTGGCCAGGCCCTGAGGGAGCAAGAGAAGGAGGTGGTGAGGAGGCGGAGAACATGATTGGCCCTGATTGCTAGCCAGGCCTAGGGACCCTACCCATGAATGAATTTCATGCACTGGGCCTCTAGTTTGTGTATAACTTTTGACTTCCCCAAACTTAACTACAATCATCTCTGAGTGCATGTGTTGAATAGGTTGTAGGAGCCCCACAGATACCAAAATCCCAGTTGCTAAATCCTTTATATAAAGTGATATAAAACAATGCATATAATTGGCTCTCTGCTCCCATGGATTCCCAACTATGGTTGGTTGAATCTGCAGATGGAAAACCAGGGGATACAGAGGGCCGATTATATTTATTGAAAAAAAAAATCAGGATGTTTTGGAACCATTGTAATTCATACCCATGTTGTTCAAGGGTCAACTGTAATTATCATCATTGTCCCTTTTTACCAGACCTTCTGTTAATATTTGAAGCTTTCTTCTTTTAGGATTTCAGCTGTAGGAATCATCCTTTTAAAAAAAATGTTTTTATTGATTTTTAGAGAAAGAGAAGGAGAGAGGGAGAGAGAGAAACATTGATGTGAGAAAGAAACATTGATAGGTTGCCTCCCATATCACCCTGACCTGGGACCAAACTTGCAAATTGAACATGTGCCCTAATCAGGAATCAAAACGGTGGCCTTTTGGTACACAGGATACCATTTAATCAACTGAGACACACTGATTTAGGCAGGGAAGCATTTTTGAAGTGTGCTTTAAAGTTAGCGCACTGAATTCTCAATAGGAAACTTGCATTCTAGAATCAGCTGTGTCTCTGTCTAGCTGAGTAAATAATATGATTAAATTACCGTATTTTTCGGACCATAAGACGCACTTTTTTCCCCCCAGAAGTGGGGGGGAAAAGTCCCTGCGTCTTATGGTCCAAATATAGCCTACACATATACTTTTAAAAAAAAGTTTTTTTTTACTTGCCCGGCTCTGTGTGGTCTCTGTGTGCTTGCCCAGCTCTAAAATGGTTCTAAATGCTGCTGTTTACTTTACAGGGTTGATTACATGTGTTTATGACTGTGATGTTGGGTTTTAATGCACATAAAATATTTTAGGACACTATTTGTTTCAGAATCTTTTTTTCTTCATTTCCCTTCTCTAAAAACTGGTGCGTCTTATGGTCCGGAGCGTCTTATGGTCCGAAAAATACGGTACTTGACTTTCTTGGACATCTGGATATAAGAAAATAGTTATTTACATCAAACTTCAGAAATCCAAAAATCTATGAACCATCTAAAGTTTGAATGATTATACCTTTCCAGTGCTTGTTCATGCACTCAATTCTGTATTCTGAATACTTTGTAGAAAAATAACTGATTTAATCCATTCTATTGATATATTAATATTTATTGGTTACACTCTTACTTTTGCCTTAATTATATATGTTGAGTGGTAGAAAAAAGTGCTTTGTGTTTTCTTCATTTATTTTAATACATTCTTTTTGGAGGTTTGAGGAATTCTTTTATTTTTGTGAGTTACTAGAGGCCTGGTGCATGAAAATCATCCACCTTCAGCCCAGCCCGCGCCCTCTCACAGTCCGGGAGCCCTCAGGGGATGCTGGATTGACAGCTCAGGGGAGCAGGACTAAGCAGGCAATCTAACAGCCTTAGCACTGCAGGAGACAGGAGAGGGAGAGGCTCCCACCACAGCCACTGTGCTTGCCAGCAGTGAGCCTGGCTTGTGACTGAGCCGTGCTCCCTGCACTGACCACCAGGGGGCAGCTCCTGCATTGCGCATCTGCCCCTTGGTGGTAAGTGTGCATCATAGTGACAGGTCATTCCACCGTTCAGTCGATTTGCATATTAGATAAAAGTAAGTAAAAGATATGTGTGTGTATGAGGACAGGATTATATACGATGGAATTTGAGGACCATGTATAGAGCTGGCTCAAGGAGTGAACTGAGCAAGAATTTCTCAGGTTCCTTCCAGCTACATTCTATCTGCAGAGTTGTTGTTTTTTGTTGTTGTTTTTCCAGATTGTGTTTATTTGTTTTATTTCAGATGCTGAGATGAACCGTCACCTCTGTGTTTGGCTCTTTAGACTTCCATCTCTTCATGGTCATCACCAGTGCCACATCCATCCCCTTTTTCATCAATTTACACAGATACATCTTGATACAAGGCTGGGGATTTTTAGACAAAACAGGAATCACATTTTCCATAGTCTGTTAAATAAGAATTGCTCTAAGAGATTCTGTCATCAAAACACCAAGATGCTCTGGAAGCATAAAGCATTACAGAAATATATGGAGGACCTGACTAAGGAGTACCAAACACTTGGTCAGTGTTTGCAGCACATCTCTGTGAATCAAGGGGACCAAAGGTCCTTGAATCAAAGACATGCTGAGTTGGCACCACTTGCAGCCCTTTACCAAGAAATTCAGGAGGCTGAAAAAGAAATTGAAGAATTAGAATCAATGTGTAAAAGTAAGTAAAAGATATGTGTGTGTATAAGTACAGGATTGATTTTCTAAGTTAAATGAACTTAGTCTTTTTAAAAACATATATTTTTAATGAATTTCAGAGAGAAAGGGAGAGGGAGAGAGTAGAAACATCACTGATGAGATAATCATTGATCAACTGCATCCTGCATACTCCACCCTGGGGATTGAGCCCACAAACTGGGCATTTGCTTTACCCGGAAATCAAACTGTGACCTCCTGGTTCATAGGTCTACACTCAATTACTGAGCCACACTGACTAGGTCTCAGTCTTCTTTTATTTTTATTTTTATTGTTGAAAGTATTATAGCGGTTCCCCTTTTACTTCCCCCATTGACCCCCTCCAGCTTGCTCCTGCTCCCAAAACTCAGTCTTTAAAAAGCCTACAGGTAACAAGCTCTACACTTGGAAAGGATAGGACTTTGTATTCTGGATGTTTGAAGTATTTCAGCTACTAAACATCAACTACTAAGAGACTAAGCTCCTTGTGGTGCTTGCTGGGAAGTTTTTAGGGTCTGGGAGACTTATTCAGAAGCTTTACTTTATTGAACAGACCTTTACTGAGTACTGCCCTACAGTGCTACATACCAGGGACACAAAAGTACCCATCAAAGGGTTTATTTGGTTTAGGTATTATTTCATCACCCTTTAGCCATCTCATCCCAATCACCCCCTTCCCTACTAGCCCTAGGCAACCTCTAATCTACTTTCTGTTTCTTTAGGTTTACTTATTTCAGGCATCCTATATAATACAGGGAATATGCAAATTACCATCACTCTGCCGCAAAGATGGTGGTGCCCACAGCAGAGGCGGGGGTTTCTGTAACACAAGATGGCTGCACCCACAGCAGAGGCTGAGATCCTGTAACGGCCCTAATGAGCCATCAGCAGGGTGCTGAGGCTGTGCCTCCCCGTCCCCCGTGGAGCTTGACAGGCAACCTCAGGTCACGCCCCCCACCCAGCAGGTCTTGCCGAGGGACCTCAGGCCATGCCCCCTGCCTGGCGGGGCTTAATGGGAGACCCCAAGGTGAGCCCCTGCCTGGTGCTGGGCCAGGGAACCTCAGGCCGCACCTCCCACCCTGGCATCAGGCCAGGGGATCTCAGGTGCACTCACTGCCTGGCAGGGCTTATGGGGGCCCTCAAGCCGAACCCCAGCACTGGGTCAGGGGACCTGAGGCCACGTCTCATGCCTGGTGGGGCTTGACGGGGCAGATCAAGTGTCTTTCTCCCCCCCCACTCCACCCCCCAAGTGCTGGGCTGGGGGACCTTGCTTTGGGCCAGGGTACCTCAGGCCACACTCCTCACTCAGCAGGGCTTGATGGGAGACCTGAGGCTGTACCCCCATCCCAGTTGGGGCTTAATGGGGACCTGAGGCTGCACCCCACTCCTGGACCTGGGCTGGGGGGCCTGAGGCTGTGCCCCCCCTCTCCCCACCTAGCAGGGCTTTATTGGGGAGCTCAAGGCATGCCCCCCACCTGGCCAGGCTTGATGGGGAACCTCAGGCCATGCCCCCTACCCAACAGGGCTTGACAAGGGACCTCAGGCCACTCCCCCCAGCCCCAATGCTGGAGCTAAGGCTGTGCACCCTGCTCAGGGGGCTTGACAAAGGTGGAACCAGCCAAGTCTGGATCTAGCCCAATGGTGGGGGAAGGCTGGCTGGGTCTGGGTCTCGCATGATTTTGAGGCACATGTGGTGGGCAGGGACTTGACTCTGGGTCCTGTGGTGCACCTCAGACTCTGTCAGGAAGATGATTTTCATATACATTTTACTAATTTTCTTTCATCTCTGACACTTCTACTATAGAGAAAGGGCAAATAGCAATATTAAAATATTTAATCCCTTTTAATGAGCATGGATTTTGTGCACCAGGCCACTAGTATTTTATAAGTGGAATCCTATAGTATGTTGTCCTTTGTGACTGGCTTTTTTCACTTAGCATAGTATTCTAAAGGTTTATGTATGTCATAGCCTATATATGTACTTCATTATTTAATTGCTGAATTATATTTCATGGTATGGGTATACCACATTTCATTTATCCATTTATCAGTTGATGAATATTGAGTTATTGAGTTGTTTTCACTATCTTGTTATTATGAACAACGCAGCTAGGAACTTTGTGTATAAGTTTTTGTATGGACATAGATTGCTGAGTGTCTCATAACTATGTTTAACCTTCTGAGGAGCTGTCACACTTTTCCAGGTGGCTGCACCGTTTTCATTCCATCCCCAGGGTCTGAGGGTTCTAATTTCTCCACATCCTTGCTAATGTTTGTTATCTGCCTCTTTGATTCTAGTGATCGTAGTGAGTGTAAAGTGATATCTTCTTGTGATTTTGATTTAACGTCTTTTTTTTAATTAAAAAACATATATTTTTAAATATGTTATTTATTTTACAGAGAGAGAGAAAGGGAAAGGAAGAGAGAAAAAAACATGATGTGAAAGAGAAACCTCTTGCATGTCCCCTTCTGTGGACCAAGCCCAAAATCCTGGCATGTACACTGACAGGAAATCAAACCCATGACCGTTTAAAGTGCATGGGATGATGCTCAGCTAACTGAGCCACACTGGCAAGGGTTCATTTGACTTTCTGTAATTAATAATGATTATTTTTGTGTGTGTGTGCCTATTTGTCATATCATCTTTGGATAAATGACTGTTCAGATCCTTTATTGTTACTTGTCTTTTTGTTATTAATTTGTAAGAGTTTTTATATTATAGACACAAGTTCTTTTTATTTTTATTTTTGATTTAAGAGAGAGTGAGGAAGGGAGAGAGAGAGTGAGGAAGGGAGAGAGAGAGACATCAGTTTGTTGTTCCATGTATTTATGCATTCATTGGTTAATTCTTTTATATATCTTGACCAGGGATTGAACCCCTAATCTTACATGTCAGGGTGATGCTCTAACCAAGTTGAGCTGTCTGGCCAAAGCCAGACACAAGTTCTTTATCACATAGTTGATTTACAGAAATTTTTCTCCCATTCCGTGGATTGTTCTTTGAAGCAACACACTTTTAAATTTTGATGATGTCCATTTATCTTTTTATTCTCTTGTTGCTTGTGATTTTGGTGTCATATTATTTAAGAAACTATTGTATAATCTAAAGTCACAAAGTAGTATATCTTTGTTTTCTTCCAAGAGTTTTATATTTTTAGCTTTTACATTTAGGTCTTTGATCTACTTGAGTTAATTTTGTATATGATGTGAGAGCTGTTTTTAATTTTAGTATTTTAAGTATTTATTAATATTGCTATTGTTTTAATATTTTTTCTCTTAGGAAATTTTTTCACAATATGCAGAAATTGAAAGAAAAGCAGTGTTTCTAAACTCTCTTTTAGGCTTATGGTTCTGCTATTCTGTAATATCTAGTAGCCCTGCACATGAATCCATGTGCCAGTAGCTCTCTGCAGTGCCTGGCCACTCTGCGGCTCTCCACAGCCCAGAGGCTCTCCACAGCCCAGAGGCCCATCCATGATTGGGTGCCATGGCGACGAAACAAGCATTCCACCAGGTTGATCACGCTGCCTGCACTCAGTGGCAACCGCCCCTGCCCACCCCAGGACTGGACAACTCTGGCAGGGCTGAGAGGACTAGGCACCGCCATCTTGTGACTATGGGCACTGCCACCTTTGTGACAGTGTGGCAGTTAATTTGCATATTATCCTTTTGTTAGATAGGATAGTGATCCCGGCTACATATACTCTACAAAATTGGAAGCTTTAGCCATGCTAGAGTATTCAGAGTGTGTTGGGTAATGGTTGCCACCTTTAGACAAAAAATGGCCACCCAATTTACTCCAAAACATCTTATTTGGGTTTATATTTAACTAGTCAGTCCCTGCTTGATTAATCTTTTTTTTTTTTTTTAAGTATATTTTATTGATTTTGTACAGAGAGGAAAGGAGAGAGATAGAGAGTTAGAAACATTGATGAGAGAGAGTCATCGATCAGCCGCCTCTTGCACACCCCCTACTGGGGATATACCCGCAACCAAGGTACATGCCCTTGACCGGAATCGAACCCGGGACCTTTCAGTCCCCAAGCCAACGCTCTATCCATTGAGCCAAACCGGTCTCGGCTAATCTTTGTTTTCTATAATTACTTATAAACATTCAAATAATTAGCTGTTTGGGCAAGATCATGCTTCTTTTCAAAAACCCAGGAATTTTTGGACATACTTTACAAATACTTGTCTATTGATACTCTCTAACTATTCTAACTGTTCTTTTGTATAATTCCTTGCTTCATAACTGAAATAAAACTTAATAAGCAGAGATTAGGTAGCTATTTAAGAGTTTTCCTATAAGTATTTAAAAAGTTTTATTATCATTACTGTTGTCTGTTTATAGGTCTAGATAAACAAGATGAAAAGCAGTTACAAGAACTTGCATTGGAAGAGAGGCAAACCATTGCTCAAAAAATTAACATGTTATATAGTAAGGTATGTTTCAGAAGGTAACTAATCTTACTAGTGTTAATATATGCTAGGTTATGCACTGGTGTTCAAAGTACTTTTTAAACATCAGTTATTAAATTTTTTCTTATGATAAGGGTTTAGATTGGGTTTAGTGCTGTAATTTGCTGCAGAATGAGGTTGAAGAAATTGTGATAGGTATCAAAGAATAAAAACTCCCCCACCTCCCAGCAGCAATATTCTAAAGTTGAATCTATTAACTTTCCAGGCAAGGAAACACATGCTGATAAAGATATTTATTTCACCAAGAGGAAACATCAGGGTTTTTTAAGTCTTAGAAAGGAGGAATGGTTCATGGTGATTGTGTTAATTAAGGATTGAAAATTTGCATTCCAGATAAAATGGAATGAATCCAAAGATCTAGAGACAGTTGGTTAACACAAAGTCTTTAGCTTCTTATAGCTCAATGGATGATTTGTCTAAAATCACAGGACTGTACACCATGTTTCCTTTTGTCATATTTGCCATCTCCTGCCTTTATTCTCCCTTGTTCTGGGAATCCAGTGGAGGAGCTTTGTGAAGTGTTGAAGGGGATGAGGTGGAGGTATTTAACCAGCTAATCAAAGTAAGATGTCTGACTTTAATATTCTCTCCCGTAGACCAGATCATTTTTAGCAGAAATGGAGTATTTTGAAAATTGACAATAGGGAGTATGACCCATAGGTATTTTTAGTTTGATTTGAAAGACCTTTTAGTAATAATAAAAATAAAATTACTTACCTTTTCTTCCTAAGAGGAAAGTTGGTTACTTTCTTTGTTAGATTGCTTCTTTTTTTTCTTATCACAGCTAAGAAACCATTTGAACCTTATCTTGGGAGTCCTCAACAACCTCTTTAAACAAAGCAACTTTACTGAGAAGGCAGGGCATAGCCTAGTGCTCACTGTCATTTGTGGCTGGAGAAAATATGCAATCATGTGAAATGAAGACTTCCAAAGCTTTACTTTATTCATTAGGTGAAAGAAGTTACTATTCAGAACTATTAGGCAGACTCTGAAGAAAATTGAATGGAACACTAGACTTTGATCTAAACTTCTGCATTTTAGAAAATTAAGTTAGTCTGGTAGCATCGTAGAGAACATCCTGACAAGTAACTTCATTGTTATTATGAGTTTACCACTTGCTTTAGGTTTAATTAGGTCTACTTAATAGAGCATTTTAGGAGTAGACCTCATTGGGATACTATATGACTTTGTTAATTACTGATTTTTTTTTTAAACAAGTACTTTCGGGTCTTTTACCTAAGTTCAAGTAATGACAGTGTATATACTATATACATATATAGAACATACTAATGCTTATAATTTTTCTCGTTTTTAGCTTTTCCACAGTTTAGTGCCAAAGGAAAAATATGACAAAAATGATGTTATTTTAGAGGTGACATCTGGAAGAACTACTGGAGGTCTGTAAAATAATTTTATTGTAAATAATCTAAGAAATACCTAAATTTTACTTTGATTTGACACACTATAACCTGTAATTAAGAATGGTTTTCTTAGAAATTTGTGCCGACTTGATATTTTTTGTGTTGTCTTTTAGGTGATATCTGCCAACAATTTACCCGGGAAATATTTGACATGTACCAGAATTATTCAGGCTATAAACACTGGACATTTGAACTTCTGAATTATACACCGGCTGATTATGGTAGGTCTAGTTGAGAATTCTGTCCATCAATGATACTGAAAAATATTTTTTCTTTGAGCTTCATTAGACCCATGTAGTCCTGTTTTTTTTTTTTTTTTAAATTTGATCTGTATATGCTAAATACTGTGACATAGACTCATCCAGTGGCTTACCATAGTACAGTTTTTAACTGGGAGAAGGAATGGAAGGGAGGGAGATATCCTCCCAGAAAGGAATATCTAAGAAAGAGAACATTTCCCTGTGGAGGATAGGCATGTACCTTGTCTGGAAAAGCATTGCTTTGTTGTTCAAATCAAAGGTATGTTAAGGGTTTTACTCTGAAGAACTTTGTGACTTATATGATGTATAATTGAATGGTTTTCCAGTTAGACTAAATGGCTAATGATATGTTAGATTTTTATGGGAATGCAGAAGTTAGTCATTAATCTTTATTTTCAAAAAATTTCCATTTACTTGAGCTGATAAAAACTTAAGCAACATAAATAATAACAAACAATGCAAGCCTTTAAACTTGCAAGTATGTTAAGTATGTTAAATCAGAACTTCTGATAGTAATTTCTTCCCATTCTTTTAATCCACTGGAAGTAGTTATCTGCTTGGTTACACAGTGATACACTGTAGTAGACAGAGGGGGTCATGAATAATAAATCACAAACTATCAAAGTGGAGAAAGAGGATTAATGTAAGTTAAACAATCTAGGGAAATGAAAACCAGTATATAGCATAACTAAGTTGTGCTTGGTACAGATTTTAAGTACAGCCAGTGAGAGCAGAGGAAGGAACGCCCTGAGCGGCAGCATGGTGGTGGGAAAGATTGGTGTGCGTGTAGGACAGTAAGCCAGCCAACTTCCCTATGTGATGAGAAGTAATAGGAAATAGGCTTGAGTGGGTAGAGTTTGAACATCCTTGAAAGCTGAACAGACCTTGACAGGGAATAGAAAGTTGTTGATTTTATTAATAAGAATATGACTTGATAAATAAACTTTTTAAATATATATTTTTATTGATTTCAGAGAGAGAGAGGGAGAGACAGAAACATCAATGAAAAGAAAGAATCATTAATCAGCTGCCTCCTGCATGCCCCATACTGGGGATGGAGCCTGAAACCAAGTCATGTGCCCTTAGAGGGAATCGAACTGTGACTACCTAGTTCATAGATCGATGCTTAACCACTGAGCCACGCCAGACAGGCAAGAAGTACACATTTTAAGAAGATTATTTTGACACAATCTAAAGAATGGATTAAACAGGTTAGATTTAAGGCAGAGAGGTTATTCGAGTAATCCAGATATGACTGAGAGTTAGAATTTGGAGTAGGGAGACATGTGAGATACCTTCAAAGAAAGAATGAGCAAAATTGCTAACTGTCTGACTACAAGAGGGGCTGTTGCTTGCCTAATATGTCCTATGTGCAGTGTAGGTTGTTTGATCCTTACAGTCCCGTGAGATAAGTATTATTAGTCTCATTTTACAGATGAGGATGTAGACCACACATGTCAAACACAAGGCCCGCGGGCCAAATCCGGCCCGCCAGGCCTTGCAATGTGGCCCGCACCGCGCTGTCATCACTGCACTCCGCTGCGTTCCATCACAATGACGCGCAGTGACATAGGAGGCTTGTGATCTCTCCGGCCTCCGTACTTGCTATCTATTACGCATGCGCATAGATAACAAGTCACGGAGATTCAGGAGGCGTGACCTATAGTCCGGCATCCGATGTGGTTGTGCGGGTGGCAGAGCAGAGGAGAGAGTGAGTGTGCGGGCATAAAAAATACACAGCAGAAGCTGCCAGTTCCTGGCATAAAGTGCAGGCATAAAAATCGCAACAGAATCTGCTATCTGTACCCAGCCAGGCATTTATTGACTGACTTTTTTTTCTCCACTCCATCTGCCAAATCAGGCTATCCCTGTGCAGTTTTCAACTTTTTCCTTCTAACGCAGATTTCCAATAAACTACATCTTTTACTGCCAATATTGATCCCAAAATGTCCAGGAAAAGAAAAGTTGATGGTGAAGGCAGACAATTTAATGACAAATGGGAAAATGAATACATGTTTGTGCTTAGAGAGGGCAAACCAGTGTGTATATTTTGTTATGAGACAGTGTCGGTGATGAAAGAGTACAATATACGTCGTCATTTTGACACCAAACATAATGTTAAGTATGGCAAATATACTTTGGAAGAAAAGCATAAAATTGTTAAAGAACTAAAAGGCAAACTACAATCACAGCAGCAAATGTTTACAAAGGCTACAGCGAAAAATGATGCTGCAGTGAAAGCAAGCTTTATAGTGGCTGAAGAAATTGCCCGTACTTCAAGGTGTTTTTCAGAGGGTGCCTTTTTGAAGCAATGCATGCTAAAAGTGTGTGAGCAAGTATGCCCAGACCAGATACAGAGTTTTCAAAATGTCAGTTTGTCAAGAAACACCATTGCAGATAGAGTTCAAGAACTCTCAGGAAATCTATCATCACAGCTGGCCAAACAGGCATGCAGTTATCTCACTTTTTCACTTGCTATCGATGAAAGCACAGACAACACTGATACAGCGCAGCTGTCCATCTTTATACGTGCTACGAAGACCGACCTCTCTGTCACTGAGGAACTTTTGGATGTAGCTGCCATGCATGGGACGACGACTGGTAGAGATATATTTGAGGCTGTGGAGAAATCTATAAATAATTTTAAATTACCCTGGGAAAAGTTGGTGGGGCTAACTACCGATGGTGCACCTTCAATGTGCGGAGAAAAGAAAGGCTTGGTTGGACTAATGAAGGAAAGAATGCAAAAAAGTCACTGCCACACACCCTTGATTACTTATCATTGCATTATCCACCAAGAGGCTATGTGTGGAAAAGTTCTAGACATGAATGACATAATGACCACAGTCATTAAAACTATTAACTTTATACGGGCACGTGGCCTGAATCATCACCAGTTCCAGCAGTTTTTACAGGAGGTGGGTGCAGAGCATGGAGACGTGCCATACACACAGAAGTAAGATGGCTGAGCAAGAGCGCAGTCCTCAAAAGATTTTTTGAGCTCAGAGAACAAATTGCTCTTTTCCTGGAAAGTAAAGGAAAGCCCTTGCCTGAACTGTCGGATCCCGCCTGGCTATGTGATTTTGCTATGATGTGTGACATATGCGAGCATCTCGCCCAACTGAATCTGAAGCTACAGGGACGCAAACAAGTCATCACGAAGATGTCTGACATGATCACAGCATTCCAGTGTAAACTTCAACTATGGAAGTCCCAACTGGAACAGGACAATCTTGCCCACTTTCCCATTTGTTTGAGTATCTCAACCACTATTTCTGGTACTTTTCCTTGCAGTCGGCTGGCTACCAAAGTTAGCCGTTTACTAAGTGAATTTGAGCGGCGCTTCTCTGACTTTAGAACACAGCACTCAGGCTTTGACATCTTTGCCAATCCTTTTACAGTTGATGTCAACAATGTGCCCCATCACCTTCAGATGGAGATAATCGAGTTTCAGTCTGACAGTGGCCTGAAATCAAGGTTTCAGGATGTTGAAATTGAGGACTTCTACCCTCTACTGCCCCCTGACTCAATGCCAGAGCTCCGACTTCATGCTGCCCGTATTCTATCCATGTTCGGGAGCACCTATCTTTGTGAACAGATGTTTTCAATAATGAATCTGAACAAAAACAAGCACAGATCACGCATTACCGATGACAACCTCCATGCTGTTTTGCGGGTTGCTACAGCCCAAGAAATAAAACCGAACATTGACTCATTGATCCGGGGAAAACGGTGTCAGACATCTAGCCAGAAAACAAAACAATGACCATTTTAGGTACATTCCAATATTACTGTTTTGCTTGATACCAATATTACTGTTTTGCTTGATAGCATGTGAGTTGGTTAACAGCACTGTTAAGGAAAAGATTGTTCCACTCATTTTAAATTCACATTTCTGGTTAACATTGTCAGTTTATGACTGTTCAGTAAACCATTCGGTCCTCGATTTAGGCTGGATTTTAGATTTTGGCCCCTTCTCTGATTGAGTTTGACACCCCTAATGTAGACTCAAAAGAGTAAGTAACTAATCCAATAAGTAATGGCAATCAGAAGATTAACTTTAAGCCTATCTGATCCAGAGCCACAATACATAGCATTAGTCTATTCTGTTATAAAGGAGATGAGCCACAGGGATTCTAACACTTGTAGCTATCAGCATTGCAATATTCATTCATGCCATTGGATGGGATAGAAATTACAAAGCAGAGCCAGCCCATTTGGTAAGAATAATGATAAGTGGTTTTGGAATTATTAAGTTTGTAGTTATACTGAGCATTCATTTAGAAATATTCAGTAAATTGTAAAGTAACCAGAGCTTTGGTGAGAGAACAGAATTGAAGAAAGATGTTTGATAGCTGTCAGCACAGAGATAATGTCTGATACTGAGAAATAGGTGAGGGAGAGTCTAGAGAGGGATCTCCAGGGCGCCAAACCTGGGAGAATGGCCACATTTAGAAATATAGACTAGTTGGCAAAAGAAAAAGAGGAGTCAGATAAGAAGAAAAAGGATGAGGACAGTATAATATGGGAGCAAGAGAGGAGAGAGTTTCAAGGAGAATCTAATCAGAAACAGCAGCATTATAAAAGAGAATAATGGAAAATGTCATCAGTGACCTCTGAAATATATATTTTGAATCCAATTTTCAGGAATGAGAGGGCGAGAACTTAACAATAGGAAGAGATCAGTATCTCAGGAATGTAGAGCAGCCTAGACAATGGTTGGGAAGCCTCTCTTTTAGATACACTGACTCACTGGCAAAATAAAGATCTTTTTAAAAGTAAGACAATGTTTTTCAAAAAGCAGACACTTAAAATATTTTATTTATATACTTTAAAATTAAAGACTAGGAATTAACCTCCATTGAAATTATAATTTTTAAAAATTGACTTATTTGTTGTAATTAGGAAAAGAAAACGATGTGGTTAGAAGACTAAAATAGCCCTAGCCGTTTTGGCTCAGTGGATAGAGCATTGGTCCTCGAACTGAAGGGTCCTGGGTTCAATTCCCGGGCAAGGGCATGTACTTGGTACCTAGTTGCAGGCTCAATCCCTAGCCCCAGTCAGGGGCATGTGCAGGTGGCAACCAATCAATATTTCTCTCTTTGTCTCTCCCCACTACCCCCTACTTCTACTCTCTAAAAATCAGTGAAAAAAAGAGAAAAAAATGAATGGAAAAATATCCTTGGGTGATTCAAAAAAGAAGAAGAAAAAGACTAAAATAGAGAAAGGGGGAAAGCACCCATCTTTCTTTCTTTCTTTCTTCCTTCCTTCCTTCCTTCCTTCCTTCCTTCCTTCCTTCCTTCCTTCCTTCCTTCCTTTTCCTTCCTTCCTTTCTTTCTTTCTTTCTTTCTTCCCTCCCTCCCTCCCTCCCTCCCTCCCTCCCTCCCTCTTTCTTTCTTTCTTTCTTTCTTTCTTTCTTTCTTTCTTTCTTTCTTTCTTTCTTTCTTTCTTTCTTTCTTTCTTTCTTTCTTTCTTTTTTACAAGTGTTCCTCTTTTTTATTTTTTCCCCCATAGCTCCCCTCTACCTGATTCCCCACCCCACCCCATGCCCTTATCCCCACCACTGTCTTTATTCATAGGTGTAAGATTTTTGTCCAATCTCTTCCTGTACCCCTCAGACCTCCTTCCCCCTGAGAATTGTCAGTCGACTCCCTTTCTATATCCCTGATCCCATTATATTCACTTGCCTGCCTGCCTCATTTGCCCCTAACTGCCTCTGCCTCAGCCCTCGCTGCTGGGGCTTTGTCCAGAAGGTTGTTCGCTTCTCTGGTCTAATTAGCATAGTACTATGTTTTTATTATTATAGAGGTAGCCAATCAATGATTCTCTCTCATTGATGTTTCTATCTCTCTTCCTTCTTCTCTGAAATCAATAAAAATATATAAAAAAGAGCCATCTCAAAAGAACTCAAAAGTTAACCTGAAGAAATTTCCACTGACCAAAGATGGGGCAAGTGGAGTTTTATTTTTTCTTATTTTTTATTTTTTAATATATTTTATTAATTTTTTACAGAGAGAGGGATAGAGAGTTAGAAACATCAATGAGAGAGAAACATCGATCAGCTGCCTCCTGCACATCACTCACTGAGATGTGCTCACAACCAAGGCACATGCCCTTGACCAGAATGGAACCAGGGACCCTTCAGTCCGCAGGCCAACGCTCTATCTACTGAGCCAAACTGGTTTCGGCTCAAGTGGAGTTTTAATCAATAATTGCCATTGATTTAACCATGCTGACTGTGTTCAAATCCTTGAGTTCACAGTGATATATTAAAAAAATAATTACCTACTTCATTATATTGTTTAAAAAAAAAAAAGATATCAGGTCTTCCCATATTGCTTAGTGGTTAGAATGGCATCCTCCACACCAAAGGGTCTCAGGTTCAAGGGCACATACCTGGATTGCAGGTTGGATTTCCAACACTAATCAATGTGCCTCTCTCACATCGATGTTTCTTTCCCTCCCTTCCATTCTCTATAAAGCAATAGAACAGAAAGGTATATTAATTAGTAAACTAGTAAAGGGATAGAATCAAGCATTAATCCTGCCTTTCCTATATAACTGTATCAGTGTGTAATCAAATAGTAGGCAAGGGGAATATCTCTTTATAAATTCACTTTAATTAAAAGTGAAAAAGAGCCCAGTTGGCATGGCTCAGTGGTTGAGCAGCAACCTATGAACCAGGAGGTCAAGGTTCGATTCCTGGTCAGGGCATATGCCCTGGTTGCTGGCTTGATCCCCAATGGGGGTGTGCAGGAGGTGGCCGATTGGTGGTTCTCTGTTACCATTGATGTTTCTATCTCTCCATCTCCCTTCCTCTCTGAAAGCAATACAAATGTATATACATAGATAGGTAGGTAGATAAATAGATAAATATTTTAATTTTATTTTTCTATTTTTATTTTTAAATTTATTTTATTGATTATTGTCTCACATAATTGTTCTTATCCCCCCCATTCCCATCCCAAACCCCTCCCTACATATGCCCCCACCTCCCTGTTGTCCATTGCCACTGGCTAGGCCCATATGCATACACACAAGTCCTTTGGTTGATCTCTTCCCCTTACCCCCACTCTCCCTTCCTTTCCCTCTGAGGTTTGAGAGTCTGATCACTGCTTCTCTTTCTCTGGGTCTGTTTTTATTCATCAGTTTATGTTGTTCATTATTTCCTCTAGATGTGTGAGATCCTGTGATCCAAGAAATACCCTTGTAAGAACCTAAACTGCAACAAACCATAATGGTTATGCTGAGAGGCAAATGAATCAGTCTGTAGTGAGTTCCTTTCTGGGCCAACAGTTCTTTTGAGTCCCAATTTCAATGTCAAATAGTTCCTTATGTGTACATGTCAGCCATGATATTTCAGACCTGGTTGGTGGACAAATGGGATAGATAAATATTTTAAAAGTGGGAAAAAAAAATGATAGGATTAGACTATCACCATTTTACAATTAAGCATCAAAGGCTGTCAGGTCCATAAAAAGAGAGAACCAGACATTATGTGCTTCCTATAGTCTTACCAAGGAGCTCAAGCTGGTGTCTGATCTAGTACCTGGATCTAGCTGCCCAGTTGCAGACAATAGAGAGGGCAACAGCACAGGTTGAATTTCACCAAGAGTATGCAATCAGTCCTAACTGGTTTGGTTCAGTAGATAGAGCATCGGCCTTTGGACTGAAAGGTCCCAGGTTTGATTCCAGTCAAGGGCATGTATCTCAGTTGCGGGCACATCCTCGGTAGGAAGTGGGCAGGAGGCAGCTCATCGATGTTTCTCTTTCATCCATGTTTCTAGCTCTCTATCCCTCTCCCTTCCTCTCTGTAAAAAAAAAAAAAAAAAAAAAAAAAAAAAAAAAAAAAAAAAAAAAAAAAAATTTAAATTAAAAAGAGTGCAATCAGCAAAACCAGACTGTAGGAAATTCTACAGGTCACAGCTGATTTCTCCACAGATAATTTGTAGGGGGGGGGAGAGAAAGAGAGATGAATGAAGAGATTTAAAATACATAATCAAACTTTTTAAAATGTTAAGACTACCTGTGGTGCCTAGGGCAGCACATTCAGATAATACAATTATTATTATTATTATTATTATATATTTTATTGGTTTTTTTACAGAGAGGAAGGGAGAGGGATAGAGAGCTAGAAACATCGATGAGAGAGAAACATCAATCAGCTGCCTCCTGCACACCTCCCACAGGGGATGTGCCCACAACCAAGGTACATGCCCTTGACCGGAATCGAAGCTGGGACCCTTCAATCCGCAGGCCAACGCTCTATCCACTGAGCCAAATCAGTTTCAGCCAGGTAATACAATTATTATTAAAAAAGGAGTAAAACTCAGAATAATGGTTACTCATGAGAAAGGAAAGAGATTGTAACTTCGAAGGGCATGTCAAAGAGCTTTTAAGATGACTGACAAAGTTCTTTTTCTTGATCTTGAAGTAACTAAGCCATACATTTGTTTCATGTGGTTTTCTATTATCTGTATATTATTGCATAAAAATCTTTTTAAAAAACACATTTGATAAGAAACTAGCATTAAGATTATTTTGTGATAATCTTCCCATTCAACAGATAAGGAAGAGCTATATTTCAATAGATTCTTGAAAACTTGGGAGGCCCTATATTATTTATCATTATCAAATTATTATGTAATTGAACATTCTTTTATGTATGGCACCATATTAACTTAAGGTGGCATAGGGTAATTCAAGAAGAAAATGTCCCAGTATTTTTTTCTAATAGTAATTTTTTAAAAGTAAAACTTGCTTATTATAGAAAATTTAGAAACAAACAAGTATAAAAAGGAAAAATCTGTTGTTATTCTGTTCCTCAGAAATAACCATACCTAATATTTTGGTGTGTTTATTTTTATATATTAATACATTTACATTTGGAAAATAATTTTGTATCTACTTTATGTTCTCATCTAAGGAGCTATATTCACATTCAGACCTTAGATTAAGGACATTTAAGATCTTGATCCTTTTCAAATTAGAATCATTAATCATTTCTAGATATTTTTTCCTAGGTGGGCTACATCATGCAGCTGCCCGAATTTCTGGTGACAATGTCTATAAGCATTTGAAGTATGAAGGTGGGATTCACCGAGTTCAGCGAATCCCTGAGGTGGGCCTGTCGTCCAGGATGCAGCGTATTCACACAGGAACAATGTCAGTTATTGTCCTTCCTCAACCACATGAGGTAACCTCACCAGGAGGCATTGAAAACCTACTCTTTGTAAATGTTTGTTACTCTGAAAAGTCTTAGCTTCTAGGAAATTCAGTGATTTTTCAAGGTTACCTATCGAACTTTATAGTCACTTTTGAGAAATCCTTAACTCCTCCCTAGGTAAAGTTACACCTTTTATCTCTGACCAAGATGTTTTGTTCTCTGCATAAAACAGAATCCGCAAAGCTTTTTAAATGTGGCTCAGTGGTTGATTGTCAACCTTTAAACCAGGAGGTCATGGTTCGATTCCTAGTCAGGGTACATTCCCAGGTTGATCCCCAGGAGGGGCTGTGTAAGAGGCAGCCAATCAATTCTCTGTCATCATTAATGCTTCTCTCTCTCTTCCTTTTTCTTTCTTTCTGAAATCAATAAAAAATATATTTAAAAAAAAAGTGGAATGTGCAGCAACGTGAAATTTTGCTTTTCTGTGCATGTCTTCTAATGACTGTGAAAGTGCTGTAATAATTGACTTTGGGGTACAAATAAATTTTAGGAAGTAGGTGAATTTGCAAATATAGAATTGGAATAATAAGTATTAACTTTATAGATATATTATACTTACATACATATTTTATAAATTTTCTATCTAATGTAGCTTTGTCGGGTGACAGATGATGAGACTTGAAAGTTTGTATAACTTAATGATCTCATAGCACCTTAAGTCAATATTAAAAAACAGTATCCATTGAAATAGGGAGTTTATTTCACCTCTTAGTCTAATAGCTATGATTTATGCCACAAAGCAATACAGTTTACAGTGGTGCCTCGCATAAAGAACGCCTCGCACAGCGAGCGCTGCACACAACGAACTTCATTTCATGATTCGTACAACGAACTTCGTTTCACACAACGAAGTCACCCGAGCTTCCACGACCGCTTTGCCCGAGCTTCCACGACTGCTTCACCCGAGCTTCCACGATCGCTGCCGATGTATTGCATCCTTCCGCGCAGGCATTGCAGGCAGTCGTTAGTCACTGCGCTTAACTTAAGCACGTATCACGGCAATCGTTCTTCATTACGAATTAAATCACGCACGTATCACGGCAGTCGTCCTTTTAAGTTAAACTCAATATTTTTTTTATATCATGATGTATCTAAATAAAAATAATAACAAAAAATTTATCTTTTTTCATGTCATCTTAGCATATTTTATGCTACAGAACGAATTATTTTTTTTAACATGTATTGTTATGGGAAAACGCGTTTCACATAACGAACTTTTCGCATAACAAACTTGCTCCTGGAACGAATTAAGTTCGTTGTGTGAGGCACCACTGTATTTGAAAATTTTTGGAATAAATTTAGTATTGAAGTATTTGTTGAGTGTAGAATTTGTTACACTTTTTGTTCTAGGTAGATGTGAAAGTGGACGCTAAGGATTTGCGAATAGATACATTTCGAGCCAAAGGAGCGGGAGGCCAGCATGTTAATACAACTGATAGTGCTGTCAGACTTGTCCATCTCCCCACAGGTAAGCAAGTCTTTTAATCTGTTTTCATGTCTTATAAAACTATTTAGTGTTTAGAAGGAAAGAGTCATGTGTGTTTGTTTCCTTACAAAAACTCTTTAAAGGTGGCATTGGGGTTAAATGTCTTAAGGTTTCCAATGATTTCATATTTCTCTCTTGTTTGGAAAGATACCTCTCAAAGGAGACAGAGAGTGAGTGGGCCTATTCAGGGAAGCTGTCTAAGTATGCTACACAGGGCTCAACAGCCAGATGTACCCTAGCCTAAAAACAAACTTGCAAGTAGTATTGGATGTGCCATTGTGATTTTATCACCGTGTAGACTGACTGCTAGCTTCACTAGGCTCTGCTGCACGAACGTGATTACCTTGAATACTGGTGATTTTGTTAAACTACGAGGTAATTTTAAAGTGCTTAATGTGATTTTAAAGATTTCTATCATTTTTCAGGTTTTTAAACTTTTTAAATTTCTTTTCTTTTTAAACTCAATTTTACATATATATGTATTACATGTATATGGTTTTAAAGTCCAATAATAGCCTGGCAGGTGTGGCTAAGTAGTTGAGTGTCAACCTATGAATCAGGAGGTCATGGTTCCATTTCCTGGTCAGGGCACATGCTCCAGTTTCAGGCTGGATCTCCGTGCAGGAGGCAGCCAATCAATGATTCTCTCTCATCGTTGATATTTCTCTCTCTCTCCCCCTTTCCCTTCTTCTCTGAAATCAGTATTTTTTTAAATGTTGGTTTTAAAAACAAAAAATAGTCCAATGATAAAGTCCTATAACAAAAAATAGCAGCTCCCTGGGCCTTTTCTTCCTCCCCCTCTTTCCCTCCTTGACCCTAAATTTACTCAGAGGCAAACATTTTAAACTCTTTTAGCTATTTCTTTTCTGGTAATTATCTCAGTGTTTCTAATTAATAGGCAGATCTAATTAATATGAGAATATATATTCACTACTTAATGTAGTAGATGAGTATTTTGGCACAATTAGTCTTCACTGTTTTTATATAAGAAGTAGGTAAATAGTGAAACAAGTTATATTTATATAATTTTAAAGGACCAGGGTAAGACTTAAGAGACAACTAAAAAACCTAGAGAATCAAATTTTTTCCAGGAGGTACACATTCCATAGGATGGAGAGGACATGCGCAATTATCATCTTCCTTCTGCACACAGTCCAAAATGTGTCTGGCAGAAAATCTCCCTACCCTCACCCTGCAGTCATGTTAGTATGTCAGTTAGTCATAGTTCATCTGACGTTCACTTTTCTTTCATCCTAGTGGCATTTTCCAGCTTAAACCTGTGGTCCTTGAGTCTCTTATCTGGTTTCTATCCACTGGCTTAGCACAGTGTGGAATTTGCATGCTTTATTTTTCTTTTTTTCTTTTTTTAAATATATTTTATTGATTTTTTACAGAGAAGAAGGGAGAGGGAGAGCTAGAAATGTCGATGAGAGAGAAACACCGACCAGCCGCCTCCTGCACACCCCCCACCGGGGATGTGCCCGCAACCAAGGTACATGCCCTTGACTGGAATCGAACCCGGGACCCTTCAGTCCACAGACCAACGCTGTACCACTGAGCCAAACCAGTTTCGGCTTGCACCCTTTCTTAATGAGTTCAGCCTGTTTTTGTCAGGGACAATGTTAGAGAATAAGAGAAGACAAGAAGATAAAGCCAGTAGCAGTTTCAGGATTAATTAATAATGTGGTAGCACAACCCTGTGACAGTAGTTTTGAGAGTAGAATTTTATACACATTTTAAAAATCTGCAAAATAGTTACCACCCTATCAGGGCAGCTGGCTCCCTGTTACATATGTACCAGGGAGCAGAATTGGACACACATCTTAGAGTGATAGCTACAAAATTAAGAACAGCAGCCCAAAGCTTCAAGGCACCATTCCTGGGCTCCATTTGGGCTAGTTACCGGACTCTACAGTGGGTCAAACCCACCCAAATTTGGAAGATGGCTAATGAAAATGTGTATTTAGATGTGTTGATGAGTTGTCTTTAGAACCAAGACAACTGAGAAACATTCATTATAAACTTTTTTTTTTTTTAATATATTTTGATTTTGTAGAGAGGAAGTGAGAGAGATAGTTAGAAACATCGATGAGAGAGAGTCATCGATCAGCTGCCTCTTGCACACCCCCTACCGGGGATATGCCTGCAACCAAGGTACATGCCCTTGACTGGAATCGAACCCGGGACCCTTCAGTCCCCAAGCCGACGCTCTATCCATTGAGCCAAACTGGCTTCGGCTCATTATAAACTTTTCCTTTGAGTTTGAGCCCTGGCCAGTTTGGCTCAGAGATTAGAGTGTCAGCCTTTAGACCAAAGGGTCCGGACTTTGATTCTGGTCAAAGGCACATACCTTGGTTGCAGGCTCCTTCCCGGCCCAGGCCCTGGTCAGGTGCATGCAGAAGACAACCAATGTTTCTCACATCGATTTTCTCTGTCTTTCCCTCTCTCTTCCATTCCCTAAAAAATCAATGGAAAAATATCCTCTGGTGAGAATTAACCAAAAAAAGAGTTTGAATCGTTTCTTTCCATTGGTTTCTAAAGTCCCTTTCCCCTTTTTTTTAAAGCATCAGCTCTTATGTATATTTGTAATTTAAAGGGGAAAACCTGACTTCTCTAATAGGACAGAGAATGGAGCAGCATTATATTGGGGGTGACAGTATTTTGTACTGCATTGAGCTACAAAAGTCTCTGGATGAACTGGGATGGAGAGGCAGAGCTGTGGGAATGAAAGTTTGTGTAACCATTTGCAGATGTGACCCCTTTCAGTTTTCTCATTGGAAATATCTCAGTTAGGTATCAGAATCTAGCCATCTTGCTGAAACTGGTTTGGCTCAGTGGATAGAACGTCGGCCTGTGGACTGAAGGGTCCCAGGTTCGATTCCAGTCAAAGGCACGTACATTGGTCATGGGCACATTCCCGGTAGATGATGTACAGGAGGCGGCTGATCGATGTTTCTCTCTCATCGATGTTTCTAGCTCTCTATCCCTCTCCCTTCCTCTCTGTGAAAAATCAATAAAATATATTTTAAAAAAAGAAAAAAAGAATCTAACCATCTTTCACTATTACTATCAGAACAAATGTAAGTTTTGAAATATGCTAAATCTAAAAAATAAGAAATAATAAAAAAGTACTTAGTCCTTTGTGATCTTTTCCTGATTAACCTGGGGGAACTTTAAAATATTCCTTAAGTCTTTCTCTTCTTCACCACCGACTCCCAGTTGTATTGAACTATAACTGACACCTCACTTCTATCTCAATTTGGCTCATGGAGGCTACAATTTTTACCTTTAATTCCTGTTATTTTTCAGGGCTTGTAGTAGAATGCCAACAAGAAAGATCACAGATAAAAAATAAAGAAATAGCTTTGCGTGTATTGAGAGCTAGACTTTATCAGCAGATGATTGAGAAAGACAAGTGTCAACAACAAAGTGCTAGAAAACTACAGGTAAGATTTATTTGGTATAAGCCATCTCTATAATAAAGAGCCAGGATGTAACGACAGAGCATGACCAAAGGTTGCTATGGCAACCCAGCGCTGACTACTGTGGCTGCAGGCCCAGTGACTCAGCAGTGACTGTTGAGGGGGTTTTGAATCAGGCCCTGAAAGAGATCTGAAGAGAGAAACGGGCTGATCTGTATCATCTGAGGCAACTTTTGACCAGCACTTGCCTCTCTCTTTCCCTCATAGCCAGGCCAGCAGCCCTGTGTCCATTTCCCTCTAGGCCTCCACGGAACTACTGATCAGCCACACCTTTCTGATCAGGCCCCGCTGATAGGCTCAGAGATGCTGACTGGCATAGAAACTGGTCAATCAGAACCAAATCTGGGTCAATAATGGTTGCCTAGAGACAGAGCTTTTGATGCTGACTGGCATAGAAACTGACCAGTTAGAACCAAATTGGCCAGCAGAGGAGGGCAGTAGGGGGTGAGATCAGGCCGGCAGGGGAGGGCAGTTGGGGGCAACTAGGCAGACAGAAGAGGGCAGTTGGTGGCAAGATCCGGCTGGCAAGGGAGGGCAGTTAGAGGTGATCATGAAGGCAGAGGCAGTTAGGGGTGATCAGGCTGGCAGGCAGGCAGGTGAGTGGTTAGGAGCCAACGGTTCCAGATTACGAGAGGGATGTCTGACTGCTGGTTTGGGCCCCATCCCGATTAGGCCTAAACCAGCAGTTGGACATTACCCGGGGGGTCCTCGATTGGAGAGGTTGCAGGCCGGGCTGAAGAAACTGCCCCCTCCATGCACGAATTTTGTGCACTGGGCCACTAGTCTATAATAATAAAAGCGTAATATGCTAATTAGACTGGGCATTCTTCCACACAACCTTCCAGACGAAGCTGGGGCTGTGAGGGAAGCCCAGGTCCTGGGTGCCAGAGGGAAGCTGGTGCCGGCAGTTGGGGGAAGACCTACTCTTGCACAAATTTCATGCATTGGGCCTCTAGTATATATATATAAGATCCTCTCTGACCATTATGACTGGTTGACTGGATGACCGGTCAACCAGTTGTATGACACACTGACCACCAGGGGACAGTCGCTCAATGCAGGAGCTGCCCCCTGGTGGTCAGTGCGCTCCCACAGCCAACCGTAGAGGGCTGTCTGGGAAAGCACATGAGCATTTCTTTTAATTGTTGCCAGCTGAGACCGAGACGATTGGCAGAGCCAAGCCATGGGAACATGTTTCCCCAAGATGGCAGACATGTTGTCAGCTTGGCCTTCATATCAGCCCAGGTGTCGGCAGGGGCGGGACGAGATATGTAAATCCAGGCATCCTAAGCCTACTTAAGAATGCAAATAAATTGATGATAACTTCCTGGTATTGGGGGTATAAAATAAATTGCTCTTTGCCACTATGTATATATAATTTTAAAAAATATTTAAGCTGTTAAAATAAGAAAGTAATTTTTTTCATTGTAATAGAGGTAATTTTAAAGTTTAAATATGAATTGCTTTTTATTATGGCACAGGTAGGAACAAGAGCCCAGTCAGAGAGAATTCGGACATATAATTTCACCCAGGACAGAGTCACTGACCACAGGATAGCATATGAAGTTCGTGACATTAAGGTAATAACACTGAGTATGCTTTATGTACCTTTGACTTTTCAAGAAAGTATAGTCAAATTCTAGAGAGTAATGTCTAAAATATCAGTAAATAATTTTAAATCATTAAATCAATTTATGTTAGTACCTTAAAATTTGCAAACATTTTTATTAGTTTACTGGTAAGAATCATGATCTTTATGCCAGTTTGGAACAACTATCTTATAAGTTCTAATTTCTTTGTTATACAGCCACAATGATTTAATTTTTTTTTTTAAACAGTGTAAGCTTCAAGGGTGCTACTCTTTTTAGAAAATGATTTTTTAAATTGATTTTAGAGAGGAAGGGAGAGGGAGAGAGAGAGAGATAGAAACATCAATAATGAGAGAGAATCATTGATTGGTTGCATCCTACACGCCCTCTTCTGAGGACTGAGCCTGCAAGGTGGGCATGTGCCCTTGGCTGGAATTGAACTCAGGATCCTTTAGTCCAAAAGCCGTTTCTCTATCCACTGAGCCAAACCAGCTAGGGCATTAATATATTTTAAATATAGTCATATGCTGCTTTACCCCTGGCACATGTTGTAAGAAATGCATCGTTATGCGATTTAATCATTGTGCAAACATCATAGAATGCACTTACACAAACCCAGATGGTAGAGCCTGCTGCAAACTTAGTTAAATCAAACACAAAAGAAAACGCTGCAATCAAAAGACATGGTAAACATTAGATGTATAAGGCTGCTGTTAGTGTAAACCAGGCGTACTGTTTTACAGAAAATGTTGTTTTTAATCAGTCAAGAGTATACTCTACAAATAACAATTAAAAGTATAGTATAGTAAATTCATTAGCCAGTAACAAGCTTATTATCATTATCAAGCATTATGTACTGTACAAAATTTTATATGCTACTTTTATACCACTGGCAGTGGAGCATAGAGCCCTCTTCCGAGCTCATGTGGTTGTTGGTGGAATTGCATTTTCTTGAATTGTAGGAGAGGGGCCCCCATTTTCTTGCTGGCCATCAGCTGGATGCTGATACTCTCAGCTCCCAAAGATCCACATGGTTGCTTGCTATATGGCCCCTCCTATGTCCTCTTTCACTTTGAACCTCTCGTAGAAATGGCTCAGGCCATTTTAAGGGCTCACATGTTTAGGTCAGGCCCCCCTGTATAAATACCCCTTTTTAACTTAAAGTCAAACTGATCACTGGAGTGATATTCCACCATATTCACAGTTTCTGCCTGCAGTTAAGGGAGAGGATTATGAAAGGTGTATACACTAGAGGGCATCTTATATATCTGCATTACCATAACATACATTCATTAGATCAAGGTATTACAGTTAACTGTTGGGGAAAGATCATGTCAGTTTGGTTGGAACGTTAACCAGGACCATGACATTAATACATTAATGATGAAACACAGGAAATTTTCCATTTTCTTCCACTGATGGGGGCAGTGCCCATATAGGACTAGGTAGAAAAGCAAGAAAAGTTTTTATTCTTTTCCTTGGTGCCATGTGATACCTAGGGGCTCTTTTACTTGATTCTATTCCATTTTGAACTCAAAATTAAAGTCCTAATTTTACAAGAGAAATGTCTACTTATTTATTGATTGGTTGATTTTTAGAGAGAGGGAGAGAGCAGAAGGGAGAGAGCCGAAAAAAACATTGATTTGTTGTTCCATTTAGTTATGCACTCGGTTGATTTTTGTACGTGCTGACTGGGGATCATACCTTCAACGTTGGCATATTGGGACGATGCTCTAACCAACTGAGCTACCCAGCCAGGGCTACATTTTTTAGTATTAAGAAATTTCTGTGTATCTTATGCCATTTCCTCTGTTTTCTCAGCAATTATGGCTGCCTTACATAGGAAACATAAGTGCCATGTTGAAAAGGAGAAAATATTTGCTAACTTCCCTTTCCTCAGGAAACGCAGTAATAGCCAAACACATTTGACCATATTGTCCTAATTATACCACAATTTTTTAGTTCTTTTTCTAGTAGTGGTGACAATTTTCTATGAGACAGTGACATTCTTATGACCAGTAATATATTTTAGAAGGGCACATACCCTGTTCCCCCAAAAATAAGATACTATCTTATATTAATTTTTTCTCCCAAAGTTGTGCTAGGTCTTATTTTCAGGGGATGTCTTATCTTTCTATGCGCTAAGTCTTATTTTCGGAGGATGTCTTATTTTCGGGGAAACACGGTAGGTGCTCAGTATAGTATTCAGTCATGAAGCAAGAGCAGATAACTGGCTTTTATACTTACAAAATATTTGACTTTGGCCTAAATAATAACGCATTATTACTAACCAAACAAGCACAGCAAACACAGAAGTGATAAGGAAAATCATATTGGTATGCTCTATTAATCACTAACCAGCTTATTAGGGAGAAAAAAAAAACATGTTCCATATTAGTGAAAAGAAAAATGCCATAAAAAATGTAGTAAAACATTAAAATCTGCACGCAGGAAAGACACTAGTGTAGGAACTGAATAGTTGTGGATGTGGAAAGAAAAGTGACAAGGGCCTTAGGTCCAGAGGAACTGCTATAAAACAGAATGGAAGGGGTGGAGAGGAGAGAAAGTAGATGTCTGTGGGACTGCTCTCTCATTATTCTAGACCCTGACCTTTTCCCTAGTCCATCCACATAGTCCCTGATGGCACTTCTATGTTCTGACATAATCATGATCCCGACCCAAGACAATACTTGATTTATTTGGAGAGGAAATCTGAACAAGTCCCATCCAATGAATTCCTTCCTAGGATTTTTAAACTGGAGACACACAAGGTCATCCTCCCCTTGGTGGCTAAATCTGAAGTACTTAAAGTTTACAGGAGGTTAAAAGCCACATTTTTAGTCATGGGAGAAAGCAATATTCAGTGAGAGAAAAAATTGAGGCTAAAAAATTGAAAGGAGCAAACATGAAAACTGGATGGAAAATCCTGATGATATGAATTCCCATATTCATTTATTCCTGAGGCCCAGCTTCATTGCCAGGATGGTGGCAGTAGCCCTGTACATTTCTATCCTTGGGGTATGTAAGGTCACTCAGTATTCTTGTAAATTCCCTTTTGGATATTTTTATTTTTATTTATCTAGATAACTAGAGCCCCAGTGCACATATATGGTGTACAGTACATATAATGTATTATGTGTTAATTGATTGTTTATGTTACTGATAAAGCTCTGAGTCCACAGTAGACTATTAGTAAAGTTTTAGAGGAGTCAAATTTGTGTACTGGGGAGGAGTGGAGGGGAGAGGGTGTGATGCCCCTCAGTCCGACCTGCACCCTCTCCACATCCGTGTTGTAGAAGTTTTTTGTAATAGTTGTTGGGATAGTCAATTAGCACATTCTCATATTTTTCATAAATGCTCCAAATATAGACATTGGCTTCATAGAAATACGTTAGTGTTGACATCGGGAACACAGAACATTTCAAGTTTTGCTGTTGGCATCAACTAATCTTATATTTAGGTTTTTTTTTTGTTTTTTTTAAATTCTCAACCAAGGATATTTTTAGTGGAAGGGAGGGGTAGAGACAGAGAGAAACATCTATTGATTGCCTCTTGCACGCACCCAACGAATGATGCAGATTGAGCCTGCAACTGAGGTACGTGTCCTTGACTGGAATGGAACTCAGGACCCTTTAGTCTGAGGGACTCTAGCAAGGCTGAGAGGACTGGGCGCTGCTATCTTGGGGCTATGTGTGCCACCATTTTTGTGGTGGAGTGATGATTAATTTGCATATTATCCTTTTATTAAAAAGGCTTAGTAATTCTTGGTTGCTATTAAAAAATGACTGTAAAGAAAAGAATTAAAAATACACCCAGTTCTTTTCTTCATTTCTCCTTTATTTCTACTGATCAGATTTTCATAAAAATTTCTCTCTTTTACCAGAAATTTTTATGTGGGGAGAAGTGCCTGGATCAGCTAATTCAGAGACTGCTTCAATCAGCAGATGAAGAAGCTGTTATTGAGTTTTTGGATGAAAATCTTAAATCAACAAAATGCTGATTTATTATTTATTAGAGGCCCGATGAACAAAATTTGTGCAAGAGTAGGCCTTCCTTATCCCAGCTGCTGGCACTGGCTTCCCTCTGGCACCTGGGACCCAGGCTTCCCTTACAGCCCCAGCTTCATCTGGAAGTTCTTCCAGAAGGACATCTGGTCTAATTAGCATATTACACTTTTATTATTATAGATAATTACATAAGTGAGATGGACTTACGTCAGGAAACTGACAGAGGCATGGGAATCTTTGAGACTATTCATAAAATACAGATAAAAATGCACAATAATTACAAATGTTTTTGTTTTTTTAATCCTCACCTGAGGATATGTTTATTAATTTGAGAGAACGAGAGAGAAATAAACACTGATGTGAGAAACATTGATCACTCACCTTGCACAATAGGCTCCAACTGGGAATGGAAGGCACAACCTTCTGGTGTACAAGATGATGATTCAACCAACTGAGCCACCCAATCAGCTTACAAATATGTTTTTTAATGAATCAATTACATTTCTTTTTCTTTGAAAACCAAATATTAATTTTGATGATCTTGTAAACAAAGTGTTTTTGATGATTTAATAACATGAAGATTAGGATTCTACTTGGCAGGAAGATGGTTTACTTAGTGCTTCCCAGCCATCACCCTGTGCTGGTAGACTTGTCAAGGGAAGAAAGCTTACCTAGCATTGTGAACAGCCTCTCACTAAGGAGGAGGCTAAGAAAATAAGTAAGTAGAGGGATGGCCTGGGCCACATGAGTTACTCAGGAGGTACAGGCCCAGTTTCCTTACCCAGAGTCATTCACACACTTGCCAATAAAGCAGTTCTCAATGAACTATTCTAGTAACGGAACATGTGGGTCTGATTCTGTCATCCAGCTATGTCTCCACACTGGCACACTGACTCCTGGGGCGATGTTGGGGTTGGCTCATTCACATGACCTTTCTGCTGGGCAGCACTGAGGCCTGCTCTGGAGGGTGGCCAGGCTCCTTTATTTCCCAGCCCATCTTAAAGAACATCTGGAATCCAAGAATCTTCTCAAAACTCCTTAAGCCTATTAATCTCTTTTTCTAATTCACCATTTTTCTTCATTTCTTGATGCCAGCTATAATGCAAAGATAGATTTAAGTCCTTGACTGTTCATTTCTTTCACTTTTCCTTTTCATGTTGGGATTGACTTCTGCTCTGACCTAATCCCTTCTTTAACTCTTGTTTCTCAGCTTCTAAATTCATACAAAAATGTGATTCACCCTCTAGTGAAGCCTCTGTCATAGATAGTTTTCTTTTTTTTTAGCTTGACTATCTTTAAAAAAAAAAAAATCTTTATTGTTCAGATAATTACAGTTGTTCCTCTTTTTCCCCACATAGCTCCCCTCCACCCAGTTCCCACCTCACCCCTTGCCCTTACCCCTCCACTGTCCTCATCCATAGATGTAAGATTTTTGTCCAGTCTCTTTCTGCACCCCCCAACGATTGTCATTCCACTCCCTTATGCCCCTGATTCTATTATATTCACCAGTTTATTCTGTTCATTAGATTTTTAACTCACTTGATTTTTAGATTCACTTGTTGATAGATATGTATTTGTTGATCATAATTTTTATCTTTATCTGTTTCTTCTTCCTCTTCTTAAAGAATACCTTTAAGCATTTCATATAATACTGGTTTGGCAGTGATGAACTCCTTTAGCTTTTTCTTATCTGTGAAGCTCTTTATCTGACCTTCAATTCTGAATGATAGCTTTGCTGGGTAGAGTAATCTGTTTGTAGGTTCTTGCTATTCATCACTTTGAATATTTCTCGCCACTCCCATCTGGCCTGAATAGTTTCTGTTGAGAAACCATCTGAGAATCTTATGGGTGTTCCCTTGTAGGTAACTAACTGTTTTTCTCTTGCTGCTTTTAATATTGTCTCTTTGTCTTTTGCTCTTGACATTTTAATTATGATGTGTCTTGATGTGGTCCTCTTTGGATTCCTTTTGTTTGGGGTTCTGTGCACTTCCTGGACTTGTAAGTCTATTTCTTTCACCAGGTGGGGGAAGTTTTCAGTCATTATTTCTTCTAATAGGTTTTCAGTTTGCTCTCTTTCTTTTCCTGGCACCCCTATAATTTGGATATTGGTATGCTTGAAGTTGTCCAGAGGCTCCTTACACTATCTTCATACTTTTGGATTCTTTTTGCTTTTTGCTTTTCCAGTTGGGTGTTTTTGCTTCTTTTGTATTTAAAGTCTTTGACTTGATTATTGTGATCCTCTAGTACAGTGGTTGGCAAACTCATTAGTCAACAGAGCCAAATATCTATAGTACAACAATTGAAATTTTTTTTGAGAGCCAAATTTTTTAAACTTAAACTTCTTTAAAATAGACTCACCTAGGCCATGGTATTTTGTGGAAGAGCCACACTTAAGGGGCCAAAGAGCCGCATGTGGTTCGAGAGCTGCAGTTTGCCAACAGAGATCCAATAATATACAGAGATCCAACAGCTCTAGTCTGCTGTTGGATCTCTGTATATTATTCTTTATTCCAGTCAGTGTATGCTTAACTTCTAGTTGGTCCTTTTTCATATCCTTGAGGATCTCACTAAATTTATCAGCAGTTTCTAGAAAATTTTAAGAAAAAAACCTTATAACCATGGTTTTGAACTCTATATAGAGCCATTTGCTTTCTTCCATTTCTGTCATTTGTGATCTGTTTCTTTGTCTCTGCATTTTCACTGCTTCCCTGTATTGATAGAGTGGCTTTGTGTGCTAGGTGTCCTATAGGGCCCAGTGGCTTAGCCTCCCAGTTACCTGAGGTGGATGCTCTTGGTGCACCCCTTTGTGGGCTGCGTGCAGTCTTGTTGTAGTTAAATGTTGATTGCTATTGGTATTCCTGAGGGGAATTGACCTCTAGGCTAATTGGCTGTGAGGACCAGCTGTGTCTACTATGAGAGAATTTCTGTGCTGGAGACACCCTTATGAGATAAGACTTGCTTCAGTGGGGCTTTGGTGTTCACTGAGTCTGCCCCCTGAGTGTGTCCCTTGGATCTGAGGAGTTGTAATCTGAATGGTCCTACTCTCTCCCCTAGGTACACTGGCTCTTGGATCTGCAAGGAGGTGCTAATTTAGCCTCTGCCTGAGGCCACTCAGGAGGAGCTACAGAGAGATCTGCAGATTCCTCTTCTTTGTTTGGGTTTTGGAGGTGCTCAGATGAGGCCAGGCTGTGAAGCAGATCCTTGGGCCTTCTTTTGGATGTTCTGGGTCTGGGTCTCTCTGACATTGGCTGCAGTTAGTTAGGTAATTTTAGATTTTAAAAAATCAGGCCATTCATATGCAAACACCTCTATGCACAGCTTGGGTGGGGCAGGGTCTCAGGGAATCAACAGGGTGGAGCAAACAGCTATGGTTGATTCTCAGTCCTGCCCTAAGAGGCCGTTGGGTCTCAGTGTCCCTTGATAATCACTGCAAGCTCCTCTGAGAGAAAGTTGCCCTCGAGTTCTGACTGAAGCCAGACAGTCCAGTTTCTCCCCATATGCGTCTGGGTCCCCAGAGTCTCACCCAGAACTGAAATTCAGAGCAGTCAGGAGCTAGTGCCTCCCTCTCACTTGAAAAAGCCAGCCGCATACTCAGTTGCCAGCCCTCTCCACTCAAGCCTCCATACCTCTGCCTTTACTTCTGTAGCTCCTCTGAGTCTCAGTGTGCTTTCTCTTTCCTTCAAGTTGTAGAATTTCCACTCAGTCAACTTCCTGTGGCTCTGGATGATGTCCATTTTGTCTTTTAGTTGTAGTTTTGAAGTGGTTGTGGGAGGAAGCAAGTTCAGGTATTTACTTATGCCACCATCTTTGCTTCTCCCTGTCATAGTTTTTTTTTTGGTGTCAGCCAGTTCTCTTTGAAGTTGTCTAACAACTCTATTTTCCGTCTTTTGACACTGTGTTTGGCCTAAGTCTCTTTTTACACCTTCTAAAATCAAAGTCCTTTCTTTGAGAGCATTTCTTGTGTAATAAAGCTCAATTTCTAAGCTATTGAATTTACTTTCTTCTGCTTTATAAAGTTATTGAGAAAGAATCTCATTATTATATTTTAGGTCTCTCTTTATCCTTTTCATACTGATATATTCTTTTAAATTATACTATTTATTCATTAGCTCCTTATTTTTTTCATTTAGCATGTTAGAAATAAAGCGAGCCTCAGAGTTAAGGGGTTCTGGTAGAACACAAAGGATACTTGGGGGTCAGACAGCAAAGCTATATATTTACTTCTGCAGAAGGGTGTGCAACCAACAGTCTGGTAAGCAAAGACTTCCCACTCAGATTTAATCCATGGCACAATCTGCCCCTCACCCTGATTGCTAAAGGCTTGGGTTCACTTTCTTGGCACGATTGGCTAATTCAAAGGAGGGCAGGGAGTTTTGACATTTAGGAAACTGAATCTGAAAATGGTGGCCTCCTGGGAAATTGCAAGTCATGCAACTTAGAATAGAGCTGAGAGAATCTTTGATTGGCTGCCTCTTGCACGCCCCCGTGGGGAGATGGAGCCTACAACCCAGGCATGTGCCCCCAATTGGAATTGAACCTGGGGCCCTTCAGTCTGTGGGCCGGTGCTCTATGCACTGAGCCAAACCAGGTAGGGCTCAAAATGACTGCTCTTAAGCTAAGGAACTTCCTCCTCTGTCAGAAAAGGTTACAGGTTGACTCTCATAATTCTCACAAGCATAGACCTTGCTTTTCACTTTTGACTTTAATATTTTTATGATGGTCTGAAACTGATCTTGGATATTAATTACCCCTTCAAGTGGCCCACCTGGCTGTGGTGTTACTGGACTTGAGTGGTAAGTGGGTGAGGTTTAGTTACTAGCAGTCTGGACTCTCCCAGGCTTTTGAAAATTTCCCTGGGTTCAGCCTCCCTTTGCTTGACTCCTCTGCTTCCGTACCCGAGCACTCGGGTGCCCAGAGGGGACCAGGGGATCCGAGGCATCCTAGCCCAGGGCTGTAGGAGGCACATTTGTGGAGGAGCCACTGACCTGCTAGTGCTGTTTTTCTAGGGACTGGGGAAGAGAGTGCTGTGTTGTGTGCTCTGAGAAAGCTTTGTTGTGGTGGAATGGGAGTGTATAGTTTTGTAAATGTAGCTTTCCAAGGCCTGGGGTGGTAGGCGCTCCCAGTGGAGGGGAAAGGCAGTGGGACTGGCCTTTGCACTCTTGGCGGCTGATTTAGGGGAACCCCTTTTTCTTTTTTTTCTTTTATATTTTATTGATTTTTACAGAGAGGAAAGGAGAGGGAGAGAGAGCTAGAAACATCAATGAGAGAGAAACATCGACCAGCTGCCTCCTGCTCACCCTCTACTGGGGATGTGCCCGCAACCAATGTACATGCCCTTGACCAGAATAGAACCTGGGACCTTTCAGTCTGCACACCGACGCTCTATCCACTGAGCCAAACCAGTTTCAGCTAGGGGAACCTCTTTCTTAAGCCACCACCTCTTACTGATCATGTGGTGTGGCCTTAGGCAGCTTTAACTCTGCTCCAGTACAAGATTTGAGCTGAGCAAAGGAGGCTTAGGGAATGCATTGAATAAAATGGCAACATTCTTAAGGGAAGAGAAAAATCAACCATCTTACAAGCAAAAAAAGAAACGACAAATCTGAAAAACCCATTTCTCCCTTGTTAATTATTATATAAGTGGGTGGGAGTAGTGTGAGGGGAGAGGATAAAACTAAGATGGCTGCCTAGCCTGTCTTTCAACTTCTTAATCTAAGTAAAGTGAAAACAAAACTCTTTATCATTGCACATTAATATGGCAAAAGATAATCGTACCTGTCAGAATGGCCAACATCAACAAATCGACAAACGACAAGTGTTGGCGAGGTTGCGGAGAAAAAGGAACCCTCGTGCACTGCTGGTGGGAATGCAGACTGGTGCAACCACTGTGGAGAACAGTGTGGAGTTTCCTCAAAAAACTGAAAATGGAACTCCCATTTGACCCAGTAATCCCACTCCTAGGAATATATCCCAAGAAACTAGAAACACCAATCAGAAAGGATATATGCACCCCTATGTTCATAGCAGCACAATCTACAATAGCCAGAATTTGGAAACAGCCTAGGTGCCCGTCAGCAGATGATTGGATCCAAAAACTATGGTACATCTACACAATGGAATACTATGCTGCCATAAAGAAGAAGGAATTCTCATCATTTGCAGCAACCTGGATGGAATTGGAGAACATCATGCTGAGTGAAATAAGCCAATCAATGAAAGAGATAATCGTAATATATAAAAGAGCTAGGTGCCATCACAACTGAACAGACGACTGGTCCCTTCCCGGCCTTGCCCTCCCCCTCCCTCCGCCCCCCCTTTCAGCCCACAGGTTCCCATTGCTGGATGGCCAAGGGAGAGCCAGGGAACGGGCTGGGTGGGTGACAGCGGAGTGGGACTGGAGATCTGCAAGTGGATGCAAGGCAGACCTACCTCCTGGTTCCGCCTCTCCCAGCCAGCAGGCTCCCATCAATCCTGTTTCTTCCGAAAGGAATGTGGTGCCTCCGCTGCACAGCCTCGGGACACACACATACACACACACACACACACACACACACACACACACACACGTGGACTCACCGCCGTGAGAGGCTTCAACAGGGACTTTAACGCCTCCTCAGGGAAAAACTGTCACCTCCCTACACCACAGCTGCTTCCATGTCTGCAAGAAACTGCACCTGCTCCTCCCTGTGAGACGGGCGTGGCCAGAGCCAGAGACTGGACCTCCCAGATTCCTGTGGAGTCCCTGGTCTCTGAGCCATAAGGCCCCTTCCTCATGTTCCCCGGAATGCTCTGCTCGGTCCCCATCCATACTAATAGAAGAGTAATATACTAATTAGACAGGATGACCGGACATCTTTCAGACATCCAACTTCCTTCCGCACAAGGCCACAGAGGTGGGGGCTGAGGTGGTTTTGCGATGGAGGCTGGGCCAGTGCAGGGGTGGTGAGGATCACTGATTGGCTGCTTCCTGCATGCCCCCACTGGAGACAGCCTGCAACTCAGGCATGTGCCCTTGACCAGAATCAAACTCGGGACCCTTTAGTCTGTAGGCCAACACTCTATCCACTGAGACAAACGGCTAGGGCTCTCCACTAATTTTTTAAAATTGATAAGGCCTATTTAATATCCTTGAAAATTACCTGGAAATCTTTGCCAAATGATAATTAATAAAAATAAATAAATAATAAGAAGAAGAACTATATTCTATTTATATATACATAGTTTATTAAAATAGATATTCTGGAAATTTCAGTGTACTCTAGGAAGGAACTTGCAAAGATTCAGAGCCAAGTTCAAACTGAAAGCTCTCAGGGTGACTCTCAGTGATTTCATGCAAGCCAAGAATGATAGCTACCTGTGGGGACTTCTCATAGTGATATTCTGGGTGTTTTGGTCCACACAGTGGGGCATTTGTGAATTGTTTCCAGTACTCAATACACACTTCCAATAAGCCAATGCTTTTTGTTGTTATTATTATTGTTTTGAATCCTCACCCGAGGATATGTTTCTATTGACTTTTAGGGAGAGTGTAAGAGAGAGGGAAATACAGAGAGAAACATTAATGTGAGAGAAACACATCAATTGGTTGCCTCCTGCACGAGCCCTGACCAGGGCCTGGGCAGTGGAGGAACCTGCAACCACATACATGCCCTTGACCAGAATCAAATCTGAGACCTTTTTATCTGCAGGCCGGTGCTCTATCCACTGAGCCAAACCAGTTATGGCAATTAGAGGAAATATTTTAATATTGCTATTGGCCCTTTCTCTATAATAGAGTGTCCGTCTGGCCCCACCCCCATTGGATGACACCAAGACACCTGGTTGGCCCCACCCGTCAAGCCTTGCCGGGCAGGGGACACAGCCTCAGGTCCTCTGGCCCCAGCACTGGGGCGGCGGGGGATGTGGACGGGGGTCCCCTGGCCCTGAACAGCACCACACAGCTTCCCAGACCTGCGCGTCATGGGACCCGTCCATGCACTTCCTGGTGACCAGTTGTTTGGTCATTATGCATGAAAATAAAGTCATGCATTTAAGCATGCACATTCATTTTTTAAAAATATATATTTCATTGATTTTTCACAAAGCAGAAGGGAGCCGAAACCGGTTTGGCTCAGTGGATAAAGCGTCAGCCTGCGGATTGAAAGGTCCTGGGTTCTATTCTGGTCAAGGGCATGTACCTTGATTACGGGCACATCCCCAGTAGGGGGTGTGCAAGAGGCAGCTGATCAATGATTCTCTCTCATCGATGTTTCTAACTCTCTGTCCCTCTCTCTTCCTCTCTGTAAAAAATCAATAAAATATATATTTTTTTTAAAAAGCGGAAGGGAGATGGATAGAGAATTAGAAACATCAATTGGCTGCCTCCTGCACACTCCCTACTGAGTATGTGCCCACAACCAAGGTACATGCCCTTGACCGAATCAAACCTGCGGCCCTTGAGTCTGCAGGCCAACGCTCTAGCCACTGAGCTATAATAAACCAGTTTGGGTTGCACATTCATTTTCAATGCCTAATTTGTCTACATTCTCTAAAATTGCAAAATAAGATCTTCAGCCAGATAACATCATAATGCCAAGCTTTTTATATAATGACACATACCATTCTCTCCACTCAATATGCTCCATTTGAATGGATTAAATGTATGTGTCTCATATGAAAGGCACTGCTGCTTGCTCTTAATAGAGGAAGCATTATCTCATTACCTAATGCCATAAAGTGGTTTAAATGGCATATACTGACTTGAACAGAAGGAAAAATAACAAAAAACAACGTTCAGTGCTATGGATGGCATAATCCTCTCCCTTTCCCTTTGTTTTTATCTGCTTTTCCCATGAACCTATTTGTGCTGTAATCAGATGCTGTAATCTGCATTTCATAGTGCCATTTAAGTACCAAGAAGTGTTTTTCAAATTTTTTTTTTTTTAATCAATGCAGCTCAAACTTGTGAGGTGAGGAAGCAGTCAGTGTTGCTAATAACTTAATTCTCTCTGATGTATCTGATGGATATCCAACAGAGGTACAGAGTAGATACTGGAACCCAAAGACCCACTTAGTTTAATGTGGTATCTCCTGGGGTATTTCCAGTAGACCCACTTCAGCTAATAGGAAGAGAAAAACAATTTGAGAATTATTCTCCTTCTCCACATATTCATGTAATATTAAAGATTTAATTCATTAGATAATGGTAACACATTGCAAACTAACAGCAGGAGGTAGAATGGTTTTTAAATGAAAATTCCCTAATTTAGAAAAAGCCTCTAAGCATTTGATTTTGAAAATTCAACTAGCAGAGAATGCACACGTGTGTGTGCACACAGACACTCCCCACCACACACACAGATGTGTACTTTTATATAGCATCAGCTCTACTATATAAATTTAAGAAATTAAAAGCAAAAGAAGAAATGTCAGGTTATGTATGAATACTCTGAGTTACGAGGATCTTGTGCTTTTGTATAATACAAGCTGTTCGTTAAAATATTTTAATTTAATACTCTCCTTAAAAACTTGTTTAAACTCGTTAAAACTTTCGTTTTTAATTAAAACAACAGCACAGTTCCAGAATGTTCTACTGATTTGTAGGGAGGAAAATGAATAGTATTAGAGAACTTGAAAATAGCCAAATTAAGAGGCTATGTAAATAACCATGCATAACCCATGGGCACTGACAATAGGGTGATAAAGGCCTGGGGCGGGGGAGGGGGAAGAAGGGGTAGGCTAGAAGAGGTCAGTGGGGAGAAAAAAGGGGACATTTGTAATATTTTCAACAAAGATTGTTTCTAAAAAGAATGAGATTTTTAAAATCTGCGAAAATATCATACTTAATAAAGGAAGCATTTTAGTTCAGAATACAGTTCATTTCATGATTCATACAACGAACTTCGTTTCACACAACGAAGTCGCCCGAGCTTCCACGACCGCTTTGCCCGAGCTTCCACGACTGCTTCGCCCGAGCTTCCAGGATCGCTGCCGATGTATTGCATCCTTCCGCGCAGGCACTGCAGGCAGTCGTTAGTCACTGCACTTAACTTAAGCACGTATCGCGGCAATCGTTCTTCATTACGAATTAAATCACGCATGTATCACGGCAGTCGTCCTTTTAAGTTAAACTCAATATTTTTTTTATATCATGGCTTCTAAAAAACAGGACAATGCTCAAAGGGAAGCGTCATCTGATAACGAGGAGCAACAAACAATCAACCAATCCCAACTGCTGACATCAAGAACATCCTGGTCAAATGGAAAGCAGTTCAGGAGTTTACCAATGCCCACTATCCGGATTCAGCTGAAGCAAACAGGATCAACGATCTTTACTCCGATACTCTTGTCCGTTATTTCCGGCAGATGTTGGAGTAATAGAAATTATATTGATAAATGAAAAAAAGAGGCTATGAAAATAATCTTGCTCCATGGGAGTTTAAGTGTTGATTTGGTGAGATATTAGCTCATCTATTTATATTCATGACTTGCATATTTGAGGCCATATATAAATGCTGTTTTCTAGGACGTTATTTTTCTCTAAGATATCTTAATGAGCCTATGCATAGCATTTCTTATAGAATTGTTGTAATACCCTTCACAACCTTTCAAAAGAATCAACATGAAAACCCTGACTTCTTGGTGGAGGGGGGAAAAAATGAGGAACTTTTGTAATAATATGAACAATAAAGATTTATTTAAAAAAAAAAAAAGAAGAAGAAAAGAAAACCCTGACTTCCTTTGCAAAATTGCTCATGTTTTCAAATTGTGTGTGTGTCTCATTTTTCAAAAGTTCTAAAAGGAAAGCTAGCAATTTCTGTTATAATCAAACATTTATTGAAGCTTCCTATATCCTATACAATTTGTCTCATTCCATCCAAATACAATCCTATGAATATTATCCCTGTTTTACAAAGAGGGAACAACTCTCTGAAATGCATATTAAAATGGGGCTTTTATCCTTGGTTTCAAAGCCATCAAATTCAGAAGCTAAACCATCAAATTCAGAAGAATCACCGCTTTTCCGTTAGCCAGTTTGACCCAAGAAGCCTCGCGGTATTACTCGAACTACTACTCCCAACATGCAAAGCGACTACCGCTCACCCGCCTACGCCCGCGGGTCGGGCGGGCCGCGCGCGCCTCGAGGCGCGAAAGGCTCTCTGGGAGTCGCAGTTCCGAGCCTCGGCCGGTACCGCCAGCGCGGCGGGGGCGGCTCGTGGAGTCCGCAGCCGGTTCCGCGACGGCAAGCCGAGGCGGAGGGAGGCGTGGGATTGGAACCCGGTGAGTCAGGCGCTCCCTACGCGATCAAAGGAGGCAGCGCCGCGGGGCAGGGCTGAGGCGAGGCGGCGCGGCCCTCGCAGCTCCGAGTGCTCGGGGACTCCGTTGTCCGCGTGAGGAGAAGCCGGAGCCCGGCCGTTCTCGCCCTCGGCGCCCGCCGCCATCGCCGCCATGCAGGCCCTGGAAGACGGCCCGTGCTTCCGCCGCCTCCCCAATCCCCGCGGTGGGAGGCGGCCCAAGAGGATTAACAAACCCTCCGTGTCGGCCTTTTTCACGGGCCCGGAGGAGCTGAAGGACACGGCCCACTCGGCCGCGCTGCTGGCGCAGCTCAAGTCCTTCTACGACTCCCGGCTGCTGTGCGACGTGACCATCGAGGTGGTGACGCCCGGCAGCGGGCCTGGCACGGGCCGCCTCTTCTCCTGCAACCGAAACGTGCTGGCCGCCGCCTGCCCCTACTTCAAGAGCATGTTCACCGGCGGCATGTACGAGAGCCAGCAGGCGAACGTGACCTTGCACGACGTGGACGCCGAGTCCTTTGAGGTGCTGGTCGAATACTGCTACACCGGCCGCGTGTCCCTGAGTGAAGCCAACGTGGAACGCCTGTACGCGGCCTCCGACATGCTGCAGCTCGAGTACGTGCGGGAAGCCTGCGCTTCCTTCCTGGCCCGCCGCCTGGACCTGGCCAACTGCACCGCCATCCTCAAGTTCGCTGACGCCTTCGGCCACCGCAAGCTGCGGTCGCAGGCCCAGGCCTTCATCGCCCACAACTTCAAGCAGCTCAGCCAGATGGGTCCGATTCGGGAGGAGACTCTGGCAGATCTGACCCTGACCCAGCTGCTGGCTGTCCTGCGCCTGGACAGTCTAGACATCGAGAGTGAGCGGACAGTGTGTCACGTTGCCCTGCAGTGGTTGGAGGCGGCTCCCAAGGAGCGGGGTCCCAGCGCTGCGGAAGTCTTCAAGTGTGTCCGCTGGACACACTTCGCTGAAGAAGATCAGGATTACCTGAAAGGGCTGTTGACTAAGCCCATCGTGAAGAAGTACTGTCTGGACCTTATCCAAGAGGCTCTGCAGATGCGATATGGTGACATGAGGTACAAGTCTGTGGTGCCAAGGCCAGACGGCAGCAGCAGCTCTGTTGCATCCACAGCAGAAAATCCACCCCAGAGGCTGGGCATGTGTTCCAAGGAGATGGTGATCTTTTTTGGACATCCCCGAGATCCTTTTCTCTGCTATGACCCATACTCAGGGGACATTTACACCATGCCTTCACCTTTGGTCCGCTTGGCTCACACTAAAACTATCTCCTCCTCAGCTGTCTGTGTCTCTCCGGACCATGACATCTACCTAGCTGCCCAGCCCAGGAAAGAACTCTGGGTGTATAAACCAGCTCAGAATAGTTGGCAGCAACTTGCAAATCGCTTGCTCTGTCGTGAGGGCATGGATGTGGCTTACGTCAATGGCTACATTTACATCTTGGGTGGGCGAGACCCTATTACTGGGATGAAATTTAAGGAAGTGGAATGCTACAGTGTTCAGAGGAATCAGTGGACACTGGTGGCTCCTGTACCCCACTCCTTCTATTCCTTCGAACTAATAGTAGTTCAGAACTACCTTTATGCTGTGAACAGTAAGCGCATGCTCTGCTACGATCCTAGCCACAATACGTGGTTGAACTGTGCTTCTCTTAAACGTAGTGACTTTCAGGTAGCCTGTGTCTTCAATGATGAGATCTATTGTATCTGTGACATCCCAGTCATGAAGGTCTACAATCCAGCTAGGGGAGAATGGCGGAGAATTAGTAATATTCCTTTGCTCTCAGAGATCCACAACTATCAGATTGTCAGCTGTGGCCAAAAGTTGCTCCTCATCACTTCTACCACCCCACAATGGAAAAAAAACCGGGTGACTGTGTATGAATATGACTCCAGGGAAGACCGTTGGGTTAATATAGGTACCATGTTAGGTCTTCTGCATTTTGACTCTGGATTTATTTGCCTCTGTGCTCGCGTTCATCCTTCTTGCCTTGAACCTGGTCAGAGTTTCATTACTGAGGAAGATGATGTACGGAGTGAGTCTAGTAATGATTGGGACTTGGATGAATTCAGTGAACTGGACTCTGAGTCAGGAAGTTCAAGTTCTTTCTCTGGTGATGAAGTCTGGGTTGCACATCAGCAAATTTCACAAGATCATTAGGGTTCTTTGTAAATATTTTGAGATGTTTCTACTGCTATGTAATCTATCCTTAAAAAAGTATTCTTTCCTTTTTCTGAAAAACAAAATTGACTAGGACCGCAGATTTGGTTTAGAAAGGCTAATGTTTGAATTACTTATGTTACAAAATTTAAACAGTCCATGAAATCAACCTATATAATAATTTGCTATGTTAAAGGTCAAGATTAAAATATGGAGAAAATGAACTATATAATTTATTAGAATGCTTGGTGTGCTTTTTTCATTGTTCAACTATTCATTGCACCAGTGGATTGTATTAATTAGTTGCACTGTTTATATTTTGGTTATCTAATATAGTCTTCTGTTAACTTTTTAAATTCTATTTAGTGCCTGCCACAAGAAATTTAACTTTTTAATTTTTAGAATAGAAAATTGGACTAGAAACTTCATTGGCTTTTGAAGGTTTATATTTTTCCTTCAGAATAATGAAAGTAATAGATTTAACAAATTTTAAAGTAGTCTTTAGTATTCTAAGTTAATATAGTTTGTTAAATTTGGGTTGGTTTTCTTCCCTTTTGCAAAGGAAAAAAGTGAACATATAAAGCTTACTGAATAGTGATTTCATTTTAATATAGTGCAGAATGGAAGAGGTCACTGAAAGTAAAAAATAAATCAATCAGTCATGATTTCATTGTTTTAAGAGAAATTTAGCTTCTAATTTTGAAATGTAAAATGTATTTTTGCTAAATATGACCATTTTTCTATCTTAAAAGACATCATTCTTGTAGTGTCACCAATCATTTAAACACCCTTTTAAACAAAAAATTTTAAAAATAGGCGATTTATAAATTCATATTTTTCATATATAAGCTGATACATGTTCATTGAATCAGAGAAACAATCCTTTTCACTGGACAAATCCTTGGGTAATGTACTTTTTATCCATTAGTTGTGGCCTTGTCTTAAAAAGTTTATATGCTCTCCTAAAATATTTTGGCTGTATAATGTTGGTGTTTGTCTTGGAGGATTCTTCAGCAGGAAGTGATTTATTCTTTACTGTTTTGTGAAGTAATACTGGTTTTAAAAATATGTATAAGCTAAAAAACAGTATTTTATTGAGATCAGTAGTTACTGTGTCCAATTATAAAATCAAGGGCCAGCAGAGAACTTTAAAACTTTAAGCTGTATATAAAACTGTTCTTTGTAATGTTGAAATATTCTGTCAGTTTTGTAAGTTACTATAAATAATTATGAGCTTGAAGGTATTTTTATATTAAAAGTTGACAAAGAATTTATGTGGATAATGGCATTTGAGGCCAATAGTGAAAGTATATTTCCTCTAAAATATTTCCCTAAGCAGTGATATATATGGTTATTTTATTAGGATATTTATATCTGTTCTGTATTTTTCAGTGAACCAACACTCCAGTCTTGGATTTTTATTTTTCACATTTATTTATTTTTTTGTATCACCATGATGTGTAAGGGAAAATCCAAAAATAGAAATTAAATTGCACAAAATTGACATTGATAATACAAGAAAATATAGGTGCTTACCTTTTTTTTTTTTTAATATACTTTATTGATTTTTTACAGATAGGAAAGGAGAGGGATAGAGAGCTAGAAACATCGATGAGAGAGAAACATCGACCAGCTGCCTCCTGCACACCTGCTACCAGGAATGAGCCTGCAACCATTGTATAAGCCTTTGAGCGGAATTGAACCTGGGACCTTTCAGTCCGCAGGCAGACACTCTATCCATAGCCAAACCGGTTTCAGCAGGTGCTTACCTTTTAAGAGCATCTGTAAATACATGATTTTCATAATTGTGATAGATGGTGTACATATACAGATACCTATAGTCTATAAATTTTTTTATACCCACTAAGAATGATCTTGAATTTTTGTTCAGTAACATACTAATTCCCTGTCTCTGTTAATTCTCTAGAGACCAAATGCTAACATTTCTTATACCCTGACATAGTACTGAGGAGTGTGCTCTGGGACGAGGAATTGAATTTTGAATGAAAAAAATAGAGGTAGAGAAAAACGATTAAAACAACATACTTCTTAGTCTTTTTTTTCTTCTTAGTCTTTTGAATGGCCATTTGATGAATCCACAAAACATTCCTGCTTAACATTATTTCTAGCGAAGTAAAGTAACATGCAGCTGAAGACTAACTGATTCCATTGATAACAGATGTGTATAAGCACTGTTTTGAAACAGACAGAGATTTCACTATAGTGTTATTTTTTTGGCCAACTTTTTTGGCTTTGTTTTGTAAACTTGAAATAGGACAATGCTTATCTCAACCATATTATCCATCTGCAGAATTAAGGTTTGCAACTGATTGATAAGACAAATTCTCTTAAGTTGTCATTCTCAACCTTTAAGTTGGGTATAAGCTAATTAGTAGTAATGTATTGTTTTATAAAGATTTTCTTGGGAAGGATTTTGGTTTTGTGAATGTTTGTGAATTAGGGAGTAGATGTTAATCATTATTTTAAAGATAAGTGATTTGTACATGATTAGTTACAAATAAAACTAGCACTAGAACCCAAGCTATCTGATCTCTTAATTTAGTGTTTCTGCTAAATGTGTGAAACTCTTATGCATTGTGTGACACAACAAGCAGTGTTGAAATCCCTTCCTGACAGGAAAGCACCTTCATCTCAGTTTTACAGTTAATTGGCACATTTTTAAACAAATGCTCAATGTCATTTTCAGGACTATTTCTAATAACATTTAGAATGATCTTAATTTTTTTTATTTTTTATTTGTGTGCCTCTAGTCTGAAAACCTTAGAGAATCCTAATTATTTCAATACTTTAAAAATTCAAACAATAATTGTCTAGTGTTTTCAAAAGGGTAAAAAGACTAATTTTAGCAAATAACTTGTGTGGGGTTTTTTTTTGTTTTTTTTTTGCAAATAATGTGTTTAATTTGAGTTTAGGATTAAGTTTAAGTTGTAGTTTGCTACTAACTGCTCATTAAACTAGGGACCAGTGTTTGCCTGAAATTATTTAATTATAATCTATAACTCATTCATCGTATTTTATGATTTTTTCCTCATTTCAGTACAAATTTGTCTTAATGTTCATAAACTGGAAATGTAAAAAGTTTGCAGCAATATGTCAGTCCCCTGAACTTTAAAAGAAAGTTTACTTGTTTTTGTTCTTTTGAAAATATATTGATTTAGAGAAAGAGAAATATTGATGTTAGGGAAAAGCATCAATTGGTTGTCTCCTGTATGCATCCCAACCAGGGATTGAACCAACCCTCAGCCGGGGCATGTGCCCAGACCAGGAATTGAACTGATGACCCTTTGGTGCGTGGAACAATGCTCAATCAACTGAGTCACACTGGCCAGGGCTAAAGCTTACTCGCCTTTGTAGTCCTGAAGTGTGATATGTGGACCTCTATTATCTGCTTTAGATATGAACTCTTGGAATCGTTTTATGTTGCATGCTTCTTGGCTGTTTTACTTTGCCTCTGTCCTCGTCAGATATCTCCTGTAGCTTTTTTATTTTTTATTTTAATAACCTTTTTCTTTAACCCAATCTATCAAAAATGTTATTTTAACAAGTCATCAATCACAACTTATATTCTCAACTCCAAAACAATTTTAGCTGCTTGTAACCATATCTTTTTTAAAAAGTGGGATATTCTACGTTCTTTCTTCATATTAAGTCTGAATTTCTGTATTTCACACATACTATATACAGCACACCTCATTTTGCGTGAGCATGCTTTAATAGCTGTCTGTGGCTACTGTATTAGACAGCACAAACCAAGATTATTTTGCCTTTTCCCTAAAACTGAAGTAATTTATCTCAGTCCAGGAACCTGAGGTCCTGGCCCCTAAAGATCTTCATAGCCTCTTAAAAATGTCAACACCTTTTAATCATTACAACTTTAAAAGAATATTCATTATAGCAAGTATGATAAAATAAAAATGAAAGTATTAGGCAAAAATGTTAATAGAAAATATGGCTACCAATCTTAAGAGAATTAATTGATAATCTATTTTTAGAACCATCAAGATAATTAAATATATGCAAAACCAGTTATTTTTTTTTAAATATATTTTATTGATTTTGTACAGAGAGGAAGGGAGAGAGATAGCCAGAAACATCGATGAGAGAGAGTCATCCATCAGCTGCCTCTTGCACACCCCCTACTGGGGTTATGCCTGCAACCAAGGTACGTACATGCCTTTGACAGGAATCTAACCCGGGACCCTTCAGTCCCCAAGCCGACGCTCTATCCATTGAGCCAAACCGGTCCCGGCGCAAAACCAGTTATTTTTTAATGAGGAAAAAAAATGTACACAGAAGCTGCCAAGTCGGCTGAGTACCAAATAGGAGAGTACCAAATAGGCCGTGGGTTTTGTGCTCTCTCTTTAGGCCAGTTGGTTACCCGGATGTAGACAGATAGGCTCAGTTAAGGTAAATGTTGACCTTGTCAGCGAAGATACCTGCCTAGGAGGTGACTACCCACCATAACTGCTTTTGGTTAAAGTTTAATTTCAGACCATCTTGTTATTTTAGGATCCTGAGTCTGCAAGACTGCTATGCAGGCCTTCTCTGAGCCTGTCTGGTTATTATGTGGCCCCTTTTGTCCACAGCAGCAAAGTTGTTTGCTATCTCCTATTGCTGCTGAGCTAGACCAATGGAACACCCTCTTGGTAGAATTTTGGCAGGAAGAAGGATTGCAGGACTCTCCCCCAACCGAAAACCTAATGAACTGATTTATACAGAAAGGGTTTTGAGCAAACCCACACAAAACACTTAACATGCTATAAATCAGGGGTAGGGAATACCTGGCCCTAAGGCCATGTAAGGCCCTCAAAATCATTTAGTCTGGCCCTGGCAAGCATTAGGGGTAAATTAATTAAAAGTTTGACCAAATATAGTAGGCTAATTTTTAATTTGATAATTTTGTAAGGCCCGAGAATGATGTTATAAATACCCAATGGCCGTTGGCAGAAAAAAAGTTCTCCACTCTTCTTTAAATAAAGGGGAAAAGGATGCCTTTTGTCTACTCCAGCATAAGCACACTTTCACTAGTTTCCAGTAAAATAGGAGCGCCAACATAGCATTTTCGCTTTCATAGCACTAACACAAAACACAGCATACAGTACTTTGATCTTTAAGTGAGTAATCATGAAAGTTCCACTATTATATCCTCTTAGGTTAGCCTGAGTATTCATCTATAAACACACACACACACACACACACACACACACACATATATATAATATATATATACTTTTTGCAAAAATGCTTAAAAGAAAGTTCTAAAAACGGGGGGGCTACACCAGGACCAGCAGAAGACATAGAGATACAGGGACTGCAAATGTAAGAGTAGGAATTAATTATCACATGGAGCTTTTAGGTAAAGGACATCTTTCACTTGGTGCCTATAGCCAAGACTGGATAATAGGAGCTCCAGAAATCTCAAGACAGGCTACTAGTTTGAGTAACACCTTAGATAAATACTCCGAAACAGTAAAAACCCCATTGAGGCTGGAGGACTGAAACTTGGATGTGTGTGGGGGGAAAAGTGCAAATGCTCTAAAAGATTCATGCAGAGCCTGCTGGGACAAAGAAGGCCAGTGGTGATGGGTGTTGGCACACAAAAATGTATACTGGGGAAGGCCCCCCCCCAACTGGAATGCTGGAAGTGGACCTGCTCCAAAGGAGCCCAGCTCAGAAGCCCCTGAAAGAGGAATCTACTTGGGGAGGAATACCAGGGTTACTGAGCACAAGGTTTTTCTGGAGAAACAGGTTCCAGGAGGGTCAGGTAGTTTTCCTTTTTGGACCCATCAATAGTTAATGTTAATGCAGCGTTGCAGAACAGAGCCAGTTTTTCCAAGATCTATTCTTTTGTCATTGGCTGAAGCTTCTCCAGTGCACTGGGCTGCTGATGTCCAGAACAATCTCATTGCTGGAGGTGGGACCTAGCATCACACATAGTTCCGCAAAGCTGGCATAGAGGATAATTTACACAACGTCACCCCAAACTACTGCTTAAGTCCAGTCCCCGCCTTTTTCTGCTCAGTAGTCCTGAAACATTTAAATGCCAGAAAAATCTGTAAACACGAGCTGCCGCATGTTTACATGTCACCAGCCATTTCATGGTTCTGTGACATTTTGTGAAAGCCATCATGTTAAACCCAGGAGTCAGTTCTCACAACTCTTCTTCAATATACTTTTCTAGCAAAGAAGTATATTTGTTAAAAATGGGTGTGTAGGTAAGTTTATTCTCTTCTCTATCTTCAAACTCCTGGTAGTACTTATCTATGAATTTTCTCTAATAACTGAAACTCATCATCCATGATAATATCCTCTAAATATCCAACCACAGCATAAAATTCTGCATCAGAGGAAGAGAAAGACAGTGTGAAGAAGCTCTTTTCTTATAGAGCAGCGATTTTCAACTGGTATGTCGCAATACCGTTTAGTCAGGGACACTGACTTCTTTCCCTTTTGACTGTCAAATAAAAAAATGACAACAGCCCTACCTTAAGGATTAACAACAAAATTACAACAGCCAACACAACAATAGCTGTTCAGTGTGACTGCCCTCTCTTGAACCATAAATATTCAAGTCTTATAATTATGGCGTCCATCACCTACACTGCCACATACACCTGTGTGCACTTGTAGGCCTGTTGGCCTTCTATCCAGCCTGAGGGCAGGCCCCAATCTTAATTCCGCTTCACAGGGCATCAATCGGCAAAGGGAAAGCCTGGCCACCAGGCCTAACAGCCACACCTTGCTGCAAGTGCTTGGGAGAGGCATCCTTATTATAACTAGTAAAAATTCAAGGGTTCCTTCTTGTAGAATGCCGAAGCAAGATAATGTGGTATAAAAAACAATCTGTGCTACACCTTCTGTCTGGCTAGATTGTATTACATGCCAGTCAAAATGATTTGCCGGGACTCCAAAGACTCTCATCCTACCAGCCTAGGAAACCCAGAAAAAGGCAGTATTTTCTGATATCTTTGGCAGATAATTCTAGAGAGGGCCAGGACTCTGAATAGCCACTTGAAATAGATGAAGTTGGGGGATAAAAATGTTGAAAAAGAGAGACAGGTGAAATAACCTCAGTTAGGGATTATAGTTCCTTGTGGCAGACTACAGAGGCAGTAGAATTCCAAAGATGGGAATGTTGAGGCCCTAGCATGCAATTTGACATAATTCTAGGATGTGTGGGCAAGCTTGGGATGGGAACAAGCTGGCAAAGTTAGTAAACATTAGATTTTGAAGGCTTTGTGTGCCATGCCAAGGAGTTGACTCCTTGTGAATTTACTGAGAATTTTAAAGTAGGTACTTGACTGCCACAACCTGCAAAGCTAGGATTCAGGATCTGAAGGAGAGGCCGATGCACAAATGAAAATACTATACAAGAAATATGAATTTAGAAGGCATGGGGCCAGGTAGAAACCTCTCACTCTTTTTATTCAATTTTAGATACACATCTTGCTCTCAGTAAAGCATGGCAAACAGCAGACAGACCATCTCTAAGGCCAATAAAGATTAGTAAAGATCAGTAAGTTTCAATAAACATTTACTTTGAGGCTATTAGGGTCAGGAAACTGCTTTGAGCCACCGCTATCTCAACAGAAAAATGGTGCTTGGCATTAGCCCTGCTAACGCCCAAGGTCCATCGGCCTTCCGCGTTCCTTAATGAACTCTCCTGAGAATATCGGTAGTGGATGGCTTCCCGCATCTCCCCCTTTTTGTTTTCTTAATAAATCTTGAAAAGTGTATGCCATCTGTAAGGCTTGAGTCCTTTTAAGACTCTTCATTCTGCATCTGCAGACTAGAAATAATCATATAAGAACAAGAATGAGACAGGCAATAGTGGTTATGCCAAGAGGCAAATATAAGGAGATCCAGTGAAAGTGATTAAACTCTTTCATGTCCTTTTTAAATTGCTGGAAGGCATCTAAGGAACTAGTTAGTAAGTTTTCCTGGGACAATTGTATAATATGCTGTTATAATTCCAAAATATCAAGGGTTGCGTTACCTTTACTCCGAACACCAAGAAGGTGATTTTTAATTGATTCCCCAGGGTGTAGAGTACTGTTATAAGGGATGGGGGTAACACAAATCTGGGAAAAATTATAATGACAGTGTAAGGATATTCTTTGCTCTAAGATTTTATCACTCATCCATAAAACTGTAGATTTTAGTGCCAATAATTCTATTTCAAACTGGCTGTCAATTCTTTTTTGTATAGACAAGGTCTTAGTTATATTTTCCTTAACTTGTTGTACAAACAGAAGTTTGAACAGTTTGTACCAAGGATAAAGCAGCAATTCTAGAGCAAAGAGTCCTGCAATTAATATTCCAAGAAATCTTTTTTGTCATATTAAGATTTTTACCAGGTCATGTAACAGTTGGTAGGTTTGATGAGATTCCCAAGACTTGGTTAGGTTAATAGGAACCCAAGAGAAAGCAGATTGTTTTAAAATTGTGAGGGAAACTTTTTGGAATATAGAATTAATACAATGGGACAATAGGATAGTGTGCAGACTATGTGTGACCTCATACAAATGGCTTGTTGCATTAAGGCACATCTGGATGGGGCCTGAGAGGAGTACAAAAGGATCAGATACACAAGTGTGGCAAATACTGTCTCATTGGGAGTTCCCCATAAGGTACAAATGGAATTATCTGAGCTATAGTTAAAACTATACCATTTTATAGGTACAAGTGCAGCAGCTAATTTCCATTGCGTGTTTTGTAGGGGCCAATTATCAGGCTGTAATTAAGATCCAACAAATCCTCCTCCGTACAATGAGATGGAGTGATCAGCTTCAACATATAGATAGGATATGTTCCCCTTCCATTTCAGGGTGCAATTGTTACTATTCACAGACCTGTAGGGGCTCCAATCCACAAAGGAAAAATTGTTATTAAGTTTGCTGCTGGTGGGGTGGTCACTATAACATTCTTGCTAATTAATTTTTTCCGTAGTGGGGTGCCATTCATAATACTTTTTACATAATGGCTTAGTGTATGTGTGTGTGTGGGGGGATGTCTTAGTAAGGTAACATTTTCTGTACCCCTCCCAGGAGCAAGTAGTGATAGTAGATGTATTTGGGCTTTTGCTTCCCCCTCCTTTGATGTCTATGCTAACCAGAAATCTCTCTTTAATTCTACACACAAAGAAACAGTAGTTGGATTCTGTGTCATACAAAAGGGGAGCTGGGTGGTGACACCCGGGTAATTATGTTTCACCCAGATACTTCCTTGTCCCACTTGTGGTCCCCCTGGATGACCAAGGTTCTTGGTATTATTGGTGACTATACTAGGTGGGGGATCAGCCCAAGTAAGCTGTCTCACCCATGGGACATAAGTCCAATACACTTTCCCAGTTGCCCCTGGTAGCATTACCACACAACTGATGGCTGCTAGAATGACAAGGAAGACTTTCTCAGGTGTTCTTGTAAGGTGATGAGACTTCTCGCTTTTGGCGGGACAGTCCTGATTGTTAACAATTTGTCCCGCAACCCGCGGCATTTTAAAAGTCCCAATTTTTGGAAAGATTGGAAAGATTCTTTCCAAAAATTGGGACTTTTTTTAAAAAACGCCACGGGACACAGGACAAATAGTTAAAAATCAGGACATCTGGTCACCTTAGTTCTTGGGTTTTAGTCTCCTCACAAATTCACTCAGCTTTCTGGGCTGTCTTCTTCACCATCCCCCAGGTTATCTCTGGACTGTTGGTCATCTGTCTCATTCTCCTCCCACTCCTTATCTTCAGTGAGTTGCTTGAGGCTACTGCTATTTGTGGCTGGAGTAGTCGATTGTCTGCAGCTGCAGGTACAGAAGAGGCTCCAGGTGCAAGATCCTCATTAATCTGGTCAGTTCCTCTCTTGGATCCATGTTGAAATTTAATATTCCTTGTAGGAATCCACATGGGCTTGGAGGAGTTTTCTGGAAATATATCCTCCACCAAATGTTAACAAGGGGTTGGGACCCTTCCATAAGCCAGATTTGGAATTTTCCATTTAACCAGACCATTTTTCTTTGGCTTATTCTGAAACCAGTGTAATTCCTCTTTGGCTTATTCTGAAACCAGTGTAATTCCATAGGTGTCTTGCTATCAGCGTTACAAGTGAAAAAAATTTAAAGTCATTAAGGCTTTGGTGTAATCTATTTACAGGAGATTTTACCACTATTTCCCCTTTTTTTGTTTCTCAAGTTGGGATTTTAGCTGCTGATGTTCTATAATTGCTTGTCCTTGGGAATTGTATGGTATTCCCATAATGTACTGAATTTTCCACTTTTTACAAAATTGGTGGAAATGACAGCTTGTGTATGCAGGTCCATTATCAGTTTTCATATTTTTTTGGAATTTCCATGAAGACAAAAGCAGCTAGGCAATGATTAATGACCTGTTTTTTCTGTTTCCCCTGTAGATGCAGTGGCCCATAGGACCTTTGAAAAAGTGCCTGCAGAGACATGCAATGCCCCAAGGTGTCCAAAAGGAGTATAATGTGTTACATCTGTTACGCCCAGATTTCGTGATCCCCAAGGACCACCAGGGAGCCGAGTCCAATGCAAAGAACAAAAGAGCCTCTTATCCATGCTAGCATGGGCTCTGTCCCACTTATACCGACATTGGAGTGGCGGAGGAGCAAAAGCTTCAGCAGATCAAGGGGTTTTATAAGGGTGGTGATGTCACTGCTTTGGCTGACCCTGGTTGGTTGGGTGAGGGCTAGGTTCCAATTACAAAATGGAGGACAACTCCGTCCTGCCCCACAGTACAAAATGGAGTCAGGAGTTAACCCCGCCCCGCCCTGCCCTCTCACATCCATTTGCCAGATATGGTCCCTTATCAATCCTCCAGTGTTAATTCCTGTATTAGGCCCTATGGCAGATGTAACATGCAAGTGGGACATTTCTTGATAATCTGTTTTGCCTGTTGTCAAGTGATTGAGAATTATTTAGACAATATTTTGGCAGGCTAATATAAAAGCTGATGAGATTCTGTGGCCTGTTTTAATAAGGCAACCAATTGATCAGCATATGCATTTCCTTTTGTTAAAGGACCAGGCAGGGTAGTATGAGCATTGATATGAGTAATAGAAAAGGGGTATTGTCTTTGCTGTACAATTTCCTGTACCTATTTAAATAGTATAAATAGATTTTGGTCACTGAGACATTTTATTTTTTTTTAATATATTTAATAATTTTTTTTTTTATAGAGAGGAAGAGAGAGGGACAGAGAACCAGAAACATCAATGAGAGAGAAACATAGATCATCTGCCTCCTGCACACCTCCTACTAGGGATGTACCTGCAACCAAGGTGCATGCCCTTGACCAGAATCGAACCTGGGACCTTTCAGTCCGCTTTATCCACGGAGCCAAACCAGTTTTGGCATCCAAGGCATTTTCTTTAGCAAATTCTGTAACAGAGATAACTTACTGACTTTCAGTGGATTTAATGTTAAAGTATTATTTTATTTTTCTTTATAAAAATAGGAATGCCCCTGGGACCTGTGAGGCAACCTTGAATTTGGTCCATTATTATTCAAGAATTAACCATTATTATGGAAACACTAATCTTGTTGCCCAAACACAGCCTGCATATTTTCCTTGTGTCATTTTTGCAATCTTTTAAAGAAAACTGTCTGGAGCCTATTCTACAGCATCCGTGAAAGATGGGGCTTAGGCAAAGAGGCCACCCAAAATTGGGCAGGGCGTGCCTTCTCTTAAGCTAGTCTTTTTCTCTTCATGGGTATAGAAATCCCCGATGCATCCCTACATTGTGAGAAATGTCTCATCTATCCAAATTTCAAATAACTGACTGGGTAATGAAAACATGGTGAAAAGGAGACTTTTAATAACAGTCCTGAGAGTGGATGTCCATTTTACAGGATCACCCAAAGAGCTAGTACGGTAATTAATGGGCTGGGGCCTTTTTTAGTTACCTCCCTGTGTCTAGGGAATTTTCCTAAGACCTGTGTTACCAGCCATGTGTACCACTCATATTTTTTCTCTCCACCTCCCACATTCTATTTGCTCTGGGGAAATTAAGTAATGGCCTGGCCATCTACTGTTTCTTTTCTATGAAGATAAATTAAAGGCATGCTTAATAGGCTAACAATAAACAAATCAAACAAAAAAGACAGATAAAACAACAATCAATAGACAAGCACACATAACTCTAATAAATCAGAGTTCTTTTCATGGATTTTTCAGATGTTTTACATTACCTGAGAGCTAGAAAGTGGCCTAGATCTCAGCCTGTTGTTTATAGATCTTATCCTATTCTCCTCTCCATAGCATTGATTCGAGTCTAAAGTCATTTTAGCTAAAATCTGCCAGTACCAAGGTGTCATAAGGTAATTTTCAGGCAAAGCACTAAAGAGTCCTTTTGTAAAAGGACTGTTAGCCCCATTTTCTCTATCTGTTGAACTTTCCCACACTAGAGGTAGAGGATCCGGGCTTTAGATGTTATATATATTATCCTCAATATGAAGTGGGCATAATGCAGTTTGAATAAGAGCCCACATAGTTAAAGATGACAAGGGCATTCATTTTCCTTGAGCCTGATTTAAGAGAGAACCTTTTGACAAATTAATTCCTTTACCCTTGAGCATGCAAGCTACAAATTTACAATGATATTTTTGCCTTTTTACTCAAATTCTCCCCCATTATCACCTGGCTGAATCAAAACATTCTTCGTCCACTTACAGTCATTACATGTCAGGGTTCTTTCCCCAAATGCCTAAGCTCTTTTCCAACTCCTTCTCTTTTGGGAACCTACCAGCTTAGCCCTCTCACTCATCCTACTCCCCAAAAGCTCTCTAAAAGGAAGAAGAGGAAAATTAGCAGTCTCCCTCACAGTTGACCTAGTGGGTAGTGCTGCTCTGAGAAGTCTGAGAATATAGGCATCAGGTCAGAATTGAGACATTAGTTAATGCATATGGTGTCATACGTCACACCCTGTTAGCCAGCCTCTGAGTTCAGCTGTATCTGTGGTGGACCCTCCCAGACCCTGGTAACAGTCAACTTCGCTTTTCTGACACAGGGCTTTTTGGAAGGATCACTATCTTGGGCAGTGCTTCTGCAACTACGGTGCAGAAGATCAGGGGGAAGAAAATGCTCTCTCCCCCAGGGAAGTCCTTAAGGAACAGAGAGTGGGAATTGGTAGATACATGCCTCAGCATCAAAAGGACATTTCTAAAATACATTGTGAATGGCTCAGCAGAGGGTCTTTGCTGGAGTGAACCCTAGTCTCCTACAATAGAAATCAACTCATTAATACACCTTCCTGTATCACTTTCAGAGTATGGCCAACCATGTCACACCACAGACATTTGATTTTAATTGAAGATGGTATTTTGTAAAGAGTTTTTAACCTGAAGATTTGCTTGGGGTCAGAAGCCTAGCGAGAACGCATTAAAATGAGATGAAGCTTTAGTTAGCCACGTGCCAAATATGGATTTACCAAGCCTCTAAAGAATCAGGTAAAGTCTGACCTCATAGCCTTTATTATAATACTAATGGCCCAGTGCATGAAATTCGTGCACAGGGGGAGGGGTGTCCTCAGCCCAGCCTGCGCCCTTTCCAATCTGGGACTCCTTGGGGGATGTCTGAATGCCCGGTTTAAACCCTCTCACAATCCAGGACCACTGGAGTCTAACTGCTCACCTGCCTGCCTACCTGATTGTCCCTTACTGCTCCCCCTGCCAGCCTGGTCACCCCCAATTACCCCCCTCGCTGGCCTGGTCACTGCTAACTTCCCCCTGCCATCCTAGTCACCCATAACTACTCTTCCTGCCAGTTTGGTCACCCCTCACTTCCCCTCCTGCCAGCCTGGTTGCCCCTAACTGCCCCCTCCACCACTGCCAGCCTGGCCATCCCTCATTGCCCCCCCCCCCCCCGCTGGCCTGGTTGCCCCCAACTGCAGCCCCAACTGGCCTTGTTGCCCCCAACAACCCCCTCCTGGCCTGGTCACCCCCAACTGCCGCCTCTGCCAGCTTGGTCACCCCATGCAGCCTGCTGTTCAGTCATTTGGTCATTCCTCACTAACACCCCTGCCAACTTTGCTGCCCCACATAGCCTGCTGTTTGGTCATTACTGTTACTGTGATAGTGTCCCATAAAATTTGCATATTCTTCTATTATTAGTGTAGATGACAATAACAACAAATTTATGTTTTATTTAAAAATATGTTGCCAGAAATTATAAACCTGAATTTAATTAAGCCATTAAAGTAAACTTGCAGTCTCTAGGAAAGACAGTGACCAGAAGGAACAGTGAAAAACACTATGAAGAATCCATCAGCCAAATCCAGATTGTGGGACATTTAATAGTACAGCCTGGCACAATGTCAACAGTAGTATCTTTTTTAAAAATATATTTTTATTGATTTCAGAGAGGAAGAGAGAGGGAGAGAGAGATAGAAACACCAATGATGAGAATCATTGATTGGTTGCCTCCTGCAAGCCCCCCACTGGGGATCGAGCCTGCAACCTACACAGGTGCCCGTGACCAGAATCGAACCTGGGACCCTTCAGTCCACAGGTCGATGCTATATCCACTGAGCCAAACCGGCTAGGGCCAACAGTTAGGTCTTCCCTCACAAGGTAAGATATGTGAAAGAAGAGACAAGCATGGGCTTTTCTCTGGAAGGGAATAGGCAGTGCCTAGTGAGGGGGAGAGTATCTAGGTTGTGTTTTTGGAGTCTTAAACTCCAGGAGTCTTAAACACTGTACTAGGCTCAGGCAGAAAGACATTCATTAGAGAGAACAATGAGGGGCCTAAGCCTAGAAGTTAAGGGCAAGTGAGGAGATGGACCAAAGCACAAGTGGCCGAATTATACTTGGTCAGGAGCCAGGACCCTTCTTTTCCTAAACCTGGAGGAAGAAGGGGAAGGTCATATAGATGGAGATGAGTTCGTAGGTATGGTTTTGGACTCCAGGTAGCTTATACCTCTAAACTTAATTCTTTATTTTAATTAGGTTGCATGGTTTTCTGCTGGAAAAAAAAAAAAAAAAAAAAAGGAGCAGCAGAGGGAAAGATGCTTGAGAGGGTGAACCTACTAACTGGTAAGCTTTGTGAGAGCAGGAGGGATAGGGTTTACTCCATTTTTATATCTCATAACTCCAATCAAAGGGCTTGAAAAGAGTTAAAAAATATTTAAGACTGGTAATATTATTGTAAAATAGAACTTCATATATTCTAGATTACAACAATGGGATACACACACACACATATGCATATGCATACATATATATAATTTCTAGTTTTTAAATAATTTTAAGTGGCTTGAATTTCTTAAAGTGGCACAATTTCTTATATTGTGCTTGATCACTAGATAATTCTTGATTTTTTGTCATTAAAAATAATGCTCTGGCAGAAACTGGTTTGGCTTAGTGGATAGAGCATTGGTCTGCGGACTGAAAGGTCCCAGGTTCGATTCTGGTCAAGGGCATGTACATTGGTTGCGGGCACATCCCCGGAAGGGGGTGTGCAGGAAGGCAGCTGGTTGATGTTTCTCTCTCATCAATGTTTCTGGCTCTCTGTCCCTCTTTCTCTCCCTTCCTCTCTGAAAAGAAAAAAAAAGAATAATGCTCTTTTTCTTATTTAAACCCAACAAAATGTAAATAATACACCAATGGTCACACTGCTAATTATTAGAAATATCAGAATTAGAACTGTGTTTCCTGTCTCTGAATCATGGCTTTTTCTAGTGTGCCCTCAGCCTCCTGCATAGCATTTAAGATGAAATATACACCATTTTTTTTCAATGTGAACATGATCTCAAACATATGACTCACAGAGTAAAATTGCTGTTGTTCTGCTTGAGCTTTATTTGGCCTTCTAGCTTAGTGATGCACCCTCGGTCACTGAATCTGGAATTACTGCACTGCTTGCTAAGAACTCTGAATATAGAGAGGGCCTGGCTTGAGGCAAAGCCATTTTAATACAGTTAAGAAAGGAAATGAAAAATTGTTTTTAGTTCAAAATAAAACCCAAGAAAATATGCATGATCAAATGATAAGTTTTCATATACAAAATATGTAGTATTATTTTTAGCATTATATTATGCTTGTATTTTTAGTATTTATTAGGTATCTTTACTACTTGTGTTTTCATTATTATATTTTGACCCTTTCAGTTCAGATAATCTCTAAATCAGAGCATTGAGCTAACTTAATATCAAATTGTTCTTATTTAAATTCAGTTATGATATTAAATATGTCAACATAATAAGATATACTAGTACTTTCTCAAATATTACCTCTGTTCTATAATTCACCTATTGAATGTTGATTTAAGGAGTAATAACATTGCTCTAAATTTGAATCAATTTGCATAGTATTGTACCTCTAATCAGTGTTTCCCAAAGTGTAGTACACATACCCCCAGGGGTACGGGAAGAGTTTGGTGGGGGTACGCATTGCACCGGAGTTTGGTGGGGATATGCACTGCACCGTGCTTAGCTGCACCTAATTCTATGTTCTCATGAGTACGAGGGGTACTCAGCGTTACAAAAATTATAAAAGGGGTACATATGTCAAAAGTTTGGGAAACACTGCCCAGGAAACAATCAAGTCATAATCTATTTCAAAATGCAATCTATACTTATAAAATGTCTGCATATTTATTGCTGTGAAGTTTTGAATTAGAGCTGGAATCAACCTTACAGTTGCTAATTAAACCCAACATCCTTCTGGATGAAGCCAGGGCTGCAAGGGAAGCCCTGGTCCCGGGTGCCAGAGGGAAGCCAGTGCCAGCAGCCGGGAGAAGGAAGTCCTACTATTTTTTTTTTTAATAATATATTTTATTGATTTTTACACAGAGAGGAATTGGGAGGGACAGAGAGTTAAAAACATCGATGAGAGAGAAACACAGACCAGCTGCCTCCTGCACATCCCCCACTGGGGATGTGCCTGCAACCAAGGTACATGTCCTTGCCCGGAATCGAACCCGGGACCTTTCAGTCCGCAGGCCGACGCTCTATCCACTGAGCCACACCGGTCCAGCGGAAGGCCTACTCTTGCACGAATTTCGTGCATTGGGCCTCTACTTTGTTCCCCCGAAAATAAAACATCCTCCAAAAATAAGACCTACTTACAGGTTTCCTTCTGAGTGATATATAAGGCATCCCCCTGAAAATTAGGCCCCCCACTAAGCTCTGTCTCAGAATGAAAATTAATTTACCGTAAACTGGTCCCTAGGTCCACCCGACTGGCGTCTAGCAACCAGTGACATTACCTGGAGTCCTGACGTCACTGCTGTGTGGAGGCGGAGCGGAGGTCGGAGTGAGCGGTGAGCGCAGGGCAGGAGAGAGAGGAGACTTTCCCAGATGCCTGTAGAACGGGAGGATTAGAGTGGAAGGTTGGGGCGAAGGTGGTGAGTGCTGCTCTGTCTCTAATTATACTACCTGATCCTTCTGTCCGCCCTCATGATGGCTGAAGGTTCTCAGTCAGTGGCAGACCCTGCTCCAGCCCAGATCCAGGCCCCAGCAAGCCCAGTGACAGTCCCCAGGCAGGCCCCAGTGGGTAAATGTCTGATAAAGGGGTAGGGGAGATGTCTGGTGAAGGTGGTCAGTGGTACAGGGGTGGGGGGAGGAGGATCACTTAAAATGACACAGGAGGATCAGAGGGGGCAATCAAAATGACACAGGAGGATCAAAAGGGGTTAATTAAATGGTAATCCCCCCTCTGATTCTCCTGTGCCATTTTGATTCCCCCCTCTGATCCTCCCTGGGTCATTTTAAGTGATCCCCCTCCCCCCACCTTGATACCCCAATTCCTTTTTTTTACCCCTAGAAATGAACGCAAAAAGAAAAAGCTACTCCGTGGAGTACAAGAAAGGAATCGTGGAAGACTCTTGGGGCCAAAATCTTACTGCTTTCTGCAAAGAGAAGATGTTGGGTATCCGATTGGTCCGAAAATGGCGAGCAGAGTATGGCAAACTCATTGAATAAGTGGACAAGGGAAATGCTAAAAAGAGCAAGTGTGGATCAAGTCAGCAACCATTATTTTCCGAGCTGGAAGACCTGATCTATGAATGGGTTGTTGACAGGAGAGCAGAGGCTTTGGTTGTGAATAGGGCTCAGATTCAAGAATTTGCCCTTGCAATGGCACCACAGTTTGACATAGCCCCCGAAGACTTCAAAGCATCACAACACTGGCTGGATAATTTTCTTCAGCGAAGTGAACTGTGTTTAAGAAAATCTACAACATTGTTTAGGTTGGAAGATACTCAAGTTATTAAGCGAGCACTTGCATTCAAGTCCTTTATTGACGATGCTGACTTCTCTAAATACATTTTCCCCCCAAGATGATTGCTATGGATGAAACTGCAGTGTTTATGGGCCAATCATCTCAAACAACAATTGAACAGCGGGGTGCCTCCTTAGTGTACATTCCCTCCACTGCTTACGAAAGTGCACGTGTTTCCTGTATTTGGCAATTTGTCTGGATGGCACTAAAATCTCATCTTTAATCATTTCTAAGGGCAAGAAGGAAAAGATTGAACGTGTTTTGGGCGTTTTTATTCTTGAAACTGAAAAAGTCTGGGCCACACAAGCAGTTATAAGGAAGTGGGTCTATTTAATGCTGCCGCTTGTTATGTGAGGGAGCCAAAGAGGTCTGCTAGTCTGGGATGCAGCCAGCACTCACCGCACTAAAGACATGAAGACATTTCTTCACAAAAGAAAAATAGATCAGATAATGATTCCCGCAGGAATGATGGCCTATCTCCAGCCTCTTGATATTGCAATAAACAAGCCATTCAAAGACAATTTGCTCATGGAAATTAATGACTACATTGAAAATAGAATGGAGAGAAATCAGCGTGGAAACTTTATGGAACCTAAACTGCAAGAAGTTGTGACTTGGGTGAAGAATTTATGGGAGAAAATCACTGACAGTTGCATTGCAAATGCACTGCGAGCAGGCTACCTTGACAAGAAGTATTCATTTAAAGACAGTGCTATTGCTAAACATGAGAGATTTGGTCCATTGATTCTGAAAGAAATGGAGTCACAAGAAATTCACCAGGAAATTCAGGAATTGGATTGTTATGATGATGTTCCAGAAGATGATGACATGATTGTCATTGAATAAATGAATAAATTCTTGATACTGTAGGATTCACAGTTTGTCTGCTTTGTGTTGACAACTACCGTACTACCTTACTGTATACAGGTAATAAATTTCCTTTATTTTAATTTAACAATAAATGTGTTCCATATTCTTCTTCATGGAAAAATAAGACATCCCCTGAAAATAAGACCTAGCACATCTTTGGGAGCAAAAATTAATAAAAGACACTGTCTTATTTTCGGGGAAACAGGGTAGTATGATATAATAATGCTTGAGGTTTCTGAAATGTCAAAGATTATTCATATAGTCAATTCTGATTTTCTAGGATCTCAGGTCCTTTTTTCCCCATGTTGGCAGTTTACTGGCTTTGTGGATGTTTAAGAGAAGAGAACTGAACTGCTTGTCAGAATACTCAGAAGACTTAGAGAAAGATGAGGCACAACCCAGTGTTTAAAATTAGATCCCTATAAGATAGGGTTCCTACTCAGTTTTCTTTTTTTAAAATATATTATTTATTTATTTGTTTGTTTGTTTGTTTGTTTTAAAAATAAATATATTTTTATTGATTTCAGAGAGGAAGGGAGAGGGGACGAAAGATAGAAACATCAATGATGAAGGAGAACCATTGATCGGCTGCCTCCTGCACACCCCACAATGGGGACTGAGCCCACAAACTGGGCATATGCCTTGACCAGGAATCAAACTATGACCTCTTGCTTCATTGGTCAACAATCAATCACTGAACCATGAAACCAGGCTCTTCTCGTTTTTCTGCATGTGTTTACCCAGTTTTCCCAACTCCACTTGTTAAAGAGACTATCCTTCTCCATTTGTCATTTTTTGCTCTCTTGTAAAATATTAGTTGACCTTATGTGTGTGTGTGGGGGGGTTATTTCTGGGCTCTCTGTTCTGTTCCACTGATCTATGTCTATTTTATGCCAATACATACTGTTTTAATCACTATATAGCCTTGTAATATGGTTTGAAATCAGGAGGCATGCTTACACCACTCACAAAAATTAACTTAAAATGGATTAGCACTTAAACATAGGGCCTGATACCATAAAATTTTTAGAAGAAAAATAGGAAAGAAGCTCCTTGACATAGGTCTTGGCAATGATCTTTTTTGAATATGACATGAGAAGAAAAAGCAGCAAAAGCAAAAATTAAAAAGCACCTGCATAACAAAATGAAAAGGCTACCTATGGAATGAGAAAATATTTGTGAACTGCATATTTGGTAAGAGATTAATGTCCAAAATATATCACGAACTCATACAACTCAGAAACAGAGAGCAAGCAATGCAATTAAAAATGGGCAAAGGAACTGAATAGACCTTTTATTTTATTTTTTCCAAAGAAGACATCTAAATGGCCAACAGGTACATGAAAATATGTTCAACATCACTCATCATCAGTGAAATGCAAATCAAATCCACAATGAGATATTACCTCATTCCTTTTAGAATGGCTATCACCGAGAAAATGGGATATGTGTTGGTGAGGATATGAAGAAAAGGGAACCCTTGAATATTGTTGATGAGAATGTAAATTGGTACAGCCACTATGGAAATAAAACCAGGTTATCAAAAAGATATCTGCAATCCCATGTTCATTGCAGCATTATTTACAATAGCCAAGATATGCCAACAACCTAAGTGTCTGTCAGCAGAAGAATGGGTAAGAAGATATACATATACATACAATGGAATATTATCCAGCCATGAGAAAGAAGGAAATCCTCCACTGTGACTACATGAATGGACCTTGAGAATATCATAATGAGATAAACCAGACAGAGAAAGAGAAACACTGAATGTGGAATCTGAAAAAGCTGAACTAGTAGAAACAGAATTAAATGGTGGTTACCAGGGGCTAAAGGGTGAGGTGAAGGTACAAAGTTACAACTAAATAAATTATAGAGATCTAACTAATGCACAAAATAATGATTATAGTCAAGAATACTGTGTTAAATATTTTAGAGTTTCTAAGAGACTGGATGCTGAATGTTAAAAAAAAAATGACAATTATGTGATGTGATAATAGTATTTGGTAACACTACTACATAAATGTATCAAATCAACAAGTTTGTATTCCTTAAACCTACACAATCTTATATGTCAATTATGTCTCAGCAAAAAATAGAATGAAATAAAGTGCTACATTGAGGGGAAATAGTGATATTTGCAGAAGCAGAAGTAACTGTGGGCCAGAGTAGGACAACATCCATCCTATTTTATAAAAATACTAGTGGCCCAGTGCACGGATTTGTGTACATTGAAAGGAAATAAATTAGAAAGTGGCAGGAGGGATGGGACTAGGTGAGGTCGGCGGGTGGGGCTGGGCTAGATGGACGCAACACAACCTGGAACCACCTCCCGCTGTCCCTCCCTGCGGCTGCGCCTGGGGCAGTGCCGAGGCTCAGGACATCTGCAGAGTGAGCAGGGTTCTTCTGGCAGGCTGAAATCAATCCAAGGACCCTTCAGTCTGCAGGCCGATGCTCTGTCCACTGAGCAAACAACTAGGGCTAAAATCGTTTTTCTTAAAATAAAAATAAAACTGGGGGGAAAAAACCCACACTAAAATGTTTTTACCCAGCAAATGAAACCATCAACAAAACAAAACAAAAAAACCTGCTGAATGGGAGCAGATATTAACCAATTATACATCCAATAAGGGTTTAATATCCAAAATATATAAAGAACTCAGACAGCTTAATACCAAAAACAACAACAAAAAGAAAAAGAAGGAAAACAACAACAACACTGAAGCAATCTGATTTAAAAATGAGCAGACAGACCTCTCCTCCCAAGAGGACATACAAATATCAATAGACACGAAAAAATGCTCAACATCACTAATCATCAGGGGAATGAAAATTAAGACCACAGTGAGGTATCACCTCACTTATATCAGAATGGCTATCAGTAAATAAGCAAATAACAAATGCCGGCAAGGATGTGGAGAAGAGGGAACCCTGTTGGTGGGATTGTAAATTAGTGCAGCCTCTATGGAGAACAGTATGAAGATTCCTCAATAAATTAAAAATAGAGCTGCTAATGATTCAGCAATTCTACTTCTGGGTATTTATCTGAAGAAATCAAAAATATTAATTAAGAAATATTTAGGTACCCATATTTCATTGCATCATTACTAGTATAGCTAAGATATGGAAGCAACCTAGATGTTCATCAGTAGATGAATGGATAAAGATTTTATACACACACACACACACACACACACACACACACATACACACACACCCACACAGTGTAATATTATTCAGCAATAAAAATAAAATCTTGAAATTTGCAACAACATAGATGGACCTAGAGGGTATTATAGTAAATGAAATAAGTCAATCAGAGAAAGACACATATGGACTCACTTTTATGTGGAATTTAAAAAAGAAATAAATGAATAACAAGACAAAAAAATAAAACAAGAATTCCTCTAAATTTTCCTTAGTATGTACATTCCAAAGGCCTGGTGCATGAAAATTCATGCACTGGAGGGGGGGTCCCTCAGCTGGGCCTGCCCCCTCTCACAGTCCGGGAGCCCTCAGGGGCAGGAGGTGAACCAGTGATCAGGCGAAGGTGACACCCCCATCACACCTCTACTGCTAACACTGCCGGCAGTGCAAGCCTCAGCCAGCCCTGGTTACCTAAAACCCAGGTGGCCCTGGCTGGCTGGACAGCCACCATCTGAGCCGGCCCTGGGCAGCTGGGGTACTGAGGGGACTGGGAGACTCCAGAGGCAGGCATGTAGAGCGGCTGGAGCAACCTGGGGGTGGGCCCAGCTGTGCCACTCACCTGCCACCCCGGCAGGGCTGTGGGGACTAGGGGTGCCGTCTTGTGGCTGTGGGTGCTGCCATCTTTGTGATGGTGTGGTGGTCAATTTGCATATTCCCTCTTTATTAGATAAGTAGATAAAACATTAAAACATTTTTTTCAAACCTTATCCAAGGATATATATATATATTTTTAAGAGAGAATGGAAGGGAGTGAGGAGGGAGGAATAGAGAAACACTGATGTGAGATAAACATATTGATTGGTTGTCTCCAGTTCTTATCTCAACTGGGACCAGGAATCAAGCTTGCAACTGAGGTACATGCCCTTGACTGGGAATCGAACCTGTAACCTTTTAGTCCACGGGCCAATAACAAATGCTGGTTCTAACAACTGCACTAAACCAGCCAGGATGGATAAAATATTTTTACAAAACAATATATAGTATCCACTTTGCCTTGAAAGTAAGTATAACAAAATAAAGTTAAATGTTTGTTATACCATGCTGGGGACACATTTTATGAACAATACCTTGAGATTTTTCTCAGAATAGATATCAGATTGCAGAATACCCAATTTTTATTTTCAATTATATGAAGGATAAGAAATATACTGCAGTTAGTTTTAACAAAGTTCCAGCATGTTCCAGAGCCCCTTAATAAGCTTTGTATTGTTCAGCTTATCCCAGCATGATTCATACCTATATTTTTAGAAACACCCAAGTTTATGCAATTCAATTGTAAAAGAATACCAAAAATTGCCTCATCTATCTGAATTTTATGTTTCAGAAAGGGGTGCCTCACAAAAAGTAAGGCTACATACTAATATTCCAGCATTTTCTATGCCTGAATTATTCTTGCAGTGCTATGTGAATGTAATCTACTTATTAATTCCTTAAAGCCCAGCTTATTGACCATAATAATCTATCATCCCAAGCAACTTAGTTGCTTGCCCAGTTCTTGTGCTGACTTCACATTAATCAGGGAATCCTCATATATTTGAAAGACATTTATAGTATCTTTTTTTTAAATATATTTTATTGATTTTGTACAGAGAGGAAGGGAGAGAGATAGAAACATCGATGAGAGAGAGTCATCGATCAGCTGCCTCTTGCACACCCTCTATTGGGGATATGCCCACAACCAAGGTACATGCCCTTGACCGGAATCGAACCCGGGACCCTTCAGTCCCCAAGCCGACGCTCTATCCATTGAGCCAAACCGGTCTTGGCTATAGTATCTTTTGTGTATTTGTGAAAATATCAAAAAAGCTGCAGAATATTTTGAATAATTGCTTCTTTCAAGTATGTGATATAATTTTCATATTTATAATTTCCATTATGAACAACTATATTTTTTTGCTTTAAATTTTTTAACTTTGAGATTACTGTACATTCACATGCAGTTATAAGTAACTAGAGGTCTGATGCATGAAATTTGTGCACTCTCGGGGGGTATTCCTCAGTTCAGCCTGCACCCTCTCACAGTCTGGGAGTCCTCAGGGGACATCCTTAGCACTGCCACCGAGGCTAGAGAGGCTCCTGCCACCACTGCTGCGCTAACCACCAATGAGCCCAGCTTCTGGCTGAGCAGCGCTCCCCCTATGGAAGCACACTGACCACTAGGGGGCAGCTCCTGCATTGAGCGCCTGCATTGAGTCATCATAATGACTGTTCTTTCCACTGTTCAGTCAATTTGCATATTAGCCTTTTATGCCTTCAGGATCGGGCAGAAACCAGCTCTCCAACATCTCCTGAGGGATTGCAAATTGCAATAGGGTGCAGGCCAGGCCGAGGGGCCCCACTGGTGCATGATCGGGGCCAAGGAGGGAGTCAGGAGGTTGATCAGCCAGGGAAGGACCACAGGAGGACTCCAGAGCATGTCCAGCCCATCTTGCTCAGTCCCGATCAGCCAGACCCCAGCAGCAAGCTAACCTACCAGTTGGAGTGTCTGCCCCTTGGTGGTCAGTGCATGTCATAGTGACTAGTCAACCAGTCAACTGTCTGCCCTCCGGTGGTTAGTGCACATAATAACAAGTGGTTGAACAGCCTTAGTATGTCATTAGCATATCACACTTTGACAGGTTGAACAGATGACGGACAACCAGACACTTAGCATATTAGGTTTTTATTATATAGGATAATTGAGAAAAATCTCATAAATTCTTCAGCCAGGATCCTCCAGTGATAACATCTTGCAAAATTATAGTATAATATTACAACTAAGACACTGATATTGCTACAAATCATTGACATTCATATATTACCACTTCTACATGCACTCATTTTTTTGTGTGTGTATTTAATCCCATGAAATTAGAACATCAGTACAATTAAGATGCAAAACAGTTCTATCACACATATCCCTTAAGACTATGCTTTTATAACCACAGCCACCGCCTTTACTTCTCTAGTTCTTGTTAACCCATAGTTTGTAATCCTAATTATTTTATTTAAAGAGTATCATATAAATTGAATCATAGAGTATATGACCTTTTGAGATTCATCCAAGTTATCTTGTGTATCAATAATTCTGGATATAGACATTCTGAATGGTGGCATAACAACACTTCCTCCCCCAAATTTGCTCCTTATTAAAGCAATGACATCACTAGCAAAAATTCTCAAAATAAATATGGTAGAACTTTGGAAATTAACTAACGGCTGGTAACATTCCAGATCACATTTATTTAAAAAAAAAAAAAAAAAAAAAAAAAGCTGCCTGGCAGACATGGCTCAGTGGTCGAACGTTGGCCTATGAACCAGGAGGTCATGGTTTGATTCCAGTCAGGGCACATGTCTGGGTTTCAGACACAATCCCAGTGGGTGGCATGCAGGAGGCAGCTGATCAATGCTCCTATCTCTCTATCTCTCTCACTTCCTCTCTCTAAAATCAATTAAAAATATATGAATATTAAAAACAACAAACACTGAATCTGCAGCTCCATGGAATCTTGAAACTCACAGCTAGCTATGAAAAACAGCAGCTTGGTAGTCACTGGAGGGACAGGCTGGTCTTGGAGCTCCCCAGAAGCTCGATCCCCAAAGAATTGTCAGTAGGTGACCTGTCTGACAAGCTCAATTATCAGAATTTTTTTTTTAGTTGGCCTATTTCAGAATATACTTTGTGAAAACAGCTTGACAAACAGAACATTTGTCAAAAAAAAAAAAAAAAAAAGAGCAAATGAAAGAAAAAGTCAGTGGCACAAAAGAAGAAAGAAATAGATATATTGAATTTAATAAAAATTAAACTTTTGTGTATTATATGATATCAGTAAAGGAAGAGACAATCCATGCAAAGGAAAAAATATTGACAGATGACATATGTGAAAAAGGGCTTGTGTCTAGACTCTAGAATATATAAAAACTCATATAATTCAATAAAGCACACACACACACACACACACACAAACAAAAACAAAACAAAAACAAAAACAAAACAAAACATCCAATTGACAATGAAGAAAGGATTTGTACAGACATTTTCCCAAAAAAGATATACAAATAGTCATCAAACTCATGAAAAGATACTAAACATCAGTAGTCTGTAGGGAAATAGAAATCAAAACCACAGTAAGATACCATTTCACACCCACTCAAATTACTATATTCAAAAACAAAACAAACAATATCAACAACAAAACAAAAAATAACAAGTGTTGGCAAGGATATGGAAAAACTTAAACCTTTATACCCTGCTGGTGGGAATGTACAATGGTGTAGTTGTTTTGGAAAACAGGTTGTAGTTCCTCAAAACATTAAACAGAACTGTCATATGATCCCAAATTCACACTCCTAGATATGTATGTACCCAGGAAAATTGAAAACATACGTCCAGAATTCATAACTAACGAAAACCCAGATGGCCATTAACTAAGTGGATGAAAAACTAGCAATACCAGTGCAATGGAATATTTGGCCTTAAAAGGAATAGCATTCTTATCCATGCTACAACATGCATGAACCCTGAAAACACGATTTCAGTGAAAGAAGCCGGTCACAAAAGAAAATATATGATTCCATTTTTGTGAAATGTCCAGAGTAGGCACACGAATAGAGACAGAAAGTAGATTAGTGGTTACCAAAGACTGGGGGCATGTGAAGGATTAAGAGGAAATGGATAGGTATGGAGTTTCTTCAGGAACAATGAAAATGTTTTAGAATTAATGGTGATTGTTGTTGTACAACATCTAAATATTTTATATGAAACAATAAAAAAAACACAAAAAACCCCATTTGCATGTTGAATCCACCCAATTCAAGAGCAATTCAAGCCATAATAATCTGTCTATAATAATTAAAGGGTGATATGCTAATGAGACTGGACGTCATTCCAGACAAAGCCGTGGCCAGAGGGAAGCCCGGGTCCCAGGTGCCAGTGGGTGGCCCGAGGGAAGCCAGCCCAGGTCCCCAGTGCCAAAGAGAAGCTGGTCCCAGCAACCAGAGGAAGGAAGGCCTGCTTTTGAATGAATTTCATGCTTCACACCTCTAGTAATAATAATAACTCTCCAGTTAGCAGGGTTGTTTTTTTTTAAATTATTATTATGTTTATTAATAAAGATTGTAAGACTTCATTCTTTACACCTTCACTTTACTAAAGCTCACATACCCTTAAAGTCAAGTTTATGATATATCCATATTCTATACTAAAACAACTATTCTCTGCTTTGTTCAGTATCAGGGCCCATTGTTTGATTTCCTGTGGGGCCTTTCTCACATGCTGGAATTATTCAGTGCATTGATTTATTTTACTCTTTATTATCTGTCTCCTTCACTAAAATGTGTGTTACATCATAAAAGGGACCATGCCTATCTTTTTCGCCAGTTCCTAGCATAGTGTCAGATATGGAGTTGGTACTCATGAAAGAAGAAATAAATGAATGTTTTTGGTATTTGTTTGCATTGTATGACAAACACCTGCATTCATAAGTGACATCATTTAGTGAGTTATCTACCTTTTTAATATATTATATATATATATATATATATATATATACATATATATATATATTAAGTAATATATATATATTATTGATTTTTTTTACAGAGAGGAAGGGAGAGTCTGCAGGCTGAGGCTGACGCTCTAGCCACTGAGCCAAACAGATTAGAGCAGTGAATTATCTACGTTTGAGGAAGAGCTATTATTGTACTTTTCTTTTTTTCCTGGTTGTCATAGCAACCCACTGGTCTCCAGAGCTACGAGTTAATTCTGATGTACTTGTTTTCCAGGAAGACCGCAGTATTTTCCATTAGGAAATAATGACGCTATTACCAGTCACATTTCTCACACAGTAAAGAGGCACTGAGTCATTGAAAGGTTTTCTCTTTATCTTTTATGAAGATGGTAGAGAATTGGAAAGGAAACAAATCTTTTCAAACCAGTAAATGCTAGGAAAAACAAAACAGTATGACACACATCTCCACTCCTAACCCTTTCATATTTCCTCCAAGTACACCCCCTTTCCACAAGCATCTGTGAATTTGATTGGGTTTTCTATACCAGTTTTTATGGAAGTTTGAAAGGTAATTATTTTTGTATGTGTGTGTGTTTTTTAAATTAAATTATTATCTGTGTACATATCTTACCATTGTCCTCCCCGCCAAAGGTAACGGTTAAAGAACAAACTCTAAAGAGCTCTGTTATATCCTAAATATTTTCTGCTTGTTGCCTGTTATTTAAATTTTCATATCATCCAAAACTGGTTTGGCTCAGTGGATAGAGCGTCAGCCTGCGGACTCAAGGGTCCTGGGTTCGATTCTGGTCAAGGGCATATCCCTGGTAGGGGATGTGCAAGAGGCGGCTGATCGATGTTTCTTTCTCATCGATGTTTCTGACTTTCTATCCCTCTCCCTTCCTCTCTGTAAAAAATCAATAAAATATATTTTTAAAAAGTTTTTTCATATTCAATTAGAAAATGATAATAGTCTTACAAAAATTGAGATTTTCATGAAGGTACAACATAAGACATCTCTCTATCTCTCCTCCACACCCACATTTTAGGGAAAGGAACTGAGAAAGGTTTTATTAAATTGGATTAATCATCATAGAATACTCATTATTATTAGTTCAATAAAACAGGTTTATGTGGGCCATTCCACCAACCATGTATGTGGTTTTTAAAAGTCAGAGTCTATTTTCTAATGATGGATATATGTATGCTAGGTTGTATTTTCTCTTCTGTAGGTTTGGTCACGTGTACTAGGGGGAGTCAGGCAGCAGTCCTCTGGTATATATATATTTGTCTATTGATAAATACTGAAAATGACCCACTAACATGGAAGGAGAGGGTCAGATGTCCAAACACACAAATCTTACAATGGATGCTTGATAGAGTGACTATATCCAGGCCTAATTCTTTGCTTTAGAAATGTATATATTCAATTATAACCATACCTTCATGTGGTTTGGGTTTGGGTACTGACTCAGATTAACCAAACCATCAAGAATCAAATGCCGCCAAAGCCGGTTTGGCTCAGTGGTAGAGCATCTACCACTGAAAGGTCCATGGGGACTGAAAGGTCCTGGGTTCGATTTCGGTCAAGGGCATGTACATTGGTTGCGGGCACATCCCTGGTAGGGGGTGTGCAAGAGGCAGCTGGTCGATGTTTCTCTCTCATCGACGTTTCTAGCTCTCTATCTCTCTCCCTTCCTCTCTGTAAAAAATCAATAAAAAATATTAAAAAAAAGAATCAAATGCCCTAAAGTCATTACCTGATATATTAACTTATAATTAGAAAATACAACTTTCAAATGGATTAGAACTTACTTTTAGTCCTTCCTTAGGCTTTCCATCTCTCTGCCTACATTGCCCATCAGTTCTTCTTCTTTTTTTTTTTTCTTTTTTAATATATTTTATTGATTTTTTTACAGAGAGGAGGAGAAAGGGATAGAGAGTTAGAAACAATGATGAGAGAGAATCATCGATTAGCTGCCTCTTGCACACCCCCTACTGGGGATGTGCCCACAACCACGGTACATGCCCTTGACAGGAATCGAACCTGGGACCTTTCAGTCTGCAGGCCGACGCTCTATCCATTGAGCCAAACCGATTTTGATGCCCATCAGTTCTTATATGCTGCCTGCTTTCTCCTTTAGAATCCTTAGCTTATTGTTCATAGTTGTTTTCAATTCCTAGTCTGATAATTCCAACATCCCTTCCATGTCTAGTTCTGATGCTTGTTCTGTACTTTCAAATTGTGCTTTTGTCTTAATGTTTTGATAGTTGGGTGTGACTGCTCAGTGAAAGGAACTGTTGTACTGTGATGGTAAGATGTGGAGTAGAGGAAAGGTCCTATTGTCCTCTGGCTATGTGGCAATCCTTTCCTTAGCCAGTGCCTCTGAACTGCTCAGATTGTTTCCCTTCCCCTTAGGAGGGTGGAGTTGGGAGAGAGCAGATGGGATTGGGTATTTCCCTCTCCCACCTGGAAGGTAGAGGAAGGTAGGCTCTGATAAGGCCCCAGCAGGTTAGGATTTGGTTAACTAGTTTCTCCTGAGGGCATGCCTTGTTAAGAACAGAGTGCCTTGGCGTGTTTAAAAATGGTGTCTTTCCCATTTCCTTCCTTGGGAAAAAATGAGGGAGTCTTTCTCCCATCTTTACTGTGAGAATCTGTCACGCTCCTGCAGGTAAATCTCAGAATATCACCGGGTCCTCCTGAATGTTTAACTCAGAGTTGTCAGCACTGAGCCCCCCGCAATTCATACACTTGTATTTCAGGTTTTCCTACCTTGGCACGTGTTCCTGCAGCAGTTTCTATTCCTGGGCCTCTGCTCCCGCAAGGTCTGACTCCGTGTATTCTCCTGTCTGTTTCATCAATTTTGGGAGCAGCTGTTTGCCGTGTCCTCCCCTCCCTTACAGATCTAAGAAGAGTTGTTGATTTTTAGTCCATTCAGTTTTGTACTTGTTGTTGGGATGAGTGGAGACTTCCAAGCTCTTTACAAGCAAAACCAGAATTGTCTTGCATTTTTTAATTATGAAACATAAAATATGTACTTTTTGTACCCCTTTAGTTTTGTGGCAGTGTAAGACCCCTTGCACTTGGATTCAAGATTGGTCTTTTGGTGGTATCTTTTTCCAGTCAGTCAAATCTTCAATTTGAAGATCATGTAAGCGTTGTGGTGGGGAAGGAAACCAGATGATAAATGGGAGCATATTTAATGTACCTTTTGCAGTATTTAAGAATAGATGTTGGATGAGATGAAATTAGAGTCACCTAAATACCAAAGAATCCTCATTAGCCTGCCAGTATTTTTTAATAAGGGACTAATCAATGTTGACCGAAGTGGAGAATTCAAGAATCATCACAGCTAAGTGCAAGGCTTTGGGCCTGCTGAATCCTCAGAGAGCTTGGACAGTTTAAATTTAAGAGTGATGTTTGCCTGTTTCATTTTTCCAGAGGTTTGAGGGTGGTAAGGATAGTAACATTTTAGGCTATGAAGTGAATTCCTCTTTTACAAGAAAGGAGCAAAGGGATTCTTTCTGGTACCAGTTTAGCTATAATTGTTGCAGTAGCTTGTTTGCAGAAAAAAGCTTCTAATTATCCTGAAAATAAGAATATGTTTATCCTTCCCTTTTGTATTCAAAAAGGGGAAATGATGATAAGTAATTGGAAAGTCCAAAAGCAAGAAAAGAGCATAGAGAAGTTTTCAGGGCTTGAAATGCACGCGTGGAAGGAGAGACTTAATCAGGGTTTGCTGTTTTCTTAGTCAAGGCATATAGAGAGAGGCACTAGTGAAAAAGCTAGCAATAGCCAGCTACTCCTAGAAACCCTCAGAGTCGTCTTGTTCTCAGGGATTGGGCATTGGTGATGGTGTTATTACATGTAGGGGACAAAGTCTTCTCTTCAAGGGAGGCAGCATGCTCTTGATGGGGTTAAATAACTGCATTTTGTTTTTAGAAACTTAATGTCTATTGTGAGCAAAAGCTTAGAGCAAAAGAGTTGTCAAAATCAGGTAACAAAGGTCATCTACATACTATCAATAGATAAGGAAAGAGGTGCAAGGAAAGGTTAATTTCTCAGGTTTTCATTTAGGGTCCTAAAAAAATAATTAAACCCTAAGGCATGGCAATAAACCCTTAAGGGGTTTATGAGCATTGTTGATTTTTCCATCTGAATGCAAAATGGATTTTGTTGGTCAGGGTGAAAGGGAAAAAAGAAAGAAAACCAGAAAATAAATTGATGACTGTGAAGTGAGTGATGTTGGATTGGGATATAAGCCAGAATGGTATTAAGGTTAGGAACTAAAGGAAACCTGTGTTTATTTTATGGGTTGCAAGTCACTATGGGTTGGGCTAGTCACTATCTCTTGCCACTGGGATTCTTTCCTGTGGGGGTCAGAGTGTTACAGGATGTATTGATAAGGCACTGAATCATAGGTTGAAAATTTTAGAGGGCTTCTAATTTTAAGTATGCTATGGTAATCTTGGGAGTTTCATGGAAGGGTCTATTTCTACTTCAAGAGGTTCAGTCTCCCAGGTTTGGCTTATGTCAGGGGAATGAGCAGCTCAGAGAGAGTCAGGAATTTTAATTAATATAGATTGTACTTAAGTGTCTGGGGTTTTTTTTTTTTTTTATAGAAGCAAAAAAAGTCTGATGCTCAAGGAGATTCATAAAAAAGCAAAGCTACATGAGTATGGAATCAGGGACTACCAGGGTGAGGCACTTGGGAGAGGAAAAAAAATACTGGTATTCCTATAGGGAAGTAAGTCTATTCCCAGAAAGGTTACAGGAAAGCATACTGAGAAGTACTAGTGAGGCAAAAGAGATTTAGACAAAGACAAGTCAGGTGTAGATGATTGTGTCCCACTGCAGGCAGGATAGTGGGAAAAGATAAGCTGTCTGAATTAGTTTTCTAGGGTTGACATTTGTTATGTGCCACAGACTGGGTGGCTTAAACAAAAGAAATTTATCATCTCACACTTGTGGAAGCAAGAAGTCTAAGATCAAGATATTAGTTCCTTCTGAAGTCTGTGAGAGAGCTTCTAGGCCTTTCTCCTTAACTTGTAGATGGCCATTTTTTTTTTCTATGTCTTTTTACATCATCTTCCATCTAAGCATGTCCTAACTTCCTCTTTTTATAAGGACACTAGACATACTGGGTTAAGGCCCACCCTAATTCTCCATTTTAACTTGGTTACCTCTGTAAAAACATTATCTTCAAATAAGGTCACATTCTGAATTATGAGGGGTTAGGGATTCAATATACTAGAAGGCATTTTGGAGGAATAATGGTGTTATTAGTGAAACTGTTGACCCTGTGTCAGGGGTAGGATATTAATTAATGATTCTTCTGCTTTGCACAGTAAGAAGTAGTTGTTGATTTCACTAATATGTCAAATCTAAAAACACACACAAATAAACAAGCAGAACAGAAACAGACTCATAGATACAGAAGACATTTTGACGGTTGCCTGATGTGAGAGGGATGGGTGAAAAAGGTGAAGGGATTTAGAAGTATAATTTGGTAACTACAAAATAATCTGGGAATGTAAAGTATAGCATAGAAACTATCTACACTAATAAAAGGGTAAGATGCAAATTGACTGTACCTTCACAACACCTGCCAGCCATCAGGAGTGAATATGCAAATTAACACAACAATGATAGTGGGTTAATTTGCATATGCAGGCGCTGAGCGGCTGGGGGTGGGGCAGGACACTTGCATGGTCGCCATGTGCAGGCGTTCCACACACTCCCAGCCACTCTGGGCCTCTGGGCAGCATGGGAAGGTAGAAAGGTGGCAGCTCAGGCCCGGAGCAAAGGGGGTGCCAGCAGCCAGGGAAAGGAAGGCCCATTCTTTTTTTTCTTTTTTAAAAAAATATATTTCATTGATTTTTCACAGAGAGGAAGAGAGAGGGATAGAGAGCTAGAAACATCCATGAGAGAGAATCATCAATCAGCTGCCTCTTGCACACCCCCTACTGGGGATGCACCCGCAACCAAGGTACATGCCCTTGCTAGAATCGAACCCAGGACCTTTCAGTCCGCAGGCCGATGCTCTATCCACTGAGCCAAACCGGTCCCGGCGGAAGGCCCATTCTTGCACGAATCTTCATTCATTGGGTCCCTAGTAGTCAATAATGTTATAAAAACTATGTATGATGTTTGATGGACACTAGACTTATCAGAGTGGTCAATTCATAAGTTCTATAAATATCTCATCACTATATTGTACACCTGAAACTAATATAATATTGTACATTAACTGTGATTTAAAAGAGTGAGTTAGTTGTTCCCCCAAAAAGGAGGGCTTCTCAGAGGAAAGTCATTAAGAGATGGATTTTTGGTCTCCTGTTTGCTTTTGCATTTTAAGGTTGGTTAATATCCAGCCTTATGTCCCTTTTCTTTATAATATCTGTAATTATGTCTATGGAAGTTTTAGAGCACATGTGTCAAACACAAGGCCCGCGGGCCAAATCCATCCCACCAGGCCTTGCAATGTGGCCCGCACCGCGCTGTCATCACTGCACTCCGTTGCGTTTCCATCACAATGACAGTTTATGACTGTTCAGTAAACCATCCAGCCCGCGATTTAGGCTGGATTTTAGATTTTGGCCCCTTCTCTGATTGAGTTCGACACCCCTATTTTAGAGGGAACAGATTGTCTTAGCTTGTTTCCTTCAAATTAAGTTGTAAAGTCTTGAATTTGCATAGTTTTGATTTGCAACAGAGTCCTTTTTGCAACAGAGTCCTTGTGATGTTGAGCTAGTGCATGTATTTCAGAGAGAGATCACCTCACTAATTTATATTATGTTTTTTTTAAATCCTCACCTGAGGATATTTTTCCATTGATTTTTAGACAGAGTGGAAGAGAGAGAGAAAGACAGAGAGAAATATCGATATGAGAGAAACAGATTGATTGGTTGCCTCCTTCATAGTTGCCTCCTGCATGCACCCTCACTAGAGCCTGGGCCAGGAAGGAGCCTGCAACTGAGGTATGTGGCCTTGACCAGAATGGAACCCAGGACCTTTCGGTCCACTGGCTGATGCTTATCCACTGTGCCAAACTGGGTAGGGCTATAAAATATTTTGAATACTCTAATTTTTGGTCATAGCCTTAATGAAGCTAGTGACTAAGGTGGAAAGTGTTCAGTCATTTAAAGTCAGATCAGAGTAATTCTTCCAAACATTTTCTAAACTATTTCTGAAGTTAGAGACAGATTAATCTCTTTGTATTCTGCAATCTTTTATTTTTCACCAATCAATTTTTAAAAAAATATATTTTTATTGATTTCAGAGAGGAAGGGAGGGAGAGAGAGATAGAAACATCAATGATGAGAAAGAATCACTGATTGGCTGCCTCCTGCACACCCCATACTGGGGATCGAACCCACAACCCCGGCATTTTCCCTTGACTGGAATCAAACCTGGGACCTTTCAGTCCAAAGGCCGACACTCTCTCCACTGAGTCAAACTAGCCAGGGCTGACCAATCATTTTTTAAAGGAAGACAGTGGGAATGAATTCTAAAAATCCTTTCCCCTAAAGTGTTAGCCTGTATGTAAGAGTCAAGATGCTTTATTTTATTTGCAGTTCCTCTTGAAGAGTGGCCCATTTGGCTTTTCAAATAATAAAGTGGGATCTCTGGAACCCATTAGTAGTGGCACAAGTTGTTATAAATCATGGATCCCTGTGGGGGCCTGATGCAGTGGGGGCCAAACATGGCGGGGATCTCCCTTTTCCTCGTCCAGCGTGGAAAGAGAGATGAACGAACCAGTTCTAAGTGGAGGTGCCCGGGGATTGAGAAATAATAGGAAGAAAGAAAGAAGACGAAGAGATAGATTTAAAAGCTGGAAGCTGGATGGGACGTCATCCTCTCTGATGGAGAGGCAGGAAGACAGTGACTCGAGCCACGCAGTGCATTTATTTTTATAGGCCTAGATTTATATAGCTAGTCCCGCCTCTGCCAACCCTGGGCTGCTATGAAGTCAGAACTGATTGACATGTCCAGCCTAATTAGGAAACCATATTCTCAGGGCATGGCTCTGCCTACGCCCTAAGTTCAGCTGATGATAATTAAAGAAAATGCCCATGTGTCTTCCCAGGTGACCTTCTACAGATCCCAAGGGAATATACCCTGAAGATCAGTATGAATTGATTACTAGATTCTTCCCTATTTTTATGAAGGTCTAGAAAGACTTTGTAAATATGAGTGAGGTCAAGGTGTTACTACCAGAGACTGGCCTGTAGTGTGTGGGCTCTTGACTTTGTATAGGAAAGATTTTGGAAAACAAGTCTAGGTCCATGGTGGGCAAACTGCGGCTCACGAGCCACATGTGGCTCTTTGGCTTCTTGGGTGTGGCTCTTCCACAAAATACTATGGCCTGGGCAAGTCTGTTTTGAACAAGTAGCATTAGAAGAAGTTTAAGTTTAAAAAATTTTGCTCTCAGAAGAAATTTCAATCGTTCTACTATTGATATTTGGTTCTGTTGACTAATGAGTTTGCTGACCACTAGTCTAGGTGATTTCAAGAGTATGTTTATTAAAGCTAGGGCAGTGAAACAAAGGAAGGACTTAGCACAGAAGGAACAACAAGAGAGAGCCTAGGTGGTGCTCTGCTTTGGCTCTCTAGAAATGTAATAGGAATGAGCTTAGGTTGGGTTGCTTTGGCTCACTGGGAAGTCAGAGAAAAGAGGGTGTTGGAAATAGGGTTGGGGTTAACCTGGGACTAGCTGCCACTGCCCACTGCTCCCCTACTTGCAAGTCTCCTAGGGCCTTTAGAGTTAGGAGGAAAAAGTTCAAGCCCAGGAATGGGGCATGGGAGTGCTCTAGAGCAAGCCATATTGAGTCTTTGTCCTGAGGACTTTTTGTCTTGTTTTCTTTTTGTGTGTTTTTCCCCTGCCATGCAGGTGAGAATCTTAGGGAAGGGTTTTAGCAGAATATTCATCAATTTTCCAGGTGTATTTTTAATATGCTGGTGCATCAAAATGAGTGTATAGGAGAGTGTTTGAATTATTCTTTGGTCTATTTTACTTTTGTCTTGGGCCTGTCTGGCTCTAATGGGGTTTTTGTTAGCTGTTACCCCAACTTTATTTGTCCTTAGGTTTAGCTGACACAAATGGCATTGATTGAGTCTTTGTTCTTTATTTCCAAATGAGGATGATTTAAGCTATGTATTCTCTGGTTAGGGAGGGGAAGTATAAACTATTGGCTCTCAATTGTCCTTGGTTAGGGAGATAAGGTCTTGCTATTTACTAGTTGGCTTAATTTTCTTGTCTCAGTTTCCCTATTCCACTTATCCAGGGATTTTTCTTGCTTCTTTCTATCCTTCCACAAGGATTAAAGAATACCTGCGCCAAAACTGGTTTGGCTCAGTGCATAGAGCATTGGCCTGCGGACTGAAGGGTCCCGGGGTTCGATTCAGGTCAAGGGCATGTACCTTGGTTTCAGGCACATCCCCAGTAGGGGGTGTGCAGGAGGCAGCTGATCGATGTTTCTCTCTCATCAATGTTTCTAACTCTCTATCCCTTTTCCTTCCTCTCTGTTAAAAAAAAAAAATCAATAAATATATTTTAAAAAATAAAAATAAAATAAAGAATACCTGCTCAGGTAGGTGCCCAAGTCATTGACCTTCCCTCACATGGAATATTACTCACTAACAAAACGAAAGAAGCTATCAAGCCATAAAAAGTCAAGAGGAAACTGAAATGAGTATTGCTAAGTGAAAGAAGATATCTTTTTTTTTTTTAATATATTTTTATTGATTTTTTACAGAGAGGAAGGGAGAGATATAGAGAGCCAGAAACGTTGATGAGAGAGAAACATCGACCAGCTGCCTCCTGCACACCCCCTACTGGGGATGTGCCCGCAACCCAGGTACATGCCCTTGACCAGAATCGAACCTGGGACCTTTCAGTCCACAGACCAACGCTCTACCACTGAGCCAAATCGGTTTCGGTGAAAGAAGATATCTTAAAGACTCCACACCAGTCCTAGGTGATTTGGCTCAGTGCATAGAGCAATGGCTGTGGACTAAAGGGTCTCAGATTCAATTCTAGTCAAGGGCTTGCTTGCAGGCTTGATCTCCTGCCCCCATCGGAGGCAACCAATCAATGTGTTTCTTTCACACCAATGTTATTTATTTAATTATTTACTTAAAATATATTTTATTGATTTTTTACTGAGAGGAAGAGAGAGGGACAGAGAGCTAGAAACATCGATGAGAAAGAAACATCGACCAGCTGCCTCCTGCACACCCCCTACTGGGGATGTGCCCGCAACCAAGGTACATGCCCCTGACCAGAATCGAACCTGGGACCTTTCAGTCTGCAGACCTACGCTTAATCCACTGAGCCAAACCGGTTTCGGCCACATCAATGTTTTTTTTCTCTCTCTCTCTCTTCTCTCTCTCTCTCTCTGTTTCTCTCTCTCCTTTCTCTCTCTCTCTTTCTCTCTCTCTCTCCCTTTCTCCTTCTCTCTCTCTCCCTCTCTCTCTCCCTCGCCCTCTCTCTCTCCCTCCCTCCCCCCCTCTCTCTCCCCCTCTCTCCCTCCGTCCCTCCCCCCCCCCTCTCTCTGTCTCTGTCTCTCGCACGCTCTCTCCCTCTCCCTCCCTCTTCCCCTTCCTCCTTCCACACTCTCTAAAAAACCAATGGAAAATACCCTTGGGTGAGGATTAATTTAAAAAGAAATTTTTTTTCCCTTATAGACCAATGAATTCAAATGAGTAGGTACTTCATTTTTCATAGATGCTAAGAAAAGCTAAAACACGGAAACTTTAGACTTTAGGAACTGCGCAAGTACTTATTATTATTCTACTAATATGTAAGAACAAATATATATTCAGACAATCCTATGTATCCTATGCAATTTGTCTCATTATAAGAAAAAAAAAATGTTAGCCCTAGGTTTGACTCAATGGATAGTCAGCCTGAGGACTGAAGGGTCAGGTTGGATTCTAGTCAAGGGCATATCCGGGGTTGTGGGCTCCATCCCCAGTCAGAGGCATGAAGGAGGCAGCTGATCAATGATTCTATGTCATCATTGATATTTCTTTCTCTCACTTCCTGTCCGAAATCGAGAAAAATATATATTTAAAATGTTTTTATTTATAATTAGAGAGAGGAGGGGAGATGCGGAGAAAGAAACATCTCGATCGCCTCACGGGGGATCAAGCCTGCAACCGGGACGGGTGCCCTGACCCGGAACCGAAGGGGTGAACCTTGGTTCCCGGTCTACGATCCACCGCTGAACACACCGGCCGGGTCATGTAATCTTAAAAGAACACTACAAGAGAGAAGGCAAACAACTAATAAATACTGGAACGGGAGCCTAACTTGTATTCCAAACGCAAAGTTCTATCATAACACGAAATCGGAATCGAGAAAAATTAGTTATTTTTAATTTCGTCAGCGGAAACCATGAACGGCAGATAAATCTCGCGATACTATGGAAACTACTACTCCCGACACGCCAAGCCGCGTCCGCACAGGAGCCTATGCCCGCAGGTCTGGCGGTCCCGGCATGCCTCGAGGCGCGAAAGGCCACCTGGGCATCGTAGTTCTCCCGGACGCCTAGCGGTCCTGCCATGCCAGCGCTGCGGCAGCGGCTCTCCGTGTCAGACCGCGGTTCCGTGTGAGCGAGCTGCGGCGGAGGACGGGCGTGGAACTGGGCACGGGTGAGTTGGCGCGGTCTAACGCGATAAAGGCAGGCGGCACCTTGGCACGGGGCTGAGTCAGGTAGATGGACTCGTGTGGTTGTCTCTCCGGAGACACCGTTATCGTTGAGCCCGCAACCGCAGGGTGAGGAGAAGCCAGAACCCGGTCCCAGCTTAGCGCCCCGTTCTCGCCCTCGGCACCCGCCGCCATCGCCACCATGCAGGCCCGGGAAGACGCTCCGCGCTCCCGCCGCCTCGCCAGCCCCCGCGGTGGGAAACGGCCCAAGAGGGTCCACAAGCCCACGGTGTCGGCCTTTTTCACGGGCCCGGAGGAGCTGAAGGACACGGCCCACTCGGCCGCGCTGCTGGCGCAGCTCAAGTCCTTCTACGACTCCCGGCTGCTGTGCGACGTGACCATCGAGGTGGTGACGCCCGGCAGCGGGCCTGGCACGGGCCGCCTCTTCTCCTGCAACCGAAACGTGCTGGCCGCCGCCTGCCCCTACTTCAAGAGCATGTTCACCGGCGGCATGTACGAGAGCCAGCAGGCGAACGTGACCTTGCACGACGTGGACGCCGAGTCCTTTGAGGTGCTGGTCGAATACTGCTACACCGGCCGCGTGTCCCTGAGTGAAGCCAACGTGGAACGCCTGTACGCGGCCTCCGACATGCTGCAGCTCGAGTACGTGCGGGAAGCCTGCGCTTCCTTCCTGGCCCGCCGCCTGGACCTGGCCAACTGCACCGCCATCCTCAAGTTCGCTGACGCCTTCGGCCACCGCAAGCTGCGGTCGCAGGCCCAGGCCTTCATCGCCCACAACTTCAAGCAGCTCAGCCAGATGGGTCCGATTCGGGAGGAGACTCTGGCAGATCTGACCCTGACCCAGCTGCTGGCTGTCCTGCGCCTGGACAGTCTAAACATAGAGCAGGAGCAGATAGTGTGTCACGTTGCCCTGCAGTGGTTGGAGGCGGCTCCCAAGGAGCGGGGTCCCAGCGCTGCGGAAGTCTTCAAGTGTGTCCGCTGGACACACTTCGCTGATGAAGATCAGGATTACCTGAAAGGGCTGCTAACCAACACCACTGTGAAGAAGTACTGTCTGGACCTTATTGAAGGGGCTGTGCAGATGCGATATGGTGACATGATGTACAAGTCTGTGGTGCCAAAGCCAGACGATGGCAGTGGCGATGGCGGTGGCGACGGCGGTGGCAGCGGCAGCGGCAGCTGCAGTAGCAGCAGTTGTTGCAGCAGCAGCAGCAGCAGCAGCAGCAGCAGTAGCTGTAGCAGCAGCAGCAGCAGCAGCAGCTCTGTTGTATATGCAGGAGAAAATCCACCCCACAGGTTGGGTGTGTGTGCCAAGAAGATGGTGATTTTCTTTGGTCACCCTAGAGATCCCTTTCTGTGCTGTGACCCCTATTCCGGGGATATTTACAAAGTGCCCTCGCCTTTGACCTGCCTTGCTCACACTAGAACTGTAACCACCTTAGCCGTCTGTATCTCTCCGGACCATGACATCTACCTAGCTGCCCAGCCCAGGAAAGACCTGTGGGTGTATAAACCAGCCCAGAATAGTTGGCAGCAACTTGCAGATCGCTTGCTCTGTCGTGAGGGCATGGATGTGGCTTACCTCAATGGCTACATTTACATCTTGGGTGGCCGAGACCCTATTACTGGACTTAAATTGAAGGAAGTGGAATGCTACAGTGTTCAGCGAAACCAGTGGGCACTGGTGGCTCCACTACCCCATTCTTTTATCTCCTTTGACCTAATGGTAATTCAGAACTATCTTTACGCTCTCAACAGTAAGCGCATGTTTTGCTACGATCCTAATCACAATATGTGGCTGAAGTGTGTTTCCCTTAAGCGCCATGACTTTCAGGAAGCCTGTGTCTTCAATGATGAGATCTATTGTATCTGTGACATCCCAGTCATGAAGGTCTACAATCCAGTCAGAGGAGAATGGAGGCAGATCAATAATATTCCTTTGGTGTCGGAGACCAGCAACTACCGGATCATCAATCATGACCAAAAACTGTTGCTGATTACCTCACGCACCCCACAATGGAAAAAGAACCGAGTGACTGTGTATGAATATGACATTAGTGGAGACCAGTGGATTAATATAGGTACTACATTAGGCCTCTTCCAATTTGATTCTAACTTTTTCTGCCTCTCAGCTCGTGTTTATCCTTCCTGTCTTGAGCCTGGTCAGAGTTTCCTCACTGAGGAAGAGGAAATACCAAGTGAATCTAGTACTGAATGGGATTTAGGTGGATTCAGTGAACTAGATTCTGAGACAGGAAGTTCAAGTTCTTTATCTGATGATGATTTGTGGGTACAGGTAGCACCTCAGTGAAATATACAGGAGTAGCAGAATTTGTTATAGATAGGTTGAAACACTAAGGTGTTTTTATTGCTTTGGAAAGTATCTAAAAGATATACCCTTTCCCTTTACTGGAAAAATGTTGATTAATTTCAGGTTTTCTTTAGAAAGGGTATTATTTGAAATACTAATGTAATTTAAGGTTAGAGAATTTAAGCACTCCAAAAATAAACCAATTTAATAATTTACTGTTCTAAAAATCCAATATTGTTTGATTATTTAATATGTCTATATTTGATTATGATAATTTTACCTCCCATTCTGTTTAAAGTACAGTAACTGGAATTTTAATTTTTAAAATAGAAAACTGGATAGGGATTACTAGGTAGGGTTTTGAAAGTATATATTTTTCTTCAGAACAGTGTAATAGGATTCCAAAACTTTAAACTAGTATATTTATATAATGTGTGTTCTAACTTAACTATAATTTGTTAAATTTTAGTTATTTCCTCCCCTTTTATGAAGAAAAAAAAAGATGCATATATGTTTAATGTGACTGAATGGTTATTTATAATGTGAAGGAATGTAATACTGTACAGAATGGCCATAAGCTCACTGGTAGTAAAAACAACAACAAAAAACCCTACAAGATTCTACTGTTGGAAAAGAAATTTCAGTTTTAAATTTGTAATATAAAATGTGTATTTGCAAATAGTGACCAAGTTTCCATCTAAAAAGAATTCCATTCTAGCAGTGTCACTAATCATCTACAAAACTTAAAAAACAAACAAAAACAAAACCCCAGTAACTTGCTTTGTAAATTCATGTGTTTTATCTATACTTGGTACATGCTTCATTGATTCAAAGGAATAAATCTTTTGTTTATTGGACGTGATTGTGTAAACTTTTGTCTATTGTCTGAAAAAGTTATTGTGATTCTCAAAATATTTTGACTGTATAGTTTTGGTGTCCATCTTATAAGATTTGTCAGCAAGATGTATGATTATTCTTTACTGTTTTGTGAGGTAATATTGGTTTTGAAAATATGTATAAGCTAAGAACAGTATTTTATTGATTAGTAGTTATTGTATCTATCAACTATAAAATCAAATGCCAGCAAAGGACTTTAAAACTTTAAGTTTTAAGTAGAGAATTGTTTTGTGTAGCACTGAAATATTCTGTCAGTGCTGTAAGTCACTAAATGTTATTAGTAGCTGAATGGTATTTTTGTATTAAGAGTTTACAGTTAGATAACATACGTGGATGACGGCTTTGGGGGGCCAATAGTGAAAGTATATTCATCTAAAATATTTCCCTAAGCAGTGGTGTATATGGTTATTTTATTAGAGTGTTTGTATCTGTTCCAAGTTTGTCTGTGAATTAATGCTTTAGTCTTTGTTTCTGTTACTATGTAAGGAAAAGTCCAGAAGTAGACTACATCACATAAAACCAACATTGTTAAATATCAGAAAATATAAATGCTTAACTCTTAAGATTTACTAGATATGGTTGTCATTATTCATAATAAATGACCAGATGCTTATAGTGTATAAAATTACCTATACCCAATTAGAATTATCTTCCTAAATCTTTATTTAATAACATGCTATTCCTATTTGCTAGTGAGAGAATGCTAATATTTCATATACTGTGGCAGAGTACTAAAGCATGTGCTCTCTCAGGTGGGAAACAGAATTTTTGAATGATATACTATCAGATGAAAATAAAGAGAGGGAGACACACAAGTTTTAAAAAAAGTATTCGGAGGCATTTTTATGGGCCATTTGAAGATTTTACAGAACATTCCTGTTTATTTTTTGTGAAATAAGATGCTTGTCTTAGCAGTATGCATTCTTTTAAAAGGTCAGATATGCTTTCAGTTGCCTAAGGCTAAATTTTGTTCCATTTGATATCAGGGTTGTTCTAAGCACTGTACTTAACACAAAGCTCTTTCTCAGTAGGTTCCCCCCTCTCCCCAACTTTTCCTCACCATTGACTTCTTTTGATAGCTGTTTTTTCATGTTGAAATAGGACAATGGATAATTCATCCAAATTATTCATCTATAGTTTATATAAGAAAAATTCTCCAGGTTGCCATTTTCAACCTTTCAGTTAAAGCCTAAGCTAAATGGTAGTAATATCTTTGTTTACAAAGAGGTTTCTTAGGAAGAATTTTGGTTTCGTGATATATTTGTGAAGTAGGGAATAGATGTTAATCATTATTTTATTGATAAGTGATTTGTATGTGATTAATAACAAATAAAACTGGTACTAAATCCCAGACTTTCTGACTTTTTAATTCAGTGTTTCTGCTGAATGTAATACAATACTTGTTTGTGCAGTGAATGGCTTAACTAGCAGTGTGGAAATCCCTTTTGACAGAAAAGCATCCTTATCTCAGTTTTCCAATTCATCATCACATCTTTTAGAAAATTCTCGATATAATGTTGTTTGCAGGACTTATAAGATTTAGAGTAACGGTAATTATTTTTTGTATCTTTCCATAGTCTGAGAAGCTCAAAGAGCCCACATTTTTGCAAGTTTTTTTTATTTTTTATTTTTTTAGTTCAAATAATAAAGGGCATTATGGTTTCCAAAAGGATGAAGTAGGAATTAATTTAGCAATAAGCTTGTCTATATATGGATTAGAGAGTGAAATAGCCCCTTTAATAATTTTTAATTGAGCTGGAATTAAAAAATTATCTGTTCCTGATCTTGTTGAGAATCTGGGGATAGCTTTTTAAAAAATCCTCACTTGAGGATATCCATTTATCTTTAGAGAGAGGGGGGGAGGGAGGGAGACAGAGAGAGAGAGATACATCAACTGATTGCCTCCTGCCCATTCTCTGACTGGGGTTGGGGATAGAACCTTCAACTGAGGTACATGTTCTTGACCAGGATAGAACCCACTACCTGTGGGGATAGGACCCCCAGGCTGACATTCTAACCGCTGAGCAAAACAAGCCAGGGCTCTGGGGAAAGCTTTTGACCCATTCTCCCCAAAGGCATATATTCATAATTTTATATTTTCAATTATTTATGACACCTTTGAAGCTCATCAGACTCAAGGTAAGAGCACTTGTGACAGTCTCTTCCTCCTATACCAGCTTAAAAACTTCTACACCCTTTTCATCATTCTAACTAACTTTAAAGGAACATTTATTTTAGTAAATAATAAAGCAGGATAGTATTAAGAGGCAGAATTGTTTATAGAAAATGTGACTACCACTAGGATCCTAAGAGAATGTTATTTTTTGAACCTAGAGGGTTTAGTAATCAATTTAATAATAATGTAAAAAATTAATTTAATAAAAATATAAAAAATTTAATAATAACAGAACAAAAGATCCTGTTCCCTAAAGCTGCCAAACCTCAGAATACCATGGAGGCAACAGGTTTCATGCATAATAGGGAGAAAGACCCCCTCCATGACTCTGAGCCAGCCGTAATCTGGGTCTGTTTCATCAAACTCCCATTCCTCACATCTTTAACGTTAGAGACTCAGTGGGGTCCTAGGCACAGGAAGAGTGGGGAACAGATGTTTTGTATAACATTTCATCTATATCTGAAATATATTTTCTCCTAAAACAACCTACCCTGTGGGGTGTCACCTAACTCTAATGGAGTCAAACTTTTACATTCTTACCTCCAAAGCTAAAATTGCTGCTTTCAGCCACCATATCTCAATTAGGAATATTTTTTGGGGTACACTATTTCTTAATTCTGGGAACATTAGTTTAAAAGGACTTACTGTAAATGTCAGGCAAAGTATTTCTTCCAAAACAGATGTGTTTTTGCCTTAAAGAAAGAGAAGAGCCAGGACTCCCAGTTTTAAGCAATATTACCTTAATTTAGATCTTAAAAAAGTAAAATAGAATTTTTTGCTCATTATAACTGAGAAAATCCAGCAATGGCACTCATTTGAGGCACAGCCTGAATAGAATCTTGGTGACTTCAGGGATTTCTTTGTACAGATAAGATATCACATTCTTTCTCTGACCTTATACATTAGTTAGGATTCAGATGTGGCTATATATACAGAAGCCTGTAGTTGTTTTAATAAGACAGACTTTTCTGATATAAAAACTCAATCCATTATGTTGGGCTCTGATCTAGAAAGTCATCTGAGACCAGGATTTCCTATTTCCCTGTCCTCAGAATGTTGTCCTGGCCTACATGGTCCAAGCTTGTTCACCCTCAAGTTCATATTCCAGGATCAGGAAGCAGTAGAGGGCATGACATTCTCTATTAGGGAGTTGTGCACATCACTTCCGGTCACAGGACATTGGTCAAACCTTACCTACAATGGCCACACCTTGTTGCAAAAGTGCATGGGAGGCACAGTTTTTATTTTGAGTCAACATGTATATGGTTAAAATTCAGGGATTCCTTCTTACAGAATGGGGGAGAAAGACTATTAGGCTAAATAGCAATCTGACATTGCTTTTAACCATGTGTCAGGCCAGATTTTATCACATGGCAGCCAAAATGATAACACCATTTCTGGGGTTACTGCAGTTGACACAACATACACCAGGCTTCCCACCCTGGAAAGACTTGGGGAGCTCCCTGGGCTCCTATGGTTGCTCTGTACAGAAAAGGCAAGGGCAGTTGATCTTGTTCTGATTAAATAACAAAACTAATTGCATACTGTTTCCTTAGATCATGAGGCAAAGTCTAGTCTTGTCATTATATTATGGAATATTCCAAGATTTTTAAAAAAATTGACTTCAGAGAGAAAGAGGAGAGGGAGAGAGAGGAGAAGCACCAATAATGAGAATCATTGAGCAGCTGCCTCCTGCATGCCCCACAGTGGGGGTTGAGCCCACAACCTGGACACAGGCCCTGACCCAGAATCAAACTGTGATTTCCTGATCATAAGTTGATGCTCAACCACTGAGCCATGCCAGCCACGCAACAAGATTTTTAATATATACTATGACTGGGTTCTTCTCCAGAGTCTGTATGTGTGTGTGTGTGTGTGTATATATATATATATATATATATATATATATATATATATATATATATACTGCTTATTTAGTGTCATGGTCCCATTACTTTCTTTTCTGTATGACCTTCTAACATGCTAGAATTACTCAGTTTATTGATTTGTTTGCTCTTTATTATTTGTCTCCTGTACTAACTCCATCATGGAGGGATGTACCACATCTGTCTTTTCCACAGGTCCTAACATAATGCCAGGCACAGCAGAGGCGTGTGATGAATATTAGTTGAACAAAGAAATAAATGTATTTGGTGCTTGCTTGCGCTTATATGAAAGCCACTGCATTAGAGCTCTCATCTTTCTGTCAATTTTCCAGCTTTGAAAGAGAGCTATTATTAAACTCTTTTGCTTGGTTGTCATAGCAACCCTGTGGTCTCCTGAGCTACAGGTTATTTCTAATGGGCATATTCTGCTAGACTACCAAACACTCAGTGTTTTCCATTATGGGATAATGATGCCATTATAAATCACATTTCTCAAAGTATACATTTCTGTTTTTTATAAAGATGATGGAAAATTCCCAAGTAAATATATTCAAATCAATGCAAGCTAGGGGAAATAAAGAGGTATGACACACATCTCTGTCCTCAACCCTTTTATATTCTTTCAAGTTCCAAGTTCCAACCTTCTCATAAGCTCTTGTGAATTCAGTTGGGTTTTTGGCCATGTTTTTAAGAACGTTTTGAAAGCTTATTGCTACAATACAATCTCTAAAGAGCTCTGTTACAGCTGAAATATTTGGTCTTTTTCTCCTCCTTGTTCATTTATTAAATTTCATGTTAAACCAGCAAATAATAATAATGTTACAAAAATTGAGATTTGCTCTGAAAATGTACAATCAGGTACATTACTCCCCCATTCCTTCCACACACAGTTTAGGGGCAGGAACTGAGAAAGGTTTTATTAAACTGAATTAGTCATCATAGAAAACTCATTATTATTATCATTTTAATAAAACAGGGTGTATCTGGGCCATTTAATCAGCCATGAATGTCGTTTTTAAAAGGAAGAGTCTATAAGTGATTTTACATGTATGTTATGCTGTATTTTCTCTTCTGTAGATTTTGGTCACATATACCAGGGAGAGTCAGGCACAACCCAGGTCCAAGATATACCCCATAACAAATATTTTTTTTTTTAATGTATCTTATTGATTTTTTTACACAGAGGAAGAGAGAGGGATAGAGAGCTAGAAACATCAATGAGAGAGAATCATCGATCAGCTGCCTCCTGCACACCCCCCACTGGGGATGTGCCCGCAACCAAGGTACATGCCCTTGACCGGAATCGAACCCGGGACCTTCCAGTACGCAGGCTGATGCTCTATCCACTGAGCCAAACCGGTTTTGGCTTATAAAAAATTTCATTATGCCTTTCCTCTTTGCAGTTCTAATGCTTTTCTCATACAGTTGTAGTGCCCACTAGTAAACAATTGCATACTTTATCTAAAATAAATTATATTGCAATTAACTCACCTGGGCTTTGACATTATAAAAAACAGTAACTACATCAATACATTTAACCAACTTCAATTAATAATATATAACTGAGTGAAATATAAATCATTCAGAAGAAGACAAATACTATGTAACTTCACTTGTATGTGAAATCTAAAGAACAGTATAAACAAATAAATAGAACAGAAATAAACAAAATAGATATAGAAAACAGACCGCTGGTTGGAAAGGAGATTGGGGGACTGGGTGAAAAAGGTGAAGAGGTTGAAAAGTGCAGGTTGGTATGGTGTCAGGTAGGTATTGGCAGTGTCAGGGGTACACTTTGTAAAGTATATGATTGTCTAACCACTATGTTGTACTAATATAAAATAATATTGAATGTAAAAAAAATTTTAAACAAATAATATATAATGGGTACCTTGTTAGGAGGACAAAGAAAAAGATAAAAAGGGATGGTATAGTGTGTAGTGTGTCAAGATTGAAGATTTTGGTACCTGAACCTTTTATATATTTTTAAGAACTTCATTTTAGTCTTCTAGAAATATCCATGCATTTTTATTCTTTTAAATAAGCAATGAAAAAAATAAAAAATGAGCACTGAATATTATATAAACATTAGGTCATCTGTCAAACCTTTGAGATAGCCAAACCTAGATATATGACTATTATTAAAACTTGACAATAGCATAACAGGAGGTAAGGTTTTTCCAGGGCAAGGATCAGATGTTCAGCTATACAGATCTTGCAACAATTGATTGACAAAGTCACCACATCACTAAGATGTCTACTATAGATGAAAAAGGAAATATAAACTATGAATCAGAACCAGGCAAAAATGAAGACTGACATATCTGAAATCAAGAACACAATAGAAGTAATTAAAAGTAGATTGGATGAAGCAGAGGATCAAATCACTAATTTGGAAGACAACTTAGAAATAAATACCAAATTAGAGCAGCAAATAGAAAAAAGAATTAAAAAGCAGGAAGATGACTTAAGGGAACTTTGGGACAACATGAAAAGTAACAACATCCACACTATAGGAGGAATACTAAAAGAGGAAGAAGGTGAGCAAGGAACAAGAAAACCCTGTTTAAAGAAATAATGCCAGAAAACGTATCCAACCTGATGAAGGAAAATATCACACAATTTCAGGAGGCACAAAGAGACTCACACCTAGACACATCATAATTAAACTGGAAATCAGAGAGACAGAAAATTACCTACAAAGGAGTTCCCATTAGAATGTCAGCTGACTTCTCAATAGAAACACTTCAGGCCAGAAGGGCGTGGCATGAAATAAGCAAAATAAACTGGGGAACAGTACTCATCTCAGACAAAATAGACTTCAAAACCAAGGCCCTAACAAGAGACAAAGAAGGCCACTACATAATACTAAAGGGAATGATTTGACAAGGAAATATAACCCTTGTAAACATATATGCACCCACTACAGGAATACCCAAATACATAAAAAAACAACAACTACTCTTGATGGACATTAAGGGAGAGATCGACATTAATACAGTCGTAGTAGGGACTTCAACACTCCACTGATTTCAATGAATAGATCTTCCAGACAAAAAATCAACAAGGAAACAAAGTCCTTAAATGACACATTAGATTAGATTGATCTAACTGATATTTACAGAACATTTCACCCAAAAGCAACAATATACATATTTCTGAAGCACACATGGAACATTCTTAGACCACATGTTAGGACACAACAAGTCTACACAATTTCAAGAAGTTTGATATCAAACCAAGCATCTTCTTGGATAGCAATGGCATGAAGTTGAAATTTTAAACTGTTGTTTGAAATTTTAATCCTGCTATTTGGCTTCTGCAGATGCTTGCTTGCTTAAATAATAAGGAAAATAAGACTACTCCCACTTCAGAGAGGCTATTAAACCTTCCCCGGATGAAATTATCAGTGCTGGCATCAGGCCAAGCCTTTGGTTGAGGCCTTAAGGCCCAAGCACAAATGGGCTCTTTAAGAACTTGCAAAGGGGGCCAGAAACACCTCATATTTGGGAGACAAAGAAGGTAAAAACATATAAACATGGAAAATTTCTCCATGTTGGGGCCCAGAATTTGAAAGACATTTTCCTCTGGACCCGAGCATAATAAACGTAACTCCATCTCTCTAAGTATTGCTTGGTTCTTCTCCAGTTTTCTGTAACAAAGTTAGAAATCAACTACAATAAAAAAACAAAAAATAGCTCAGCTGGCATGGCTCAGAGGTTGAGCATCAACCTATGAACCAGGGGGTCACGGTCATCAGTCCAGGAAGCAGAGAATCAATGATTCTTTCTCATCATTGATGTTTCTATTTCTCTCTCTTCCTCTTCATTCCTCTCTGAAATCAATAAAAATATTAAAAATCACTAAAAAAATACTCCAATACATTTTGGCTAAATAACTTGTTATTAAACAAGAATGGGTTACCAATGAAATCAAGAAAGAAATTTAGAGAGAACCAAGATGGTGGCCTAGGTAAGCACATAAGCTACTGCCTTGCACAACAATTTCAAAAACAACAACTAAAATTATAACAGACTTCATCCAAAAACACAGGAAAGCTGTTGGATTGGGAAATCAACTAACTATAAAGAAGGAGAGAGTTTCATGGATCGGATTGAAAGCCGCAAATTGCTGAGGTAGAGAGACGCTCGTGTGCAGAGAGGAAGTGTGTTCGAATGCCTGGCTGGCGGGAGGGGAAAGGATTTCCCAATTGCACTGAACCCTTTCTGACTGTACTGAACTCCAACCCTGGCCAAAACCCCATGGACCCAGGCTCATATGGGTGGAGTCTGGACACCCAGAGACCCAGAGACTGAGAGACTGGGGGAGCCAGGAGAAAGATACCCAGAGACTCAGAGACTGGGGGAGCCGGGAGCTGCAGCGGGCAGGGTCTACAGTAGCAAATGAGTGAATATGCGCAGAGGTTTGAATATGAAGGTTGCCCGACCTCTCCATAGCAGAAGGAGTCAGAAGCTTCAGACTACAGAGACCCATCCCAATTCCAGGTGAGCCCCTGAAGCACCCACGCTCTTGGACGGGGAATCTGGGTTGGTCAGGTGGAAACTCAGGGGAACCATGGAAGGCAGAGGTCAGGTGGAAACTTAGGCAAGTGCACCAGAGCAGGGCTGACGGGAAGCCAAGATGGTCAGCTCAGCCCTGAGACTCTTCCCCATCCAAGCTGAGCACAGAGGCTTCTGCAATTTTGCAAGTCTGATCCTATAAGACTGTCTCCAATACAGAAGGTATCCCAGAGTAGACACAGTGGATACTCACATCCAATTGGCCTGAAGGTCAATTCCTCCTGGGGATACCAACAACAATAAAGACTTAGATACAACAAGGCTCTACACATAGTCAACAAAGAAGAGCACCAAGAGTGTCTACCTCAGGTAACTGAGGAGGCTGACCCCTGGGCCATATAGGACACCAAACACACAAAGCCATCCTATCAACTCTGGGAAGCAGCGAAAATGTCGAGACAAGGAAATAGATCTCAAACGAAAGAGGTGGAAGAGAACAAAAGGCTGGATATAGAGTTCAAAACCACGGTTATAAGGTTTTTTAAGAATTTCCTAAAAAAGGCCGATAAATTTATTGAGACCCAACTAGAAATTAAACATAAACTGACTGAAATAAAAAATATTATACAGAGATCCAACAGCAGACTGGAGGATCACATGAATCAAGTCAAAGATTTGGAATACAAAGAGCCAAAGGACATTCCTCTGGAGAAGCAAGAAGAAAAGAATCCAGAAAGTTAGTGTAAGGAGTCTCTAGGACAACTTCAAGCATACCAACATCAGAATTATGGTGGTTCCAGAAGAAGAGAGAGTGCAAGATACTGAAAACATATTTGAAGAAATAATATCAGAAAATTTCCCCTAACTGGTGAAAGAAATAGACCTACAAGCACAAGAAGCATACAGAACCCAAAAAAAGAGGAATCCAAAGAGGAACACACCAAGACACATCATAATTAAAATGCTAAGGGCAAAAGACAAAAAGAGGATCTTACAAGCAGCAAGAGAAAAGCAGTTACTTATAAGGGATCACCCATAAGATTATCAGCTGATTTCTCTCTCTCTCTTTTTTAAAAAAATATATTTTATTGATTTTATACAGAGAGGAAGAGAGAGGGATAGCGAGTTAGAAACACCAATGAGAGAGAATCATCGATCAGCTGCCTCTTGCACACCCCCTACTGGGGATGTGCCCTCAACCAAGGTACATGCCCTTGACCAGAATCGAACCTGGGACCTTTCAGTCCCCAAGCCGATGCTCTATCCACTGAGCCAAACCGGTTTCGGCTATCAGCTGATTTCTCAACAGAAACTATGTAGGCCAGATGAAAGTGATGAATAGTGAGAACCTACAACCAAGATTACTGTATCCAGCAAAGTTATCATTCAGAATTGAAGGGCAGATAAAGAGTTTCACAGATAAGAAAAAGGAGTTCTTAAAGGAGTTCATCACCACCAAACCAGTATTATATGAAATGCTGAAAGGTATTCTTTAAGAAGAGGAAGAAGAAAAAAGTAAAGATAAAAATTATGATCAACAAATACGTATCTATCAACAAGTGAATCCAAAAATCAAGTGAATTAAAAATCTGAGGAACAGAATAAACAGTAAATATAATAGAATCAGTGCAAAGAAAGGGAGTGGGAGAGAATCCAAGATGGAGGCATAGGTAACACCTAACTGCAGCCTCACACAACAATTTCAATAAAATACAACTAAAATACAAAATGGACATTACCCAGAACTACAAGAAAGTCGACTGACTGGAAATTCTACAATGAGAAGGAAAGAGAAAACCAGAAGGAAAATCAAAGGAGCTGTAAAAGCCTAAGGTATGGAGACACATTGTGCGCGCAAAGAGGACGTAGCCAGAGAGGAGGGGTGCCTGGCTGGCGTTCCCTAGCGGGAAGGAGATAAAAGCTCTGGACTGTGCTGAACCCCAGATCCGACAGTACTGAACCCCAGTTCTAGGCCAGACCTTGGCGACCCAGGCTTATACAGAGGGAGCCTGGGCTGTAAGGCAGAAACCTAGGGGAGCGGCGAAAAGAAGTCCTGGAGGCACACACATTGCGTGCAGAGAACAGGTGGTTGACTGTGACGATGGATTGCCCTAGTGGGAAGGAGACAAAAGCTCCAGACTGCTCTGAACCCCACTTCCAACCCCACTTCCAACTGAACTGAACCCCAGTTCCAGGTTCATTGGGGGAGAGCCTAGACTGTTTGGTAGCAGGCGAAACTCGAGGGCACCTTTCTCTCAGAGGTGCTTGCAATGAGTACCAAAGGGCCCTGAGGAATTCTGAGACTCAGGAGCCTCATAGGGCGTGGTTGACGGAAGCCAAAGCTGTAGGCTCCACCCTGAAACTCTGCCCCATCCAAGCTGAACACAGAGACTTTTAATGCTACCAACTCAGGGAAGCTGCGAAAATGCCGAGACATGGAAACAGACCACAAACGAAAGAAATGGAGGACAAAAAGTGACTGTATATAGAGTTCAAAATCATGCTTATAAAGTTTTTCAAGAATTTCCTAGAAAAGGCCAATAAAACCTATGAGGATATGAAAAGGGATCAACTAGAAATAATAAGGGATCAACAAGAAATAATAAGGGATCAACAAGAAATAATAAGGGATCAACAAGAAATAAAGAATACATTGTCTGAAATAAAAAATATTATACAGAGTCTAAAAACAGAATGGAAGATCACAAGAATCAAGTCAAAGATTTGGAACATAAAGAGCCAGAAGATACTCCTCCGCAGAAGCAAGAAGACAAGAGAATCCAGAAAGTTGAAGATAATGTAAGAAACCCCTGGGACAACTTCAAGCGAACCAATATCAGAATTATGGGGGTCTCAGAAGAAGAGAGCAAAATACCGAAAACATACTGAAAGAAATAGTGACAGAAAACTTCCCCCACCTGGTGAAAGTATTAGACCTACAAGTTCAGGAAGTGCACAGAACCCCAAACAAAAGGAATCCAAAGAGGACCACATCAAGACACATCATAATTAAAATTCCAAGAGCAAAAGACAAAGAGACAATATTAAAAGCAGCAAGAGAGAAACAGGTAGTTACCTATAAAGGAGCACCCATAAGAATGTCAGCTGATTTTTCAACAGAAACCATGCAGGCTAGATGGGAATGGCAAGAAATATTCAAAGTGATGAATAACAAGAACCTACAACCAAAAATAATCTACCCAGCAAAGCTATCACTCAGAATCAAAGGCCAGATAAAGAGCTTCACTAAAAAAAAAAAAAAAAAAAAAAAAAAAAAAGCTAAAGGAGTTCCTCACCACCAAACCAGAATTATATGAATTGCTGAAGGGGTTTCTTTCAGAAGAGAAAGAAAATAAAGATAAAAATTATGAACAACAAATACATAACTATCAACAAGTGAATCTAAAAACCAAGGGAATTAAAAAACCTGATGAACAATATTAACTGTTTAATATAATAGAATCAGAGGTATATAAACTGATGAACCAAAAGATAGATATAGAGACAGGAAAGCAACAAGCAGACTGTCAAATTACAGCAGAGAGGGTAGGGAGATCTGAAGGAGATAAGAGATCAACCAAAGAACTTGTATAGATGCATATAAGTACAACCAATAGACACAAAACTCTGGGGAGGGAAGGTATGTATGGGGGAGGCAATGTTAAAATATGTACACAAATAATAATTTAATTAAAATAAATAAATAAAAAAAGAAAGGGAGTGGATTGATAATTATCAAGGGGAAAGGGGTGTGGAGTATGCAGAAAGAAATTGGACTAAAATCGTACACCTATGGATGAGGACAATGGTGCAGGGAGGTAAGGGCAGAGGGTGGGATGGGAACTGGGTGGAAGGCAGCTATAGGGGGGAAAAGGAGAAACAATTGTAATAATCTGAGCAATAAAGATTTATTAAATTTAAAATATACATGTATATAAAGTATTCATACAACTCAACAAAAGAAAGACAAATAATTCAATTAAAAATGGGTAGAAGATCTAAATAGACATTTTTCCAAAGAGGACATACAAATGGCCAGCAGGACATACAAATGGCCAGGAAAAATGCTCAAAGTTACTAATCATCAGAGATATTTAAATTAAAACCACAATGAGATATTAACTCACACCTGTCCGAATGACCATCATCAAAAAATCAACAAACAACACATGCTAGTGAGGATGTAGAAAAAAAGGTAATACTAGTTTACTGCTGGTGGAAATGCAGATTGGTGCAGCCACTATGGAAAACAGTATGCCGTGCCAGCACAGCCAAGGGTTCAGCGAGCCTGAGGGAGGGCTGATGAAGGATGAAGAAAAAGACAGACAAGATAATAAGCTGGGGCTAGGTGGATCTTCTGTGCCTGTCTGAGGCCACAGAACAGACCCAGACTGCAAGCTGATGCTTTATTTACAGTCAATGGCAAATAAGATAATTTATAATGTTCTTGTAACTTTCACTTGTTTAGGCAGCACTTGCTGCCCCTCCCATAGCCCATTAGCTACCCAGGAAAGATCTAGGGAGCAGTTAGAAGATCAAGCTTAATTATGCTTAGAGGACTGTGCCCTCTAAGCTGGGACTTGTTTGCGACTTTGCCTGCAGGCCAGCCCGAGGCTTAACCCTATAACCACTTCTTACAAAACAGTATGGAATTTCCTCAAAAAACTAAAAATGGAAAAACAAAAACAAACAAAAAAAACCTAAAAATGGAACTTCCATTTAACCCAATGATCCCCCTTTTTTTTTTTTTAAATCAATCTTTATTGTTCAAATTATTACAAAGGTACCTCATTTCTTCCCCCCTCCACCAGGTTCCCACCCCACCCTCCGCCCCCTCCCCATCCCCCATTGTCCTCATCCATAGGTGCAGTTTATGTTCAGTCTCTTCCTCCCTCCCTTTCCCCGATAGTAAATCCCTTTTCAGATAGTAAATCAGTTACTTAGCATTTTATCATATCAATAATACCTCCACATGCCCAATGATACATTTCACACAAAAGACATTTCCAAATAGGTCAACCAGCGTCATCCAGGCCCCACCCAAGGCACTCACAGATCAACACCCCAGCCCTATACTAACTCAACACATCCAGATCTAAGCCTTCATCACTTGATTCAGCAGACCCTCAAGTTCCCGCAAAAGTTTCCAGCCATGTCTGAGAGGCAGCCGTGGGGCAGGGGCAGGCGAGGAGCGAGCTGTTTCGGGCCTGGCTGCTCCGGGCCTGGCCTCTGTTGCTCTGGTTCGTTCCACAACCAGCTGCTCTGGGTCTGGTCACTGCTGCTCCCGACCTAGTTGCTCTGGACTTGGCTGCTGCTGCTCCGGGCCTGGCCGCACCCGACCCGGCTGCTATGGGCCCGGCTGCTCTGGGCCCGGCCGCTCCGGGCCTGGCCGCTCCCAGCCCGGCAGCTGCTGCTCCTGGCCTGGCCACACCCGACCCGGCTGCTCTGGGCCTGGCTGCTCCCAGCCTGGCAGCCGCTGCTCCGGGCCTGGCCGCTCCCAGCCTGGCAGCAGCTGCTCCGGGCCTGGCCACACCAGACCCGGCTGCTCCGGGCCTGGCCGCTCCCAACCTGGCAGCCGCTGCTCCGGGCCTGGCCTCACTGGACCCGGCTGCTCCGGGCCCAGCCGCTCCGAGTCTGGCCGCTCCCAGCCTGGATGCTCCGGGCTTGGCTACTGTGTTCTGGGCCTGGCTGCTCCCAACCCAGCTGCTCTGGGCCCAGCTTCTCCGGGCCCGGCCACTCCGGGTCTGGGTGTTCCTGGACTGGCCACCCTGGGCTTGGCTGCCTCCGCCTCAGGCCTGGCTGCCACTGCCCCAGGTCTGGCTGCTCCAGTGCTGGCTATTGTTGCTCTGGATCTGGCTGCTGCTGCTCTGGGGCCTGGCCGTTGCTGCTCCGGGCCCGGTTGCCACTTCCTTGTGTCTGGGCACTCTAGGCCTGGCCGCCGCTGTTCCAACATTCTGTCCTTTTTTTTTTTTTAAACGCATATATGTTGCAATGTTGGCTGGTGAGTTGAGTTCTGACTTAGTCTTTGATTCTTTGATTTTTCAAGTTGTTCTTTGTATTCTTTCTTAAGTAATTTTACTATCTTTTGCTCTCACTTGATTTCTTCACATTGAGAACTTCTTTGGTTTCTTCCTCCTTGTCCTGGGAGCTCAGCAGGTTGGCCTGTGGCACCCCTTTGTTCTCCGTGGGCTCCTGCGCTGCTCCAGCCTGTTGCCAGGGTCAGCGCCGCCCAGGAAGCAGCCCAAGGCCTTGGCTCCGTTGCCCTTGCTCAGAGGTCGAGGGCTCAGGGGCACCCCCCCCTGGGGGCCCCGTCGCCCGGCTCCCTGCCGGCACCCGGCTTGCCGATGTCCAGCAGGGGCTCCTGCTCCCTGTCGCATTCCTCCAGTCTGGAGCTTTTTTTTCTCTTTCCCGCTAGGGGAGTCTAGGATCAGAGTCAACCGACTGTCCTCTGCGCACAATGCGCACGACTCTGGGGGCTCCGCTTTTCGCCACTCCCCTGGGATTCTGACTCACAGCCCCGCCTCCCCCTGCTCGAGCCTGGGTCCCCAGGGTCTGGTCCAGGACTGGGGTTCAGAGCAGTCAAAACTGGGGCCCAACACAGCCGGGGCTCCCATTTCCTTCCCTCCAGGGCAATCCCGCATCAGAGTCAACATTCCTTTCCTTGCAAGCAATGTGCGCGACTCCGGGGGCTCGACCTTTGGCAGCTCTCCCAGGACTCCACCTCACAGCCCCGTCTCCCTCTACTTGAGCCTGGGTCCCCAGGGATTGGCACAGAACTGGGGTTCAGAGCAGTCCGGACTGAGGCTTGGTGCCGCCGGAGGCCCTGTTCCTTCCCACTAGGGTAATCCAGCATCAGAGTCAACATTCAGTCCTCTGTGCACAATGTGCACGCGACTCTGGGAGCCCTGCTTTTCGCTGCTCGCCTGGGATTCTGCCTCACAGCCCCGTCTCCCCTTGCCGGAGTCTGGGTCCCCAGGGTCTGGCCCATAACTTGGGGCTCAGCGCTGCCGGTTCGGGGGTTCAGCCCAGGCTGGGGGTTTTATTTCCTTCCTGCTAGGGAACGCCGGGCAGCACCCAGCCTTCTTCTCCTCTCCGGCTGCGACCTCTCCGCAGGCTCTCGCGTGCGAGCGCGCAGCATGTCTCCGTACCTTAGGCTTTTTGACAGCTCCTCTGATTTTCCTTCTGGTTTTCTCTTTCCTTCTTGTTGTAGAATTTTCAGTCAGTTGACTACCTGTGGCTCTGGGCAATGTCCACTCTACATTTTAGTTGTATTCCATTGAAATTGTTGTGTGCTGCTGCAGTTAGGTGTCTACCCGAGCAGCCATCTAGGATTCTCCAATGATCCCTCTTCTGGGAATATATCTGAAAACCCCCAAAATGCCAAACAGAAATAATATATGCACCCCCATGTTCATAGCAGCATTATTTACAATAGATCTGGAAACAGCTCAAGTGCCCAGCTGTAGATAAATGAATAAAAAAGCATTGGGACATTTACACAATGGAATACTATGCAACTGTGTAAAATAGGGATCTTTGGGACAGCATGGATGGACCAGGAGACTATTATGCTAAGTGAAAAAAGCCATTCTGAGAAAGACAAATATCACATGATCTCACTTAGTGACATCTAATGAGCAAAATTAATTCAATAAAATAAGACCCGTAGCATGGAGGCATGAAAATGACTGACATACCTCTGTGTGGGACTTGGGGGGACAAGAAGAGATAAACCAGCAGAAATTGGTTTGACTCAGTGGATAGAGTGTCGATCTGTGGACTGAAAGGTCCCAGGTTCGATTCCGGTCAAGGGCATGTATCTTGGTTGTGGGCACATATCCGGTAGGGGGTGTGCAGGAGGCAACTGGTCAATGTTTCTCTCTCATCAATGTTTCTAGCTCTCTATACTTCTCCCTTCCTCTCTATAAAAAAAAATCAATAAAATTAAATAAAAACTTAAAAAAAAAAGAAGAGGTAAACCAAAAAACTTATATATTTATATGCATAGCCCATGGACATGGGCAATAAGGTGATGAAGACCTGGAGGGAGAGTAGGGACTGAGAGGAGGGGGGAAAAGGAGAGAAAAATAAGAGACATCTATAATACTACCAAATCTATACTAATAAGAGAGAAATATTGTAATTGACTGTCATTCCTCAACACCCACAGCCAATCAGGAGGGAATATGCAAATTAGCAGGACAAGATGACAGCAGCCACAGAGCCAGCTGGAGTGGGTGGGAGGCTTGGTGACAGAGAAAGCCAAGCTCCCCGCCTGCCTGGGCCGGCTGCCAAAGGAGGGGCCTGTGGGCAGTGGTCATGGAACAGGCTAGAGTTAGTGGGAGGCTTGGACCACTCGGGCTGGTTGCTGAGGGAGGGGCCTGCAAATGGCCCTCAGCCCCTCACTCAGGCTGGCCAGGCCCCTCATAGGGGTGAGAGTCCCCACTGGGGGGCGTGGCCAGCTTACAAACAGCCATCAGCCCCTGACCCAGGCTGGTCAGGCACCCCAGTGGGGACTCCCACCCTGAGGGGGATGTGGCAAGTCTGAAAAAGGCCCTCAGCCCCTCACCCAGTCTGGCCAGGCCCCCCAGGGGGGCTTTCACTCTGAAGAGGGCATGGCTGGTCTGAAAACTGCCCCAGCCCCTTGCCCAAGCTGGCACCATCCCCAGTGAAGACCCCCATCCCAATGGGGGTGTGGCCGGCCTGCAAACCACCACAGGCCCCTTGTCCAGGCCACCCCGACCTCCAAGGGAACCCCCACCCTGATCTGGAACACCCTTCAGGGCAAACCAGGCAGCCCCCACCCATGCACCAGGCCTCTATCTATACTAAAAAGAGGGTAATATGCTAATTAGACTGGAGACCTTCCAGGCATTCTTGTGGACAAAGCCATGGCGGCGGGGCTGAGGCAGAGGCAGTTAGGGGCCAAGAGGGGAGGGCAGTTGTGGATGATCAAGCTGGCTGTTGGGGGTGATCAGGCGGCGGGGGGGGGGGGGGCACGGGGGTTGACGACAGTTGGGAAGTGAGCAGGCCAGCAGGCAAGGTGGTTAGGGCAGGTAGGCAGATGAGTCGTTAGGAGCCAGCAGTCCCGGATTGCAAGAGGAATGTCCGACTGCCAGTTTAGGCCCAATCTCTGTGGGGTCCCCGATTGGAGAGGGTGCAGGCCAGGCTGAGGGACACCGACCCATGCACAAATTTCGTGCACTGGGCCACTAGTATATTAATAAAAATACATTAAAACAAGATGAATAAAAACTGATAAGAGAATCATCGATTGACTGCCCACTGGGGATCAAGCTGGAAACTCAGTCATGTGCCCTGATTGGGAATCAAACCGTGACCTCCTGATTCATGCATGGGTCAACACTCAACCACTAACACCCGCTGGGCACACTGTACACTTTAAATAAACCAGTTTTGGGGTCAATTTTACCTCAATAAATCTGGGGGAGGAAGAAAAATATATTTTTCAAACAGAGTAGATAGATATGGTGAAACCTAATCAGCACATATTTGTGTTGTCCAATATTCATGGGAGACAAGATATCACATTTCCTGATTACAAAATGTATTTAACCTTTGCTAGGTATCTCAGTTCATTAGAGTATTGTCTTAATATGCCAAGATAGCAAGTTTGATCCTGGTCAGGACACATACAAGAATAAACCAATGTATACATAAATAAGTGGATCAACAAAATGTTTTTCTCCTTTTCTTTCTCTTTAAAATAAAAATTTAAAAAGTATTACAAGACTATATTAATCAGGACAGTATTGTAGATGAAGAAGGGGATTCTATAGAACACATTCCAAATTGAACACTTTATCTTTACCCAATCTTACTTCACTCAAGCTGCTTCTTGTTCCACATTTTGTTTCCTATTTCCATGGATTACTTACCCTCCACTTGGTTACCCAAGCAACAGCTCAGACACCATATTTCTGTCACTGTCCACATCAAATTCAAGTACTGAATCCTATTGAGTTTCCCAAATACAATTATAATCTACCCACTTTCCTCCATCCCTTTATGGTGTAAAGTGTGTCAGACATCATTAATATAGTCCATGTGTTTGCTGGTATAGACTTCTATGATAGCCTTTCAGGTGGTTTGTTCTCTGATTCAGACCCCAAAGTATTTATGGGTTGAATTCAGATAATTCATGAATTTTGTTGGAGAAAAAATTATATCTTTATTTTCACTAATCTGTAACGAAATCTTAGTATTTCTTTTTTATGGATGTAACCAATGACTTTATTACCAAAGAAAATCCTAAGAGGGTGCAGGCCAGGCTGAGGGACTATTACCAAAGTATTATATTTTCATATCATATTATATTGTAAATATCTAAAACTCATTTATATTTATTAGTTTTTAAAAATATAATTATTGCCCTAGCTGGTTTGGCTCAGTGGATGGAGCATCAGCCTGCGGACTGAAGGGTCCCAGATTCGATTCTGGTCAAGGGCACATGCCTGGGTTGCGGCTTGATCCCCATTGGGGGACGAGCAAGAGGCAGCCAATCAATGATCCTCTCTCATCATTGATGTTTCTGTCTCTCTGTCCCTCTCCCTTTTTCTCTGAACGTGTTCACTATGAATAAAGATATATTTTTTTAAAAAAGAAATATGATAATTATTAATAATACCCACTGCTAGATCTTTTTATTTAAATATGAAGAAGCAGTTGTGTCCAAGGACCTCCAAAGTGAGGCCGGGTGCCAATGGTCTGGACCTGTGACGTGGATGAGTTGGCACCCAGGCCAGGTTCGGGGATGGCCATGGAGGAGCGGCCGCGGACGCCGAGGAGCATCCTCCGGGCGCTGGGTCCTTTCCCCAGCGTCTTTGCTGCGGGCGCTGTGGCCACCGGTTCTGTAGCCGCCGATTTGGAGGTCCTTGCGGAGGACCAGAAGCTACCTCCTTCCTGTGTCCCAGAAGCCCAGCGCCTGGAGTCTGGATGGGACCGCCTGCGGGAGCTGTTTGCCAAAGATGAATGGCAGAGAAGATCAAAGGAACTTGAGGATATTTATAAGGCAGCCATTACAGGATGCATCATTGGCTGGGCATATGGGGGAATACCAGCTTTTATACATGCTAAACAGCGCTACATTGAGCAGAGCCAAGCAGAAGTTTATTGTAACCGGTTTGATGCTGTGCAATCTGCACATCGTGCTACCACTCGAGGCTTCATCCGATACGGCTGGCGCTGGAGCTGAAGAACTGTAGTGTTTGTGACAATATTCAACACAGTGAACATTGGTCTAAATTAGGGGTGTCAAACTCAATCAGAGAAGGGGCCAAAATCTAAAATCCAGCCTAAACCCCGGGCCGAATGGTTTACTGAACAGTCATAAACTGTCATTGTGATGGAGACGCAGCGGAGTGCAGTGATGACAGCGCGGTGCGGGCCACATTGCAAGGCCTGGCGGGACGGATTTGGCCCGAGGGCCTTGTGTTTGACACATGTGGTCTAAATGTATACCGAGATAAAAATGCCCTAAGCCATTTTATCATCGCATGAGCTGTCTCAGGAAGCCTTTTTAGAATAAATTTAGGCCTGACTGGCTTCGTAGCTGGTGGCATAATTGGAGCCTTGCTAAGTACTCCTATCGGAAGCTTGTTGATGGCACTCCAGGAGTACAATGGTGAGATGATTCAGGAGAGAAAACAGAAGGATAAAAAGATACTCCAAGAGTTGAAACTGGAAGAGTGGAAAGCCAGACTACAAATTACTGAGCGCCTCCCTGAAGAAATTGAAAGTAGCCTTCAGAAAAACCAACCCAAGGATGATACTGAGAAAACTGAAGCACCGCTAAATCTTCCTAGAAACCCTTCATCAACAGATAAACAAGACAGGGACTGAAAGTGTTCTGGACCTGAATGCCAGTAGGCTGGCTACTCCTTGGGTAGCTGATGACCAGTGAACTAGCACCTATAATGGCAGTGACTTGCTCTTACCTTTTTTTAAAACCAAAAACTGGGCTGTTGTACTTTCACTTTATTTATCCTTAGATTTAAATACATACATATATTTATATTGGTCAATATATGTATGTTGATGGATCAATAGATCTTTTTTTCTTAATTTTACAACAATAAATTAAAAAGATTAAAGTTGAAAAAAATGAAGAAGCATATATAATACTATCTTATACTTAAAATATTTTCATAACTGTGTTTTAGGATAATTGTTTTTGTATGTAATAGATTTATTTATTTACTAGCTGTACCCGGCCGCGCGTTGCTGTGGCTAAGTCTGGGTAAATGGAAAAGAAAGAAAAGAGAAAGCGCACTTTTCTAATGTTTAATTTCACAATGCTTGTGGGTATACAATATTTTTTGTTGTTCCATTGTCTGTGCAGATATAGAGATTGTCTGGTTTGCTGACTCTAGAACACACAACATATAATTGTCAAGTGAGAAGCAATCCGTGTCTAGATCTAAACCGCACAATTCTAAACATTGGCCCTGAGCTTTGTTGATGGTGATTGCAAACGCCAATCGAATTGGGAATTGTAATCTCTGAAATTGAAATGGCATATCCGTTGGAATCATAGGAATGCGAGGAATGAGGACATCTTCACCTTTGAAAGGTCCTGTTAAGACTGTTGCTTCTCGACGTTGCTCATTAACTTTTGTACTGCAAGCCTCGTGCTGTTGCAAAGGGTTGGCTGGTTGATAGTTCACAGGATGATAATTGGCACACCGGATTTCAACTGCTGTGGGTGCGGTGGCATCCCTGGCCGATCCAGTGAATTAAAAAATTCTGTTGGATAATTAACCGCTTCATCTGCTTCCACAACAGTGCCGACAGACTTGTAAGTGACTGCCTCGCTTTGAATGTTAGACTGAATAATATTGTGAAGTTCATAGACATCTTTGTTCTTGGCTGCAAGAATAGCTCGTTCACTCAGCCGATCATGATTCTTATAATTGGTTTGAATATTGGGACATACTTTTTCAACCAATTCTTCTTTTGACTTCACTAAATTGCAGAAGTTATGAGGCAATGAAATTTGTCCTGAGGACAGATCAACCAGCACCTTTCCATTCCCAATTTCCAGCAACTGATGTGAGAATATCCCAGCTGATTGATCGTTTTGCAGCTGGACACGGATATTTGTAGTTAATTTTAACGTCTTGACGTGTCACCACAAAGTAGAGTATCTCAGGTAAGCATTTATTTCGTCCGCTGGTGTTGATTGAGGAATTACAGGAAACGTGTGCCTGAAATCTCCTGCAAGCAATATTAATGCGTTCCCAAATGGTCTGATGTTTCCATGGGAATCTTACAATGATCGATCAAGAGCCTCGAGCAATTTTTAAAAAAATATATTTTATTGATTATTTTTACAGAGAGGAAGGGAGAGAGATACAGAGTTAGAAACATCGATGAGAGGCATCTATCAGCTGCCTCTTGCTCGCCCCCTACTGGGGATGTGCCCGCAATCAAGTTACATGCTCTTGACTGGAATCCAACCTGGGACCTTTCAGTCCGCAGACCGATGCTCTATCCACTGAGCCAAACCGGTCTCGGCCCGAGCGATTTTTTTTTGTGTGTGCCATTGTGCATTCATCCCAAACAATAATTTTGCATTTCCGCAATACTTTTGCCATGCCGGATGCTTTGGAAATGTTGCACGTGGGAGGGTCAATGAATTGCACATTCAATGGCAATTCCAAAGCGGAATGAGCAGTTCTTCCACCTGGTAGCAATGCCGAAGCTATTCCGGACGATGCAAGAGCTAAGGCTCTGTCACTGTGGGATCAAATTGATGCCAGAATCAATCTAATTAGGAACGTTTTACCAGTTCCTCCTGGCGCATCTAAGAAGATTTCTCCAACCCCGTTATTTTAAAAAAATATATATTTTATTGATTTTTTTACAGAGAGGAAGGGAGAGAGATAGAGAGCTAGAAACGTCGATGAGAGAGAAACATCGACCAGCTGCCTCTTGCACACCCCTTACCGGGAATGTACCTGCAACCAATGTACATGCCCTTGACCGGAATCGAACCTGGGACCTTTCAGTCCGCAGACCAACGCTCTACCACTGAGCCAAACCGGTTTCGGCCAACCCCGTTATTGACAGTTTGCATTATTTGATTGTAAATGCCTTTTTGCTCAAGCGTTAGCTTAGAAATATTTGATTGCCCATACAACAAAAGATCATCCGTGTTGTAATTTTGTTCACGACGCAATTTCACATCAAGCGAAGCAGCAGCAGATCGATTTGGTGATGGCATTCCCAAATGATTGAGAACTTTGTTCACAACTTTTAAGCACTAATCTTCAATCATTATCAACATTGAAATGGAATTGTAAAATTGGAAATTTGGAAATCATAAATCGGAAACATTGAAATGGAATCGTGAAATGTTTAGTATGGCATGTGTTGCTGATGGTGCTGTTTTTCAAAAAAGCATGTTTTTACCTGTCACAGGTGTGACATCTATATAATAGTAAGGTAAAGGTATATAAAAACACGTGCGTATTCGAATGCAATGTTGTGTCAAAATTTCAAAGCAATCGGTGAAGAAATTTCAGAGATTTAAGATTTTTGAACAAACTAACATTTACATTTTTATTTATATAGATGTAATTAATATATATTTTTTTATTTCAGAAACGGAGAGGGAGAAACAGAAACATCAATGATGAGAGAGAATCATTGATTGGTTGCCTCTTGCACGTCCTCCACTGGGGATCGAGTCTGCAACCTGTGCATATACCCTGATCGGGAATCCAACCATGACCTCCTGGTTTATAGGTAAACACTTCACTGAGCACTCAGCTGGGACTTAATAGATTTATTGACATATAATTCACATACCATATAATTCCCCTACTTAAAGTATATAATTTAATGGGTTTTTTTATATTCACAGAATTGTGCAACCATCACCACAATCAATTAAAAAATTTTTCTGACGGGGTGATGAATACATAATACAATAAACAGATGATGTATTATAAAATACCCCTGAAACCTATATGATCTTATTGACCAATGTCACCCCAATAAATTCAATTTTAAAAGATATAAAAGCAAAAGAATAATTTTTCATTACTTTAAAAAGAAACACTGGCCCAGCTGGTGTGTTTCAGTGATAAAGTGTACACCCATGACCATGAGATCATAGTTCAATTCCCGGTCAGGGCACATGCCTGATTGTGGGCTCAGTCCTCAGTGGGGGATGTGCAAGAGGCTGCCAATCAATGATTCTCATAATTGATATTTTTATCTCTTCTTCCTTCTCCCCTCCTTTCTCTGAAGTTATATATATATATTTTTTTAATTAATTAATTTATTTTTAAAGAACACTATATCTATTAGCAGTTATTTCCCATTTCTTCTCACCTTCACTCCCTTCTCCCAAAACTGGACAACCACTAGTCTTCCCTCTGTCTCACATGTGGTCTTTTGTGTCTCATTTATCCACTTATTATTTATTTATTAATATTAAATTTATTGGGGGGACATTGGTCAACATGATCATACAGGTTTCAGGTGTGGGTTTCTATGTTACAATATCTGTATATAGTACCAGTGCCCATCACCCAAAGTCAAATCTTCTGCTATCACCATATGGCTTCATTCCTTAGCATTATGTTTTCAAGGTCTATTCATGCTGTGGTATATATCATTACTTCATTCCTTCTTATGGTCTGGTGCACAAAATTTGTGCATGGGTAGGGTCCCTAGGCCTGGCCAGTGATCAGGCCCAATTAGGGCCTTCCTTCTCCCAGTTCCCAGCTGCCAGCCAGGGCCTTCCTTCATTCCACGCCACCCCCTGGATGTCAAACTCCTTGTCAGTTGAACTCCCAAGGGGACAATTTTCATATTAGCCTTTTATTATATAGGATAATATTCCACTGCATAAGTGTACCATATTTTATTTATCCATTCTCATTTTATGGACCTTAGGACTTTTTAGACAGTTTGGGTATAATGAATCATACTGCTATGAACATTTATTTATAAGTTTTTGTGTTTCAGTTCTTTTGGGTATATGCATGTTTAACTTTTGAGAACTTCCACATTGTTATTCAGAACTGCTGTGCCATTTTGCAATGGTATCAGCAATGTAGGAAAGTTACAGTTTCTCCACAGTAAAAAAAATTGTTATATCTTTTTTTATAATTAAAGCCATCCTATTATATGAAGTGCATTCTCATTGTTGTTTTGGTATGCATTTCTCTATTATCAAAAGGGTAATGAAGTTAAACATTTTTTTTTCATATGCTTCTTGGCCACTTTTATATCTCCTATAGAGTAATATCTTCTAAGATCCACTGCCCATTTTTCAATTGGGTTGTCTTTTTATTGTTAAGTGGTTCCTTCTTCAGTTTAGCAGGCGGCTCTGGGCCTCAGGCTGCTCAGAGCTTCCTTCCAAGGCGAGGGAGTAGGGCTGGTACCCCACAGGGCCTGAGAACAGAGTATCATGTCAAAGATATTATTCTTCAGACTTAAAATCAAATTGGGCCCTGCCTGATAGCTCAGTTAGGGTATTGTCCTAATATGTCAAGGTTGCAGACCAGTTCATTCCCTGGTCAGGGCACATAAAAGAAACAACCAATGAATGCATAAATGAGTGGCATAACAAATGAATGTTTCTCTCTCTCTCTCTCTCTCTCTCTCTCTCTCTCTCTCTCTCTCTCTCTCTCTTTCTCTCTCTCTCTCTCTCTCTCAAAATAAAATAAAATAAAATAAAATAATAGAATTTTCCCTGGTAAGTTTTGCACTTGCTTGGTATCCATGAGCCCTTTTAAAAAAAAAATCCAAATTTTCCCTTTTGGGATGGGAATGTTCATTTTATGCCTGCCCCATCATTGTATTTTGGAAGCAGATAATTTGTTTTCACAGGTTCATAGCTAGAGAGCAATTTTTGCCTCAGAATGAATCATAGCTCCAGTCTCTTCCACACTTGATTTAGATTATATTTAATTGAACTTTGGGACTTAGAGCTGATGCTGGAATGGGTTCAGGCATTTGAGCTATTGGGACTGCAGTGAATCTATTTTGCATGTGAGATGGATGTGAAGTTTTGGGATCGAAATGGTGGACTAAATTATGTGTTGAAGGCTTAATCCCCAGTATATCTAAATGTGATTGTGTTTGTAAAATTGAGGGCCTTTATGATGTTGATTACATTTTGTTTTAAGTCCTAGCTCTAGAAATCACCTCTCCTCCTCACCACTGCCACTCCCAGAGACCTAGCCTTTCCCCCCAAATAATCAGCAACTCTCGAGGCAGCAGAAGACAGTAGCCCCCGTACCTGACTCATGTCACAGGGTCCTGATTGCTGGCAGGCTAAAGATAACATATTTTCTTTCTTCCTTTTTGTTTTTGTTTTGTTAATCCTCACCTGAAGTATATTTTTCCATTGATACTTAGAGAGAGTGGAAGTGAGGGAGAAAGAAAGAGAGAAAAACATCGATGTGAGAGAGACACACATCGATTGGTTGCCTCCTACACACATCCCAACCAGGGCCGGGATCAAACCTCCAAACAGGTACATGCCCTTGACTGGGAATTGAACCTGAGATCCTTTGGTGTGCGGGCCAACGCTCCAACCACTGATTAACAGCAGCCAGGGCTAAAGGTAACACCTTGACCTAAGTAATGCTTCAGTTCCTGAGCCTTTAAGATGAAATGAACCCCTGGTTACTTTTCCAAGAGATTCTGGAGCTGTTTCAAGACCTGAAGAAATAACTTATTACCTTTACGTTACCTCCAATCAATGAGTTCCCAACAGAACCTCTAACCCCTAAGCCACAGTGTGTTGTGATTTCTTCCCCTGTATGATCTGTAAATCACAGGTCATTGGGGAGTTCAGGCTTTTAAGCATTAGCTTCTCATTCTCCTGTGTGCTAGCATCTATCATCTATCTATCTATCTATCTATCTATCTATCTATCTATCTATCTAAAAGCCTAATATGTTAAGTGTCCAACCGTTTACCAGTTGCTATGATGCACACTGACCACCAGGGGGCAGATGCTCTGACAGATAGGTTAGCTTGCTGCTGGGGTCTGGCCTATGGGAACTGGGTGGGACAGGCTGGAGATGCCCTGGAGCCCTCCTCATCCTCAATCATGCACCAGCGGGGTCCCTTGGCCTCACCTGTGCCCTCTCACAATCCAGGACCCTTTGGGGGATGTCTGAGAGCTGGTTTTGGCCCGATCCCTACAGACCAGGCTGCTGGACCCTGCTGGTGCATGAACCTATGCATTGGACCTCTAGTTTGTAATAAATTAGCCAATATTTCTCTACTATAATCTTGGTGTCTAGTGTTTGGCTCTGCTAATGTCTGGTGAACAAACTCTTGCTGTTCCTGTTATACAAATGGTGATTCTATTGGGACTCAGCCCTGAGTGGGTTTTCTGCCTGCAGTTCAGCAACCCCTGGCTGCTAGTGGTCACTCAGGTTCTGTGTGAGCAGCTGCCTGGACTGATTGTTCCAGGGACAGGTCTACAGTGCTCACCATTGACTTGGCATGACTGACTCACAACGCTTTCATTTCGCAGTGAGAGAAAGTGGGTACTTGGTTTAGAAGACATCTACTGGTCAGTAGCTTTGCAGGTAAAGACCCCAGGGACAATCCCCTGTTACTTTTGGTTGGGTCCTTGAGGAACTCATTTGACTTGGTTTGAGGGTCAACCATTGAATGCCGTAGGAAAAGGATCCTGAAAGGTTGCAATTAGAAACTAGGATTGATTATTGGAATTATATCAGTTATTTGTTGAGTCTGTGTCTCAACTCAGGTGTGGAGTTTTGTTTTTAACTTGAAACTGGTTTTGAATTTAGTCTAGAGCTGGCAAATTAAATTTGAAGGGAAATGTATGAATGTGCGTGAGTGAGATATGTTGTTTGTCGATGTTATTTGTTTTACAGCATGCAAAGCTTTGGTCGTTCAAGCAGAATCTTATATTTGTTCATTTACCAGAAACATAATCTGGATCCAATTTTCCTCTGAGTTGTGCCTGGAACACAAAGGCTAGAGATTTAAAATGACAACTATAAGATCTCTATTTATGCTTCTCTGTATGTTTATATATGTCTATGTACTAGTGTGTATGGTCTAGGTGTAGCATATTTCCGCCATTGAATTCTAAGTTATAATATTAAATTGGTTTAAAAAAATAAGGTCTTATATAAGAACTAGAGGCTGATAGCGCAAAGATTTGTGCAATAGGCCTTCCTTCCCCTGGCTGCTGGCACTGGTTTTCCTCTGGCACCTGGGACCCAGGCCGCAGCAGAGCCAAGCCTTCAGCCTTCAGGCTTGGCTCTGGCCGCAGTAGAGCCTTCGGTCTTCACTTCATGCCTGTGTATGCAAATTAACCTGCCATTTTGTTGGGTTAATTTGCATAGTCACTCCCTGCAAAGGGCATCATGGGGATATGGTCAATTTGCATATTTCTCTTTTATTAGTGCAAATGCTCAAAAATAGAACAGGCTACCTGGCGGTGTTTCGCTCAGTGGTTGAGCAATGACCCAGGAATCAGGAGGTTCAATTCCCATCAGGACACATACTTGGGTTATGGGCTTCATCCCTAGTAGGAGGCATTCAGGAGACAGTCCTTCTATGGTGTTTCTCTATTAATGATATTTCTATCTCTCTCCCCCTTTTCCTTCCTCTCTCTGAAATCAATAAAAAAAAATTACTCATTTGAGTGATAAAACATTTAAAAGAATAGAACAGTCTGTGCTCACTTTGGCAGCACATATACTAAAATTGGATTGATACAGAGAAAATTGATACAAGGATGACATGCAAACTCATGAAGCATTCCATATTAAAAAACATAATAGAACAGGCTAATCCAAATGCTTTTCAGAATCACATGATTTGGGAAAATATTTTATATTAAAGCTGGTTCTGAGTTTGGTTTGGTTAAATAGTCATATCTTTAGACTCATAAGCATTAAATAATACTTTGATTTTTTCTGAGTTTATTAGTCAATTAAGTAAGCTCATGTTATATCTTGCTGGAAACCAAATCAGTTTCACTGAAAAAGAGATGTTGACAGGAAGCCAGGAAGGCTGGTCAACAACCTTAATTGCTCTAACCTTTAGTTGAAATATTGTTAGCTGAAGCAGAATCTACCTTGTCCGTGAAAGTTTGTTATTTCCTGCCTAAGGGCTACATGTAAATTTCTGTTTATGATGCTTAAGATGTTTTCCCCAAAGCCTCAATAAAAGGGGATGGCAGGGCCAGAGCAGTAGTTCTCCCACTAGAGTTGGACTACCGCCTGGCCCCCCAAATTGCCAAATTGAATTTCTTCAAGTCTCTTTTCATTTGTGTGCGGCCCTTCTCCAGAAGCTGAACCCTGAATTGGAACTCTTTCTACGCGGGCCGTGAAAGAGAGTCCTATATCTGGTGCCTTCAACGCGGGGCTTCTGGAGGAGAAGGTATTTTTCTCCTAGAGCGAAGGAGGAAAAATACACCGAGAAAAGGTGTGGAAGATTCACCAGAAAAAAGGTGTGGAAGATTCACCAGAAAAAAGGTGAGGGGAATTCACCGCACTCAAAGCCCATGGCCAGCTGCAGAGTCGCGAACTGTAAGTAGGGTGGGAACGTCTTTTTTCAGCCAGGCTAATGGGGAAGAATTAGGTTATAAATATAAAGTAAACTTTATTATAGATTTTTGTTTTGTAAACTTAAAGAATGTGGTTTCTTGTTCAAATTAAAATCTTAGTTTGTATTTGGAATTTAAAATCTGTAATAAGAAATGAGACTCCACTGCTGAAACCGCCTCTGGTGCGGAGAAATTCAAAGGTGGCAGGAGAGGGCAAAGCTATTTGCTCTCCTGCAATGAGATTACTTAAAGTTTTCTTTAAAAATTATAAAAGAATTCCCAGGGAAATGCTGATCTTGGCCAAATTGGGTGCTAGTTATTACTTCAGAAAGCAAAAAAGAAAGAAAAAATTTAAGACCTGTCTTTATCTTTTAAGCATGAAAAAATGTGTGGCCAGATCTGTTGAAACTTCTCCCAAAGTAAGCTTGATGTGGGGGAAGGAAAGAGACACAAGGCAATCCTATAAGGAAGACCACTCTCTCAATAAGCTAAGGAATGTGGTAACTTGCATTTGAATGGCTACAAACTTCCTCCAAATTCCTGTGGCAAAATTTCTGTGGAAGTTTGCTTAATTATAAAAATAAAAAAATAAAGTTTAAATTTGCCTCATAAAAAATCTAGAGGACAGAATGGAAGCTCTTAATTGATTATGTCTTGTATTTTTCTTAGAAATGTAAAGTGTCATTAATCTAGGTCATGCAATATATATTTGATTTGGCAGCTTTAAAAGTTTAAAGTGCAAATTAAATTGGGAGAAATTATATAGTTGTGGTAATTAAAATATCTAAAGTATAACTTGTTTTTGAGAAAATAAAAAGTGTGTTTTCTCTAATAATTAGGAATTAAAAATAAGTTGCTTATTATTGGTCTAATTAAAAAAAAAGGATTAATTCTGTGATCTCAACCAAATATTTTCTATGCAAAAACTAGTCTAAATTTAATTGATATCTTAAGATAATAATAAAAGGTATTATAATATTTAAATCATATATGGATATAGATATTTGTTTGATGGTTTTTTCCATGTTAAAATTTCAAGGCCTTAACAGAGATGATTCTTGGAAAGCTCCAAGGGCCCGGAGAAATACAAGAAATTTATTCTCTTCTTAAATGATTTAAAACAGATTTAATAAATTTGAAATTGCATGGAAAGCCTTATCAAATAAAAATTAATAAATATAAATATTTTAGAAGGTTTATAGGCATGTATTGTTACTGGCAAAGGAAAGCAGTTAACTTTCCTGGCTCATGGTAAAGAAGACGTATAGACGCCTGACACCTGAGAATGTCTTTCTTGCCATGTTAGCAGTAATCATCTGTACGGTAATATTACCTGGGACAAATGTGGAAGTGTTTAGGACTTATGTTCCTGACCGTTCATGGGTAAAAGTCCTTATGTGGGCTGATCCCTTGCCAATGTAGTCACCAATAATACTAAACACCTTGGTCATCCAGGAGGAAAATGGGTGGGGCAAGGAAGTATAATTACACAGATGTTGCCACCCAGCTTCCCTTTTTGTATGACACAAAATCAAACCAATGCTCCTTTGTGTATAAAATTAAAGAGAGGTTTCTGGCTTGCACCAAAATAGAGGAATATCACTACTTGCTCCTGGGAGAGGTGCAGAGAATGTAACTAAGACCTTGTCTATACAAAAAGAAATTGACAGCCAGTTTGAATTTGAATTGCCATTGGCTTAGAACAAAGAATATCCTTGCATGGTATTATTCTACAATGTCATTTATAATTTTTGATATTTTACAACAGCAAATTGTACAATTATTCCAAACAAAATTAAAAATCTAAATTTTGAATGTTTGGCAGCAATTTAAAAGGACATGAAAGGATTTAATCCCTTCCACTGTGTGGAAAGCCTCACTGGGAAGGCACTTGAGCATTCTATATTGGCCTTTCTTGCCTTATTTGCAAAGAGGGACCCTCTTGTCACAATCCAATTGCCCACAGCTGTTGCTTGAGTTTTCGGTTCATGCTGAGGTTAAAGCCTCGTGGTGGCTGGTACCATGGATCCGTCTCGCACAATGGTGTGAGCTGGGACCTCCCTGGAGAAGAAACCTGGGTTCCCTAAGATATGTGATCAATGCCGGGGCCCCGCCAGCAGGTGAGGGGATCCCAAGGCAGGTACTGGGCATGGAGGCCATAGGGGCATAGGCTACAAGGAGACAGAACTGAACCTCACATCACCCTGCTTGGCCCCGGAGGATGGCTGGTTAGCCAATGACGGGTAAGATTCCTCAAGGGAGGGACAACCTAAGACAGGCACAGCCGCAGAGGGCCATCAGGAGAGGACTTGGGGGCCAACAGAGGTGGGGCACAGATCCTCACCCCCCCCAACGCTGCAGAGGCTTGAACACTCGCCCTTTTGAGGGATGTCTCCTGCCCCATGGCTGCTTCACGCTTCCCATACCCAGCTCAGATTGGGACCCAGGCAACAAACAGATTTGGTCCAGCTCAGATTGAGTCCCAGCTACAAACGAGACTTGGCACGGCTCTTATTGAGACCCAAGCAACAGAGAAATGGCTGATGGCGACTGTCCTACATCTAAATCCAGCCTAAATCTACGAGTGCTCAGGGCTTTCTCAAGGATGCATATAATCTTTTCCATTAACATTTACAGAGTAAACTAAAATTGTTGTTAAAGTATTAAATTTGACAGTAAAATAGTCAAGTTTTCAAATTAATTCAAATTGGCTAAATGAAATGAGTTAATATTCAAGAAAATTTAATTGTACAACAGGCTGTTCCTAAAGTATTAACCAAAATTTCTATTGGTAGTCCATTTCATGGTAAATTTGTTTAACATACAATAAACCCTAAAGCAGTCATAGTTTTAGTACAAAAAATTAAAATTTAAAAGTTATCAAAACAGCATTATAAAAATTTTTTTTTTCAAAAGCCTCCTAATAATTAAATAGAAAAAGGGGGATAGTGGAAAATACCATGTAAAAAAAAAAAATAATGTGTCCTGTAAGTAAATTACGTTTAGAAAAATTTTTCTTCTTTTGAAAACCAATTTTCATTTGTAATGATAACAGTAAGACAGCCATGAAAAACACACATAGTATCAAAATAAGTCAAAGAAAAATTGTTTGGGCAAAAAATTAAAAGTATCCCAAGTAAAATTTATAGAAAAGATTCCTTTATTAATTTTGGTCGAGATATGTTTGTATATTTTCAGAAAACAACTCCAAGACCATGTGGATTCCTGCAACAAAGAAGAATTGACAGGAATACTCCAGCCATAAAGACAAGAGGAAAAACAGACCCGAGATGGAAGATGCTGATGACGCCTTGCCATACTAGCAGTCAGCAGATGTGCGTCGCTGCAGGTTGTCCAGGACCAAACCAGAGGTCGGACCTGCATTGCCACCATTTTTCCACCATCCGGATATCATTGCTGACATGGACTCAGAACTGTTGGACATTAAAATTTGGACTCAAAAAACTGTTTGACATTGAATCTGGGATTCAAAAACTGTTGGCCCAGAAAGAAACTTACTGCAGACTGATTTCATTTGACTCTCAGCATTGCTTGTTTCATTTTTTGTTTATTTCTAGTCTACAAATGCAAAATTTTTTAAGGAAAGAAAACGGGGGAGATGCTGGAAACCAAATCAGTTTCACTGAAAAAGAGATGTTGACAGGAAGCCAGGAAGGCTGGTCAACAACCTTAATTGCTCTAACCTTTAGTTGAGATATTGTTAGCTGAAGCAGAATCTACCTTGTCCGTGAAAGTTTGTTATTTCCTGCCTAAGGGCTACATGTAAATTTCTGTTTATGTTGCTTAAGATGTTTTCCCCAAAGCCTCAATAAAAGGGGATGGCAGGGCCAGAGCAGTAGTTCTCCCACTAGAGTTGGACTACCGCCTGGCCCCCCAAATCGCCAAATTGAATTTCTTCAAGTCTCTTTTCATTTGTGTGCGGCCCTTCTCCAGAAGCTGAACCCTGAATTGGAACTCTTTCTACGCGGGCCGTGAAAGAGAGTCCTATAATATCTTTTGCAAAATTTGTCAGCAAGAAAAATAACTTGGTATAGTAAAACTTATGTAAGACTAACTTAACTATTATGAGAAATTACATTAAATTAATATAAATGGAATAAAAGGTTTCTTAACTCTTTAGTAATAATTATATTGTACGTATACTTAACTGATTTTTTTAGAATGCTATTGACAAGTTCAATCAATGTATATAAATTCTGTGTACACATTAAATGTTTATTTATTTTTATTGTTTAAAATATTACATTTGGCCAAAACTGGTTTGGCTCAGTGGATAGATTCTGGTCAAGGGCATGTTCCTTGGTTGTGGGCACATCTCCAGTAGGAGGTGTGCAAGAGGCAGCTGATCAATGTTTCTAACTCTATTCCTCTCTCTTCCTCTCTGTAAAAAATCAATAAAATATATTTTAAAAAATATTACATATATCTCCCTTTTACCCCATTGACTCCTCCCTGGCCACTGCTCCACCCCAGGATATGCCCCCACGGCCCCAGTGTCTGTGTCTATTGGTTATGTTTATATGCATGCATACAGGTCCTTTCATTGATCTTTTACCTCCACCTTCCCTCCTATGGTCTGTTGATGCTTCTCTGTTTCTGGATCTATTTTTTTTTTAAAATATATTTTATTGATTTTTCACAGAGAGGAAGAGAGAGGGATAGAGAGTTAGAAACATCAATGAGAGAGAATCATCAATCAGCTGCCTCTTGCACACCCCCCACTGGGGATGTGCCCACAACCAAGGTACATGCCCTTGCCCGGAATCGAACCCGGGACCTTTCAGTCCGCAGGCCGACGCTCTATCCACTGAGCCAAACCGGTCCCGGCTCTGGATCTATTTTTGTACATCAGTTTATGTTAATCAGTATAGTCCACAAATGAGTGAGATCATGTGACATTTATCTTTCTCCAACTGGCTTATTTTACTTAGCATAATTCACTCCATGTCCATCCATGCTGTTGCTAATGGTAAGAGCTATTTCTTTTTTTTACAGCAGCAACGTATAAATCTTTTTGTTAACTTGAAACTTTAGAATTTTACTACATTAAGTTAAATGATAAAAAATTGAATATCTAGATATTTCTAAATAACATGAAGTACTGAAACATTAATTGCTAGATAAGTCTAAGTTTGCCTACTTTTGAACTATTGTTTCAGAGAAACTAAAAAATAAATTTAGATCTGTTAATGAAAATGTTTTGTCTTTGCCAGTAAAAGAACCTATGTTTCTAAAGGTTATGAAATGAATTAATAAATTTGCCAATCTAAAGAATGCTGATTACTTATATTTCAGTTGTCAGTAAAAATTAAGATTCTAAGGGTTATTCTAATTAATATGAAAAGAAATTATGTATGTTTTCAATGAAGGAAATGCATTCTGAAGGATCTAAAAGGAAGTGGTTTGTTCTAAAATAAGGTTAGTTATTGCCCGGCTGGCGTGGCTCCAAGGCTGAGCATTGACCTATGAACCAGAAGGTCACGGTTTGATTCCAGGTCAGGGTTGTAAACTCAATCCCCAGGGCAGCTGATTTATGATTCTCTCTCATTGTTGAAGTTTCTATCCCTCTCTTTCACACTCTTCCTCTCTGAAATCAATAAAAATATATCTTTTAAAAATAAAATAAGTTTGGCTATTTTAATAAGAAAGGAGAAATTAAGAGGAATTAGGATAGTTGTAGAAGTTCTTTGGGAAAGGAAATTTTTAAAAATATATATATTTTATTGATTTTGTACAGAGAGGAAGGGAGAGAGATAGTTAGAAACATCGATGAGAGAGAGTCATCGATCAGCTGCCTCTTGCACACCCCCTACTGGGGATATGCCCGCAACCAAGGTACATGCCCTTGACCTGAATCGAACCCAGGACCCTTCAGTCCCCAAGCCGACGCTCTATCCATTGAGCCAAACCGGTCTCGGCGGGAAAGGAAATTTTATGTATAGTCAAACTGAATAAGAGTAAAACAAATTTAATTGAATAAGTTAATTTAAGTACCTAAAGTAAGCAAATAAAGAATTAGAGTTTGGTTCTCTTTCACCCTGTCAAAAGGATTAAGTTTTTCTATATTGTTTTGCTACAGAAAAGATATGAGAAGTTTTCTACCTAGAAAACAAGGATTCTATATTTTATTTAAAAATTTTGTGTTTTAAAGAAATTTTTTTTTTCTTAATGAGATACTTGATTACTCAAGAAAACAATCTTCTCAGTCCTAAGAACTAGGCTTTGATGATACTAGGTAATCTGCATTTATGTTTGACAGCTTTTATTTATTTAAGTGGATAAATCTTCTTGGTCAAGCATGTTTGACAAACTTTCCAGGGTTCAGGATGTAAAGGAGGTTGTTTTTAAACCTGGAAATAGCTTTGGGTTGTTTCAGTGGGTTCCTGGAATGCCTCAAAGATTTGTTCTCTCTCTCTTCATAAAAGAAAAAGTTAAACTTATTAGGCCAATTTAATATACTAAAATTACATGGAAAGCTTTGTCAAATAAAGAAATAATAATTGTGTTGTATTTGTATATATATATATACTAGTATTTTTATAACTAAAAATGAATTTTCAGGAGATTATAATCTTTAAGAGTCTGCAATGTCCTGATATATTTATTTGTAAATCTAAAAGGTTTCTTATAGAATGCTATGTTACAGAGAAAAACAAATATTGGTCCATTGTATTATAATCAGATCTACAACCATGTCATTTTAAGTTTTTGTTATTTACAAGCCATCATTATTTTACTTTAATCGTTTTGCAAATATGTTTTATCTTCAGAAAGACAGAGACTACTCTAATTTACTCCAAAATACAGGCCTCTGAGAATAAGCTTTCAAATCAAAGGGTAGATATTTAAAAAAATATTTATTGTTGAAAGTATTACAGATGTCCCCTTTTTCCCTCCCACCGGCACCCTCTGCCTCCCTCACCTCTCTACCCTAGGCCTTCCCTGTGTCCATGGGTTATGCATATATACGTATAAGTCCTTTGGTTAATCTCTCCCTACTGTGCCCCCTCCCCTTTCCTTCTGAGATCCATCATAAAATGGGTAAATATTTATAGAACTCCAAAGCATAACTATATTCATGAAATGCTGCAAGTAACCAAGGTGAACAAGAATTGATTATGTGGCACCGAGTGAACTGAGAATGATAATTACTTTTATGAATTTTTGTTTAAAATATTATTGATTTTTAATCTTTTGTTTTTCAGATAAAAGGAAACTTGTTTATTTTAAACTACTGTAACTTAGCAATTTGTTACATTATACCTTTGTAAACAGAACTGACATTTTTTTTTTTCTTCTTGTTTGATCCCTTCAGAATTTAGGAACTTTTTTTTTTTTTTTTAATTCTCACACATTCAAAGATATTTATTGAACACTTACTACCTACTATACTATTAATAGGTACTCATTGTTCTAGTCATTAAATATAATGTGATGAACAAAGCAAAAGAAGTCTCTGGCCTCAGGAAGCTTACATTATCCCAGAGATTGAAGAAAAACTACTAGACCTAAGATATAAAAACAGAAAACTATAAGAGCAATATGCAAAGAGCAAATTAGAGCTTTAAAGATTAAGAACACAGCCCTGGCCCTGGCCAATGTTGCCTCAGTGTCAGAGGGACAGCAGTTGAACGACGACCCAGGAAGCAAGAGGTCACCTGGTTGCAGGCTCCATCCCCAGGAGGGGTATGCAGGAGGCAGCCAAATGATGATGTTCCTCTTTCATTGATATTTCTATCTCTTTATCCCACCCCCTCCCCCCTCTCTAAAAATCAATAAAAACATATTTAAAAAATAAAACTGTCTTTTTCTAAAGCCATGCAAGCTAAAAATGCACAGCTTGGTATCAAATTCAGAAAATTGCCACAACAGCTCATGTTTAAGCAATCTCAGTGACTGATGCTTTGGAAGCCACACAGTGAGTTCACCTGAGCACCTGAAGACATCATCAGAAACATTTCAAACCACAAAAGATACTTTAGGCCTTACTTCTAGAAATCTTGACTGGCAGCCTTATAAACTCAGAAGCTGGTTTATAATTTGCTCTGAACATTTTTTTTTTTCTCAATGTTTTTATTTATTTTGGAGAGCGGAAGGGAGAGGGAGAGAGAGATAGAAACATCAATGATGGGAGAGAATCATTGATTAGTTGCCTCCTGCAAGTCCATCACTGGGGACTGAACCTACAACTTAGGCATGTGCCCTGACTGGGAATCAAACCATGACTTCCTGGTTCATAGGTTGATGCTCAACCACTGAGCCAGGTAAGACAGGCAGAATATTTATTATCTCACTTCGTTAAATTTGTTTCACCTTGCTCAGATTAATACTGTAAAGAGAAAAAAACTAAGATTTTTTTTAAGTTAAAGAAGAAGATGGAGTCTTGGATTTAGGATACCACTAGACATACCACCAATACACCTGCCTACTTATTATCTATTTTACATAAGGAATACAGTATTTCCTTCCTTATCCATGGCTTGGCTTTTTGCAGTTTTAGTCATCCACAGTCTGAAAATGTTACATGAAAAATTCTAGAAATAAATAATTCATAAGTTTTAAATTATGTGCTGATCTGAGTAGCATGACCATGGTCCACCCGGGATGTGAATCATCCCTTTGTCCAGTGTATCCATGCATATATGCTGCCTATCTGAGTCACTTCAGGGCTTCCTCGGTGAACAGATTGACTGTCATTGAATCCTAGTGCTTAAATTCAAGTCATCTCCATTTTACTTAATAATGGCCACAAAGTGCTTCCTTTAAGTGAAAAGGCATCCACTGGGGGTCTAAGAACATATCCCCTGAAGGATAAGGCTGTGACTACTGTGCTGTCAATGTCCTCTACTACCCTGTTTCCCTGAAAATAAGACAGTGTCTTATATTAATTTTTGCTCCCAATGATGCTCTAGGTCTTATTTTTAGGGGATGTCTTACTTTTCCATGAAGAAGAATACGGTACACATTTATTGTTAAATGAAAATAAAGGAAATTTATTACCTGTATACGGTATGGTAGTACAGTAGTTGTCAACACAAACCAGACAAACTGTGAATCCTACAGTATCAAGAATTTACTCATTTATTCAATGACAATCATGTCATCATCTTCTGGAACATCATCATAACAATCCAATTCCTGAATTTCCTGGTGAATTTCTTGTGACTCCATTTCTTTCAGAATCAGTGGACCAAATTCCTCGTTTAGCCTAGGGGGGTCTTATTTTTTGGGGGATGCCTTATATTTCACTCAGAAGGAAATTTCACTCAGAAGGTCTTATTTTCGGAGGATGTCTTATTTTCGGGAAACACGGTAACAATTGTTCAGATATTAGCCACACCAACTATCTAGTGAGAAAATCAGGTCAGCAAAGATTTCATGAAATAATTGCATCTGATAATGCTTTTCAATTTGAAGACTTCCTCTGTCTTTAAGCAACAGAATTATAAGCCATAATGTAAATAAGCACATGGTAATACTGGTAGGCTATATGTGATAATTCAGGATTGAGGTCATGTCCTATTTGAAGCACAAGAGCCCATAATGAAGTAAAAATATTGTATTTTGCAATGAAACAAATATTATTTTATCAAAACAAATTAGAAAAACTAAGAGTATTGTACAATAGTTTTAAATTTATTTTTTAATGCTATATTTGAGGAACTATGGATTTAATTTCAGGAGAATGGAGAGGTCCTATGAGAGTTTTCTAAGTTCAGGAATAGATTATACAGATTCTTTTTGGAGTAACAAGTTTTAATATGCCTTTAAATTTTAGGCATGCTTAGGAATACTTTTATGTATATTAACAAGATACTCAAAGACAAACAACATTTCAAAGCAAAATACCCATGCATTTTCAGTCTACCTTTTTTTTTTTTTTTTTAATATATTTTATTTATTTTTCACAGAGAGGAAGAGAGATGGGTAGAGAGTTAGAAACATCGATGAAAGAGAATCATCGATCAGCTGCCTCCTGCACACCCCCCACTGGGGATGTGCCCGCAACCAAGGTACATGCCCCTGACCAGAATCGAACCTGGGACCTTTCAGTCCGCAGGCCGACGCTCTATCCACTGAGCCAAACCGGTTTCGGCTACCCTTTTTTGTTTGTTAATACTCACCTGAGGATATTTTTTCCAATGATTTTGAGAGAGTGGAAGGGAGGAAAGATAGAAAGAGGGAAGGAGAGTGGGAGGGGAGAGAGAGAGAGAGAGAGAGAGAGAGAGAGAGAGAGAGAGAGAGAGAGAGAGAGAGAGAGAGAGAGAGAGAGAGAGAGAGAGAGAGATATGTTGATGTGAAAGAGACTTCTATCAGTTGCCTCGCACGCGCGTCCCCTGACTGGTGCTAGGGATTGAACCCAGGTACGTGCCCTTGACTGTGAATCTAACCCTTGACCCTTTGGTGTGCAGGCTGACACTCTAACCACGTTGAGTCACACAAGACAGGACCATGTGCAGTCTATTCTTTTTTATTTTCCCCCCAGTTTTTAAATATAACTTTTATTTGTTTTAATTTTTTATTTTATTATTATTTTTCAATTACAGTTGACATTCGATATTACATTAGTCTTAAGTAAATAAGCAGTGTTAAGACATTTATATAACTTATGAAGTGATCCCCCAACATACTTTTTTTTTAAAATAAATTTTTATTGTTCATATTATTACAAATGTTCCTCCCCACCCCCCACCATTGCTCTCCTCCACCAGGTTCCCACCCCACCCACTGCCCTTTCCCCACTCCCCATTGTCCTCATCCATAGGTGCACAGTTTATGTTCAGTCTCTTCCCCCATCCCCCTCTCTGTGCGCTTCCTGGACTTGTAAGTCTAATTCTTTCACCAGGTGGGGAAAGTTTTCTGTCACTATTTCTTTCAGTATGTTTTCGATATCTTGCTCTCATCTTCTGGGACCCCCATAATTCTGATATTGGTTCGCTTGAAGTTGTCCCAGAGGTTTCTTACATTATCTTCAATTTTCTGGATTCTCTTGCCTTCTAGCTTCTGTGGAGGAGTGTCTTCTGGCTCTTTATGTTCCAAATCTTTGACTTGATTCTTGCGATCTTCCATTCTGTTTTTAGGACTCTGTATAATATTTTTTTATTTCAGAAAATGTATTCTTTATTTCTTGTTGATCCCTTATCATTTCTTGTTGATCCCTTATCATTTCTTATTGATCCCTTATCATTTCTTGTTGATTCCTTATTAATTCTAGTTGATCTCTTTTCATATCCTCATAGGTCTTATAGATCTTTTCTAGGAAATTCTTGAAAAACCTTATAAGTGTAGATTTGAACTCTATATCCAGTCGCTTTTTGTCCTCCATTTCTTTCGTTTGTGATCTATTTTGTTGTCGCATTTCACAGCTACAGATGGGGCGGGGTTTCAAGGTGGAGCCTACAGCCTTGGCTTCCGTCAGCCCCGCCCTATGCGGTCTCAGTAATCCCCAGGGTCCTTCAGTACTCGGTGCAAGCGCCTCTGAGAGAAAGGTGCCCTCGATTTTTGCCTGCTGCCAAACAGTCTAGGCTTTCCCCCAATGAGCCCGGTATTGGGGTTCACTTCAGTTGGAAGTGGAATTGGAGGTGGCATTCAGAGCAGTCTGGAGCCCCTGTCTCCTTCCCCACAGGGCAATTCCTCGGCACAGCCGACCACAGCCGGGGTTCTGCCTTACAGCCCAGCTCCCGCTGTGTGAGCCTGGGTCCCCGGGGTCTGGACTAGAACTGGGGTTCAGAGCAGTCACAACTGGGGCCCAATGCAGTCGGAGCGTTTATCTCCTTCCTGCTAGGGAACGCCAGCCAGGCACTCCGCCTCCCTCCTCTCCCGCTCCGTCCATCCTCTCCACGCGCCGGGTGTCTCCGTACCTTAGGCTTTTCCAGCTCCTCCGCGCTTCCTTCTGATTTTCTCCTTGCTTCTCGTTGTAGAATTTCCAGTCAGTCGACTTTCCTGTAGTTCTGGGTAATGTCCATTTTATATTTTAGTTGTATTTTATTGAAATTGTTGTGTGCGCTGCGGCTAGGTGTTTACCTGGGCGCAGCCATCTTGGATTCTCACAGTCTATTCTTAGTCACTTGTTCACTCACTAGATTTGAAGATAATTTTCTTTTGGATTAAACCTATGTGTTTTGATGCTTAACCAAGATCCTGGCTTTCATCTAATAACTGGAACAACTCAGGATTTTATGAATTCAGATTTACACATTTCCTTTGTGCTCCAGGTTGGATCTAAGTACACTTTTCAATTTGTTATACTTCCTCCCAAACTTTTTGAAAATGACTTTTCTTGCATAGATTTTATAGATTACTAATTTGTGCACAGGTAGGGTCCGGCTGGCTGTCCCCAATTGGGGTGGGGGTGTGTGATCAGGGGCAGTGCTAGCCGAAGAGAAGGGAGAGAGCGGCCAGTTCTTGATCCCACCTCTGCGACAGTGCTAAAGAGTTTGACTGATGGCTTATGCTAGCTAGCCCAAGCCATTAGTCAGACATTCCCCAAGGGGGCCAGGACTGCAGAGGGTGCAGGCCAGGCTGAGGGACTGCCCCCCCACAGTGCATGAATTTCGTGCACCAGGCCTCTAGTCCTATATAATAAAGATGCAATATGCAAATGGTCATTATGCTGTGAAGTGTTAACGACTAACTGCATAACAACCGTATCACAGATCAGCAGGAGGGTTGGGCAGCAAGCTACAAGTGGGCATTGGAGAGCTACATGAGGGGGCAGGGCAGCAAGCTATGAGAGGGGGACTGGAGGGCAGAGGGAGCTATAGGAGGGCGGGGCAGCAGGCAGAGAGCTACTGGGGGGTGGCAGTGAGCTACTGGCTAAAAGCAGGTAGCCGAGAGCTAAAGGAGGGGGCAGAGAAGCAAGCTATTTTTTTGGGGGGAGGAGGGCTGGGAGAGTGGAGGAAACTACAGGAGGGCGGAGCAGCGGGTGAAGAGCTACTGGAGGGTGGCAGTGAGTTACTGGCTACAAGCGGGTAGCAGAGAGCTACAAGAGGGGCCAGGGCAGCAAGCTATGAGGAGGGCAAGAGGGAGGGGGTACGGGGAGCTATAGGAGGGCAGGATGAACTACTGGAGGGCAGCAGTGAGCTACTGGCAAGATAATGGCCCATGGATTTGTACACAGGGCTACTAGTATATAATAAAAAATCTAATATACTAAGTGTCTGACCATTTGTTCAGTCAGTTGCTATGACACGCAATAACCACCAGGGGGAAAATGCTCTCACCAGAGGTTAGCTTTCTGCTGAGGCTGGCCCATCAGGATTGGGCAAGATGGGCCAGACAGACCCTGGAATCCTCATGTGGTCCCTCCCTGGCCTGCCAACTTCCCGGGGTCCCTTCTCAGCTGGCTGGCCTGGGACTGGACATGCCCTGGATGAATCTGTGCACCAGGCTAGTTCAGTCTGATCCCTGCAGGCCAAGCTGTGGTGCATCCCACTGGTGCACAAATCTGTGCACTAGGCCTCTAGCATACTATAACACAATAGTGAAGTCAGTGTGGTAATGACACAGTAACAACCATAAACAGACTGTAGTTTATATATGATGCCCTTATATAAACTAGTATTTTTAGTTTCCCAATACTTTATTATAGTTTAATTATTATAGTTTCTCAATACTTAAACATCAGATAGGATTGTCCCCTCAGGATAGTTTTCAGAATTTATAAAAACTGCATTAAAAACCAAAAATCACTTTTGGATGTTTGGATCCTGCTACTTTAAATATTTCATCCAGAGAGTAGACTTCATAAACCCAAGTGTCATGCTAGTTGCTCACATATACCGTGTTAACATGCTGAGGGGGAAAAAACATCCACAGTAGTCATGGGGAGGAGGTGAGAGATTGGAACTTTAAAAAAAGTTTATTTTACTATTATTTATATTTTTGTATTTATAATAAAAATATATAACCTTAATAAATATACATAAAATCCTAATAAAAGAGCAATATGCAAATTGACCATCACTCCAAGACACCAGATGGCTGCCCCCATGTGGTCAAAGATGGCTGCCTCCATGTGGACACAAGATGGCCACCACAAGATGACCAGCAGGAGAGGGGAGTTGTGGGCAGTTAGGGAAGACCAGCCCTGCAGGAGAGGGTAGTTACGGGGAACGAGCCCTGCAGAAGGCAATTTGGGGCAACCAGGCCTGCAGGGGAGGGCAGTTGGGGCGGATCTAGGCCAGTAGGGGAGTGTAGTTAAAGGCAATCAGGCCAGCAGGGGAGGGCCTTAGAGGCAATTGGGCTGGCCGAGTGGTTAGGGGGTGATCAGGCCGGCAGGCAGAAGCGGTTAGGGGTAATCAGGCAGGAATGCAGGTGAGTGGTTGGGAGCTAGCAGTCTTGGATTGTGAGGACTGTCGTGGTCCGTTGGACATCCCTCAAGGGGTTCCAGATTGGAGAGGGTGCAGGCTGGGTTGAGGAACACCCCCTAACCCCCATGCATGAATTTCATGCCCTGGGCCTCTAGTATATATAAAATAGAAATGACAGAAATGATCATACCAAATGTTTTACTTCTGAAAAATTGTAAGTAAGTTGATAGGTTTTCTTATTCTTTCAAAATAGAAAAGTAATATTTTTCCCAATTTGACTAAAATTTTTGTGTTTAAGTCTTTTCTAAGCAATCCTTAAAACCAGTTTAAGGTTTACCTTCAAACTTCTAATAATGTCTTATTACAAAGATAGTTAAAGAATGCATCAAAAAGCCCTGGCCAGGTAGCTCAGTTGGTTGGGGCATTGGTACACTAAAAGGTTGTGGGTTTGATTCCCAGTCAAGATACATTACTAGGTTGTGGATTTGATCCCCAGACAGGGTGCATATGGGAGGCAACTGAATGCTTCTTTCTCACATCGAGTTTTCTCTCTCTCTCAAATCAATAAACATCCTCAGGTCAGAATAAAAACAAAAAGAATGCATCAAAGAGAAACACTTTACATAGTGAGGTGCAGTTTTAAAAATGACTTCAATGGTTTATTTTGAATAAGCTAAATGTGGGTAAAATATAGCAGTATTGCATTTATAGTCTTACCATCTTTTCCAATTAAGGAGTCAAGCAACAAAATACATTACTTAGATGACAAATGGGCTATAGAAAATGTAAAAAACTTCTTTATAATGCTCTATATTCATGAAATGCCCAAATAAGTAAATTGAACAAGTGGAAAAACAAACCTCCAAATATGCTTTCCAATGCTGACTGTGATATTAGGGAAAAAAAAGAAAATAAACATCCCAATATTAATTTGCTCTTTCATCAAGTTTTTAATAAGCTGTCATTTTTTTTTACATATATACTAGTAACCTTAAAAAGACAAATATTTACTACCAAACATTAAATACTGTACAATTTATAAAAATATAATTTTAAGAATTTAGAGTAATAGAGATGGTATCTATTTCAAATTGATAAAATAAGAAATATTCTATTTTTTAAGAAACATAACTAGAAAACAAATGTCTAATTTGTCGAACACTAAAATCTTTTACTGAAGCCTGAGACGACATTATTTGTGTTCAAGCCTTCATCTACCTCATTTTAAATAAACCTTAAAAAATATTTTCCAGTACATATAAGATTGCTAAACAGAGTTCATGACTTGGGGGAAAGGACTATGCTAGAATGTGAAGTTGCGAACAGGGATATGCCTTATTTTTATATCCCCAGGTCCCAGTATAAAACCTAGCTCAGAGTAAAATGCTCAGGCAATGGTTGTTGCCTTGAACTGAACTAGGCAAACACACATTTGTACCTGTGCTCCAATTTGCACTCTGAGCTGTAGTCCTTTTCTTGATCCTTGACCTTAAGTTGAATAACATTAGGCAATATGCATATACTTTCTACATCAGCCTTTTGACAGGATTCTCATAACTGAATCTATCAATAGACTGTGAATCTTCTCCTATGGCATCTGATTCTTATTTCTTGGATAACAGTTAATATCAGTGTATGAAACTAATGCATTTTCAGTGCAGGATATATTCAAATGAGTAAAAACGGAATAAAGGCCTTTCTTTTCCAGGTTTTAAGTAACAGATACATAGCATCTTATATTATACAATTAGCATTTTTAGACACTGAACATAATACACTGTAATACAATGCAAGGTGGTAGGCTCCCATTTTAGGAACAAAAATAAATTTCACATAAAAAATGATTTATTTTAAATTCACATAAAATACATTTAGAATAAATCTAAATTTTTAGCATTAAAGTATTTAGAAATAAGACAGAAAAGCTTTTAAGATGTGTAGTCTGCATCCTGTTCCAAAAGCTTTTTACAATTATTGATCGTCACCTCGTTGTCTTAAATTTCTAGATTTTCCATTTTCCATTTTTCTCTTTTTGAATACTGGGGCCACTCCATCTGCCACAACTCCAAGAGAAGTGACTGTTTTTTCTTTAAAAACTACTTTGGGTTCCCCACCAACAGCAGCTTTTGTAGTTGATATATATTCATTTTCAGTGGTTGGAAGTTCCAAATCTACCTCCTCACTGGAATAGAAAATAAAAATAAAACTGTTACTTGACAAAGAGTAAGACAAACTTTCACATAACTGGTGGGTCCACCAAAGCCCCAAGATCATCTTTCTAATAGTGGGAAATTAGACATTTCAGAGTAGGAAACTATTTTACAATAAATTATTTAAGATACTAAACAATTATTTAGGTGGATACACCAGTAAAAATTATTTTATTCCTGTTGCACAAAACGTGTCGTTTAAGGAAATGATTGTGCTTATGTTACAGTTTATAGGTGAATAAGTGAGATGTATTTATGAAAAATGATTTTGCCATGGACTGACAAGACCTATGGGGGCTCACACAGCACAAGATGAAAACCATGGAATCTCAGTGTCCTAGTGTAGTAAAGACTCCACGCAGCTGTTTGCCTAGCACCCTTTTACTAAGGAACTAGCCTAGCTTTTCAACCATCCACATGGTTAGTATAAATATTCAGCTGACTAGTCCACAGAACAATATCTGTTTATCATGAGCATAATAAACCCATTATTCCATTCCCTGAGCTTTTTGAACATGGACCAAAATGATCATTATGTTTAACTTTTTAGTGGCTAGATATATAGAAACTGTTGTGAACTACATATCCTACCTATTTAGAGAAAGGAGTTCTACAGAGATTAGGATGGGAGATGGAGAATTCTGCCAATGTTTTAGGCCTGGTCAGTAATTCCTGAGGCCCAGCTCAATTCCTGCCCCTCCCACAGCTTACAAATAATGTTTGAAAACTTCCCAAAAGTGGGGAGAGATTTGTACATCAAGTTGAAGCTAATATAGGTCACCTCATATCTGTAATAAAAAAAAATCTTCAAAACACATTTTAATGAAACTTTAAAATCAAAGACAAAGAATTTTAAAAGCAAGTGAAGAAAATTTTACTCATACAAGAGAATTTCATAAGGCTATCAGAGAATATCTCAGCAAGCAATGTAAACCAGAAGAGAATATATTTCACGTATTGAAAGGAATACAATGCTAACCAATATTACTTAGCCATTAAGGTGTCTTTCAGAAATGAAGGCGATAAAAACTTACCCTAACAAAAAAACCTGAGGTTATTCTGCTTTACAAGAAATGCTAAAAGGAGTTTTAAGCTGAAATGAAAGGCTGGTAATTCCTAACATAAAAACAGACCCCCAGCCGAAACCGGTTTGGCTCAATGGATAGAGCGTCGGCTTGGGGACTGAAAGGTCCCCGGGTTCGATTCCGGTCAAGGGCATGTACCTTGGTTGCGGGCATATCCCCAGTAGGGGGTGTGCAAGAGGCAGCTGATTGATGACTCTCTCTCATCGATGTTTCTAACTCTCTATCTCTCTCCCTTCCTCTCTGTACAAAATCAATAAAATATATTAAAAAAAAAAAAAAAACAGACCCCCAAAATGGCATATAGTCAGAATAAACAAAGACTCTATTAGGGTTGTGTGCTAATTACTTAACTCTAATATAAAGATTAAAAGACAAATATATTAAAAACAGTACTAGCTAAAACAATTTGTTAATAGGACACAATATATAAATATTTAAGTTTTGACATCAAAGACATAAAACAGGTGTAAGTAAAAATATACTTTTGTGATTGAAGTTGTTATCAGACAGTGTAAAATAGACTGTTTTATATATATAAGAAGTTTTATATAACCATCATGGTAATCACAAAACAAAAACCTAAAACAGATTCACAAGGTATAAAGAAGGGAATCAAAGCATACCACTGTGCATAATCACATCAATTTAGTAAGAGAGAAAAAAGGAAAAAGGGAACTTCAACATAGACAAAAAGCAATTGATAAGATGGCACTGGTAAATCCAGATATTATTCTAAATTTAAATGGATTGAAGTCTCTAATCAAGACCACCAGAATGACTGGTCACTATGATGTGCACTAACCACCAGGGGGCAGATGCTCAATGGGGAGCTGTCCCCTGGAGGTCAGGCCGCTCCCCAGGGGGAGCACAGCTCAGCCAGAAGCCGGGCTCACGGCTGTTGAGTTCAGCAGTGGCGCTAAGAGCCTCTCCCACCTCTGCGGCAGCGCTAGGAGCCTGCTGCAAAGGAGCAGCGAGCCGAGCGGTAAGGAGTGAGCAGGTGGGCAATAAGGAGCAAGGGGTCCTGGACTGAGACAGGGTGCAGGCCAGGCTGAGGGACCCCACCCTCCAGTGCATGGATTTTGTGCACTGGGCCTCTATTGATTACTATCGTGTTGCATTCATTTCCCTTATATGCTTTATGCACAAGCACACCATTTCTCTCCATTAATACCAACAGTGAATATTTTAGTAGCTGATTGCCATGTCAGTAGTCTTATACTGACTTGTTTGGTGTGCACAACAGGAAATACTTCACTTTCAGAGAATAAGAAAAATAGGTTTATTTGCATTATGCTTATTAATCTGTGCAGCTATTCAATGTCTGGTAATATTCAAGAAAAAATATTAATTTTTATTAAAATGTTCTATTATTTTATGTTAACGATTACTCATTTATTTCAGCCCTTTGTATTCAGTATGTCTCCATTGAAATATACCTATGTTTCTACGAAAATTGAAACTTTTGTTTTGTGGCCCACATAAAGTTAAACCTTATTTGGCTTGTGTTAACCTTTGAGTTTGACATGCTTAATGTACACTCTCCTGTTGTAGTTGAGCACTGATTGCTGTTGGCACATCAACAGGAGGGATTTATCCCTAGGCCTATTAGCTATAAGGACTGGCTGTGACCGCCGTGGAGGATCAGCTGTGCATGGGCCCACCCCATGGAGGAGGACTTACTTCATCGGGCTCTGGAGCCTAGAGTATACCCCTTGAATTTGTTTCTTGTGGAGGCAGTGGGGTGGTGCTTCAACATAGTCTGATGCTGTGCACCAGGTATGCTGGCTCAGGTGCACCTGCAAGATGCAGGCCAAGGTCAGCTGCTGCCTGTGTTGTGCCCCAAGGCCATCAGCATGACTTACAAAGTGATCCTTAGATAGCTGCTACTCGTGCTGGGCTTGGAGGTACTGAAGTGAGGCCAATCTGTTAACCAAGGCTGGCTGCTGCTAGTGCTAGGCCTGTGGCAACTTTGCATAAGGTAAGTAAGAGAGAAAAAAGCAGATGCCAGATGCTGCTTGCTTGAGAAATTTTAATAATGTCTGAAGTTATGAGCCAAGACAGGTCATACATATGGAAAAGCCATTGCAAACAGCTTGGGTCTCAGGGATCAGATGACAGCCAAGTTGATGGAGACTCAGATATGGTGCCCACCTACTGGATCTATGGAGGGAGGGCTCAGAAAATGAGCATCCTCCTATTGCCACCCTCTGCCAGCACTTCTGTATGGGAGAAAGTTACCACCCTCCAGCTCTTGCCCTGACTGCAGACAATTCAGTTCCTCCCCTTATATCCCTGGTGCCTTTTAAGCAGCTGCCCTAGTGCTGGAAATGTGAGTGAACTGAGGAAGTCTGTGCACTGGCTCTTTAAGGGAAATGCCTGGGACTCCAGCAGCCCTCCAGCTCATTGAACCACAATCCCCACTGGTTTTTACAGCCATAAGTTATAATTTCTCTTTGTTACTGGAAACCAATTTCTCAAACAAGCAGTATCTGGTGGGCAGTCTGGTATGGAACTGGGACCCCTCATTCCTCAGGGGGACCCCCCCATAGCTGAAGTATCTCTCCCAATTTTTATCAGTGGGACCAGCCTTTCTGAGTCTCCACTCCTCCTACCAGTCTCAATGTGGCTTTATCATGTCCTTAGCTGTAGGACTTCTATTCAGCTAGGTTTCAGGAAGTTCTGAATGATGGTTGTTCTGTAGTTTAGTTGTAATTTTGATGTGGTTGTGGGAAGATTTGAGTATCACATTTACCTATGCCACTATGTTGACTGAATTCCATCCTTGTAACATTTTAATAGTAGTTCTTGTGTGTTACCCCTAGAGAATCAATTCTAATTAGAATAGGAATATAAAGTTGTCCAAAACTTGTATTACTTTTATCTTGTGAAAAAATATGACCTTTTCATTAAAATACAATTTTAACAATAATTTCAAGTATCACCAGATCAGTCATCTTTCATTACCATTTCAAAACATTAATGTTTTAGAGAATAACTGATACTTTTTTCCCACCTGAAGATTTTTTTTTTTTAATCAGTAAAGAAACACTAATCAGTGAAGCTGAAAGTGAGATCTTCCTTTCATTGTGTAAATGCTTCTAAGATAATAACTGACTTGATCACATAAGCTAATAATATAAATCAGGTAACATCTCACCATGATCTTGTTCAATTAAAAATTTTGTCATAAGCCATTTTGAAGACAGCACAGAACTTTTTTCTTGCTTTTAGATGTATTTATGCAGCATTTGTTGAACATGCAGATATTTGTTTCTCTGATAGAATAATAATCATGAGTGTGAGAATGCTCATGTGTGTATAATTGAGTTAGTTAATGTGTGAATGTGTGCTCAACAGAAATGTCATATTTTGGAAGAAATGAAAATAATAACTATCCTACTTTTTAAAATAACCCCTGACTTATATTAAAAACAAACAAACACTCTAGAAATAAAATAAATGAGCTACACTTTTAATGAGCACTTTATCCTTCAAAGTAGTTACTATTATTTACTGAAGTACTCAATATAAAATACTGGGATTACATTTCAGGTACTTACTGAGACTCAACTTCTTGTTTAATTTCTTTCCATTCTCCATATGGATTTGATTTTTTATGAGCTTTGGATTTTTCATTTGAACCTGATGAATTCTGCTCTTGGATATTTGTTTCTTTCTGTTTTTCAGGTTCATTTCCTTTATCTTTCTGTTTTTCAGGTACATTTCCTTTATCTTTCTGTTTTTCAGGTTCTTTTCTTTTATCACTGTTTTTACTTTTTACCTGAAATGTCAAAGTCAAGAAATAAGGTACTATCAGGACAGAAACAAAATTTCTTTAATGGAATCTTATTATTGATTTCTAAATAATAATACATTAACTCTTTTAATAGTTTAAATTTGCACATAATACAACAAATGTACATAAACAAACTTTATTGGTCTATAAGGTTTTTTTTTTTAATCACATCTAAAATATTATCACACCATAGCCAAGGCTGCTTTTTAAAATAGGACATGATCATATTAATGTTCTATAATTAAAAACATACACTGGCTTAAAAAAATATATTTATTGATTGATTTCAGAGAGGAACGGAGAGGAGAGAGGTACATCGATGTTGATAGAAAATCATTGATCGGCTGCCTCCTGCACACCCCCCACTGGGGATCAAGCCTGCAACCCAAGCATGTACCCTTAGCCAGAATCGAATCTGGGACCCTTTGGTCTGCAGGCCAATGCTCTATCCACTGAGCCAAACCAGTCAGGGCAACATTGGTTTTTTTTTTATCCTCTTTTGTGTGTGTTGTATCTCCTTGCTTATATATCCAACACTGACCTCCCTTTATACTGTGCTCCTTTTGATTTTACTGCCATGTCATTGGACCCTTCTACATCCACTATTGAAAGAATTCCCTTAACCTATTAGCCTTAACTTTACATGGACTACATTGCCAGAACTGTAGTGTCCTCTACAACTGGAAGCTATGTGAAAGCAGAAGACACACCCTGGAGGGATAAGCAGCCCCCATGGCAGTCCCTAGATGGGGCTGGTGGTTTTATGGCACCCCTTCATCTGGGATAACAAAGTCCTGTGACCCAGCTTAGCAAGTAGACTATGGACTAGATTTCTTTGCAACTGCACAACTATGGGTGGCAGTCCTGGGATACTGTTTTGTTTGTAATTCTTTGAATGGATATTAATTAGCTCATTCCCTTATTCTATTGGTATCATAGAACTAGAAGTCAGCACCTGCTTTCTCTTAGCAATCTTAACTGCTTCTAGGCCATGACTTTTAGAAATAAAGTATTTTTATTTTACTAAAAATAAAATATTTTTACTTTGATTCTCATGCAATAAATGTCACCTCTTCTGAGATTCACAATACTTCCATCTATAGTGTTCTCTTCTGTTTCTCCTTATATGATCTAGTGACCTTTGACCACTACTCTATATTCACTGATGACTGTGACAACTCTGACACCATGTTCTCTATTCAAACTTTTATCATCCTAGAGCTTAAAAATTCCTTAGCCTCAGCTTTTCGAGTTTCAAAACCAATGATTTTGATCTTTACTATACAGGCATACCTCAGAGATACTGCACGTTCTGTTCCAGACCACCGCAACAAAGTGAGTCTTGTAAATATTTTTGCTGATGGAGTTTTTTGGTTTTTTTTTAAAATATATTTTATTGATATTTTACAGAGAGGAAGGGAGAGAGATAGAGAGATAGAAACATCGATGAGAGAGAAACATCGACAAGCTGCCTCTTGCACACCCCCCACTGGGGATGTGCCCGCAACCAATGTACATGCCCTTCACCGGAATCGAACCTGGGACCTTTCAGTCCACAGACCGACGCTCTACCACTGAGCCAAACTGGTTTCGGCTGATGGAGGCTCTTGCCTTCAATTTGTAAAACACGAAAACATCTGTGAAGTGCAATAAAGCAAAGTGCAATAAAATAAGGTATGCCTGTATTTAGCAACCTAATGGTATATATGATAGGTTTATAAATAGTTTGTCCTTGTTAAACTAAATTTTATAATATTTTGTTTGCTTGAAATTTTCTGTCCCAAGTTGAATGCTGGGTTACCTAAACTTGACTATAAACACTGAGATGGCTACTGCTATAAGATCTTTGCTGTTGCTCCTCTACAAATTAGATACATCTCTTGCCCTAAGTTCTACCAAGATTTATGGGGTAGGTAGAGAAATTTCAGGCAATGACAGAATTCTAGCTGTGGCCTCAAAGTACCCTTTCCAGCATCATCAATATTTCTTTGCCTCTCAGGCCAGCAATCTCAACCATGGATCAATGCAATGTATCTTGTTTACTTTGGAATCTGGGCTTCTGAGTGATTCTGGGAAGGTCATAAAAGCAAGAGGACTAATAATATTGTGTAAATCTTTTTATTTTCCTATCATGGCTGGGCACTCAGCCTGTCAATCCTGGTTCATTTCCTCTCCCATCCCAGCTCAGTGATTTATTTCAATTCATAAATGTTGTCAAGTTCTTCACAGTTCCTCACTCTCAACAAGCAATCTTGGTTTCTTTATGAATGAGTAAACTGAGACTAAGTGGCATGACTCTTTCAATTTCCTCCTTGATACCAACTCATCCATAGTTATACCTTCTTTTAGAAAATGAAAACCTTATCGTCTTATAAAATGAGATTATTCCTTGTTCAAGACCAACCTATTTACCTATTCTTGTTGGTATTCCCTTTCTACCTCCTTTGAGGTCCCTCTCCACAAAAATATCACTACCACAATCTCTCATGATTAACATGTAGCCAAAATCCTATCAACTAATTTCTACTTTCATTTCATATTCAAACTATATATACTACATAATGAACCACTTTTCATAACTACATAATGAACCACTGTAATCAGAGTTCTGCCATCCAAAACTCTTATGAAATTGCTAGAAGGTTATCCAGGACTTCATTATTGCAAAATTCAATGGACATTTTCTTTTTTCTAGGCCTAATTAATCCTGGATGCTCTTTATTCCTTTGGCTTCTGAGATAAATTCTTCTGCTTCTCTGCACACCTTCCTAATCACTCTTTTCTCATTCTACCTATGGGCTCCTCTTTCTCTGTCTGCCACTTAAATGTTTAGTGTTCTCCAAGGTTATTTTCCTAGATTACTGTACCCATTCTGAGATTTAAATTACTACCAGTATGTTAATGATACTCAGCACTTGTAGCCTAGACATTCTGATTTGCATGTTCAGACAGCTCTCTCTCAATATTACAGAGGCAGTTCAAGTTTAGAAGGTCTAAAAATAAATTTATTGTTTTGCTACAAAACAGATAACAATAAATGGTATAGCTACTTATCCAGTTACCAAAATACAGGTCTTGTTTTATGTCTCTTTTATCAGAAAATTTAAGAAAGCCTAAGGAGTCTTATAAATTGATAAACTTTTGTAAAGAGTAAATCCAGAACCTACCTTAAACTTTATTTTTAGCTTCGGTGTTTCTGTAGAGAGCTCAACTTTTTGTGCTTCCTGTTCCCCATCAGAATCACTATGTGAATTTGATGATTTGGATTTTTCCAGGGTGCCAAGTGACTTTTCATTGGCTTTACTAAACAGCAGATCGCCAGAATGTGGAATAAAATCATCAGGTTTTTCCCATCTGGATTCTAGCCAACACATTAAAGTAGTCATATTATTTGTTTACCAATTCAATTCAGAAGTAATTCCCAATATAATGCTTCCCATCACTTATATTGTTAAATGACAACTCTGCATCTATTTTATACCATCACCGGTCAAGAAAATAATAAATAAGAATTCTGTTAGCTCTTACTCTTGTATCTTTTAGAAATTTATTTTAAACGACCTTGATTCACTAGATGTATCAACTACAGCTCTGATAGAAAGAGGAACTAGACTATATATATATATATATATTTTTTTTTTTTTTTAATATATTTTATTGATTTTACACAGAGAGGAATTGGGAGGGACAGAGTTAGAAACATCGATGAGAGAGAAACATCGACCAGCTGCCTCCTGCACCCCTCCCCCGCACACTGGGGATGTGCCCGCAACCAAGGTACATGCCCTTGACCGGAACCGAACCTGGGACCTTTCAGTCTGCAGGCGGATGCTCTATCCACACAGGTCCCGGCTAGACAATATTTTTTAAGGATTACCAGAACTTAACGGACACTGATTTCAGGAAATGTAGGTAATAACGAGCACACATCAGATTTCCTGGAACTTACTTACCACAAAGATTTCCTAGGATATTTACAAAGAGAAATCATATTGTAAAAATCTAAATGAAAATAATTTGTTATTTTTCTAGTAGGAAAAAAAAAACACCTCGATTGAACTCTACTGCCACCTAGTGGTCTATTGGGCTTTTAGTAAAATGATAGCATTTCTAATTATCTTGCAGTTAGTCTATATTTTTAGTTTAATAAAATGGAGAGGGATCCTAACATTTATTGTCCAATTGGGAAAGCTTTAAGAATGGAAAGGCTCTATTAATAATCACACTGGTCTAGACATAAACCATTTTCTTTTGAAGACAAATCAATACGTACAACCCTTTTTTTAATATAGGATACTTTCAAGCACAAATAAAAACATTACTGCCTGGCTGGTGTGGCTAAGTGGTTGATTCTTAATCTATGAACCAGGAGGTCACAATTGATTCCCAGTCAGGGCATATGCCCAGATTGAGGGCTCCATTTCCAGTGTGGGGCATGCAGGAGGCAGCTGGTCAATGATTCTTTCTCATCACTGATGTTTCTCTCTTTCTCCTTTCCCTTTCTCTCTGAAATCAATAAAAAATTTTTTTTTTTTAATTATTCTTTTTGATCTCTATTTCACATAAATAAGAAAAGAATCTCCAGGAAATAAATAATAAACTTTCTGGGAATACTGTTCTGGGAATTTTATAGGCACCTGATTCTCATGACCCCACAGAATAAGTGGCTGTCTCTATTTTACTTAAGAGGACCTATAGGCTCAATGACTTGCCCTCAATCATATACCTGGTAAAGAGAGAAGTCATGTGTTAAATTCAGCTCTTAGTCTAGAGCAACATTATATATTCCTTAATCTCTATTAAGATTCAGTATCTCAACTTAACTGAGATAGAACCATTGCTATCATTGGGCAGGCTACGTATCCACTTAAAGGTTAGAAGATCTTTTTCTCCTATAAGATTTAATGTTATAAAGAAGGCTTTGGTTAATAGGAATTAAAACAAAACAAAAACTTGTCAAAGTTGCACTGATATTATAGCTATTTTGATCTTAACTGCAGAGAAATCAAGAATCATTACTTGAAAGGCAGTTTTATGAAATTAAATTTTTAATATGAAAAATGTAATAGTTAACATTAGGCATATTTTGTAAATATTTATATAACTGGAGCATTATTAAACTGATAAAAGTGAAAATTTGATAACCTCAGCCTCTGTAAAAACACCATCAGTTTTGTTTTTTGAAAAAGGAAAAGGCAAGTTGACTAGGTAATCTTTAAGGTACTTTCCAAGGTAATGATTATATTCTAAAATAATCAAAATAAAAATTAGTAATGGTAGAGGAAGTAAAAATGATTAAATTTTTAGTTTATGAATGCAGTATCAATGAGAATTATATAGCATAGTGCAGTATATTATATGTAGAAATCCTTTTTTCCATGAGAATTAATGTGTTTTTCTAAATTACAAAAAGTAATATACACTTGTTATAAAAATATGCTTATCACTATAGGTACTAAAATTCTCTAGTTTAGATGATTCATCAGCAAGCTAAGCAGCAGTTTCAGATATAATTTCAGATACTTAGAATGATCAAAGGTAATACTTACCTCCTGTTTCTGTGTTATAATAGTAGGTATAACCATCTTCACTTAAACCTTCTACCCAAACAGCCTTCCCTGCTGTCTAATGAGAGGGGGAAAAACAGCATAGATGGAAAACAATGTAGTTATATATTAGATAACTAAGGCAGAATTAGCCACCCTTTCCTTTTCTCTTGAAATCTAGGGGTTAGGGATGGTGGTACAGATTATGGCCAGGAAGCTTGGTTTATGTTAATCAGAAGCCAATTTTCAGGAAGAGAATGTCTCACCTCTGAAAGCTAGGAACTATTTTTCACAGATGGACAGGGGACATGTGAATGGCAACTAATAATATTTACCCTGTATGGAGTTTTTGAATAGACATCACTTTTAACCTCTACCCAACCTACTAACAAAAGGATTATAGAAGAAAAGGAACAAAGAGCTTGGGTGAGGAGGGGCTTATGTAAAAGTAAATTTGCTTAATAAAACTCTACCAAAACTCCAGAAGCCAATCATTTTAAAGAATAAATCAAAGACACTATTAATGTACTTCAGTTACCTTTTTTAAGTTTCCTTGAAATCCTTCAGGTTTCTCCCACTGAGTTGCTTAAAACAAAATACAATGCATTTATAAAATCCTTTTGCTTTAAAAAAAGTTTCCAAAAAATTCACTTACACAAAAATTTACAAGCTATTCAATGTGTACAAAATAATAAGGTCTAGAGATAAAAACATAATTGAAAAATAAAAAGAACCAACATGCATCCAGTAGCATTGTGCAGAACAATACATGTAAATGTTACATAACCAAGGAAGGACAAAATCATTACAAGTTACTGGTACTTCCACAGGAATTATTAGAGCTGGGTAGGCCTTCTCTTAAAGACTATAAAATTCAGGCTTGAAAAAATCTGGAAGGAATGACATAGCCTTTTGACATCTTGGGAAGGGAGAGTGAGATATAGGACAAATGATTCAAAGAGGAACAAGATGAAGTATGCAGGAATTAAAAAAAAGTATTGCTGAGAAAGAGTACATAAAGAAGGATGTTGAAAAAAGGAAGCAAGCAGTAGGCACTAGAAGGGAGAAAAGACAAAATAGTTTCCATATAAATTTGAAAAATGTATAATCCTTAGCATATAATAACTTATGATTCACTGCTAAACTATAACAAGCACTTGACTACGGCTCAGTGCAAACTGAGTATTATTTCTATGTAGTTTGAAACTGATCATGATTCTAAAGATCATAATAATGATACTACTACTTATAGCCCAAGGATTTCTTCATGATTAATTCTCTGATCTCATTTCCTGCCTTCCATTCATAACTTTTTCCCCTGGCTTTCTTCTATCCATTCCTTTAATATACGTACTACCCACCATGTTACTTTTTGTTCTTTTTTTTTTTCCTTGTGATCTCACATACTCCTAAAAGTTAACATATTATCTATAGTCCTGGACTCAATTTATCTTCCTAACTCCCAATTCTAATCATCAGGCTCAATCATCAAGCAGAGTTGGGAGTTAGGAAAATTGCCACATGAATATTCTATAGGTATCTCAACCGCAACAAACCCAAATTTGAATTAATTACCATCTCACTTAAACTTGTGTTTCCATATTTCATATCTCAGTAAAGGGAACCATCATCATCTCAGTCCTCCATGATATGGCCCAAATATATTTTTCCAGGCTCTTCTACCATGTCATCTTCAAAGAACCTTATGCTTTACCTCTACCAGATAACTATTCCACAAACGTTCAAGCCTTCTTTATTTTAAAAATCCTTACCCAAAAACATTTTTTGACTTTTTGGAGGAGGGAGAGAAAGAAACATCAATTGATTGCCTCCTGTACATTCCTGAGTGGGGATCAAACTGGAAACCTAGGTATGTGCCCTGAATGGAAGTTGAACCTGCAACCATTTTTTGGTGCAAGGGACAATGCTCCAATCAACTGAGCCACCCAGTCAGGGCTCAACCTTTTATAAAGTCACTAGAAGCCCGATGCACGAAATTTGTGGAAGAGTAGGTCTTCGCAGCTGCAGCTGCCTCGGCCCTCGCAGCCCAGCTTCCCTTGGTAGGTCAACTTCCTGTTCGGTCGATTTCCATATTACACTTTCATTATTAAAGACTAGAGGCCCAATGCACAAAACCTGTGCACTAGGGATGGGGGGGGGGGGGGTCCCCTCAGCCTGGCCTGTGTCCTCTCACAGTCTGGGACACTTCAGGGGATGTCTGCCTGCCTGCTTGCTGCTCCCTACCGAAAGTGGGCCTAAGCTAGCAGATGGACATCCCTCTCTCAGCCCAGGACTCCTTGCTCCTTACCGCCCACATGCTTGCTGCTCCCTACTGTTTGGCTTGCTGCTCCTTAGTGCTGCTGCGGAGGCTCCTGCTACTGCTGCTGCACTTGCCAGCCATGAGCCCAGCTTCTGGCTCCTGCATTGAGTGTCTGCCCCCTGGTGGTCAGTTCATAGCGACCAGTCATTCCACTGTTTGGTTGATTTACATATTAAGATTTTATTAAATAGGATAAGATATTGAATGTGAACTGCAAATGAAAATTAAAATTTAAAAAAGAACCAAATAAAATTTTAGATCTGAAAAATTTTAAATATATGTGTATACTATATATGTATGTGTGTATAAATTCTCACCTGAGGATGTTTTTAAAATTGATTTTTAGAGAGAGAAACATCCATGTGACAGAGAAATACCAGTAGGCTGCCTCTGCACCTGTTGACCCACTGGGATCTAACCTAAACTAAGTATGTGCCCTAACCTAGAATCCAACAGGAAATCCTTTGGTATACAGGTTGAGACACAAGCAATTGAGCCACTTGGCCAGGGCAGATCAGAAAATTTTTTTAAGTATACCTCCAGGCCCTGATCAGTGTGGATCAATAGATAAGAGTGTCCTCCCACGCACCAAAGGATCATGGGTTCAATTTCAGGTGAGGGCACATACACAGGTTGTGGGTTCCATTCCTGTTGGATTGCTTGGGCAACTGATCGATGTTTCTCTTTCCCTCTCCCTTCCTCTCTCTCTAGAATCAATGTGGGGGGGAAAAATGCTTAAAAGAGGACTTAAAAAGAAAAAAAATACTAATTTGGTTCAGTGGATAGTGCTTCTGCAGGTGGACTGAAAAAGACCGGGTTGGATTCAAATTAAGGGCACGCATGTGGGTTGAAGGCTCAATCTGGAGTGCTGGTCAGGGATTCAGCAAGAGGCAACCAATTGATTTCTCTCACATTAGTTTCTTTCTCCCTCCCTTCCACTCTCTAAAATAAAAAACTAAATGGAAAAAAATGTCCTCAGGTGAGGATTAAGTAAAACAAACAAACAAACAAACAAACAAATACCCATCCCCAGTGTGACTGAAATAGTATGGAAGTATTTGTTGAATGAACAGGAAGGGATAAGACTTTGCGTTCTAACTATTTTAGAAACTCTGCAAACCAGAGGGTTTAATTTTAATTTTTATTATTTTAGAGAGAGGAAGGGAGCGAGAGAAACACCAGTGTGTTGTTCCATTTATTATACACTCTTTGGTTGCTCTTGTCTGTGCCCTGACCAGGGATCCAACCTGCAACCTTGCAGTATCAGGAGGAGGCTCTAATCCACTACACTGCGGGCTGCCTGTCAGAGCCCCTCAACAAAACTCCTTTGGCGTGCCCTAGCCCCTGCTGTGGGCTGGAGCTCCTCTGCCACAGCAAAGGTTTGGGTTCCATTCTGTCTGGGCACCTACTTAGGTTTCAGGTTTGATCCCCAGTTGGGGCTGACTGCTGCTCAGGAAGTGACTGAGGGCTGTTGAGGTCTGTGTGCTCCAGTCATTCGGCAGGGAGCTGGGGTTCCATTGCCGACATGGCCAACTCTGATCCCCGCTACCTTCGCTTTTCCATTGAGGACGACTTAAACTATGGCAGCTGCATGGCGCCTGCTAGCATACACAACCGCATGGGTAGGTCCAACTTTCCACGGTTGGCCTGGCACAGCTGCTGTGCAGTCGCCCCGGGAGGCGGACCTCCCAGGGAGAGTGCCCTCTGCACTCGACGCCCAGGGAGAGCGGGGTCCCGGAGGGAAAGCACTTCACTCCGCCTCCCCTCGGGGCTCCCGGGCTGGAATATTTTATTTAAAAAAAACCCTGCAATTTATGAAGTGGATCTGAAATAACTTTATTTCACAAAAAATGCTTTATTTACATGTAGTTCATTGTTCTAGAAGGTTCTATTGAAAAAATATAAAGCTTTAGTTTATTTGTAAGGAACCCAATATTAATGCTTTAACTAACTAAAACAGTCACTATGAGAAGGGTACCTTTTTAAAGGGCACATACTTATATCTTATTATTTAATAGCAAAAAATGTAAAGTTACAGTATTTCACTGTTTAAATATTCCAACATTAACTAGATGTCTAAAGACAAAATAAACTGTCAGTTATACTCTGCAGCTCTATGCATACATGACTTACCTCCTGTGATAAGATCATAGTAGTAATGGTAACCCTCAGAGGTTATGCCTTCTATCCATCTGCCCTTTGAAGGGTCTTTTTTCTTTTTCTTCTTTTCTTTCTGCTGATTTGATGCAGAGATGGGTGGGACAGAGATGGGTGAGACAGTGCTGGTTTTAGGTGATATGCTTGGTTCTGAAATTTCTAGACGAAAGATTAGAGAAGGGTGAAGTAGACAATACAACAACCCTTGCCCATTCCCCCCCCGCCCGATAAAACATAATATCCTATATAATAAAAGGGTAATATGCAAATAGACTCTATGGCAGAATCAACCAATCAAATCATAATTCTATCTACTAAAAGAGTAATATGCAGATTGACCATCACTCCAATACATAATATGGCTGCTGCCCCCATGTGGTCAAAGATCCTGCCCCCATGTGGACACAAGATGGCCACCACAAGATGGCCAGCAGGGGAGGGCAGCTGGGAGGCATGAAATTTATGCATGGGGGGAGGTGGGGGGGGGAGAGGAGGGGTCCCAGGCCTGAAAGGGAGAGCAGTTGGGGGGGGACCAGGTCGGCAGGGGAGGGCAGTTGGGCCAAACAGGCTGGCAGTCGGACATACCTCTCACAATACTGAACTGCTTGCTCCTAATCACTTACCTGCCTGCCTGCCTGGTTGTGCTTAACTGCCCCGCCCCCCCCTCCTCCCACGTCTGCTGGCTCAACTGCCCCTCACTGCCTCTGCGTGCTGGCCTGATCACCCCAACTGTCCCTCTGCTGGCCTGATTGCACCTAACTGCCCCTCGCTGTCAGCCAGGTCACCTCCAACTGCCCCCCTCTCCCCCCCACCAGCCTGGTCACCCCATGCAGCCTGCTGTTCGGCCATTTGGTTGTCTCTCACTAACCCCCAGCTGGCAAAGTCACCCCACACAGCCTGCTTATTCAGTTGTTTGGTCATCCCTCACTAACCCCCCTGCCAGCCTGGTCTTAGGCAACCATCTTGTGAGGGCATGAAGGTCAATTTGCATATTACCTATTTATTATATAGGATCAAACACTTGTTACAAGTGTCATTGCAATAAGCAATTTATACCACTATATTACTTTACTGCTTAATTTTAGTAAAAATTGAAGGTTGTATAGCTAATCCTATCTAATAAAAGTAATATGCAAATTGACCATCACTCCAACACACGGGTTGGCTGGCCCCATGTGGACACAAGATGGCCGTAACAAGATGGCAGCAGGGGAGGGCAGTTGGGAGGAACCAGGTCTGCAAGGGAGGGCAATTGGGGGCGATTAAGCCTACAGGGGAGGGCAGTTAGGGGTGACCAGACAGGCAGAGGAGGGAAGTTGGGGGTGACTAGGCTTATAGGAAAAGGCAGTTGGGGGGGACCTAGGCCTGAAGGGGAGAGCAGTTAGGGGGGATCAGGCCTGAAGGGAAGGGCAGTTAGGGGTAACCAGGCCTATAGGGGAGGGTAGTTAGGGGCAAACAGGCTAGCAGGGAAGCAGTTAGACATCAATCAGGCTGGCAGGATAGTGGTTAGGGGGTGATCAGGTTGGCAGGCAGAAGCGGTTAGGGGCAATCAGACATCCTTTGAGAGATCCCAAATTGGAGAGGGTGTAGGCTGGGCTGAGGGGACTCCTCCCCCTGTGCACAAATTTCATGCACTGGGCCTCTTGTAAGAGGTAATTCTGGTTGACTTGAAACCTGTGCTCCTAATCACTCTGTATATCCTTAGTTATTCAAAAGAAAAAATGTACTTGACATATTGCAAGAAAAAAATAAAACAATCTCCACAAATAGACCATAACATAAAATGTATAACTTTATTTTTAAAGTTCTTTATAATGAATTGTTGTACTTTTAATGAAATATATACCTCATTCAGGAAAATGCTACAAAATTTTGAATTTTCCCATGGCATATATTTGATGAGATGACTATTACTCTTTAATTCTGCAGGAATGCCAACATCCTTTTCCCCCTTATAAATGTACCAGAGGCCCAATGCACAAAATTTGTGCACAGGGGCGAGGGGGGTATGCCTTCTCCTAATTGGCCTAGTCACCTCCTGCAGAGGGAGGCCAGACCCTCAGCCTAGCCTGCACCCTCTCCAATCCGGGACCCTTCGGGGGGATGTCCTATTGACAGCTTAGGCCTGCTCCACGAGGGGTGCGGGCTTAAGCCTCAGTCTGGCCTCCCTCTGCAGGAGGTGACCAGGCCAATTAGGAGAAAGCATGCCCCTATCACCCCAGCCACTGCTGCTGCCTCGGGCCTCCCTCTGTGGGAGGTGACTGGGCGAGCAGGGGAAGGTGCCACTCCAATCACCCCGCTGCTGCTGCCACTGCTGGCCTCCGTGGCAGCCTGCCCTCAGCCTTCACAGCAGCTACGGCCATGGCCTGCCTCAGGACAACGGCCTGACCTGGGCCCTCACAGTTGCTGCCATGGCTGCCTGCCCTAGGCCCTTGCTGCCACTGTGGCTTTGCCAGGAAAGACATCTGGAAGACGTCTGCTCTAATTAGCATATTACATTTTTATTAGTATAGATAGCTTTATCTTTGAAAAATAATGCTTTCCCCATTTTAACTAGCAATATCCAGGATGACATTTTAAAAGTCTAATTACAACTGTTTTTATTCAATAAGGGCAAGGTTAATTAACTGCTATTCTGCTTAAAAACTTAACTGAAAGCAGTTTTTATTAAAGAATACCATTCCATGCTGAATACCACACAATTATATAAGATCAACAACTGTGACTTGCAATATGCCTGGTTTAAGGACAATGATCTGTCATGAAAAAAAAGTTCACAAAAACCTCCCCACTTAAAGCCTAAATTTAATGCTTTAAAAAAAATTTTTTTTAAATTGATTTTAGAGAGGAAGGGAGAGGGAGACAGAAACATCAATGATAGAGAATCATTGATCAGCTGCTTCCTACGTGCTCCCTACTAGGGACTGAGCCCCCAACCTAGGCATCTATGCTGACCAGAATCAAACTGTGATCTCCTGGTTCATAGGTCAATGTTCAACCCCTGAGCCACATTGGCTGGGCTACATAAGTGCTTTTTATCTGGAACTGAGTATCTTCAAACCCTCAAATTATTTACTTTCTTGTTGGCAAAAGTATGTTGAAAGGAAACCCTTATACACTCTTGATGTGACTGTAAATTGGTCTAATCACTATGGAAAACAATATGAAAGTTCTTTAAAACAATTAAAATAGATTTATCATAGATTCCAGTAATTCCACTTCTGGGTATACACCCAAAGGAAATAAAAACAGGATCTCAAAGCGATATATGCACTCCTGTTACTAAAGGCCTGATGCACAAAATTCGTGCATAGGGGCTGTGTGTGTGTGTGTGTCCCCTCAGCCCAGCCTGCACCCTCTCCAATCTGGGACCCTTTGAGGGATGTCTGACTGCTGGTATAGGCCTAATCTGGGTGAGATCAGACCTAAACGGGCAGTTGGACAACCCTCTCACAATCCAGGACCGCTGGCTCCCAACTGCTCATCTGCCTGCCTGCCTGATTGCCCCTAACTGCTTCTGCTTGCCAGCCTGATCATCCCTCATCAAACCCTGCCAGCCTGATTGACGCCTAACCACTCCCTTCCAGCCCAACTGCCCCTAAATGCCATCCCCTGTTGGTCTGGTCACCCATAAATGCCCGCCCCTGCTGGCATGGTTACCCCCAACTGCCCTCCCCTGCAGAGCTGGTACCTCCAACTGCCCTCCCTTGCAGGCTCAGTTACCCCCAACTGCCCTCCCCTGCAGGCCCAGTCCCACCAAACTGCCCTCCCTTTCAGGCCTGGTCACCCCAACTGCTCTCCCTTTCAGATCTGGTCCCTCCTAACTGCCCTCTCCACTGACCATTTTGTGTCCACATGGGGGCCGCCTACTTGTGTGCTAGAGTGATAGTCAATTTGTATATTACCTCTTTATTTAGATAGGAAGATTATTCACAATAACCAAGATGTGGACACCGGTTTGGCTCAGTGGATAGAGTATCGGTCTGTGGACTGAAAGGCCCCAGGTTCGATTCCAGTCAAGGGCATGTACCTTAGTTGCTGGCACATCCCCAGTAGGGGGTGTGCAGGAGGCAGCTGATAGATGTTTCTCTCTCATGAATGTTCCTAACTCTCTATCCCTCTCCCTTCCTCTCTGTAAAAATATCAATAAAATATATTTTAAAACAAAAAGAAAAAAAACCATGTAGTGTGTGTGTGTGTGTATATATATATATATATATACACACACACACACACAAAGGAATATTATTCGACCACAGAAAAGGAGGATATCCTGCAATTTCTGACTGCATGAATGGACCCTCAGCACCCTGTGTTAAGTGAGATAAGTCAGAAAGAGAAAGACAGGTTCTGTATAGCTCCTATGTGGAACCTAAAAAAAGTCAAATTTAGTCCTCATTGTTGCAGCTCTCTGGTTTATTTATTCTCATTAGAATAAATAAACAATTGTCAAATTTATAAAAAACAGAGAGTAAAATGGTGGTTACCAGGAAATGGGGGGGTGGGAGAGTAAGACTGCTGCTACTTAAGGATACAAACTTGCAGTGAGCAGTAAATAATCCACAGAGCTCTAATGCAGTGGTTGCCAACCTTTCCAGCCTCACGGACCACTGGTTGGTGACGGTTGCAATGCATACAGCAGTGATTTTTCAAACGGTGTGCCCAAAGAATTTATAAAACATGTAAAACCTGACCTCTTTGCCTTTAGAATGTCAAATAAAAAATGACAACAGCCAACACAATAACTGTCTAGTGTAAATGAATCAAAATTATACCTATGGTTTTTCTCAGATTGGCAAAAATAATAGAATATGTTTTTGGTGTGCTGCAGTATTTTAGTTTATAGTGCCATAAGATAAAAACAGTTGAAAATTGCCAAAATAGAGTAATGAATATAGATAAAAATATTGTACTACAATTATGTAATGTGATATTACTTTTATTATATATAATCCTATATAAAAGGCTAATATGCAAATTGTCCCCTCGACCTGGAGATTGACCAGGGGGCTGGACTGGCTGGCCAGCGCACTGCGACCCCTCCCCCTATTAGGGGCAGGACCAGCCTGCCAAATGCCTGCGCCCCCTCCCTATCAGGTGCAGGGCCAGCTGGCAAATCTCTTGCAGCCCCTTGTTGGCCCCGCCCCCGATTGCCCCTCTATTTGGGGGCAGGGCTGGTGGCCAACCTCCCGTGGCCCCGCCCCCCTCTCTGATTGGCCCATAACCCCAATTGTGAGTGAGGCCAGCCGGACCCCATGGTGCATGAATTCATGCACCGGGCCTCTAGTAGGATTATAACATACTAGAGGCCTAGTGCACAAAATCTGAGTATGGGTAGGGTCTCTAGGACTGGCCAGTGATCAGGGCTGATTAGGGCCTTCCTCCCCTGGCTGCCAACTGGGGCTTCCTTTGTTCAGCACTGCCCCTCCTTCCCTGCTGCCAGCCAGGGCCTTCCTTCATTCAGTACTGCCCCTGGGTGGTCAGCACACATCATAGCAAGTGGTTGAATTCCCGGTCGGTCAAACTCCCGAGAGGACAATTTTCATATTAGCCTGGTATTATATAGGATTAGAATCACAGTAACACAGTGTACACCTTAAATTTATACAATGTTTATACCAAATATATTCAATGAAAAATTAAAAAGAAGTATCTACCTTCTAGCAATAATTGGTTAATTTGTCCATAAAAAGCTAATTCACTATAATTCAACCATATAAATATGATTCAGTTTTTACTATAGGAATAAAGTGAGCTGCAGTTATAATGCAACTTGCAGCCTGGTGCATGAAATTCGTGCACATTAAAATGGAAGAGTTCCAGACCTGGCTGGCCCCACCCCCATTGGGCAAGACCCAAGACCCAGACTTGGCATCGTCAGGTCCCCGCCCACCTGCATGCACCTCCCTGTATATGCAGACCCGCCCACCCGTGCCTGCTGATTGGTCATTACGGCGTGAGGGCATCATGACCCTTAGCATATTAGCTCTTTATTATATAGGATACTTATTTTTTAATGAATAGATCCTTTTAGCCAAATAATTAGAATACCTAGAAAACTCAAATGTCTCTGAAATGAATCACTGACCTAGGATAGCTAGGACTAGGTAACCACCCAGGTAGTATGGTTGTTGTGAATGAAGGTGTTAAATCTGAAGCTTTAAAAGCAAAACAAAAGTGCATGAGCAAACTTCCACAATCTAAACAGGGCTATGATGTATATGAAAAACTCTAATAGTATACCCTGAGTGTACAACCTCTTTATGGATAATAAAAGCTAACTGATGTTACTTTTAAAACATGTTTTGTTTTTTTTTTTGTTTTTTTTTTACCTGATTCTAAGCCAAGCCTTTTCAAATCCTCTTGGTATGCTTTCAGGGCAGCTTCCTCCATTGCAGCAAACTCCTTTGATGCCTTTTCTTCTTCTTTTGCCTTATCCAGGCTTTTCTGTTTAATCTTTGTAAGACACATTTAAAAGGGAAAGCTAAATAAAAGACTGATATTTACATAGAAAAACTGGCAAAAAAAGAAACAAAGTAAATTACCTCACTGATCCTCTTTGCAACATTTTCCTTATGATTCTTCCCTCTTTCATGAAATTCAACACTCTTGAAAAAGAAAAAGAAAAAAGAAAATACAAAGGAATACCACATAAACATCATAATGTTCATATTCAAGTAACAGTAAATTTGAAAATGAAATATAACAAAATTAAAACTAAAATGACTGGCAGAAAAGATACAAAACAACTTGAATGCAAATTGGCCCTTCTACCAAATGATACTATAGAATTGAACTACATTATTTATTATTAAGCCGGACTAGGTCTCCTTTGGTGCTTAAAATATAATTGATTACCATATTAATGAAGGAAAATACAAGGAACATTTGATGACTAATCTAGTGACTATGATTGTAATGAGGACCCAAAACAAGACATGAAGCCAAAACAGTAGGAAAAAAATCTTAACTTCAAGAAACATCTCTTAATGTAGTGTCAAAACCAGTAAGTCTCTAGAATTTACACTGCTCTACTTGCCACATTAGATAAGAGACAATAACCAATGATCCTTAGAACTATATTTCTCCATATTGGGAGAAAAGCAGACATTAAAAATTTTATCTTAATTATAAACAAATACTCTTATATAATGTGGTAGTGGTACAAAATGTGAAACTCCTATGCAGAACAATTTGGAATAATCTATCAAAATTAAACTGCTCCATTAGAGTTTCCTAAAAATTAATGTGGAGAGAGCTTCAGGATATACTGTTCAATTAAAAAGTAAAACAAAACGCCCTGGCTGGTTTGGCTTAGTGGATAGAGCATTGGCCTGTGGATAGATTCCAGTCAAGGGCACATGCCTGGGTTGTGGGCTCGATCACCAGTAGGAAGCGTACAGGAGGCAGCCAATTGGTGATTTTTATCATGATGTTTCTCTCTTCCTTTCTCTCTGAAGTCAATAGAAATCTATTTAAAAAAAAAACCCCAAAACAACAAAACTATGGTACAATATAGTATGCAACCTTTTATGTACGCTAGAATAAGAATTTATATACATATAGAAACAATAGAAGCTAGACAAGAAAATGAAAAGTGGTAATCTATGAGGAATGATGGTAACTTGGATGAATAACAGAGGTGGATGATTGAATGTTATCACACATTTAAAACAGCCAGAAATACTCCCTATGGTTGTACACATACGAATTATCTGCTAAAACTTTGCAAAATAAATTTTGTAAATCAAATCTTACACAAGGCATTACCTGATCTATTCTAAAGTACTGTGAATTCCTCTTTAAAAATGTGACTTTTAGGGCAAATGTTCATCCTTTATTTTTCACATATTAATTTTTCTAAAATTTATTATACACCACAAAGACTGTTACAGGTCCATTAAAAATAAATTAATTTTGCTTCTAAGTAAAGGTTACAGTTGTATTAACAATTCAAGGAGATGCAGAAAGACTATTCTAGAGAGATTGTTTACTCTACATAACTCATGGGATTCATTGAACTGTTTCACCTCCAAGGAAGATACTATCAGTGATTTGTGTAGGATGCCCTAAGTCAAACAAGATAGTTAAGAACTTTAGCAACTATTCAAAAAGACCAAAAATAAAAAAAAGAAAGAAAAACCCAAACTCCTTATAGACACATTGATGTTTCTGACTTTTGCAGACAATAGTAAATAAATGTCTACTAAACAAGTAAAACGTTGTTACAGACAGGGCTATTATTCTTTTGTGCATCCAACTCTACCAAGTAAAAAGAAAGGATATGAGTATGCAATATATTTTTAAAATACCCAAGCCTATAGGTACTATGTACAGCAAGCATGTCAACCTCTCGGCTCACAACAAATATTTTTGCGGCCCAGCCAATATAACAGTATGTAAGAAACATTTTAATAAAAATTTCATAACAATTTTTACAACATCCTGTTATAATAACGAACTACAATGTTCACTAATGACTGATAACTATAATTGTGTTGCATTCATTTCCCTTACACACCTTATGCCAGGCTCATCATTTCTCTCCACTAACACTAGCAGCGAATATTTTAGCAGCCGATTGCCACCTCATTATAGGCAGTCCTCGGGTTACCTCACACTTGACTTACGTCATTTCATGGTTACATCGTCATCTCCCATTTATTTATATAAAAAAAAAGTTCCGTCATTTCGATGTACATATGTGCTTTATGTTTTTTATTATTTGTTTACCACAAGGTCAAGAATTATCTTTAAAAAAATTTTTTTTTACTGTTTCACTTCATTACTGCTGTGTATGTGCTCCATGTGAGTGACATACGTGCTTATCTAGGTGGGTTCCGACTTCCGGCGAAAATCATGTTACGTGGAACCCGAGGACCTACTGTATGACTTGTTTGGTGTGCGCAACAGGAAATACTTCACTTTCAGAGAACAAGAAAAAATAGGTTTGTTTGAATTACGCTTATTAATTTGTGCAGTTATTTAGTGTCTGGCAAGTTAATGTTCAAGAAAAAAATATTATTTTTTATTAAAATTTTCCATTATTTCATGTTAATGATTACTCATTTATTTCAGTCCTTTGTATTCAGCATCTCTATAAAAATAAACCTACGTTTCTATGAAAATTGAAGCTTTTGTTTTTTTGTGGCCCACATAAACTTAAACCTTAGTTGGCCTGTATTAGCTTTTGAGTTTGACATGCTTAATGTACACAATCCTATGACATGCATGAGAGGAGTTAAAAAAAAAAAAAGACAATGCTGCTGCTTCTGTTTCACGTCTTAAAGGCTGAAACTACACTAAGAGACACAGTAATATAATTTACTTAAGAGTTGCCATTTTCAGCCGAAACCGGTTTGGCTCAGTGGTAGAGCGTCTGTCTGTGGACTGAAAGGTCCTGGGTTCGATTCCGGTCAAGGGCATGTACTTTGGTTGCAGGCAAATCCCCAGTAGGGGGTGTGCAGGAGGCAGCTGGTCAATGTTTCTCTCCCATTGACGTTTCTAGCTCTCTATCTCTCTCCCTTCCTCTCTGTAAAATATCAATAAAATATGTTAAAAAAAAAAAGAGTTGCCATTTTCATATTCCACGACAGAGGTAATGATGTTTTTTCAAATTTAAGCATTTATAGACATAAAGCTATGCATCAAGTATATTTTATTATCTCTAGAGCAAAAAACTTACAAGAAAAACTACAACGTTTCTTCTTACACATTAAGGGCTTTCCACTTTTCTTTGTATGTGACAGTGTTAAAAACAATACCATCATAACTGGATGTTTCATAGGCACAGATGAGATTACCTACACTCAATGTTCATTTCCTAAATTTGACTGCAGGGCCATAGTGAATTAATTGGGCTTAATACATATATATACAAATTTAGGCCGATGAAAAGGAAGAAGGCACACAAGGAACGAAAAGATAACAGAAGCCCTAGCCAGTTTGCTCTGTGGACTGGGAGGCAATGGATGTTTGTCTCTCCCCCTCCCTTTCACTCTCTAAAAATCAAAGGAAAAATATCCTTGGATGAGGATTATCAACAAAAAAAGATAATAGAAAAATTTGAAACATCTAGGCAGTGTTTCCCAAAGTGTGGTATGTGTACCCCCAGGCGTACAGGAAGAGTTTGGTAGGGGTACGCGTTGCACTGGAGTTTGGTGGGGATATGCACTGCACCGTGCCTAGCTGCGCCTAATTCTACGTTCTCATGAGTACGAGGGTACTCGCGTTACGAAAATTAAAATTATAGAAGGGGTACACATAAGTCAAAAGTTTGGGAAACACTGATCTAGAGCAATACATATGAAAATGTTTTGTAAACTCCCAAGTTTAGATAAAAAAAGGGAACACTTTGCAGAAATACATTATTAGAATCTATCAGTGGAACTGCCGTACAGGCCTGTTGTCCGCTATCCAGCACTTGCAGTAATCGCAGAATTTCTTTGGTTGTGACTTCCAGTAGTCGGCCCTGAAAAAGAGAAAAATAAGTCTAAGCTTACTTATAAGTTAAAAAGGTAAAACTCTGCATGCTTTACATCGTAGAATTTGACATGTAAGCCTCTGCTACTGAATCTTGTCTTGCTGTATACACACAGCACCGTTTTTATCATTTGTCTAAAAGTGTTGCCACTCACGTAGAAAAGTCTGCAACGGTTTTAAAACTCCCTCAGATAAAACAGCTTAAAAGAAAAAAAAGAAAAAAAAAAAAAAGCCGTCCCTCCCATTTGTTCATGTCATCAGTGTGAAGAAATAAGTAACATCTTAGGGAAGATTTGTCTTTCCCTTTCTGGCATTTTGAGAGGTTGCTGTAACGGAGGTCTGAATAAGCTCATACATAAAGCTTGCTTTACGTCAAGTTACTTGCACCAGAAGAACAAACAAAAGCACAGGACTCCTCTGGAAGGCTGTGGTTCCTCCGGGACCATCAGTGGGTGCAATCTGTTCTTGAGCCTCCGGGCAGGAGGGAGCTGGCAAACCAAGGGACCTCTCAGCCGGCGGACGGGGGGAACCATTCCCCAAACCCGGGCCGCCGCTCTAAAGGCGGAGGATCAGCGGCGGCCGCAGTCCCGCCCTCGTTTCACAGCCTCCCGGCTCAGGCCAAAGACACCCCAAGGCTGCGGCGACCCCGCCGGCGGGCGGCGGGAGCCCTCCGCCGTCTGACTTCCACCGGCCGCCGCCGACCTCCCTCCCCCGCGAGAGCCCGCCCTGCGCGCCCCCGGGCGCTCCCCGGGGCAGGGCTCCCACCGCGCGGAGAACCGGTCCGGCCGGTCCGCGGCGAGTGAGGAGCGCGCCCATCCCGCCTCCAACCGAAGGGCGGGGGCGCGCACAGGGGCCCAGGCGGCGGCGGCGGCGGCGGAGAGCCGGGCGGGAGGGAGGCAGGGCCGCCCCGGGGAACAACGCGTCCTTGTTTAGAGCCCGAGACCCAACTCACATGACTGGACCAGCCGCTCCGCGCGTGTCGCCCGCGGGCCCGGCTCAAGCTCGCGCTCCCCTCCCGGGGCGAGAAGCAGCCCAGCCGGCGAGAGGCCCACCCGAGCCTCGGAGCCGCGACGCCGCCCTCCCGCCCCCCCGGACCAGGGTTCCACGGTTCCTGACTACGGGTGCCCGGAGGACGCAATCCGCGCGCAGAATCTCCTCCTCGTCCCCGCCCCCCGTCCCCCGGGGGCGGGACTCCGGCTCCTGAGAGGCGGGGTGGGTATAAAGGGGTTGAGGTCACCCAGAAGGGGCTAGGCGCGACGGGACCTTCGCCGACGGGCGCTACCCCGAAGCCTCGGGTCTCCGCGGCATTCCGCCCTCCTCCTCCCCGGGGACCCAGAACCTCCACCTCCACCTCCACCCCCTAGGCTCGCCGGCTCGCCGCCAGGGAGCTCGCGCGCCGCCTCCGCCCCGAACACAAACAGCTGTTCCCCGCGACGTCGCCGCCCTCAACTTTGCCAACTTACTCCGCACGCACTTTGACCAGCGGAGCAACCCGGACCCGTAGGCTGGGGACCGCTGGCGGAGTTTAAAAAAAAAGAGAGAGAGAAAAAAAAAAAAAGGTGAAACCGCTAGTTTCGCGGCCGCGAGTTGCGGGGTTCGCCTCAGAACTTTCCCGAGGCGGCGGCGCGGCCGCGTCCCCCTCCGCGCCGTCCGCGCGCCGCCGGTGCCGGTCTGGTTCCCTCGCTCGGGAGCGCGTGGGGAGCGGCGGGAGCGGCGTGAGTGGCGCAGAAGCGGCGGGAACCGCGGCGGCAGGACGTGGAGGAGGCAACGCGGGCGCGAGCGCTTGTCAGGTGAGTCACTGCGGCGTCTTCACCAGCGCTTCCCATATGGTCTAGCGGTTAGGATTCCTGGTTTTCACCCAGGCGGCCCGGGTTCGACTCCCGGTATGGGAACGTCCTACACTTTTTTAAAAAAAAATTTATTTTTATTTTACTAAGAGGCTTGGGCAACTAACTTATTGGACACCTAATGACTGGCTCCCCTCACCAGTGAGGGTGTTCAAAAGGAGACGGTGTACTGGCTGCTCGCGCCGTGCCCCGGGCTGGGCTGTGGGAGTCACGAGTGCTGCGCCGGGCGGGCTGCGGAGCGGGTGCGCCCGGGCCGGCGGGGCTGGGCCGCCGGGAGGGAGTTTCACTTTCCGTGGGGCTGCCCCCGCCGCTCCGGTCCCCGGCGTCCCGTCCAAACGCTCGGGAGGTGGACGATGAATTCCGGCCTCGCCTCACCTCCTCCCGGCACGCCGCTCAGGCCCACACCCTCCTCGGCGCCCCCTTCCGACCGCCCCGAGGGACGCGGGCGGGTGTGCCCTGCCCTGGGCCGGCGGGGCCTGCGCCCTGCGGGGAGCCCACGCGAACGCGTCGCCGGGTGGTACCGACCCCCCTCCCGGCACAGAGCAGCCTCCCGGGGCGAGTTGGCCTGGGGCGAGTCGACCAACCCGGGTGCCCGCGGGCGAGCTCTCCTGTCAGCGCGGCTGCCAGGCTCCGGGGGACCGGCCCCGCCGCCCCGGGGTCCCCCGCGGAGCCCGCGCGCCGCCGGCGAGTGTGTCCCACCTGGACCCCGGGGCGCGGGCTGCAGGTCACAGCCCCGCAGGTTCTTTTGCGTGGGAAGGGGATCCTGTATTTCCCCTCCTTTTTAAAATCACACACAACACACACACACACACACACACACACACACACACACACGAGCAAAGGAAAATGCCATTCCGATGAGATGTGTTAAAAAAAAAGAAAAAAGAAAATGGACTTTCTGAAGGAATAGCGCCTGGAGCGCCGATGAGAGATACTCCTGGGGTGGAGGTGGGGCTTGGGAGAGACTGTTGGCCCCAGACTGGGAAGGGGATGCTAATAACAGAGTTTCACTGTGTTTTTAAATATAGAAGCCTTGTGTTTATTCCGAAGAAGGGGCAGCTGTGTCAGCAGCATGTGAGCTGTACATGAGACAAAAGCTTTATCTTAAAATGCAAGCTGAAGTTAGAAAATGGGGTGAACTATAGAATGTTTATTGTGCCCCTGGGAACAAACGGAGAAGGAAAATGCGGCTCTGGTGGAGGGTTTCTGGCCCGTGCCATTCTTAAGAACGGAAGATTTGTTATTGGTATGCTTTGAAATAACCTGTTAGTATGACCTGCACGATGAAGGATTGATGATGTCTACATTGTACATAAACCTCCACACCTGAAGATGTCTTAAATGATCTTTATTAACTCAAATATTTGAACATTTACTCTATACCAAACAAAATTAGATGCCTTTGAAAGTTACTGGTGTTCATTCAGGTCCTTCGTGTTAGGAGGCAGTGGACAGAGTGAGAATGGGATCCTATTTTAGCCCTTGTGATTAGCTGTATGACTTGTGTAGATCTTTCATCTTTTCTGTGCTCTGGGTTTAAAGCCATCAATTCTTGATAACACATAACACTCACACACTTTGTTGAACAGTTCTTAAATAGGTTATGAGAGTGGAAAAGTTTCATTTAAGTAGTGGAATTGTGTGATTATTAAGTAACCATTTATTAGAAAAAATTATGTCCAAACTTGGAAGGAAGTAAAGACTGCACTGCCTTAAATATCTCCAAATAGGGCTTAATTCTTGACCTTGCATTTTGTAATGACTTGTATCATATTGTACCAAATGGTGCCAAAGTGCATGTGGTTTTTACTGAGATCCACTAATTCAAAAAGCTTTACTCTGTTCATCCACTTGAGGGTATGCTGAAGGGCGTAGTTTGGTGACGATGTTTCTGACCAGGATGCAGAATCATTGTGGAGTACCAGGCAGCACCCAGTAAGGTTGCATCTGAGTTGTGGAAGCGCAGAGGTGAGAGAACAGTTCTGCTCAGGGAAGAGGACTGGGAAAGAGACATACACAGAGGGAGAATGTTTGCCCTGGACCTGGAAGAACTGGTTGGATTTCTCCCAGTGGGGAATGTGAATCAAAAAGCTGAGGTGAGGGAACAAGTATGAGACTGGCAAGTAGTCTGGTTCTGCAGCAGCGCACAGTGCCTGAAGGCAGAGCATAGAGATGAAGCTGGGGCTAGATAACATGTTCTTTTATCAAAGGTGACATTTATTATGTCTCTAGAGTTTTAAGAACTTTTTTTTTCTCTTTGAAAAAACCAAATGTAGAAGTAATATGTGAAAATGCTTGTTTTAAAAGATTAAAACAATGTAAAAACATGTAGAATGTTTTGTGTCCATAGGTTTTGTGTTTAGCAATGAGATATTTTTAATTAGTAGAGTGGAGAAAAGCAGTCAGTTAATTAGAAACCAATGAAAAAAAATGAAGCCTAGGTTTAAATTATGAAATTGATTACAACTATGTTTTTTTTGGCTTGCTTTTTTGAAAATGACCTTAATATTCTAAGACAAAGCTGCTAGTTATTGTCAGTAAGGCATACACTTTACTTGGTTAAGATTAGATAATAAATGTATAAAGATGCATTCATATGCTTATAATTCATATACAGGACTACCAAAACACTATTGGTATTCATGTTTTAGGTGTTCTGTTTTGGGCCATAAAATAAAGTGATAACTAATTAAATGCCATGGATTTACTCAAGTAGTCTCTTTAATATTCACTATTATTAGTTGTATTTAGAAGAGCTGTAAAAGTTCAACAAGTGTTTGCATAGATGGACACCTATATTTAAAGAAATATAAGGTATTAAAAGTGATTGCATTTTAAAATCCAAAGAGTTTAGTATGCTCTGAGGTCCAAGATTATCTGGCCTCTGCTTACACCCCCAACTTCATCTACTTTCTCTGCCTCTTCATTATACTTCAGTCACACTGACTTCCTTTTGTTCCTTGAATTTTCCAGACTTGTTCTTTTCTCAATTTTATTTATTTATTTATTTATTTATTTATTTATTTATTTTTTTGCTGTTTCCATTGCCTGGGATATTCCCCTTCCAGTTCTTTACATCTTAGGTCAAAATTATCTTCTCAGATTGGTCTTTTCTGACCACCCTACCTAGAGACTTCCTTTTGTTCTGGTTTATTTTCTGTTCAGTTTACCCTGTTTTATTTTCTTCTTTTTCTTATTTTATTTTACTTTATTGGGGTGATATTGGTTAATAAGATTATATAAGTTTTAAGTGTACACTTCTGTGGTACATGTTCAATATATTGCATTGTGTGCTCACCACCCAAAGTCAGATCATCTTATGTCACCATATATTTGGCCCCCTCCTTTTTATTATTATCTAAAGGTGACATGTTTATTTTTCTTCATGTTTATTTCTCATGTTATTCCACTGGGATATAAATTCCATGAGGTGTTAAGTATAGTGAGCTTATTCTTATGCTATAAGATTCAAACAGTACAGATGTTGGAAGCCTCATACCACATATTGTATGGTATCATTAAAATAACATTTCTGGAATAACAAATCTATAGAGAAAGAGAATAGATTTTAGTTATCTAGGATTGGGGTGAGGGGCTGGAATAGGAGGATGGGAAGTAACTGCTAATGTAGGGATAAGATTTTTTTTTTAAGAGTGATTAAAATTAGATTGGATGGCCGCATGATTCTGTAAACATACCATAAAGTTCTCGTTTTGAATGGGAGAACTTTATGGTATGTAAATTATATCTCAATAAAACTAGAAAAAGATTGAAGCAATAAAAAGCATATAGAATATTTGTTTCTACATTTTACATTTATCATTTGGATGTTATATATTTAAAAATAAATATGGAATAATTTAGTACTGCCACTGTAGCTCCTAGATAGTTCAGGAATGTAGCAAGTGGGTATTAAATAGCTGCTGAATGAGGTTAAAATATACAGGTATTTTAATTATACATAGTGGGATAAATGCTCAGAGGGGACTAAGTTAAGGGTTGGTTACAAGAGTTTGAAGGTCTCCACAATATCTGGATTTGTGTGAAGGGAATGGAGAAGAGTCTCTTAGAAAGCATCATTTGAGGTGGGCTTTGAAGTCAGGTTATCCTTTAGCCGGTGGAGATGGTAGGAGGTGAGTCAGGAGCCAAAGGCACATTAACAGTTGCTAGCTTAGCCCTAGCTGGTTTGGCCTAGTGGATAGAGCATCAGCCTGCAGACTGAAGGGTCCTGGCTTTGATTCTGGTCAGAGGCACATGCCCGGGTTGCGGGCTCGATCTCTAGTGGGGGGCATGTAGGGGAGTGGCCAATCAATGATTCCCTCTCATCACTGATGTTTTTCTCTCCCTTCTTCTCTGAAATCAATAAAAATATTTAAAAAACACACAAAACAGTTGCTAGCTTGGCACATTTTGGTTGAACTGAGGGGACAAATAATGTGAGAATGGAAAATAAGGCTACAAAATACATTCGGGTCTATAGCAGACAATGTTAGTGCTGGCAGATCTCTTGTGTCTTTTTGTTATATCTGGCCATTGGAAGAACACTGCTGGCAATGTCTGGGGGGTTATTTCCTTTCCACTATAAGTTCTCAACCAAAGACTGTCCAGTCTGTAGTATAACTTCAGAGCAGGGGCTTTGACGGGTGCCCCTCAGTATCATTTGCACTTGGAATAGTGCTTGGCACCCTGTGAGTATTTAGAAAATATTTGAATGAAAGCCAGGAAGTTGCAAGGTTCATTCACAGTGAAGTTTATTTTACAAATCCCATTGACTCTTGCAGAGCATTTAGATAGAAAATTTTGGAAAGTTCTAATTATGAAGGTCCTTGAATATGCAGATAAGGAATTTATTTAGCTAGAAAGGATTTCTGGTAATATGATAAGTAAGTTAATTTGGTGATAGTATGCAGGGTGAACTGAAGGGTGGAAGGATTTTGTCTGTGGTGTCCTCTCCTATCTTCTTATTTCTATTGTTGCTCTCATTCTCCCTGGGTTAGGCCTCAACCAAAGTCGGGGTCTCCTATAGTACAGTAATAATCTTCTCGCTCTTATTTCTTCTAATCTCTTCCTAAATAAGGTAGTTTTAGCAAAATAGAAAGGATCAAAGGAGATACATTTAAGAAAAAATTTAAGATGTCAGGAAGTAAACACTCCTAAAAGAAATAGAGAAGTTACAAAGCATAGATTTTTATTTTTAATGTTTAGAGGACAGGCAATTTTCCTTCCTAGGGTTGATCAGACAGTAAATTTTTAATGCTCACCTGTGTGTATGTGTATGTGGCTTTTTGAACACTGTAATTGTGCATTGAATTCAGAGACAAAGTTAAGATTGTGAACTTGCCACCCTGTGGACAATATAATTTAGAACCAAACCCCTCAAAATTATAAATACACCTTCATTCATTTGAAACTCAGTACTTTAGAACTGCTTATGGTTCTTCATTGATATATGTAGGTATGTTTATTAAAGGGAAAGTTGAAATCAGTTTGTTTTCTGAGGTGTTTTAAGTAAACAGAATTTAAAATATAATCAGTAGCTTAAAAATTACAAAGAAAGTAAAGGATGCTTTTTAAATGGCATACTTCTTTATTGATTTTTAGAGAGAGTGAAGGGATGGGAAGAAGCAAAGGGAGAGAGAAATCGATGTCACATAGATTGTTTGCCTCCCATGTTCTCGCTGATGGCCAGGAATTGAGCCAGCAACTGAGGTATATGCCCTTGACCCATGGAACCCATGACCCTTCAGTCTGAGGGCTGATGCTCTTAACTACTGAGCAACCGGCCAGGGAAACATCTGTAACGCTTTCAACAATAAAGATCCTATATATTATAATAAAACCCTAATATGCAAATCGACAAACGGTGGAATGACATGGTCACTATGACCACACTGACCACTAGGGGGCAGACGCTCAATACAGGAGCTGCCCCTTGGTGGTAAGTGCACTCCCACAGGGTGAGTGTTGCTCATGGCTGGAGAGAGCAGTAGTGGTGGCAGTGGTGTGAGCCTCTCCAGCCTCCATGGCAGTGCCAAGGACTCCTGGGGGTACGGATCGGTATCCACAGCCGGCTTAGGCCCTCGGGGATATCTGACTGCCGGCTTAAGCCTGCTCAGACAACCCCTGAGAAGTCCCGGACTGTGAGAGGGAGCAGGCCCTGCTGAAAGACCCCCCTCCCCTGTGCACAAATGTGCATCAGGCCTCTAGTAAATAAATAAAAGCAGAAAATCCTTCATGATTTGATGAATTCAAATTGTAATTATGTAAACAATTCAGATTTCACTATATGTTATTTAGTTAGAAGGGCAGTCTGCTAAGAAATTTAACTGATATGCCGAAACCAGTTTGGCTCAATGGATAGAGCGTCGGCTTGGGGACTGAAAGGTCCCGGGTTTGATTCCGGTCAAGGGCATGTACCTTGGTTGCGGGCATGTCCTCAGTAGGGGGTGTGCAAGAGGCAGCTGATCGATGACTCTCATCGGTGTTTCTAACTATCTCTCTCTCCCTTCTTCTCTGTACAAAATCAATAAAAATATATTTAAAAAGAAAGAAATTTAACTGATAAACTAGCTTGAATCAAAATGAAACGGTGAGCCCAGCTGGTATGTCTCAGTGGTTGAGTGTGACCTATGAATCAGGAAGTCACGCTTTGATTCCTGTCAGAGCACATTCCTGGGTGGGGGCTCTATCCCCAGTAGGGTGAGTGAGAGGCAGCTGATCAATGATTCTCTCATCACTGATGTTTCTCTCTTTCTCCCCACCCTTCCTCTCTGAAATCAATAAATAAAAATATTTTTTTAAAAATGAAATGGTGATTGTGAAAGAATTATTTGCTCTCTGCAATTCAGGAAATGGTTCTACTTTCCCAACAGATGAGCTGTTTTTACAGCCTAATGTTGTAAGTGGCTTGCGCACTTGTATCCCCAGAGGTGTCAGGAGGGGTGGGGATTTAGCATTTGAAATTTGTGTTACCAGTTAGGCAGAAATGGCTGCAGTAGTATTCTGATGTCAGCAATTACATGTTCTTTCTAATTGTGATATCCAGGCTGAGGAATAGAATGGATGAGTATTCACTGAACTCGTAGTCTCTTAAATTACCTGATACTTCATCTTAAAATCTTTACATTTTGGTAATGGAGAGATTTTTCAGATATAATGTTAATGATTTTATTTTTACTTATTTTTATTTAAATTCTTTATTGTTTAAAGTATTACATATGTCTCCTTTAAAGTATTACATATGTCTCCAACCCCAGCACATGCTCTCACCCCCTACTGTCTGTGTCCATTGATTATGCTTATATTCATGCATACAAGTCCTTTGGTTGATCTTTCCCCCTTACTCTCCCCTCCTCTGCCTTCCCTTTGAGGTTTGACAGTCTGATCGATGTTTCTATGACTCTGGATCTATTTTTGTTCATCAGTTTATGTTGTTCATTATATTCCACAAATGAATGCGATCATGCGATATTTATCTTTCTCCAATTGGCTTATTCCACTTAGCTTAATGCTCTCCAGGTCCATTCATGCTGTTGCGAATGGTAAGAGTTCTTTCTTTTTTATAGCATTGTAGCATTCCATTATGTGGATGTACAACTGTCTTTTAATCCATTCATCTGCTGATGGGCACTTAAGCTGTTTCCAAATCTTAGCTATTGTAAATTGTGCTGCTATGAACATAGGGGCGCATATGTCTTTTCTGATTGGTGTTTCTGATTTCCTGGGATATATTCCTAGAAGTGGGATCACTGGGTCAAATGGGAGCTCCATTTTTAATTTTTTGAGGAAACTCCATACTGCTTTCCACAGTGGCTGCACCAGTCTGCATTCCCACCAGCAGTGCATGAGAGTTCGTTTTTCTCCACATCCTTGCCAGCACTTGTTGGTTTGTTGATGATAGCCATTCTGACATGTGTGAGATGGTACCTCGTTGTTGTGTGTTTTTTTTTAAATATGTATTTTTATTGATTTCAGAGAGAAAGGAAGAGGGAGAGAAAGAGAAACATCAATGATGAGTGAGAACCATTGATTGAGCTCCTGTAAGTCATCCACTGGGGATCCAACCCGCAACCCTGGCATGTGCCCTTGACCGAAATTGAACCTGGGACTCTTCAGTCCACAGGCTGATACTCTATCCACCAAGCCAAAACGGCCAATGCCTCATTGTTATTTTGATTTGCGCCTCTCAGATGATTAGTGACTTTGAGTATTTTTCATATGTCTCTTGGCCTTCTGTATATCCTCTTTTGAACTTTTTAGGCCTTTTGCCCATTTTTTGATTGGATTGTTTATCTTCCTTTTGTTAAGTTGTATGTGTTCCCTATAAATTTTAGGGATTAGGCCCTTTTTGGCAAATATGTTCTCCCATGCAATGGGCTCTCGTTGTTTTGTTGGTGGCTTCTTTTGCTGTGCAGAAGCTACCCTGTTTCCCTGAAAATAAGACAGTGTCTTATATTAATTTTTGCTCCCAAAGATACGCTAGGTCTTATTTTCAGGGGATGTCTTATTTTTCCATGAAGAAGTATACAGTACACATTTATTGTTAAATGAAAAAAAAAGAAATTTATTACCTGTATATGGTACAGTATTACGGTAGTTGTCAACACAAACCAGACAAACTGAATCCTACAGTATCAAGAATTGACTCATTTATTCAATGACAATAATGTCATCATCTTCTGGAACATCATCATAACAATCCAATTCCTGAATTTCCTGGTGAATTTCTTGTGACTCCATTTCTTTCAGAATCAGTGGGCCAAATCTCTTATGTTTAGCCTACCGGGGGCCTTATTTTTGGGGGGATGCCTTATATTTCACTGAGAAGGAAACCTGTAAGTAGGTCTTATTTTTGGAGGATGTCTTATTTTCAGGGAAATACGGTATTTATTTTTATGTAATCCCATTAGTGTATTTTCTCCTTAGTTTCCAATGTCCTAGGAGCCTAGGTAAAGATATTGCTACAACATACGTCTGTTATTTTGCTGCCTATGGAATCTTCTAAGATTTTTATGGTTTCCCATCTTACGTTTAAGTCTTTTGTCCATTTTGAGTTTATTTTTGTGTGTGATGTAAGTTGGTGGTCTAGTTTCATTATTTTACATGTATCTGTCCAATTTTCCCATTTCCCCCAGCACCATTTATCGAAGAGACTATCTTAACTCTATTGTATGCTCTTGCTTTCTTTGTCAAATATTAATTGAGCATAATGGCTTGGATCGATTTCTGGGTTCTCCGTTCTATATGTCTGTTCTAGTACCAGTACCAGGCAGTTTTAAGAACAGCAGTTTTGTAATATAGCTTGATATCTGGTATTGTGACTCATCCAACTTTGTTATTCTTTCTCAGGATTGCTGTGGCTATTTGGGGTGTTTTTTGTTTTGTTTTGTTTTGTTTTTTTATTCCATATGAATTTTTGGAGAGTTTGTTGTAGATTTGTGAAATATGCTTTTGGTATTTTAATGGGGGTTGCATTGAATCTATAGATTGCTTTGGGTAGTATGGACATTTTAATGATGTTGATTCTTGCAACCCATGAACACGGTATATTATTACATTTGTTTATGCCTTCCTCTATCTCTTTTTTCATTCTCTTGTGGTTTTCAGAGTACAGGTCTTTCACCTCCATAATGTTAATAATTTTAAACATTTAAATATTTTTTCTGAGTTTTTCTCAAAAGTGCAGCATGAGAAACATGATAATATACTTTGAATGTTTGGTTTATCTTTTTCCAAGTTAATGTATGCGGTTGTGAGTGACTTGTCTAAATTATTTTTTGCTACATTTATATCTTATATTCTACAGTTGATGTATATTGTGTAATTTTAAGCTAAGTAGGTTATGAATTATAACAATGCAGTTTAGGTAGGCCCATAAGCTTTGCCACATAAAAAACAGTATTATTGATGTATGTGTTAATGATGTACTTTTTAAAAAGAAAGAAAAGATATTTCAGTTAGATTTATTAGGCTGGTGTTTTTGTGCCCTTTTTCAAGTACAAAGTGTACTAAAATTTTATGCAATATGGTACTGTAACATTCCATATTATCTATAACCAGCATTTGTAAACAAAAGGAACTGATATACTTGTGTGTATAATAAATGGTTACAGTTCTATATAAAATAGTTGCATTTATTATTTAAAAATGTTAAATGCCACTAATGTTAAATGCTTGATGTTGTATTTATTATTAATATAAAATTGTTTGCTTACCTTTTTAAAAAAACAGTATTATTTAGGTATTATTTAAGAGAAGTAACTTCAAAATACGATACTTCATGGTCTATTTGCTTTTTTCCTAAATACTGGAACTAGGAGCCAATAAGCTATATTTGTTTTCTAATCTTCTTTAGTGGTTTCATTATCATACTGTTTTTAAATTGTAGAGCTAGCCAGTGTGTTCAATGGTTAGCACATTGGCCCAAGCACTACTGAGTTGTAGGTTTGATTCCTGGTCGAGGGCATGTACCTGGGTTGCAGGTTCGATCCTCACTGTGTGCAGGAGGCAACCAGTTGCTATGTCGTTTTACATTAATGTTTCTTCCACTTCTGTTCCCCCACCCTCCATTCCACTTTCTTTCTCTAAAAAGCAATGGGAAAAATATCCTAGAGTAAGGATTAACAACAACGAAAAATCTGTAAATGCCATTGAACTTAGAAAGAAATTTTAGTCTAATATTTAGCCTATACTTAAGAAACTTTGTTGTCTCACAGTCGCTGCCTTTTGTGCTAAAATGACGATTTAGGATTAATGGTGCTTAGCATACCCTTTACTTTTCACACTTGGATTCATTTTCACAAATAAAAATATAAAACCTTTTGTTCTTTGAAAAGTAATTGCAGAATACATGACTTGAATTTTGACAAAGTAGTAACAACTATTCCATAATTTTTGTATATGTATTGGGTGCGTGTATGCAAATTTTAATTATTTTTTTAAATTTAAAAACAAACTATTATTAAATAAATACCTTTGATTCTAGTTTAATCTTTTAGTTGAGTTAAAATTTCTTTTGGATTCAATATACCATGACCAGGATACATTTCTGATTTAGATGTGTTGATATCTTGCTTTGTGTGAAGCTTTTTATCTTTTTCAGGATTTAATTCAAGCTTTCAAGGTCGTATTGGGACTAGTTTTACCCCAGCTTTCCAAACATCAGTGCTTATCACTGATACCTTATGTCAAGATACACAGATGACCCTATAAACTGGGAAGGATGGGGCCCTGCCCATTCAATCACCCACTCAATAGGGTGGGCATTGACCCAGTTGCAAAGCTTAAATAGAAAGGAAGAGTATGATGGGAAGGCATTGACCACGGTCAAAGTCCCAGCACACAGATGGGGGCAGGGCTGAGGGAAAATAATCTGATGTAAGGCAGAAAGAACATAGGCTTAAGTAACTCAAAACTCTACACAGGCAGTTAGCATCAGGGAATTTAAGATTTGAGTGGGAATGTCTTTCCTTTATTTGTTCTCCCTTATTTATTTTATTTTATTTTATTTTTTGCCATTTTACACCAATTGCAATTTTATTGTCCCTTAAAATACTCTTTGAAAGACTTTTATCTTTTCCCATTTTCACTACCTTATCAAAATGTCTTTTGTTAGTTTATAGAGTATATTTTAAGAGGGCTATTTTTACCACATATTTGTGGGGGAAAGAGAGCACATAAAATTTGTGTAAAAGCAAATCCACCACCTCATTCTCATTAGGATGGTTACTATTAAGAAACAGAAAATAAAAAGTGTTGGCGGGGATGTGGAGAAATTGGAGCCCTTAGGTACTGTTCATGGAAATGTAAATGGTGCAGCTACAATAAAAACAGATGGCTGTTCAAGAGATAGAATTATGATATGATCCAGCAATTCCATTTGTACCTATGTAACCACAGAACCAACTCACAATGGTCCTGTCCTGTTTAGTGATCAGGACATAACCAGAACTTGAATACCAGAACGCTTTCAGGAGCCGAGGGACTATTCCCAGGAAGATCTGGTATTGATACCACTTTATCACAAATGGCCAAGGTCCTTCAATGAAAACTTGTCCCACCAGATCCTGCCAAAATGATAGTGTAGGTAAATGTGGTACTTGCATCCTCCCACAACTACACCAAAATTACAACAAAACAACCATATTCGGAACAACCATATTCAGAACTGCTTGAAATCTACCTAGATGGAAGTCTTACAACTAGAGAATTAAAGAGGTAGTCACATCAACATTGGTAGAAAAGAAAAGATTTGGAATGGGCTGGTCTCACACCCCCATTCAGTACTTGAAAATTGGGAGGGATATCTCAACTGCAGAAGTCTCCCTCTACTACAGAGAGATCCTGGCCCCACGCCAGCACCCCCAACCAAGGGTTCCAGTGCTAGGAAGAGAAGTCCCCATAACTTCTGGCTGTAAAAAACAGTGGGAATTTAGGCTGAGGGAGATGAAGGGCTGCTGGAGTCCAAGGCAGTTAGTTCTTCTTAAAGGACCTGCATATGAACTAAATGAACTCACTCCCTGAGCTCCAGCGCTGGGGCAGCAGCTTGAAAGACACAAGAGACATGCGGAATTGTCCAACATCAGTGCAACAGTGGGCGGTGGTGGTGGTAGTGGGGACCTTTCTTTCAGACAGAAACGCTGGCAGTGGCCATTGTTCCTTTTCTGAGCCCTCCCCCAACAGATTCGGCAAGTGGGCACCATATCTGAGACTCCATCAACCTGGCAGGCTTTGGTTCTCAGCTTGTCTTTACCTGGCCACTTCCAAGTCTAGCACAAGTAGCAGCTATCTGCTGATTGCTTTGAGAAATCAAATATTGATAGGATCTTTAAAGTCAAAACATATACAATGGAACAAGCATGGCTAATAAGTCATGTAATTTATTGTAGAGCCTGTTTTATTCCTTTCAGATTATATATTTGATCTTAGTGTAGGTGTAAATCTACACTAGCTAATCAGGCTTATACTTGAGGTAATGAAAATATGCAGGATGGCAATGGTTTGTTTTTGAAAGAGAAAAAATTATTTTTGCTTTATGAAACTACTGCAAACTATTTTTTTTCTGACATTTAAATTTTAAAAAATTCATTTAAAAATGGTTTTAGACTTACAGAAGAATTGGATACATACTATAGAAAATCTCTGTATATTCTTCATCTAGCTTCCACTAATGTTAACATCTTACATCAATCTCAGTTCAATGAACAAAACTAAGAAATTAACATTGGTACAATACTATTAACTTTATTAGGATTTTCATAGTTTTGTTTGTTTGTTTTTACTAATGTCTCTTTTCTGTTACAAGATCCATCCAGAATATAGCTACATTGCATTTAGTTGTCTTTTCCTAATTCTCTCAAAATCTGTGATGGTGCCTTGTCTTTTTTTACCTTGACACTGAAGAGTACTGGTCTGGTATTTTGTTGAATGTCCCTCAATATGATTTTGTCTATATTCCTAGTGATTATGGACTGGAGTAATGGATTTTTGGGATATTGAAATTTTTTAGATCTTTTTTTTAATGATCATAAAGTAAAATTGACCTTTTTTTGAGGGATGGGGGTTTATATAATTCTGTCAATTTTAACATGGATAAATTTGTGTAGTCACCACCATAAACAGGATATAGAATAATTCCACAATTCCTCAAAAGTCCCTGGTATTCTCCTTTTACAGTCACATCCTTTCTGGAGTCATATATCTGCAGCCACTGACCAATTCTCCATCATTACAGTTTTATCTCTTTAAGAATGTCATACAATGGACTAATATAGTATGTAACCCTTTGACATTGGCTTTTCTCACTCAGCATAATGCTTTTGAGAGTCATCCAAGTTGTGTTTATCATTTCATCCCATTTTATTGTTGAGTATGGATATACTACCAGTATGTTTATTTATCTCCCCTTTTTTGATAAGTGGTTGAGAACACATTATGTTCGCACTATAATAAGCAATTTAAGTGATTTCTTTTGGAGTGAAATAGGGATTATCATTATTTCTTTTACATAAGTTAAAATAGGCTTAGAGTTATAGGTCATACAACTGATTAACAGTGGACTTGGGACTCAAACCTAGGGCACTCACTTTAAAGCCAATTGGACTTTTAACCATTGGACTGTGTGGCTAGTTGCTAATGTTACTTTCTTCATTTCTGTTTTGTTCAACAGTGTAATTAAAAGAAATTGAATTATTTGCTTCTTTAACATCCTAATATTTCCCCAATTATTCTGTTTATATTTGGTTCTTTTTATTAGAGAGCAAAAATATTAATAGCAAAGTATTTTTTCATATTGGTGGGTTTTGGTCTTTAAGGCTAAGCATTCTGTGATTCAGTCTTAAAGCAAAAGGCCAAACTAAGTAAATTATCAGTGCACCTTAAATTACAAATTAACATTGAGCGCATCCATTTATAAGAATTAAAATGGCAACACTAAGCTTTTCCTTAATCTTCTTGTAAATAGGGGTTTTAATTGTGTTTTTTTAAAATATATTGATTTTTTTACAGAGAGGAAGAGAGAGGGATAGAGAGTTAGAAACATCAATGAGAGAGAATCATCGAACAGCTGCCTCTGGCACACCTCCTACTGGGGATGTGCCCCCAACTAAGGTACATGTCCTTGACCGGAATCAAACCTGGGACCTTTCAGTCCGCAGCGCTACGCTCTATCCACTGAGTCAAACCAGTTTTGGCAGTTTTAATTGTTTTAAGATAAACAATAAATATCAAATAAATACAGACATAGTCTAAGTCAGGCTAATTTATTTTTTATTTTTTTCTCTTTCAGAAAGATTTCACAACACAAGTCCAGGTAATGTTCCTCCCCACCCACCTCCTCCAATTGGTTTTTAGAGAGAGAGAGAGAGGAAGGGAGAGAGAGAAACATAATTTGTTGTTCCATTTATTTATGAATTCATTGGTTGATTCTTGTATGTGTCCTGGCTGGCTATCAAACCCACAACCTTCTCATATGGGGATGATGTTCTAATCAGTTGAGCTCCCTGGCCAGAGGTAAATCAGGCTAGTTTAAAATAAGAAACTTACATTGTCTTAAGTTTTAGTAATAGCAAAAGATGTCTTTCTTTTTAGAGCATAGAGTTTTGATGTATTAAGATGAACTTTTTTGGACTTGTGATAGAAGACCATTTGCTTAAATATCTTACTGCCATAAGATAAAAAAATATTTCTATTGATAGAATATTTTAGATTTTGTGGGTGTGGTTGTGTTTTTGTTTTTACTTTTTATTAGTAAAGTGTAATTCAATTTTGGAGGACTTTATAAAATTTCAAGTTACCCTGAATATGTGGTAATATTCAATAAGCAATGTAAAAATTTGATGAGACATTTTTTAAAAACATAGTCTTAATGTGATTTTTATCCTCAGTTCCTTAAGCACTGTTCAAAGGTCTTAGAGAGACTATCTATATATATAAAAGGCTAATATGCTAAATGTCCAACTATCTGACTGGTCACTATGATATGCACTGACCACCAGGGGGCAGATGCTCAATGCAGGAGCTGATATGATGCACACAGAGAAACGGCACTGTGGACCTGGTGCCCACAAAGCAACACTTGGCTTCCCTTAAGATGGACACAGGCCTCACCGCCACCCTGGAGCAACAGCCCACCAAATTGGAGCTGCTGCTGCCAAGAACCCTTGGCACAAAATGTGGCCCAGAGCTCAGCCCAGCCAGGAAATGGTGGCTGTGGCTCTGGGTAATGATGTTACGTAGCAACTCCCATCTTCCTCTCCCTAGCTACTACTAGCCTCCTTGCAGTTTCTTTAGCCCAGGAATATGACTTGCTTTATAGCCAGGTGCAAACATTTCACACTTTAACCAAATGTCTGTGAAGCATTTTCTGTGCCTCATCTAAGTTGATCCTCACAAAGTCCTGGAGTAGGTAAATAGGAGACTTGGTGGAATCCTATTTTCTTTAGCCAGAAATGGAGATTTAGAGAACTTAGAAATTTTACCCAAATGAAAAGAAGTAAGGAATGGTGGACCTGGCAAATGACTTCAAGTTTTCTCACTGTGCAGAATATAGTCAAACACTGCTGCAGTTAAATATTTTACCCTTCGTTCTCCCTGCGTGGTCTGCAATGATAATCTGTTCCATGTTGATGTTTACTGCTGTGTTGCTGACAATTACCTCTAAGAGAAGTTGGGATGCTTCACTGGGCTAGAAAAAGTTTAGTTAAATCAGAAAGCAGTTTTAGTTAGGCAAGTTTATTCCATATCTATAAAAGGCTAAGTTGACTTGCACATGTAGGTATATATAAAGCTCTTGCTGGTGCCAGTCACATGTGTGTATTTCAACCTGTCATTGTCATTTGTGAATTTGGTTGACACTTCTATTATAGAGAAAGGGCAAATAGCAATTTTTAATATTTCTTCTAATTTTCTTTCAACGTGCATGAATTTGTGTACTGGGCCTCTAGTAGAATCATAAAAGGTCAGAACTGAAATGGATCTTCAAAATTACAAGATCTCTAGATTTTACTAATATTTAACAAAGAAGAAAATTGAAATTTTATGGTAGCTCCAGGTAATTGGCCCACAATCAAGGCAGGCAGAAGCAGTTAGGGGCAATCAGGCAGGCAGGCGAGCAGTTGGGAGCCCGCAATCCCGGATTGTAAGAGAGATGTCTGACTGTTGGTTTAGGCCTGATCCCCTGAGGAGTCCCAGATTGGAGAGAAGATGCAGTTTGGCCTGAGGGAAACCCCTTGCCCCCAATGCACCGGGCCTCTAGTATTTCATATATAGTAGAGTTTGCCCTGTTTAGGTGTACAGTTCTATGATCTGTAGAACTAACAACTGACAATGCTAACAGGAGTCCCCAATTTGGAATGCAGTGAAAAAGGAAAGTTTATTTAGTGCAAAACAACTCAGTTATAATGTGACACAGGCTGTGAAAAGAGCAAAGCTGTAAGGTGGCCCTGGGGCCAGGCCTCTCTCTAATAAGACACCTCTGCTCTGCTTCTCATGGTCTGGTCTGTTCTGCTCTGCTGAGTGAGACAGCTTTGGTGTTTCAGCTCAGCCAGGGAAACCCAGTCTTCAGGCTTTGGTGGAAAGGAAAAGTCCACTCTCATAGTCAGGGTGGGGTGCTGCCTTGTATAGTCAGAAGCCCCTTCTCCTGGTCTCTGATTGGTCTGTCCTCATGCAGTTTGATTGGTCCCAAAGGCACTTTTCTCATTGGTCAGAAGGAAAAGTTGGTCTGATTAGTTGGTGAAGATGTTGATGGGGGGGATGGAGGCGGAGGGATATAGTTGTAGCTTCAATTGGATGGAAAGCCTCAGTCCTGTTGGTTGAAATAGGATTTCAGAAATTCCTTTGTAAGGGCTGGCTCAGATTGCAGAAACAGTGCAGGCAGGCAGTTCTGTTCAGGCTTTTCCCTGAAGTGCAGTTTGTGTGAAAGGCCCCTGTGTAGAAAGGCTGCTAGGCTCTTTTTTAATAAGTTTGAGTCCAGTTAGTCATGAGGTGCCCTTAGTGTAGATATCTTCTTTCTCAGGGTCCACATAACAATACCACATCACCATAAAGAATATTTCTATCACCTCTAACAGTTTGTTTCCTTTTTTCCTTAGTAGGCAATTACCTCCCCTTTCTCCCAGCCTGTTTCGACTACTGATGTGACTTCTGTCTTTTTAGTTTGGCCTTTTCAGAATGTTATACAAATGGAATCATCTTTCCTATCTAATAAAGAGGGAATATGCAAATTGATCATCATGCCATCCCAAAGATGGTGCCCAAAGCAAAGGCGGTGTTTCTTAATTTTTTTTTTTAATTGATTTTTTACAGAGAGGAAGAGAGAGGGATAGAGAGTTAGAAACATCGATGAGAGAGAATCATCGATCAGCTGCCTCTTGCACACCCCCTACGGGGGATGTGCCCACAACCAGAGTACTTGCCCTTGACTGGAATTGAACCCGGGACCTTTCAATCCGCAGGCCGACGCTCTATCCTAGGGGTGTCGAACTCAATCAGAGAAGGGGCCAAAATCTAAAATCCAGCCTAAATCGCGGGCCGAATGGTTTACTGAACAGTCATAAACTGTCATTGTGATGGAAACGCAGCGGAGTGCAGTGATGACAGCGCGGTGCGGGCCACATTGCAAGGCCTGGTGGGACGGATTTGGCCCGCAGGCCTTGTGTTTGACACATGTGCTTATCCACTGAGCCATACCAGTTTCGGCAAAGGTGGAGTTTCTTTAACACAAGATGACTGCTCCCACAGCAGAGACCGAGTTACCATAATAAGCCTTAATAAGCAATCAGCAGGGACCTGAGGCTGCCTGGCCCTGGGCTGGGGCAGACCACGCTCCCCCACCTGGCAAGGCTTGACAGGGGACCTCAAGGTGCGCCCCTGACCCTGGTGCTGGGCTGGGGGACCTCAGGCTGCTCCTCCTGCCCGGGCCGGGGGATCTGAAGCTGTTTCTCATCCCCCTGGCGCTGGGCCAGCAGACCCTAGGCTGTGCCCCCAGCCCAGCAGGGCTTGACGGGGGACCTGAGGCTGAGCCTCTCACCCTGCGGGGCTTGATGGGGCCCTGAGGCTATATGCCCCACCTGGTGGGGCTTGGAAGGGGTACTGAGGCTGTGCCTCCTGTCTGGTGAGGCTTGACAGGGGTGGGGCCGACTGGGTCTGAATGTCGCCCAATGGGAGTAGGGCTGATTGGGTCTGGGTCTTGCACAATTTTGAGGCACCACGGATGGACAGGTACTTGACTCTAGGTCCTGTGGCGTGCCCCAGACTCTGACAGGAGGAAGATTTTCATATACATTTTACTAATTTTCTTACATCTCTGACACTTCTATTATAGAGGGAGGCCTGCACCCTCTCACTATCTGGAACCCCTCAGGGGATGTCTGCCTGCCGGCTTAGGCCTGGTGGCTTTGCAGTCTGGAGCTCTCTCAGTCCAGCACCCCTCACTCCTCATCACCTGCATGCAGTGGAGGTGGCCGCTGTGCTCACCAGCCGTGAGCCCAGCTTTTGGCTGAGTGATGCTCTCCTTGTGGGAGTGCACTGACCACCAGGGGCAGCTCCTGTGTTGAGCATCTTCCTCCTGGTGGTCAGTGTGCATCATAGCGACTGGTCGTTTCACTGTTCAATCAATTTGCATACTATGCTTTTATTACATAGGATAGTAGTACATGGACTGATTTTAATTCTCCCCATAATTCTTTGAGGTGCGTACTACATAAGTGAAGGCACAGTGTTGTTAAGTAATTCCCAGAATTATTACATAGCTAATAGGTGGCAGAGGTGGAATTTGAACCCAAGTAGACTGGCTCTAGAACCTGTGCTGCTTTGCCATTTTTAATTTGTTTTTGTGTTGCTTTTTTCCCTATGGGGGTTGATTTGTTGGGGCTCTGAATCGAACCAAGATCTAGATTCTGTGGGTGGTAAAATAATGCTAATAGGGATGCTCTTCATTAAAGGGGCAACATATTTTAATAGCAACTCTGGAATAATCTCCTTAGGGACAGCTAAAATACTTGTTTCTGTTGAAGAGGAGTAATTATTTTTACTTTCTGTCTTTAACTTCATTTTATACTATTATATATCTGACCAAAAATATTTCTTTTAAATACTGTCCAAATATCTGCCATTTTCAAGTAATGTGTTTTATATAAATGGATTTTCTCAGTAGCAGAAGCTTATCCTTTTATGTGTCTACCAGAGGCCCAGTGCATGAAATTCGTGCAGGGGGTTGGGGGTCTCCTCAGCCCAGCTGGCACCCTCTCTAATCCGGGACCCCTCGGGGGATGTCCAACTGCCAGATGTCCCCGGAATTGGGCCTAAACCAACAGTTAGACATCCCTCTCACAATCCTGGACCACAGATTCCTAACTGCTCACCTGCCTGCCTTCCTGATTGCCCTTAACTGACCCCCCTGCCAGCCTGATCACCCCTAACCACCTTTGCCTGCTGGCCTGATCACCCCTAACTCCCCCCCTGCCAGTCTATCACCCCAAACTGCCCTCTTGCCAGCCTGGTCACCCCAACTTCTCCCCCCCCCCCCCCCACTGGCCTGGTTGCCTCTAACTGCATCCCCCTGCTGGCCTGGTCACCCCCAACTGCCCCTCTGCCAGCCTGGTTGCCCCCAATTGCCCCCCTCCCTGTCGGCCTGGTAATCCCCAACTGCCAGCCTAGTCACATCCAACTGTCCCCCTGCTGGTCTTGTCGCCCCTCACTGCCCCCTCTGCTGGCCTGGTCACTCCTAACTGACCCCCCTCCGCTGGACTGGTTGCTCCTAACTGCCCCACTGCTGGCCTGGTTGCCCCATGCAGCCTACTGTTCAGTCATTTGGTCATCCCTCACTAACCCCCCTGCCGGCCTTGTTGCCCCAAGCAGCCTGCTGTTTGGTCATTACTGTGAGGGTGTCCTGACCAATTTGCATATTACCCTTTTATTAGTATAAATATTTCATAAAAAATTTTACACACTAGATGTTACTCACTTTGTCCTTTAAAAGTGTTTATCATAATTTATGCTGACTTCAAGGCACTTAACTGTATGGTGATATACATCTTAGGGAGAATGTAGAATGTATTGACGTTACAGGCTAGCTTCAGATCTCAGTACTTTTTAAATTATATTTATTTATAGTTTTATAGGTTTTTAAATTTTTATTCTCTCATTATCATCTTTGCCACTTATTTGTTTTGACATAATCTATTCTCTAGTCTCTCTTCACTCCTTATAATTTCTAATTAGCTAAAAGATAATCAAATTACTAGGTTTATATGGATATTGTGTAAATTAAGTTTCAGCTCTGGGAAATGACTTGAGTTTTCCAGTGAACATTTCTTGTGACTACTCAGAGGACTCTTTTCTTGGTGTTTGGGTAGTCATTCTGGATAAATGAGCTTTTTCTTTCTAGCATAATTTTATTAATAAGTTATTTAACTATGGGGATTATTTTAATAAAAAAGATAAGCAAATGAAGCAGTGTTCAGAATGAAATAAATAGGTATTTAATAGTCAGCAAGTCATATTTCATAGCAGTTTGTAAAGTTCCTGTCTATGTCAGTGACAACTTGTCTTCCCAGCTGTGCCTCTATTAAAGCAGAATAATCACTTCCAACTAATTAACTAAAAGGGAGAGCACCTTGCCAAATCCCATTTACTTTTTGTAAAATATTCAGATGAAGGCTAGCTAGTGACTTGGACTTGGTCATTTAAAGCGCTTTTGGAAAACATTAGCTTTCAAGCCATTTTGATCAATTTAAGCTCTTATAATAAAATAATAAATGCTCACCCAGGGCACAGTGTAAGTAATTGTAGTAATGATTCAGCTTGGGCACCTTGTCAGATCATGGTGGCTTGAAGAGCAAAACTTCACTAGCCACATCTTTTGCTGGTACCCTCGAGCTAGACACGTGTGGTACAGCAGAGTGCTTGGCACGTGGTATGCTTTTATTTGTGGAGAATTTTGTTTGAAAGGTAAAGAAAACTTTGGCTATCTCTTGGAAGTAGTAGAATTATGAACCATGATTGTATTGATAATTTATTTAAAATAGGGTTTTATGAAGTTTGCAGTTTAAAATCATTTTGTTATATTGAACTTCAATTTCTTTCTAACCCTGCACTTATTATTATTATTTTACTATAAACCAGATTAAGTCCCGCTTATTTTTCCACTGAACTTTGAATTTTCTAGTGGATATTATCTGTTTAGTGGACTTATAAAGCTACATCTGATATTGCAGTTTGCTGGCTTTTCAGATTACATAGTAATATACCCCTTTTATATAAAGGTTAATGAGTAGCCAGGTTAGACTCACCAGTTCATTGTTATATTAAAAGCCAGATAGTTTGCTATTTCCCTTTCATTTCCTCCCATGTTTTTTTTTTTTTTTTAATATATTTTTTACTTGATATATTAAAATTACTTTTAAAATTTAGATTTTCTTTTTTAAGACAATATGATGTTTTTAACTTTGCCTCCTTGTAGATTCTGGTTGCATTTTATTGTCAATTTTAAATTATGGTGATTAGTATGAGCTGAGTAATGGTTTAATCAAGGTAGATCTTGCTCCTTTGCTCTACCTTGCTCTTTTTTTTTATACCACTCCCCCATTTTTACCTGTAGATTTGCATGTTTGACCTAGCAGAATAATTGGGTCCACAGCAACATGGGCGTGCCTCCCTTAGAAACACTTAGTTTCATGTATGACTCATAAGCTGAAGCACAGACACCACTTCCCCAATCTACAGGAGCCATTTTAACAGCATAAAACTTGCCGGGTTGCTTTTTATTTTCAAGCCCAAAGGACAGTATCTAAAGATAATGAAAATATCTGAAGGTAACATTATATTTTTGGGTGTTTGCTTCGGGCTTTTTCCTGAGCTGGTAAACAGGAGGGTGGTTCTTACCTGTCGAAGAATATGGCTGAGTGTGTTCTTTAACTCTCTGAAAAAATGTAATCAGTCAGTCACATGCCTGATTACACTGAACTAGTAAGGGGAAAGAACGTGTTGAAATTCTGGAAAGTTATAGGGCTTTTTTGGTAAAGCTTTCTTTATATTTTTTGTGATTTTTCCCTCTCCACTGTATGACTTGAGAATAAAGGAGATTTTTCTTTTTTTTTAGATCACAAAGCAAAGTAGGTCATATTTTAATTTTTAAAAATGTAATTTTACTTTGAAGGTAGCAAGAAGTTAGAATTCAAGAAACTGTACTTATGCGTGTTATGGGTGTTAAAAAAAAATCAAGAACAATGGTTTTGTTTTGGCATTTAGTTAAGGGGAAGTTTTGGGACAACTGTTATAGATGTTGCTCCTTGACTGCTCTATCCTTTCTTCTTACGTTCATGAAATGATACCAAAACATTTAATTTTGAAAACAAAATAGAAGTTTAAGTAATATGAATGGCCATTTAGTTAATAAGTAAAAGTGACTCAAATAAAAAGGAACAAAGACTAGAATGATTCATTTACTATTAGAAAAAAATAATGAAGTTTTTAAATTCATACTGGAAACTTGTTTGGAGTAATAGCCTTAAAAGCCTAACTAGCTTCTAAGAAAACATAGTATTTCAGTTTGTTTAAAAAGTATTGGCTTTCCTTTTGTTCTTAAAATTTGCTTGTTTTATATTTTAAAAAGAAAAAAAGAAAGAACTCATGGACAGGGACAACAGTGTTTGGGGAGTAGAGGAAGGGAGTGGGTGGAGGTGGAGGATGGTATGGGGGACAAATGATGGTAAAAAAGATGAAATATAAATACTTCTCAATGGAAAAAATATAAATATGAAAATACACAACAATTAATATCCTTAATAAAGAAAAGATTGTCCAGGCTTTTCCTGAAGTATTTATCATTATTGAAATTATGAGATTTTGGCAAGTGTACATTCTGGGATGCCTTGAAGTTCTAGGTACTCTAAGAAGCTGTAAAATAGTAGTATTTTAGTTATTAAAGTTATTTGTGAAACTAAAGTTTAAAAGTAAAGTTAGAATATTCAATGATTATGAATAAAGTTCTTAGAAATAAAACTTGCCAAGTTTTATTATTATTTTCCCCTGTGATTATATTTAGCTAGCTCTTTGGGAATTTGCTATTATAAACTTTGTAAGTGCTTGAAGGCCTGTCAGATGAAAGGGAAGATAAAAAGGCAGTCAGTTATTACTTCTTAATCTTTTAAAAGGATTGTTGATATTAACAGATCAATTTTGTGGTCCAATAAGAAAGGCACTGCAGACATTTTACTCTTAGCCATTTGCTGTCATCTTTGTTTGCTTTTTTTTTTATATATATATATATACTGATTACATATGTATTTCTGGCCAATGTGTTGCCTTTCTTTTTTTTTTGTTTTTTTTTTGTTAAGGTATTATATGTGTACATATCTTACCATTTACCAAGGCTTTATTTACTTCTTATGTGATTTATGTGAAAAATCTAATGAAACTTTTTTGCCTTAAGAAAATTTTTTTCCTTTTTAAAAGCCAGTGACCCATAGAAGAAAAATCAAAGGGTACACAAATAAGCAAATAATTAAGATTTTATTTATTAAAAAGAAGTAGAAGAATTTAGTTTCTTAAAATTAAGATTCTGGTGCAACTTAAATAAGATAGATACTGTTCATTTATTTTAGTTTCTTATTATGTAAAGAAGGCCAATCGAGAAGGGAGGAAAAAGAAAGCATGGACGCAGGACGGGTCCCTAAAACTTATTAGGTAGTCCCCTACCCACTATTTCCTTTCAGAAGGTTGAATATAAGTTTAAACTGAGTCATCAGAATTAAACTTAGAATTACCGATTTACACAACTTTAGCACTAAAAGAGGCTGAAGATCGCCCAACTGCGTCGCTTTTATAACTGAAGAAGCAGGCCCAACCAGGTCCTGTGACTTGCTCAAGGTTGTGCTGTGCTAACCCAGAGCTGCCCACGCCAACAAGTAATGCTTTGTTTGAAATGGTCTGTAGATCCTTAAGACTAAATAAAGCCTTAATTAAATTATTTGGTGATAAGCAGCCAAATAAATTAACCAATGATTTTGAAAATGCGTTCAAACTAGTTTCCTTTTTCAGAGAGATAATATATTTGTTTAATTTCTGAAAAAATTTTTTCACTATTAGAATTTTTTCATAGTCAGAACAGTGTTTTGTGACATTGCTTATTTAAATTGGGCCTAAGGGAGGTAAAAACCTAACAAGTTGGGAATTTACTTTGAACTTCTAGATACAAAGACAGGTTTGTTTCTGCTTTAATTTTAGGAGGGCAAATACTATTTAATATGATGCCTAAATTTAAGGATAGCAAACTTTAAAAGGCATGTGACCCTCAGCTTAATCTCTGTCTGGTGTCTGCTCATTGTAACCATTCAAAGTAAAAACATCTACCTGGTATTAAACATTTTAAAATGGTAATTTCAACCTTTGGTGTAACAATCAGCTGGCTTCAACTGAAGACATTCTGATTCATTAGGCCTAGAATTTGGTTTATCAGTCTTCTTTTTTAATAAGTACCCTAAATGATTGTTATACAGGCCACACTTTCAGAAAAAGAATTTAGAGGTTTAGAAAGAGCGATTAATCAGTTTTTTAGCATTGTAGTATTTGAAGTTTAAAGCAACAGAACAGCAGTAAGCATATTTTTCCATACAAGCAACCGAAGACCTATACTTTTGCCCACCCCTGTATTTTGAAGCCTACAGCCCCTAGTAAGAAAAGTGACTGCAGTAGTTTATCACCAATATTAGGACTTATTTAACCTCCTCTCCCTATTATCTCTTTATTCCATTTTATGGTGGTTGTGTCTTTCAGCTTTGTGGCTTTCCTTCTTTCCTCTTATGTAATTCTGCTTTCGCCCTCCTGCTCCCCAACCTGCTGCCATGTTGACCACAATATAAAATGAAACTAGTTATTTTTATTTTTCCAGTGTAACTGACCTGCTTTCCATCTCAGTGAACCATCACTCTGCCAGCGTTAGTTTGTTGTTTTTTAATTCTATTTGGTGTTGTATGGTGTTTCTCTCTGTTTCCTTATCTTTGAAGTTCTAGTGGGGGGGAAATTCCCTTCCTGATTTATGATAACATTTACAGTCTTTGAAAACCTTCTCTGCAGGGTAATACACTATTATTATTTGTAATTGTTTGAGTCTGGGAGGGAGTAATATGTTCCCCCCATGTGATACTTGGATAAAAATTTTTAGGTTTCTTTGGACACTTAACTATATCACAGATTGCATATTTGTAGACTGGCCTTACATTACATTCCATCTAATGGGACAAAGTATTCACAGACTCTTGTAGGAGTGGGAAGAAGAGTCCCATCAGTTGAATGGTCTGAAAATAATTTTTGCTTTCATGAATTGTATCTCCACCAGAGTATTTTGCTCTTTTGCTTGGAAGTTAAATTAGTAATACCACTGAGACAACTCAAATGATGGGAGCAGTTTTGGGCTATTGGCGCAATCTTTTCCTCCCATTAGTATGGAAAACCTAAAGAGAAAAATATTTTGTGTCATCTCTACTTTTGCGTCTTGTTCAGTGGTCTGTGTACTATAATGTAAATGACTGTTGATCTATACTACAAATGTCTAGACATCTCATTCTTTTGCTTTGTTGTCAGAGAGGAAGAAATTATGCAGCTGAGCTTTGTTTGTACAAATTTTTGTGTAGAACAATTTTGATTTCATTTTTTCCAGTTATATATATCTGAATTAAAGCCATTCTCATCAGAAAACTGTTCCTAAACTTTTCTTTTCACTGTCGTTCTCTTCCCCCTATAGGAATTCAGAGCTTCTCTTTCATTTAATTGGTGAGCAGCATGGTATCAGTTCTTTCTTAACTCCTTATTTCGTAGCCTGAGTTTGATTGCTAGCATGAAAAAAAAAAAAAAAAAAAAAAAAAAAAAAGGAGCTATAAACAATATGAATGCTTCCTGGAGTTTGTATGAAGACTGATTTAATAATTTTTACAGTAAGCTGAAACTGGTTTGGCTCAGTGGATAGAGTGTTGGCCTGCAAACTGAAGGGTCCTGGATTCAGTCTGGTCAAGGGTATGTGCTTTGGTTGTGGGCACATCCCCAGTGGGGCTTGTGCAGAAGGCGGCTGATCCATGTTTCTCTCTCATCAATGTTTCTAGCTCTCTATCCCTCTCCCTTCCTCTCTGTAAAAAACAATCAGTAAAATATACTTAAAAAATAATTTTTACATTAAAAAGTTAGCTTGGCTGAGTGTTGACCTATGAGCCAGGAGGTCACAGTTCAATTCCTGGGCATATGCCAGGCTTTTGGGCTCGACTTTCAGTGTGGGACATACAGGAGGCAGCTGATCGATGACTCTCTCTGATCATTGATATTTTTCTCCCCCTCTGCCTTCCTCTCTGAAATTAATAAAATATAAATGTAAATATCCCATATAATAAAAGCATAATATGCTAAGAGTCCAACCTTGCATTTGACCATTTGACCAGTTGCTACAATGTGCACTGACCACCAGGGGGCAGACTTTTCAACAGGTAGATTAGCTTGCTGATGGGGTTTGGCCAATCGGGACTGAGTAAGACAGGCAATAACAGTCCCTGGAGCCCACCTGAGGTCCCTCCCGGGCCCCAATCATGCACTGGTGGCGTCTCTTGGCCTGGCCTGCACCCTCTTGCAATCTGGGACTCCTCTGGGGATGTCAGAGAGCCAGTTTTGGCCAGATCCCCTCAGGCCAGGCTGTAGCAACCCACCGGCGCACAAATCCATGCACTGAGCCTCTAATATATTTATGAAGTGATACATGTACTTTGTTTAAAATCTAATAGAAGAGCCTGTAAGGGAAAGTGGCTTTTCTCCTCTACTCCTTCCTATTCTCAGTCTTGCTGTCTAGAGGCAGGCATTTCTTAGATAAGTTCTTTTATTTTATAAAACTTGTGTTTTTTTGGATCTATCCTTGTTTTCTACCCTATATATTTGAAGTTCTTCAAGGTAGGAGGAACCAGTATGAACTTACATGATGTAAAGCCATGTAAAGTTCATTATCTAAATTAGGGGTGTCGAACTCAATCAGAGAAGGGGCCAAAATCTAAAATCCAGCCTAAATCGCGGGCCGAATGGTTTACTGAACAGTCATAAACTGTCATTGTGATGGAAACGCAGCGGAGTGCAGTGATGACAGCGCGGTGCGGGCCACATTGCAAGGCCTGGGGGGACGGATTTGGCCCGCGGGCCTTGTGTTTGACACATGTGCTCTAAATGATGGATGCTGTGGTCATTGTGGTTGTGCAAAGTTGTATGGTACAATATAAAAAATCTAAATGAAAAAATTTGGTTATTTTCTGTGTTTTAGAAAATAGTCCTATAATAATAAAACTAAACATTTTTGTAGTAAAACTATAAAAATGAGTTGTTGGCTTAATCATTAGCTTATATGCATCACATTTTTATATCAAAATATTAAATGGATGCTTAATATTATAATGGAACAACTCATTAACCCTTTAAACTTTGTTAGTAGAATCACGCCATGTACTATATTCTGTAGTAACTTCCATTCAACTCTTTGGGACTTATTTTAATTTTAATTGTAGTGCTATGTTCATTGTCTCTTGTTGATGACATATTGTTTCAGCACTTGGTTGCTGAAACTTATGTGCAAGAGTTCTCTGGGGCAGTGTCATCACATTGAAGTATGTGAAGACTTTGCAAAGACTATGAAGAAAATGGGTAGCTTATGATGATTTAGTTTTTCATTATCTTTCCTAGAAACAAAATGCCTACTATTGATGACTTTTTACTCATTCAGCATTTTACTGTTCTAATACCCTGGGGGAGGGGAGTAAAACCCTTCAAAACCCTAAATGATGGATAGTTGATACATTTCACAGTAAGTTGTAGGCATATATATATTTGACCACTAAATAGTTGAGTGTCTGTCATTTGTTAACTGTGATTCAATTATTTCAAACATAATTTTCAATAAAAAAATTAAGAAATAAAATAGATACAATATAGTCCAAATTATGTACATAAAACAATACTCTTATTAATACATATGTAGTAAAGGTGGACAGACAGGGGCCACATCACTTTAGAATATAGGAGAGATAAAATGAGATTGTAGAGGAACACATAGGAGGTTTTAACTATGACTTTTCCCCCCTTAAGAATCTGAGACAAAATATGGTAAAATATTAATGTAAAGCTGGGTGATGGGTATGAGAATGTATTCTTTTTCTCTTCAGTTGAAGTATTTCATAATAAATTTTGCTTAGAAATAAAAAAAATTGTTTCACATAATAACAAATAATGTTTAATTTGATAAAGTTGATTTGAAAAATGGTAAATAAACTCTATTTTGGTAACTAGTGACAGAGATAATGAAGAAGAAATCAAAGTAGAAGTTATAGGATTTTATAGTTGTATTTTTTAAGTCAATATATAATAGTAATAGTTTGAGGGTTTCCTATACTGTTATATTTTTATTGATTCATCTAGCAATTATTTATTGTCTGCTAGACATTATTATTGAAGTTAACGAATATAGCAGTAAACAAAATATACAAACTTGACTCATAAGTTGCATATATGTACTGTAATAATTCACTTCTATTTTAAAATATATCTAATGTACATAAAGATTGGAAAAAATGACATAGTGGTCTTAAAAGTGCTCTGTGATTGACTGAGATGAGGAAAGTATAATAGAATTTATTTTTTAATAACTTTATTTTATCAAGGAAAAAAAATGTAACTCAGAGAATTTTTAATATACTATTCTGAGAAAGGACCCCTTAAAGGGTATCCTATATAATAAAAGCCTAACATGCTAAGTGCCTGGTCATTCATTCAACCAATCGAAGCGTAATATGCTAATGATATGTTAAGGCCGCTCAACTGCTCGCTATGATGTGCACTGACCACCAGGGGGCAGATGCTGTGATCGGTAGGTTAGCTTGCTGCTGGGGTCCGGCCCATTGGGACTGAGCGAGTCTGGCTGGACATACCCTGGAACTCTCCTGTGGTCCCTCCCCGGCTGGCCAACCTCCCGAATCCCTCTCCAGCTCCTATTTGGCCTGGCCTGTGCCCTCTCACAATCTGGGACCCCTTGGGGAATGTTGGGGAACCAGTTTCGGCCCGATCCTGCAGGCCATTTGTGCACTGAGCCTCAGGTTTAGTAAATAATAGCCTATACTTACAAAAAAAAAATTATATTTATAAAGATAACCCATGGCTATTTTATTTTCAATTTTTTAGACATTTTTTAAAAATCACATTTTTACAATATCGCACCAATCTTATCAGAAAATCTTTTAAATATTGGAAAGTTGATAAACTCAAAGTAGTGGGCACAAGTTTTCTAAAATTCTGCTTTTCAGTAGAAAGCTTACATTTTATCATTGGTCAGAGATACTGTTAATTATTTTCCTTGAATTGATAGGTGCACTTTATTTATTTTTGAGAAAATATCTGCCAAATATGCAATTTTGAATCAGTACCTTTTTTCCCCCAAGTACAAATTGTATTCCCTGAAAAAAGCAGCTAATTACCTCACAATTATTGTGATATATTCCTAGAAGTGGGTTTAACAATAATAGCATTAGTGCTTTCCCTCAAGATGATTGTTTTAGTATTTGACAGAAATTCTTTAATATATACTGTACTTTACATTTTATAAGAATACTAAAGGGTGTATTTAATTGTTGAGATTTAACAAAAAAAAAGTGAAACTACTTTTTAAAAAATGTAAGTACCTAGTGGAAATACAATGACTAGTGTGGTTTGGAGACACGGCTTCAATTCATACAAAGGCCTTTGGTTTTGTACCATCAGTGGAAATATAAACATGGAAAAAAAAAAAAAAAAAAGGCAAATAATACCTTAGCATTACTATGAAAATAGTTTTAACCTCATAAATTCCCTGAAAGGGTTTCTGGACCCTCTGTGGGTCCAAGGATCACATGTGAGAGAATTGCAAGGTTACACTATAATAGTGCAACATTGGGAATAATTCAAATGTTCAAAAATAGGAATTGGTTAAATAAATGATGGTACTTCCACACAATTATGTGATAGGATACAATTTTATTAAAGTTTATGTTACATGTAAGCTGTTATACAGTATTTTTCTATTTTTGGTGCCTAACTAATGAGAAAACCAACATTTCTCAAAGAAAGTGTAAGTGTTCATTTTGAGCCTCAGTATTTCCATGTAGTTGGTGACTTTGTGATTAAGAAAAGGGAAATTAGCAGGCGGAAGAAGGCAGTTACTGGCCTCTTCCAGTCTATGGTAACTTTGAAGTTTAATTTTCACAGTAAAAGGAATTGGCCCTGGTTTCAATAATTTTTATATGTTTATAGTAATAGGTGAAGTATACCGTCAAATTAATGTCTTGCTATAGATTGCATTCCTCAATAGACATTATCTGACTTACATTTTTTTATTATATTATTATTCTTAATTGGGAGAACTTGGAGTTACTGTGTGTTCCTTAGCCTTAGAGTGAATTAAGTGAGTTTATAAAACAAACTTAGCCAGAGATTTTCTTATAGAAATTTAGAACATATTCATGCTAATGGAACCATCACTGTGTCAGTGGAGATGATACTTTATAGGCTAGGGGTGTCGAACTCAATCAGAGAAGGGGCCAAAATCTAAAATCCAGCCTAAATCGCGGGCCGAATGGTTTACGAACAGTCATAAACTGTCATTGTGATGGAAATGCAGCGGAGTGCAGTGATGACAGCGCGGTGCGGGCCACATTGCAAGGCCTGGTGGGACGGATTTGGCCCTTGGGCCTTGTGTTTGACACGTGTATAGGCAGTCAGAAAGAGATTGTTGAGGTTAGGTCCACAGGCTTCTTGTTAAGATCTTCTTATTAGTATATGGCCCAGCTGGTGTGGCTCAGTAGTTGAGCATCGACCTATGAACCAGGTGGTCATGGTTCGATTCCTGGTCAGGGCATGTGAGTTGGGGGCTCAATCCCCAATGCGGGGCATGCAGGAGGCAGCCGATCAATGATTCTCATCACTGATGTTTCTATCTCTCTCTCTTCCTCTCCCTTCCTCTCTGAAATCAATAAAAAATTAAAAGATCTCCATATATGGCATCTCTAAAGTGAACTATCTTTTTGCAGAAAGAAATTTTTTTGTGAGAGATATCATTGAACATATGGTGCTTTGTGCATGTTACTTAATTTTTTTAATTACAGTTGTCATATATTAGTTTCAAGTGTACAACATATAGTGATTAGATATTTTTATATCTTATAAAGTGATCACCCTGATAAATTTAGTATCCGTCGACACCATATATAGTTATTACAATGTTATTGATTATATTCCCTATGTGTACTTTACATCCCTGTGACTGTTTTTATAACTGGCAATTGCACATCTTAATCCCTTTCCTCTTTTCACCCATGACCCCAACCTCCCTCCCATCTGACAGTTATTAAAATGTTCTGTGTATCTATGAGTTTTTCCCCATTTTATTTGTTCATTTATTTTGTTTTTTAGAAACCACACATAAGTAAAATTATATAGTTTTTGTCTTTTTCTGTCTTTTTCACTTAGCATAATATCCTGTAGTTCAATCCATGTTGTTTGCAGATGTCAAGATTTAAATCCTTTTTATGTCTGAGTAGTAATATTCCATTGTGTAATATATATACCATATCTTCATTATCCATTCATCTATTGATGGCCACTTAAGTTGCTTTCATATCTTGGCTATTGTAAATAATGCTGAAATGAACATATGGATGCATATGTCTTTTTAAATTAGTATTTTAGGATTCTTAGAATAAATACCCAAAAGTAAAATTGGTGGGTACTTTTGTCTCTTGTAATACCTTTGTTTCAAAGTCTATTCTGTCATAAGTATTGGTATTCCAGCTTTCTTTTTTTCATTTTCATTTGCATGACATATCTTTTTTCATCCCTTTACTTTCAGTCTGTGTGTCTTTATATCTGAAGTGAGTCTCTTTAAGCAGTATCCTAGTCTTGTTTTATCCATTCAGCCACTTAATGTCTTTTGATTGGGGCATTTTAATCCATTTATGTGTGAAGTAATTATTGATGGTATATAGTTATTGCCATTTTATTATTCATATATTTGGTTGTTACTTTTCTCCTTTTTAGAGAGATCCCTTTAATATTCCTTGTAATATTGGTTTGATGGTGATGAACTCCTTTATCCCTTAGCTTTTTCTTGTCTAAGAAGCTCTTTTTTGTCCTTCAATTCTAAATGATAGCTTTGCTGGGTAGAGTAATCTTGGTTGTATGTCATTGCATTTCATCACTTTTAGTGTTTCTTGCCAATCCCTTTTTGCCTCAAAGTTTCTGTTGAGAATTCAGTGACAGGCTTATGGTAGCTCCCTTGTAGTTAACTGGTTTTCTCCTGCTTTTAAGCCTCTTTCTTTGTCTTTAACCTTTAGCATTTTAATTATGTTGTGTCTTGGTGTGTACTTCTTTAGGTTCATCTTGGGACTCTCTGAGCTTCCTGCACCTGTATATTTATTTTTGTCAGTAGGTTAGGGAAGTTTTCAGTCATTATTTCTTCAAATAGGCTTTCAACTTCTTGCTCTCTTCTTCTTGTATCCCTATGATGTAAGTGTTGCTGAGCTTGATTGGTTCCAGAAGCTCCTTAAACTACCCTCTTTTTTTCATTTTGTTCTTCATTATTGGGTGTTTCCACTATTTCATCTTCCAAATTGCCGATTCAATCCTCTGCTTCACCTAATCTTTTGATTTTCTCTAATCAAATCTTCATTTCAGTTATTATATTCTTCATTTCTGACTGGTTCTTTTTGAATGTTTTCTATCTTGATTTTTGCTTTCTATAATTTTGTTAAAGTAATCATTGAGTATATCTAGTCTTTCCTTAAGTTCATTGAGCATCCTTATAATCAGTGTTTCTAACTCTGCACCTGGTAGATTGCTTTGTTTAGTTATTTATTTAGAGTTTTCTTTTGTTTCATTTGGATCATGTTTCTTTATCTTCTCATTTTGGCTGTCTCCCTATGTTTGTTTCTATGTATTAGGTAAAGCTGCTATGTCTCCGGGTCTTGGTAGAGTGGCCTTGTGTAGTGGGTGTCCTGTGGGGCCCAGTGGCACAGTCTCCCTTGGCACCTGATCTGGGTGCTCCAGGTGTGTCTCTCGTGTGGGTTGTGTGTGCCCTCTAGTTATAGTTGAGCTTTGATTGCTCTTGGCACTTTGGTGAGAGAGATTGACCTTTACGCTGAGTGACTATAGTGGAGGAGCTATTGGGCAGGGTCTGACTCCATGGACCAGGAGTTGTTCTAGCAGGGCTCTGGTGCCTGTCAATTCTAACCTTTGATTGTGTTGTTTGTGTAGGTGGTTGGGTGGTGCTCTGGTTTGGTCTGAAGCTGGCCACTGGATGTGTTAGTTCTCAGACCTCTTGAGCTGCTCTGGTACAGGCCAAGGTCAGCTGCTACCTGTGCACAGCTTGGGCCACTTTATGTGATCTATAACTGATTTGGAAAGGGTTGTTGCTTGCTCTGGGCTTAAGAGATGCCTGGGAGAGGCTAATTTGCAAATCGAGGCAGGCTGCCACTAATGCTTGGTGTGCTGTGTAGTAAGAAGTATGAGATATGCACAGGCCAGTCACCACTTGTTTGGTGTTTGTGAACCTTTAAGAGTTTTTAGGAAAGTCCACAGCAGGAGCCAAGACTGCCCATTTGTATGGAGAAGTTGCAGGAAGTGGCTTGTGTGAGCCCGAAAGTTGGGTGGGGCCGGGTCTCAGGGAATCACCAGGGTGGGGCTAATGAAATGAACCACGTTGATAGAGACTCTCACTTGGCACTTGCCCGAGCCAGCTGGGTGGAGGAAGGGCTCAACAAAGTAACAATGGCATCTGCCAGCCTTCTGTTGGGGAGAAAGTTGCTCCTCCAGTCCTCGCTCTGATGCCAGACAATTCAGTTCCTCCTCATATATCCCTGATGCTTTTCCAACTGCTGCCCCGTGCTGGAGCTCAGAACAGATGAGTCCAACAGCAGGTACATCTGTTGATGGCCCTTTAAGAGGAATGCCTAGTACTCCAGTGGCCTTCAGTCTCACTCAGCCACAATCCCAACTAGTTTGTACAATCAGAAGTATAGGGACTTACTTAGGTGACCCTGCTAGTTTAGAACTGGTGCTGTAGAGCCTAAGACCATCGGAAAACACAGATATTTACATATGTAAACACAGATATATTCATAACGGTAGCAAAATTACATTTATGGAGTAGCAACGAAAATAATTTTATGGTTGGGGGTCACCACAACATGAGAAACTGTATTAAAGGGTCATGGCATTAGAAAGGTTGAGAACCACTTCTTCAGGGTAATTTGACCATCAGAACCAGAGGCAGTGGGAAGGAACCTAATGTGAAAAGAAAATGCTACTTTTCTCAGGGTTTAGGAACACTTTTTCCTAGAGATTTGGGACAGTTGAGGTAATAAGTATGAGCAGAAAGAAGTATTCTAAAGATATGCTATGAAGGTATTAGTAATAATAACAACTTTTACACTCTTGAAAAGAATGAATTAGACCCTTCCATTGAAAGTTCTAGGTAAAAATGAAATTCTTTTCCAAACTATTCATTTAAGAAATACTACTATTGCCAAAACCGGTTTGGCTCAGTGGTAGAGCGTCGGTCTGCGGGCTGAAATGTCCCGAGTTCGATTCCGGTTAAGGGCATGTACGTTGGTTGCGGGGAGGCGACTGGTCGATGTTTCTCTCTCATCGACGTTTCTAGCTCTCTATCTCTCTCCCTTCCTCTCTGTAAAAAATCAATAAAATATATTAAAAATAAATAAATATTACTTATTTTAGGAGCATGATGCCATGCTAAAGATGATTATTAGGTGTGTATTAAGTTCTGTTTAGAAAAGAGAGGTCACAGGAAGCTCAGCATAGTCTTAGGTGCAGTAAAATATTGATTCATTTTTGGATATTGACTAAGAGAGGAATTGCACTAAACTTGGTGAAATTATAATTGTTGCAATTTACAGCTTAGGTAAGTATTGACCAGTATGGATAGAGAATGTGGTTGCACTATTCCCAAGTTTTATAGAATATGAGGTATAATTGAGGTGATTTCTTAAAAATTATTAGTTTGGGAGGCAGCTAGCATAATGAAAGTGAGCACCTCTGTTTTGGTTGTAATTAATTAGAAGTTTACTTAAAATGCTTTAATAGTAAGAATTCATTTAAAATATTTTTTTAATTAAAAATGTTTAAGTTTAATTTTATTTTTTATTGAAGTATAATTAATATATAACATAATATTAGTTTCAGGTGTATAACCTAATGATTTGATATTTGTATACACTGGAAATGATCATTACAATAAGTCTAGTTATCATAAGAAGCTACAAAGCATTTTTGTTGTGATGAGCATTTTTAAGATTTACTTTCAGCAACTTTTAAATATTCACTACAATGTTATTGACTGTAGTCACCATGCTTTACATTACACATGATTTATGCACCTTTTGAAAATAGAGTTTTATTTGGTTTGTGTATAGTTGAAAGTTGAACGTAAGTGAATAAATGATGTGAGTCAAAGTTTGGGAAACATAGGGAAGTAGGCAAAGGAGTAGAGATATAGTTTGTTTGGGGGGATACAAGTTATCAGAAGACTGCTGACAAGCCATGGTAAAAATGACCAAAGATCAAAGAGGCAAGCTATCTGTCCTGTTTTTTTTAATCAGTTGCTTGAAGGCTTTTTTGTGGGGGGGAGGGTTGGCAGGTGGGGGTGGTACTTATCTTTTTTGAGAGGTAATCGCAGAGGTTGAGGGAGTGGTCAGGTGTTACTTATCTAAGTGTGTACTAAGGTGAACTAGTTTGAGGGATTATTCTATTATTCAGACATTAGTTTTTTTTCTCTCAATCATTATGATTTTCAAGTCTTTATTTGTAAGATAATTACTATTAAGAACACATTTTCATTAAACTGAATCTTTGTGTGCCTTATGAACTTGGATCCCAACCTTAAAATACCTTTTTTATTTGTTTTCATAAACACTCTTCACCATTTGTATGTTATGTTTCTGGCACCATATTTTGACACATTTTCACATAACCTATTGGACTATTTATAAAACAAGACATAAAGATGTAGCAGAGAAGGCAGGAAATACTTGACGTTTGTATACCATATCTTGTTCTCTGCTTCCTGTCAGTTAAACCACGATGAAAGGAACAGAGACACAGCTGTACACTTGCTGCTTTAATTTCCCATTAGTGAGACCAGTTAAGTATAAAGCTTGTTTCATTAAACTTTTGTCACTTGTTAATTTGGGTATGTTGTAGGCTTATTTTGTATTCTATGGAATGTATATATTATATTACAATTAGATGTATTATATATAGAAAACATAACTTGCATAATTCAGAATGTGTTTACTTTTGTGAAATTTTTATAGGCTGTAAAAAATTGGCTCTTTGTATATGGTATAGGTTCAATTGAAATGATAAGCTAATATTTTGATCTTGAAATTTTAGTATTCTAAGTATTTATTTTTGTATTTGGGTGTATCATGATTCTTTAATACATTTAAAGCATTTTATGGTACAACTTTAAAGTAATGAAAGAAGTCATAGGGTTGACTTAGATAAGAAAATATAATTAGTAAATGACAGAACTAGGATTTTCTTTTTTTCTCTATTTTTAAATATGTTTTTATTGATTTTTGTTTTTAGAGGGAGAGGAAGGGACAGGGAGATAGAAACATCAATGAAATGAAACATCGATTGGCTACTTTCTGTACATCCCCTAGTGGGGGTAGAGTTCGCAACTCTGGGCTTGTGCCTTGAACTGGAATCAAACTAATGACTTCTTGGTGCATGGGACAATGCTCAACCAGCTGAGCCACACTGACCCAGCCAGACCTAGGATTTGAATGCAGTTCTTCTGATGCTAAATCTTATGTCCTTTTAGGAAGAAAAGGTTTGTGGGGTTTTTTGTTTGTTTTTCAATAAATTGCTATTTCATCTATTATTCAGCGACTCAATCTATTAAGTATACTTTTGCTCCTTCTACCTGGAATGTTCCCCTGCCTCACTACTTCCCCCCCTCACATTCTCTTTACTTTGAAAAAAATGATCTTCTCCTAACGAAATGTCTCACATGTAATTTTTTTAGAAAAGTTTTCTCAGATTCTCACAAGTAATTTTTCCTTTCTCTCTACTCCTTCATTACTTGATTGACTTATTTATTTACATCACATGTGTCAAACACAAGGCCCGCGGGCCAAATCCGACCCGCCAGGCCTTGCAATGTGGCCCGCACCGCGCTGTCATCACTGCACTCCGCTGCGTTTCCATCACAATGACAGTTTATGACTGTTCAGTAAACCATTCGGCTTGAGATTTAGGCTGGATTTTAGATTTTGGCCCCTTCTCTGATTGAGTTCGACACCCCTAATTTACATTGTTCTGTATTTATCTGTTTACATTTTTCTTTTCTTTTTTAGGCAGTGAACTAATTTATTTTTGTATACCCAATACTTAGCATATAGTAGATTTCATAAATACTTATTGGATGACTAAATACATGGCCCAAATTGCTTTCCTTCATTTTAAAATTGACAGGCTGATTAAAGAACTGTAACGTGGCTCTTTTCTACAGTATTCCTTTATGGTTAATTGTAAGAAATAATTTCATTTTGATTTCTTTCTTGCTTTTGCCCTCCCGTTTGTTTTTGTTATTTATAGAAATCAAATATCTTAGTGAAATTATTAGTGTTTCCATTCTAGTTAAAAGTGGTGATATTATAGGGTATCCCCCCAAAATGTATATACATTGTAACAGCTGATAGCTCAATTTTGAAAATGAAATGTATTTTACTAAACACTAACTTTATAATTACTCAAAGTGTGTGTGTGTGTGTGTGTGTGTATATTTATTTATTTTTTTTTTTGCGGGGGGGGGGGGGAGGAAACACTCTATATATTGGCCCACTAAAAAAGTGTATCTGAGAATACTTTAGTTTCTTAGATTGATGAGCATCAAAAAAGTCTTTTGTCTTTAGATCAATCTGAAGAAAATGTCTAGATCTTCATTGTAGTTCTGATTTCTTCACTGAATAGAGGGAATGATTCCCTTTAACACTATTTGCTTCTCCCTAGATTGTTCTCTGTTCTTGTTTCTAAGCCTTATGTTCCTCAGTGATTTTTGGCTTGTAAATTATAGTCTTACTATTAACAGAGCAAGATTTTTTTGCAAGGAAAACTTTGGACTTGCCTATGCTAGATATATGTTTAAAAAGTTCATGTATTAATAGTTTTGCTAGCTGAAAATTGATATGTTACTATCTTATTTTTAAAAATAAAATTTTAAATGATCAAATGAAAAATAAAGTCAAATCTAAGGATTTAAATATGCTTTTTAAAGATTGAAGTAAAAATTATAAAGCTATATGAATTTCATTTTTAAGGAGTTTTAAAAGAATAAACTAAGTAGTTTGTTTGTTGAAGCCTGATTTTGGCTAGATGTGGAAAATAGTTCATAAGGATTGTTGAGTGCCCTTTTAAATGTGGACTTACTATTTTTGTGCCATTTGTTGGTGGTGTGGGTGAATTTCTCTGTTTGATTAAGAAAATACATGTGCATGTATCAGTTGCAGATAGTCAGGGAAGCCTAGAATCCGTTTGTTCTAGCAAGGGAGTATAAAATGCTAAAAAGATATTTGAAAACACTATAATCTTTTTCAGTAAGTAAGTATTTTCTATTAACAAATGTAAGTAACCTTTGATCATGTGGTCTAATCTGACTTTCAACCCAATGTACTCTTTTTAAAAAAAATAATAAATCTTTATTGTACAGATTATTATAGGTATTCCTCTTTCTGTCCTCCTCCCCCGTAACTCCCCTCCACCTAATTCCCAACTCCACCCTCTTAATATTCTCTTAAATGATGTTAGGTAATAATGAACATATAGAAAAAAATGTAAATGTCTTTTCCTCTCAAGAAGTTTATAATCTTAAGAGATGGGGCATAGTAAATAATCATCTAATAACATGGGAGAATAAGTTTTGTATCCACTTCTACTGTATTATGTGATGGACTGTGATTGCTCACAGGGAAAGACTCTGTATGTCTTAGCCACTGTCTCTTTCCTATCTGGTAGACAGGTTCCTAGTGAGCACTTGCTAAATAAATAAAAGAATATAAACAGCACAGATAAAGACTTTCTGAAGGCCATCTAATATAGGAAAAAAACAAATACAAGGAAGAATTTTCTCTTCTTCTTTGAAGTGTTTATATTTGTAAAGGGAATTTTAAAAACTCCCGATATTCTTAATTGTTGTTGTTAAGTTTCAATTCATTCAAAGTCTAATTTAAAATTAAAGTGAACCCTGGCCAGAGTGGTTAGAGCATCGGCTATGAAACAAAGAGTAGAGGGTTGGCTTCCCAGTCAAGGGCATGTAACTGGGTTGTAGGTTCCATCCCAGCCCTGGTGGGGACACGTGCAGGAAACAGCTGATCAATGTGTTTATCTTACAAAGATGCTTCTCTCTCTCCTTTTCCCCCTCTCTCCATCTCTCAATCTCTCCCTCCCTTCCACTCTGTCTAAAGATCAATGGAAAAAATATCCTCAATTAAGTATTAACATCAACAAATTAAAGTGAAATGGGGGCCCTGAGGTGCCTCTAGGTTAATCAACATTGCCTGGAGGAAATCTGCCTTTGGATTTAGCTTTATCCCACCTCTCCCCAGAATTCCTTTCCCCCTTTCCTTATGTACTTACATGCTGTCTGAAAGGTAAAGCATTTCTCCCACAGTTCTTACTCTCCACTATGGTAGGAAAGGTCACATTTCTGTGTTCAATATCAGGGTTTGAGAGGCTATGGGAGAGACATTGAAGGAGACTGGCAGAAATTTATATTCATAGGTTGTGAAATAACAGTCAGTATTGCCTGAGAATCCCACATTTTAAATGCAGAATATTTTGAGGGGGAACATACTGTTCTGATTAGGATTACTAGATCAGAAACCCCATGAAGGCAGAAATTTTGTTCTGTTTAGTTCACAGCTGTGTCCCTAGCATTTAGAGTAGAGCCTGGCATATTGTAGGAACTGAGTGGGTATTGTTGAGTGGGTGAATAAATGAATGAGCATGAGCTGAAGTTGGACAAGTGCCCAGACTCCCTCTGAACACCTTGTATATTCCTTTGACAGATGTTTATCAGGGACCATCTGTGTAAAATAGGGGAGTATGATGATGACCATGACATAGTCCCTGACCTTATTTTGTTGGCTCTTTCAATCCTTATATCCTCATATATATATAAAGTGAAGTTGATTTTATTGATCTGAAGATTAAATGACAGATACAGTGTAGGACCTGGCACATGTAAAGGGTAGCTATTACTTTCTTCTACATATTTATTTTCTAACTTACTATCACCTCTTACTTAAAGCTCCTTAAGGATGCTATTGTTTTTTGTATCTGCAAAAACATCAGTGGTTCTTAAAGTAGTATATAAGTTTTGCTTTGTAAATTGTAAAACACATGTTAAACATTAGGTATTACTAACGAATGATAACAAATGAACTTTATTGTGCTGTTGTACAATTTCTGGGGCTGTCTTTATATTGAAGTATTTTTAAAAAATCTAATTAGTGCTGGTTATATCTACAAAGGCAACTTTGAATTCTTAAATTATCCAAGAGTAAGGCAATGCCATAAAGCAGAAAAATGCCTCCAATGAGGCATCAGGTTTAATACAGCCTTAATTGATCAACTAGATATTTTCATCTCTCTAAACATCCTAGAAGAAAGTAAAAATTCCTTGAATGTTGGTTATAGCAGTCTCTATTAAGTAACTAAGAAACTTTTATTTGTCATGGATATCACATCTTTTTCATTGAGTACTAGTAACTATATCACCATTATCTATTTAAAATATTTAATACGAAATAAGATATAATTATCTATAGATGCAACTAGTTCATGTATTTCAAGGTTTCACTAATATCCAAAGGGATGTATGGCAATTTGATATTCAGTTGAATAACCTGTAAGAAAGGTTATATGGTAATGAATCATATCTTTTTGAAAATTTTATTTTTCTTTTTCTAATCTGTAGGTAAAGAACAAAAACTTGAAGTAAATTTAGTTAAGTTATTTTTGTTTGTTTTAAATAAATTTTCCATGCTCTGGGCAGTTTAAAGCCATTGTTGATAGTCTCTTATAAGTAATTAATGAAGAATTTAAGGAGGGTAGTATACACTTGGTGGTTAGAAGCTATCAGTGTAGCAATAAAGCTATGGAATGTTTGTTTAAGCTGTTCTCATCATTTTTGGATGGTAGTTACCAGATCCCCACATATGTGACTTGCTTTGGGCTTTGTAAACATAGGGACCACATTCTGTTGCAATCTATTTGAAACCCTCCAGGAACTTTCCACTTCCCAAGGCAAGCCTAAATTCCACTGACTTTAAAGGTTCTCCATAATACTAGCCCTGCTTTCTACTTCTCCATAATTTAGTTTTGCTTTACTAAATGAGTTTTCTACTGTTTCCCATTATCAGCTCTTAGCTCTTGTCAAGCTACTATCTCCAATCTCTCCTCTCCTCCCCGACCCCCTCTCTACCAGCAATCCCTCCTCCCCCCAATCTTCCCTACTTTCTCTACTATCCACCTGTGCACACCCCACTTTCCTTTAAGGTTGAGTTTTGGCCCTTCCTTATCTGGAAAGTATTTTCTTGGCCTGTATGACTGCCCCCTCTTCTGAAATGTTGGCAGAACTGACCAGCTTAGGCATTTAATGAAATACTAGCTTTCATTATATTAAATCATCTGTCTTGGTCTTATTTCCTGAAATACATTTTAAACTCTATGGTAATAAGTTCATGCATTCTTTCTCTCTTTTTTACCATAGTATTGAGCTTAGGGAAAGTGCCATAAATATTCATCAACTTTTTACCACCCAGTCAATCAATAGAAGCATAGTTTCTTTAGAAAATGCATACTGTGGGATCTTTTGATTAGCTGTTGGTATATATCAATTAAGTATAATAAAAGTGTTTTCTATTAGAAAAAAACCAAAGCAAGGGGTGTTGACAAACTTTTTAGTTAATAGTAACTGAAATAGATTAAAATGGTTTAAAAATTGATTGAGAAATTATATTATGAAAAATTAAAGACCTAAAATTTTAACTTCTGTATTATAAATTTTCATATTATGAATACTATTTAATGTTTACTTCTAAGATTTGTGCAATAGGAAAATATACTTAACATGTATAACTTATAATTACTACATATCTGTATTGTAATAAGCATATGTTACAATACTAGCCCTGCTTTCTACTTCTCCTTTTCATCTCTCATGTTATAGTTTCGGTACTTCTAGTTTTTTTGGTGCCATTGAGTTTATATTAGGTAAGTGCCAGAGAGTTGTGAAGATGATTGTAGGAAGAATCCCATCTTAATGATCTTCACATGGAGTACCAGAAATTGTTGGAAAACTTACATAAAACTAGAGGCTTAATGCATGAAATTCATGCACGGTGTGTGTGTGTCCCTAAGCCCAGCCTGCACCCTGTCCAACCTGGGACCCCTTAAGGGATGTCCAACTGCCCACCGGGATCAGGCTTATACTGGCAGTTGGACATCACTCTCACAATCCAGGACTGCTGGCTCCCAGCCACTTGCCTGCCTGCCTGCCTGCCTGATTGCACCTAATCACTTCTGCCTGCCAGCCTGATCAATGCCTAACTGGTCCCCTGCTAGCCTGATTGCCCCTAACTGCCCTCCCCTGCTGGCCTGGTCACCCCCAACTGCCCTCCCCTGCAGGGCTGGTCATCCCTAATTGTGAAAAAGATCAATGTGGAAAAGAAACATCCATGTGAGAGAGAAATATCGATGGGTTGCCTCCTGCCATGAAAGGGATCGAACCCACCACCTTTTGGTGTATGGGACCATGCTCCAACCAACTGAGGCCACTCCAGCCAGGACAATAGCTTATTATTTAAAGAAGAAAAGGGTTGCACTCTGAAATAGTAGGGCATTCTCACATATGTGAGCCAGAAGTTTTGTGCACAAGAAATCTTAAAGTCTTTCCAATTTGTTGGTAACTTGGGAAAAGGTGAAAATGTTCTGCTTCCCTGGAATTTAAGTCTGGTTCCACTATGATTTGGAAGAGAACCCTATGACCACAGAAAAGGATTATGATCATCCATGAATACATGGAGAAATCTGGATTGAACATGGCAATGAGCACAGACAGAAACCTGGGAAGGGGGCACTACAGTACAGGGTTTTAGGGGGAACTGGGGCAAGGCTGGCTTTGGCTTCTTTAATACTGGGGTAGGGGGCCACGAGAGACTATAAAATACAGAAATGCTGTAATACCTGATTTTGAGATGGAAGTTAAGAGTATTAAAATTGTGACATTTTTAAGCTTGTTCTAAAGAAGATTCCTGTCTACTTTTACAGCCTAGATGTTCAGATATCCTGTTTACAAATCTGGCTGGACATGTTTTTCTCAAACCTTTTGCAACATCATGAAGAGCCACTTAAGCCCTGTTAATGGATTTAAAGTTTTTTCCTAGCTGAGACCGGTTTGGCTCAATGGATAGAGCGTCGGCTTGGGGACTGAAGGGTCCCGGATTCGATTCCGGTCAAGGGCATGTACCTTGGTTGCGGGCATATCCCCAGTAGGGGGTGTGCAAGAGGCAGCTGATCGATGACTCTCTCTCATCGATGTTTCTAACTATCTCTCTCCCTTCCTCTCTGTACAAAATCAATAAAATATATTTTAAATAAATAAATAAATAAATAAATAAATAAAAATAAAGTTTTTTCCTATAGGTAGTGGAAGTCACTGATTAGCTTTAAGTACAGGAGTGAGTTTATTGTATTTTCCTTTTTGGTAAATCACTCTTCCTATAGGGCGAAAAGCCACTGGAGCGGAGCGAGAGTAAAAGTAGTAAGAACCCATCAATTGAATACGATGAACAGCAACTATTACTTAATGTGAATTCATGTCCATTAAGCTATTTATATGACTTTTATATTTTGCTTTCAGCTTATGATGTATTTCTTTGTAAGAGTGGTACTGATGATTTAATAGAGTTTCTTCTAGAAGAGTATTGTGTAATATGGGAGTTGGGAGAGTTATGTTAGGTAGCCAAATCTCGTAGGGGATTTTGAACAACATATCTCTAGCTTTTCCCCTTCAATTGGGGCCAGAGTGAAACACTATTACTAATGAGAATCTGCTGTTCTCAGATGGGGGAATCATTGCACTAGAGCAGCAATTTTCAATCTTTTTCATCTCATAGCACACATAATTATTAAAATCTTGTTACCAATATTTTTACCAATCTGACAAGAAAACCATAATTTTGATTCATTCACAACAAATGGCTGTTGTTGTGTTGGCTGTTGTCATTTTTTTTATTTTTTATTTGACAGTCTGAGAGAAAAGAGGTCAGTGCCTCTGACTAAATAGTTAGGTATTGCATAGTTTAAAAATTCTTATGGCGCACCAGTTGAAAACCACTGCACTAGAGCTTATCTTCTAAGAAAATGAAAATATTCAAAAGGGAAATAACCATAGAAATGAAACAATTTCCTTCTAGGTTGATTCTTGTATGTTATAGAGAGAAACTTTTTAAATACCCAGATAGGTTATTGTGATAAAGCATATTTTAGCATGTATTTTCTTGATAGGTGTGTTTTTGATTTAGGGTGCTAGAGAGAAGAAAGTTTCTTTTTGCAAAATAAAAGGCACCAATTAATAACATTGTGAAAATTATCATTTTCAACCTTTTCAGAAAGAAGTTAAACTTTTTTTCATGGCCAAAATTAAAGCAGTATCTGCTTACCATTCAGTATTTCTCTTTGATTTTAAATTCTTTTGTTTTCAGAACATGCTCAAAAGAAGGGTTAATATTGAGACCACAGGTATGGACAGGTGTAGGTATGTGATCTGTTTGGCTGTTCTGCAAGTGCTATAAATGCTACCAGAGTGTAATCTGACACCAGGTAAGCCCAAGTGGCCAATGACGGAAAGTGGAGAACAATGTGAAAGAACTGGAATTTCAGGTCTGCCCTCAGAGTCCTGGAACTGTTTATTTGGGAGTCAGCATAAAGGTGAAAGCATAGAAAAGTCAGCCTGTTTGGCTTGATCATATTGACTTTGTGGGTTTTTGTTGTTGCTGTTGTTGTTTTTAAATTCTAACATTATTGAAATAAGGTGAATTTATTCAGGTTTCCAAGACCTGATTCAGTTTTGCATATGTCACCAGAAGCTTAACTGAGACTTCCTATTTAAAAACATAAATTTGTGTTTCATTCACACAAAAATAAATTTGTCTTTGAAAAAGTTCCAGATACTTTTACTTCCCCTTACCTGCCCCCCACACTTGCAATGAAAGATACCTAAAGCAGGATAGTTACTTAAAAGATATTGGTGGTAATATATACCATGTTTCCCCGAAAATAAGACATCCTCCGAAAATAAGACCTAGTGCATGGAAAGATAAGACATCCCCTGAAAATAAGACCTAGCGCAACTTTGGGAGAAAAAATTAATATAAAACACTGTGTTATTTTTGGGGAAACAGGGTAGTAGTTGTATGGATTCTAAGAACATATTTTAAAACGTTATTTTTTTTCTTAAATTCCTGAATATTTAAAATAATTGTAATTTAAAGGTTAGTGTATAGAAACATTTTCTTTTTTAATTAAGTTGCAATTCGTTTCTCTAGTGACATTAACTTGTATTTCCCCCTTCTATTTTGTTTATAGAGCACCTGATTTAGAGCGGGCTATATAGTGAGATTTATTTTACAACTGGCTTCTTTTTTTGTTTGTTTCCTTAGTAGGAACTGAGAGACTATCCTTTTTGGGGAAGTTCAAATCTGATTTCACAACTAACCACATTTTGGTATGGCTGTCTTTTTTCTAGATCCACAAATTTTTAAATGTAAGTGACAATAATGTTAAAGAACTAGCAATAAAAATGTCACTGGAAATTTAAAGTATTTAAAAGAGTTACTAAGTTGTGGTAGCTTTATAAAAAGGCTTAGTAATGTTTCCTTTTCATTTTTTTAAGCTGAGTCAATGTAAAGCAAGATGGTTTGATATGATAGTACTTGGGAAAGTACAATAGTAAAACGTTAAACTTTAAAGCAATATGAGAAAAATCTGCAAACTCCTTTATTTTTTTCAGGTAAAAATATTGAAAATTATATAACAGAAATCAAGAAGTTGCATGAAATATTGTAGAGACCGTTGCTATATATATTTGTGTAAGGGAATCCTTATTTTTCCAGATATTCTACAAAAGAAAAATACTAATGAAATTCTATTAATGTAGACAAAGGGGCATGACTAGGAATTAAAGCCTCTATTACTTTTGTTGCCATTAATTGTCTGTTTGACTTTGGGCAAATCAGAGTGCTCTAATCCAAATTAATTAGCTGTTCAACGAATGCATTGTCCTAAGTAATTCTTAGATTTTTTTCAGCTCTAAAATTGTGTAATTCTATTCTTTTATAATAGGCAGCCCCTTGGAAGGCTGTACAGAATTTATTTTGATATCACTCATTTATTATTTTCATAAAGCATTCTACCATACTATTATAGAAAATAAAAAAAGACTAACTATGGTCTCACTTTTCTTATTCTACTTTTCTTTAATTTCTGTTGCATTTCTTTCAATGTAATGTTTTTTTCCCAAATACACCTACCTATAATAGGTATATCTATAGGGTGATACGGGTTATTAGATTACCACAATGTAAAAATACTTTCTGTTCAGATATTTAGCATCTAGGCTTTTTACGGAATTCCAGTTTTCTAGATACTTCCAACCCTATAAATACACAAGCGCGGTGCACACACACACACACATACACACACACTCCTAAACACAAACACTATCTGAATGTTTTATGAGAAGAAATCATTCAAATTAAAAGTAGTAATTTCTTTGCTCTAAATTGATGAATTTTACCTTCTTTGGACCATAATTGTCTTAGATAAAACCCTTTTTGCTTTTTTGTTTGTTTGGTTCTTTTTATTTATCAATTTTTATATGGAGTATAATGAGTTGGTGGCCTAGTTGCTTTCAAAGAGTAACAGTGATTTTTAATATAGTTATTAATTAACGGGTTTTTAGACCTTGGCCTGTGTTTAAAACCGTTTTGCAGAAAACCTAAATTTGCATTTAGTCAGGGATTAAGAAAAGTGTTTGAAGTATTTAAAACTGACTTTGACAATCATATATATTTTTTAATTTATTTTTAATTGAATTCAGAGAGGTAGGGAGAGGGAGAGAGAGAGAGAAACATTAATGATGAGAGGGAATCATTACCGTATTTTTCGGACCATAAGACGCACCGGACCATAAGACGCACCAGTTTTTAGAGAAGGGAAATGAAGAAAAAAGATTCTGAAACAAATAGTGTCCTAAAATATTTTATGTGCATTAAAACCCAACATCACAGTCATAAACACATGTAATCAACCCTGTAAAGTAAACAGCAGCATTTAGAACCATTTTAGAGCCGGGCAAGCACACAGAGACCACACAGAGCCGGGCAAGTAAAAAAACTTTTTTTTTAAAAGTATATGTGTAGGCTATATTTGGACCATAGGACGCAGGGACTTTTCCCCCCCACTTCTGGGGGGAAAAAAGTGCGTCTTATGGTCCGAAAAATATGGTAATTGTCTGCCTCCTGCACGTGCTCTACTGGGAATTGAGTCTGCAACCTGGGCATGTGCTCGCGACTGGAATTGAACCTGACACCTTTCAGTCCACAGGCCGAGGCTCTATCAACTGAGCCAAACCAACTAGGGCCGATCATATATTTTTATAATGCCTGAAATCTTTTATAACACATTAAATACAAATTAAGTACTTGATTGGTTATAGTAGCTAATGTGGCTCAAGGTTTTATGTTTACAATCCAGTAAATTCATTTTGTTTGGAACAGGCATAATGGAACTCTTGTGTTAAGAGAAGCTTGCCAGACAGGGTGAGGTCCTAGCCCTAAAGCATCTGGGTTTATCAGATAGTTGTCAAATTTTTTAGGCACTGGAATGGAATTATACTTTTGTTGGTAATGGGCTCTGGTGTTCTTTGTTGGAGTCTGGCAAATGGCTGTGGTAAACAAGACTCCTAGGAAGTGTGGAAATGAAACTTAAGGAATAATTATTGTAGTTACCTGGAAGGCACCTGTTACATCTCTTGCAATATACTTAGACTATAATGAAGCTAATGTCTATTGAGTGAACTTTATATGCCAGGCATTCTGCACATCTTATCTTTTCAATTCTAGATTTTGGTGTTATCTATTATACCCATTTTACAAAATGAGGCAACTATGGCTCATGTCTATTTTGCAAAAGAGATGGACATTGACTTACTTGTTTAAGGTCACAGTGCAGAAGTTTCAAACCCAAGTTGTCTGACTCTAGTCTAGAGCTTATGCTCTTGATTTGCTTGCTGTACTATTTTACCTTAAATCTTAAGCTTTTTTTGGAGATAAGAAGTTAGGAACCTTATTTCTGAGACATTCCTCTGGCATATCTCTTTGAAGAATAAGAATATGGTCCTGACCTAGTTAAAAGTCAAAGAGACAGATAGGGAAGTTTTTATTACTTGGCAGTGCCCAACTAGATGACCTCACAAAACTGTGAAAATAAGTTAACTCTTTATGTCTCTGTGTTGAATGAACAGTTTTCACTTATTTTTTTCTCTTACTTTTTGAAGACTAAGTGACCCTTTGAAAATGAAATGTGTTTGAAAAATATTAACACAGCAGAGTGTTCACAGATATACTGCATATAGCTAGTGGTTAGTAAATTAAAACAAATTTTAAGTGTACTGAAGACCTTATAATCTGTAGAGTAAAGCAGTGGCCTTTATTTCTCCACCTTTTGAATATCTATGCATATTCATACAAGAGCAGTTTTAAGGAATGAAATGATAAGTTCAGTTTGGACATGTTTTAGACACATTACTCTGAAGGAACACTGAGGTGAATTTATCTAATATACCACTCAGTGAGTGGATTTTGAGATCAGGAGCTGAACTTGAGATGGAATTTTGTATTTTCTCCATTTTATATCTGTTTTTACTTAGAAATCTGTGTTCTAAACTACTAAGCATAACATATTTGGGTAGATTTAGAGGCAAGGCTTTATAATGTAGTTATGGACAGAGCCCTGATTTAGGGGATGAGGGTTCTAGTTGTAGTTCTATTGTGCTTTCAAACTGGGATTTTGAGCACAGAGACTCAGTTTACTTATGAAAACTTGAATTATTGATCTAGATTTTCACTCTTATCTATTACCAAAAACATTTTAATCCACGGGGCCTTTGTTATTTAAGAGCTTTGTTATTTAAGTACCTGTAATATGTATAAATGATACCTCTGGTGATACCTTTGGTGTAGGTTAAATAATTATTCAGAGAAGAGGAAGAGCAAAAAGGGGAGTGAAAAAATGGAATCAAAGACCTAATCCAATAAAATAGTTGAAGAACTTTACTGACACATTTTCTGTTTATGAACTTTCGTATTTAAACTAGAGGCCTGGTGCATGAAATTTGTGCATGGGCGGAGGAGTGTCCCTCAGCCTGGCCTGCACTCTCTCGCAATCCTGGACCCCTCAGAAGATGTCTGACTGCTGGGCTAGGCCAGATCTCACAGGGATCCTTACGGGATATGGCCTAAACCGGCAGTGACGGGACATCCCTCTCGCAATCCGGGACTGCTGGCTGCCTACCTGATAGCCCCTAACTGCCTCTGCCTCTGCCTCCTTCTGGAAGGATGGCCAGAATGACATCTGGAAGATTGTTTGGCTGTTCAGTTAGCCTTTTACACTTTTATTATTATAGATGAACAAAAGCTACTGACCAGAGTAAAAGTGTCTCTATCCTAACATGGTTTAATGAAAATGGGCAGTTCATTTCAATTTTAGTTTATTTCTGTCCATTGTTATTGTGTACTATAAGGTGTATGTTGAGTGCTTATCTTTATTTTAGAGATTTTTAAAAACATTAAAGCATAGTAGCAGTATGGAAGAGCTAGTAAGAAAAAGTATGTATTGCAGTAGAAAAGAAAGTGAAACTTAACTTTACATAGGTGTGTTCATATTGGTCATTGGTACAGTGTCACTTTGTATTTATGAACAAATGCATTTTGGAATTTAACTTTCTATAGAGAAACATTTTTATTAGGATACTGGTTTCTTTATTATTAAAAGTATTGCAGTCATTGTTTATAATGAAAATATATAGAAATAGTTTAAATATCTAATGATTGACTTATAAAACAGTATCTGTCATTAATATAATTCTGCTATTACTATGGGCACACAATTTGGTAGGTACAGAAAAAATTTTAGACAATGCTTACCCAAAGAATCAAGAGAAGTTTTTCTTTAATTTTTTTGGTTCCTGGCACATTGTTTTGCAAATAGTAGGCACTGGAACATTTATTCAGTTTAGTTAGGGGGACATAATTTTCAAATGTAAAACAATGTATAATTAATGTTAACTTTGTGGCATAGTCAGTAAGTGCTGTATTTAAAGGTCTATATCAGTCAAGACACAGAGGTTAGGAAGCTTTGTGAAAGAAATGGTATTTCAGTTTAGAAGAATGGAAAAGGTTTGAATGGGTGCTGAGAAATGGGATAGGTGTTCCTGGAATGGGAATATCAGAAGTTGAGAAGGGAGGCAAGAAATACAGTAGTTTCTGTGGAGGACCATTTGGAGGGGCAAGCCTAGGATAGAGGAATTGGGTCGGGTGGTAATTTAAAGGAAAAGATTATAAGTAATGTTTGTCTAAGATCATATGTGGGTATGTCTGTCTATGATCAATTTAGGTCAAAGCGCTTTTTTTTTTTTCTCTCTCTCTCTTTTAGATATAGTGCATTGTTAAAAAACTACCTGAATGTGCTAAGAATACCTAATGTTGGAGTTAATTCATTATTAAAAGGTGTGGATTGAGTGAATGTGGGAAACTGCTGGGTTAAAATTCAGTTTAAGTCCGTAGAAATAGCACCTAAATTGAATTATTAACCCTTATTTTATTTTAATAACTCGTTAGGGACTACACAGTAATCTATGATGATCTTTAGAGTCCAGAATATATGGGGAATTGGCTTTCCTGAATAAGGAAACTGAATGTATGATTTGGCTAGCACATTCTAGCTGGATTTAAATTTTCAGGGAAACACATTCAGCAACTCAGTTTCATTCTTGAACTTGTCTCTTTAAAATTAAATTGTAAATAAATGCTGTTTCAAAGAATTAGATGCTATTTAATGTGATATATTTTTATATCTTTGTCTTTTCATTTTCGTTTATGGCTATAAGCATGTGATACAATATTTAATAAAATTAAAATAAACTTTTAAATTAAACTTTTAAATTAAACTTTTTAAATTAAAATTTTCCTTTTACTTTTGTTAGTAGTGATAATTTTTTTAAAAACAGGCAAACATCTTTGGATAGTATTTTTTAAGCATTTCTCCCTCCACTGTGAAATTGTTTTCACTCTTAAGTTGTGCTTCTGTTTTTCTACTATTGTAAAGTGCAGTTCTTTGCATGTTCTAATTTGCCATGACGTGGTCAAGTGCTGTTTCCTTCCTGTTGCTTGCAAGCCTGTGCTAGAGATAAGGATACATTTCAGTGCATTAAAAAAGAAGCCACTGAAGACAGGCTTAAGCATGGTAAAGCATTCTACTTATCAGAAACTTTTTTAAAGAACAGACAGTGGGATTTAATTTCTTCTTATTTTTTTAAAAGCTCTTAAAATAGTACTTACTAAACTTTAAAGGTATTAGACAGATTTTTAAAACCTTATATATTAGATATAATAGAGATACGTCTGAATGTTTCTATTAAGGCAAAAATAATACATTATAAAATTACTCATGGAGTAGCATTTCCAGTGTATGTGGTTTGCTGAGTTAGTGAAAAGAAGAAAATTGTTTATATGCCCTTTATTGTAATTATAAACCTAGCTGTTGCTAGGTGGAGATTATATATATATATATATATATATATATATATATATATATATATATAACTTTAACAGTAATTTAACTGGAGGTTAGAGAGAAAGGCTTAATTTTCAGTAATGAGGTGATTTTATCTTAGCAAGAATGGAATCGTCAAAGAAATTATTTACCTAACTTAAAAAAAAAGTGTGCTCATTAGTCATGTTGTTTTTGTTTAAAAATATTAACAAAAATACTTTGGAGACACTGCCTTTGGTATCATTTGTTATATTCTAAGTGGGTATGATTTTGTTACTAACTTAAACTTTTGTTTTTCAGGCCAAGAAGTTCTGGAGAAGAAAAATTTCAGAAAAATTGCCTCAGTTTGAATAGCATATCAGAAAATTTGAAACACTTTTCCTAAAGAAACCAAGAAAATTTGAAGCTCCTTTCCTAAAGAAAACCTGTGTATACTGTAACTTCACAGACTTAGTTTTTTTGTTTTTGGGGTATTTTTTTTTACCCAAATTGTCACTGGATTTTGCTGCCTGATACTTGAACCTGTTTGGAAGTTTTCTAATGTGCATCTAAGGGGAATGCTTTATTATGGCTGCTGTTGTCCAACAGAACGACCTGGTATTTGAGTTTGCTAGTAACGTCATGGAGGATGAACAACAGGTATGAGACCCAGAAAAAAATTTGGATTTTAATAAATTTATTGTTGTGATTTCTTCATTTGTATCAGAAATTACTTACTTTAAATGAGAGTATGAAAAACTTTATTAATATAGAAATCTAGATATTAAAAATATGGAAGTAATTGTGATCTTATATTTTAAGTACTGGTTAATTCGTTAAAGAATCTTAACCTTAACTGTGACATGGTAACAAGGAAGTATTACTTTTGGAGTTAAGCTTGTTTTTTTTTGTAAAATGAGATTTAAATATCTTAAGTAATTATTTGAAAAGTTCTGGAAGACATTTTAACAAAACGTGTAAAATATTTAATAGTACATGATGTAATAGTTGCTTGTAGTTACATAATTTTAATGTATATGGTTAATTAATATTATAACCCTAGGTTACTTTTTCAAGCTGATGAAAAGATGTTAGCAGTTCTATAATCATATGTCATTTCAATCCAAAGCATGTGTCTCTGAGGAAGTTCTCTAGATCTAGATTTCATAATCTTTTGAGTGAAGGGATTAAACTGAAGAATTTCTAAATTGGTTCTTATTGAATTTATACAAGATGTACAATGTACTGTTTCTTGAATGTAAGAAGGAACCAGGAGATATTAAGAAAAGGATCTAAGTTAATTCTAGCCTTCCTATTTTGGGTGGGGATAGGTTAGGGGTTCTTGGGACTTCATAATTTACTTCATTTAAACAGGTTGTATGGCCATGATGTGGGAGAAATGGTATAAGAGAGACTCAGTGTACTGGGGGAAATATTTTGAGGACTGGTAGGTGTAAAATCTGCCTAATAAAGTTGATTTATATACTGAAATAAACCTAATTTCAAGTATCTAACTTTAATAGATCAATTATAATATATCATGTTTTTATTCTAGAAGTACAGTTACTACAGGTAATAAAATAAATTCCCACTTTTGGCAGGACATTATACTTTCTTAGCTGATTGATTGTATTGTGTATTGAAATGACAGAATTCTAAAAATTATAAATAAACCTACAAAAGATCAGAATTTGGATTAAGGTGCCTTAAAGTCAAGATGAGTTTAGGGTAGGGCAGCAAAAAGTTTGAGGGAGAGGATTGATTGGTCCCAATTAAAAATAAATTAATACTTGCCCT